>NC_137798.1:54318548-54918548 GCF_963383645.1 Muscardinus avellanarius
GCATGGTGCTGAAGGCAGGCTATCAGGGAGCAGGAGGCAGTCCAGTGAGGATGGCTGGTGAACGGCACAGAGGAGAGTAGCAAGGAGTGCCAGGTGGGTCTCCAGCAGTGTAGCTTCCAGTGGCCAAGAAAACTCTGTTTCCCTATGGTCTGCATTTATAGGGATAAGAAGAGGATCATGGGATCCATCTGCAGAAATTAGATCCTGTAGGACTCTTGCCTACACCTGAAAGACTCCCCTCAAAGCGTTTTTTTTTTTCTGTGCTCCTCATATAACATCAACAACTCTGTCCTCTTTCTCCTACACTCCCCTAAACCCTGGTTCACTTTTCAGTTGCACATGCTCAAATGTGTGCTTACTAGATTCCATAAGCATGGAAATTTGCCACACACAACAATACCAACAAACAACAATAACAATGTACCTCAGCATCTGTCAAGCAAATTGTCACCATCTTCATGTTTCTAAGTTTCTATGGCACACTTGGCTTCCAAACCTACTTATTATCATCATAATCAATCAAGATCTGGTGAATTTTTTGATGATGAATCAACTTAAAACCTTTATACAACAACAACTCAATCACAAACTCAAATGGTAAAACATAAAATTTAAAAATCATTACTGTACCAAGACATCCCTCCTGATGCCTGATGTCTTTATCCTGATCCATACAATATCTCTTTTACAAAAATGTTTTCCTCATACCTGTTACATCTTAACAATATGCACACAGGTACATCTAAGTAGGGTGAATATTTAAAATAAGAACACATGGAGGTTAAATCAAATGGTCAGTCCAGCACCCAGGTGGGCTGACCACAATTTTTCAGGCCCCAACACTTACAGGGGTTGAGAAGCAGGGCTACAATTTGGGGGGATAAGATAAAAGCAAAATAGAGTCAAAATAATTGAAGGATTTACCTGAATGATTTTTTTCTTTCTGTCTTTTCTAAGTTTCTACAATATTCTATTTCTCTTATAAGAAAAAAGTTACTTAAAACAAAATCCGTAAGTTTCAGTTTCCATCACAGAATGAATAAATAATATAATGAAAATGATATAAATGTAAACTTGGTAAAAAGCATAGTGTTTAATAGTTCTATTAATAACCAATAGAATTATTATTTTGTTTAGGGCTTGTAAAGCACAATTCATTGTTCCCAAATCTGGTCAGACTACATCCAAACCCTTCCTTCCAACCTGGATGAAATTGACACAGTAAAGCTCCTCAGATAAGTGGTTCCCAAAGAGTGAAGGGCTAAGAAAGCTTTTCCCGGGAGAGGGCTGATGAAACTGAATGTTCATCCCTGATGCCAGACACTCTGTGGCTAGTATGAGAGTTGGCACCAATCACAAAAAGAGGTCCTGTGAGGAGGAAAGATCTGGATCATTCTAAATAGCTTTGGAGAAGCAGTGGGTAAAAAGATAAATGATTCAGATTTTCACTTATAACCATATAAGAAAGAAAGGTAGCAAAAGAGAAAAAGGAAAAGAATCTGGTGACAATAAAAACAGTGTGAATACATCATTCAAACTGAGCAAAACGCACATTTGGGTCAATCTATCAGAAATAGTATGGTGGGGTTCCTGATACTGGGGACTATCCCTAATGTTCTTTCCAACTTCACAACATTATGAAAATTCACTCACTCTCTTGCATACTCCAATATACAATCTACAAAACAGATGACAGAAAATAAATCAAATGCTTGGAGCCAACAGCCCATGAAAACAAGGACAACTCAATTCCCTTGAGTGAAACATGACTCAGAGCATTCACATGTCAGGATTTTTTCTGTAGAGTTTGGAGAAATCATCATGAAAATGTTAAGTGAAATAAGAGGTGAATGCCACTTAAAGTTGAAATTGTCTCATGCTTCCACACCATAGTAGCAAAAGCTTCTCATCCATGTTCCAGGCCTGACTGAACAAAAGGAAAGTCATTTAAGAATCAGGTAAACATATGATACTTTCAATGGGAAGTTTTTCTCATAAAAAAATTATCTCACTACTATGAACCTATTTCATTTGTTAAAAGTGAGTGAATGTGATTGTTGTGTAACTGCCTCATGAAAGTGAACCGTCCACACATTTCATCAATTCCTGGAGAAGTAGAGTGTGGTCCTTAGGAAGATTCCCCCATATCCCTGAGATATTCTGGGTAGGTCTGAAGGTACATGCAGATGGAGTGGTCCAGGAGGATTGTGGTTTGCAGACAGCCTCAGCTACTAAGTGAGGTCCTTTGCAATTCAGTGAAACCCTATTTCAAAATAAACAATAAAAAAATAGTAGTGGGGGTGTAGCTTGGAGGTAGAATGCCCCTGGCACATCCCCGCTAACACAAAGAAACTGTCTCATTTGCTTATTTTAAAGGCAGTTATTTTGACAGTAGATCCTAACCACATTGAGAGCCTACAGATTTGCACCAGATCCATGATCCCACGGAAATGTGAAGACTAGCACTGGATGTGCATTGACAAGAGAAGGGATATCATGGAGAGTGTCAATATTGGTAAGTTTAACACTCAAGTCTAAAAGGGTTATGAGGGTAAAAATAGTTCTCCAGACACAACCATATCCTGTATGATGATGCTTTGGGCTCTCTCTAGAAAAGTTCTATTTAAATAATTAAGTCTTACACAATTGTCTCAATCATTCAACTGAGCCCAAAATCTATTTTCACGGCAAACCAGAAGCAGATATTAATACATTCAGCAATCCAATACTTTGGGGTTTCTCCAGAGCTTTTAGAGGTATTAGTAAGCATTTATGACAGTGAATCAGTGAACTAACCAATGAAATTAACTTATTCATTTATTTCCTCAGAAAGTTTGGTAAGTACCTACTAAGGTCCAGTGGCGGTGAGGAGAAAAAGATGAATAAGACCAGACCTTCTTTTAAGGCTATAGTCTATCAGGGAAACTACAGTGAGTACCTATTTTGTGCAGTGATAAGTTAAAAACTGTGGGTATAATCAGCTGACAGTTCTGTGAAGGAAAATAGGGAGAAAAAGGGAGAAAGAGGAGGAGTGGGGAGAGAAGAGAGAAATGCACACTGTGATATTGCCTATCTTCAAGATGTTTCTAGTCTAGTAGGAAAGGCAAGACATAAAATCAACAGAAGTGAAATATAAATTTGGGAATAAAAACTTTGGTTTCAGAGGTGTCAAAGGGATCACACACAAATACACACACGTGCGCACATGCACGCACACACACAAATGGTTTAAATTGCAGTGTCATCACAGTGAAGTGTCATAAGTTTTCCCTGTCAGGAGTGAAATTTGTCTGAAAAGGTTCTAATTAATGAGTCTTCCTCTACAATCTGAGTTGAGATGCTAAAAGGACTCTCCATGCTAGCACAAAGCAATCTGTACACGTTTGAGAAATGATCCTGTAAGGAAAAGCTTCAAGAACGTCATTACATTTGGAGTGCACCTGCTGCGTAGCCAATTGTTGGACATGATTAGATGATACCTCAGCAGCTGATAAGGTTTGAACGAGTAATTACTGTGTTTATATTCTTATATTCTGCCAAAATTCTGCATTGTTAAATATAGTTTCCCGTATGATTTTTATGCCCTGTTCTTTAAGCTGAGGTTCATTTGCTTTTCTAGCACCATAATGACTTTAAGATGGGATTTGAGAGGCACAAGTTCAAGATATCCCCCAGAAGATAAAAAAGGATGTGCTTACACTAATGCAAAACTCTAAAAAATGCAAAAAACCCACAAAAATGTGAGTTCTTAGGATCTATGTATGATAGGTGAAGCACAGAAATGTGACATAGAATGAGGTTTCCACCTGACACCACAATTGAAGATAAAGTGAAATTTATCACATGGGAATTTTTTCACACTGGGCAATTATAACCCTTACACCACGAATTCAAGTGTGGAAGAATGTACCAATTCTTTCAATCTTCACTCCATTGTCTTCAAATGGATGTATTTAGAGTGGGAGCACTTTCTGGCGCCATTGGTTAGAGAATCAATCCCAGCCATTATTGGAGCTTGTTCCACACCCATCCTCATAGCCCTGGAAAGGCCTTGAGGTTTCATGATGAAGGAAAGGATGTGCATACTTGAGGAGATTCCAGTATCTTCAGTGCACAGCATGGACCACTCAAGCAGCCAATGCTACACCCACTCAGCTTGAAATCAGCATCTCTCTGCTTATGTCCTGTGCTTGGGGTGCAGGAGTCTTTTGCAGGAGGCTGAGGGTCCTGGGCCTATATCAACTTCCCTCCTGCTCTGGAGGGACCCTTTGCCCTGAGGTCTGGCCACCTCCACCAGGTGCAGTCAAGAGTAGTGATCCCTGGTGCCCTCAAATCCATCTTTCTTTCCTCCCTCCCCTGACCCTTGACTAATATAATCCCCATCAAAGAGCTCAGGCTTCCAGAGAGGAAAAGCCAGAAAGACAAATGGCTTGTTTTTTTCTCCCAAACATCAATAACTTTCTTCTATGGCAGGTGAGCTTAAGAACCCAGGTACTTGGAAGAAATACAGGAACAAAAAAAAAATACAGGAGGAACAAAAACACAATCAATAGCTCAATACATTATTCTGCCCCAGTGAAACACTGTCACTCTGTTCCAGGGGAATTAGATATGGATAAGCTCCAGTTCCAGATTTGGAAATATTTCTAAGGCTTTTTTCCATTAGTCAGAGTAAAGTGGAACATGCACACAAGTAGAAAGTGTGAACGCAGAATGTGTTTTCTCCTGAGACTAGAGATAGAATAGACAAAAAGACCTAGCTCTCCTCCCTCAACCTCATAGAAAAGTGTTATATCAGTGCAAGCCAGAGCAGACTTGGAGCTGCCCTTCCCATCCTAAAGCTGAGTGTCCACGTGTTCCTAAGAGGCCTCTGCACACTGGTGATGGGGTGACACGAAGTACAGGTCTACTTTGCCTCTGACACAGTACCCAATTTGATTACAGGTGGAGGGGTTCTTGGGAATAGCCATTTTTGATTTCACACTTGAGATTAATATTGTTGAGAACATGAGATAGGACCAGACTCCTACTTCTAAACTCAGATGAGGAGATATGCTTCTCAGGTATAAGAAAAAAATTAATAATGGCTAACCTAATCAAAAGTAGGCAACTGAACTGAATAGATACTTCACAGGAGAAGAAATATAAATGCTCAATAAATAGATGAAAATTTTATATCATTGTCAATCAGGGAAATGTGAATCAAAACAACACTAAGATTCCATCTAACTCCAGTTAAAAGAGTAATCATCAAGAATACAAACAATAATAAATGCTGTTGAAGAGGAAGGAAAGTAGAAACTCTTGAACACTGTTAGTGGGGCTGCAAATTAGTACAGCTGCTATTGAAATTAGTGTTGAGATGTCTCAAAAAACTGGGAATGAGCCAGGTGTGGTGGTGCACACTTGTAATCCCAGCATTTGGGAGGCTGAGGCAGGAGGATCATGGTTCTCAGATAACCTCAGCTACTTAGTGAGGCCCTTTGCAACTCAGTGAGACTCTGTTTTCAAATAAAGAATAAACAAATTAGGGCTGGGGTGTAGCTTGGAGGAAGAATACCCCTGAGTTCCATCCTCAGTACCGAACAACAACAACAAAAAAAAAAAAAACCTCTGGGAATGGAAAGATCTCTTGGGGATCTTTCCAGAAAGAATTGAAGTCAGAATATCATAGTGATACACACATGTCTATGTTTATAGCAGCACAATTCACAATAGCCAAACTCTAAAACCAGCCTAGGTGTCCATCAACAGATTAGTTAACTACAGAACTATAGTATATACATAAAACAGAATTTTACTCACCCATAAAGAAGAAGAAAAATTACATTACTTTCAGTAAAACAGATGTATCAAGAGATTATTCTAGCCTGGTGTGGTGGCACACTCTTATAATCCCAGTACTTGGGAAGTTGAGACAGGAGCTACTTAGTGAGGCTCTTTGAAACTTAGTAAGACCTTGTCTCAAAATAGGATTCCATTTAGAGTACCTCCTCTTCACTTCTAAACCTTCTTTGGTGTAGAAAATGAAATAATACAAAAATATGATCATTAAAAACTGTTTTAAGCAGGATGAGTGGTTGTCTATCGTGTGGCCTCTCCACCACCCATTAAGCAGCAGCCTCCAGGGAGATTTTGTCTGTGCTGATATGGAAGGCTCATGGAGCCCAGGTCCTGCCTTTAAAATGTGAGTGTAAATGACATGTTAGAAAGGTGTTTTTGTGATCTTTCTAGACAAATTATCCCAGTGGCTGGCACTCTTAATTGGGGCTTAGTCACTACTGGTGAATGGATGATTGTGTGAATGAATAAGTAAATGAATGGTTGCGAGTCCTGTTGGATGAAAGAGCCCTGGAGGTTCCTTTCCACTAAAAGCAGAATAAGCAAGTGAGAAAGAACCATGAGACAAGGATGGAGATGAAAACTAGGGCCAGAAAACTCAGCATCCTGTGTGCATGTAAGGAAATGGACTGTATTCTTGGTAAAAACGGCAATCTTCTGATGGAGTCTAGCAACACAATGACTTGATTTGTGTTTTAACTCCAACTACTACTTTGAGAATAGAATAAAGTGGCATAAAAAAGACAAGTGTGGTGTTACAATAGTGCCGGAGAAAGATAGTGGTGGTTTGGGGAAGAGTGAGGTTGGTAAAGAAATAGACAAGTAAATGGATGCGGGACATTATCATACTAAGTTTTGACTCTAAGCTTGAGATGCATGTGAAGCATCTCCACAGGGAGATGTCAGGAAGGCAGTTGAATATGAGTCCTGAGTCACCAAAGAAATGTCTAACTGAGATAAAAAGGCTTGGAATCATCAGCAAAAATATGGCATTATGTCATGAAAGATCAGATCAATAGGAAAGAAAGTATAAGCATGGAGAAGGACCAGGATCCAGCCCTGAAGAACTCCAGTATGACGAGGTTGGCTATAACAGAGTGGCTATGAAGAAAATCAGGGTGTCACAGAAACCCAAAGAGGAGAATGCTATAAGGAAGGGGCAAATAACTAGGAAGAGGACTGATAAGAAAAAAAAAAGTGTTTCACTGGATTCAGCAAGAGTAAGTCATTTTGACTGTGACAAGCAATTCCAACAGAAACCAGTTTCAAACAGAGGAGAAAAGAGAAATCACATTGTGAACCACTCTTTCAATACATATATTTATATCTTCATTGTTTCCATAAATTTTCTCCTGCATTTTAGCCTAACAGACAAAAATCCCTTTTTTGTGCCACAATCATTAACAAACTGAAAGAGTTGCCGCCATTGAAAAGAATAAGGTAGATAGAGACAGTTGCATGGACAGATGAACAGGGTATATAGGTAAAAGGGGAAAGCTGAGGGTTGAAAAAAGATAGGACAATAAAAATATACATATATGTTTAAACAATGTGTTGAAGGATTAAATAATAAGTTATGAAGGAATGCATAGCAAATTGATAATAGTGACTAATTATAAACACAGAATCATAAGACAATTTCATTTTCTAAATTTTGTGAATCATTTTCATAATGAATCATTTTCATAATTTGAAAAATACGTTTGTTTTATATTTAGTGAATATAAGATCTAAACAAAATGCTGTATCAAATAAAAGTGCTCTTAATTATGACAGAAGCTCAAATTTAATCAGTCTAAAAGGATGACCTGAAAAAGTAAAACCATTCGAACAGCTCTTCAGAGGGAAGAGAATTAGAACTCAGGATAAAACATCCCATAAGGGAAATCTTCCAAGAGTCAATCATGAATTTCCAACTTTTCACCAAAGCAACCATCTTAGGCACAGTAGAACCAGATTTGAGAAGAGCCACAGATGGAAAACTGTCTTCAGACATCAGTTCAAATTATCTGCCTTCCATGCTTGCTTTTATGGCGAGCGTCTGATTAGTTTATTTTCTTGGTTCCAATAAATTACCAATAAGCAATTAGAGGAATGCAGTATTTTCAAAGCAGGGGCAGACAATTTGGTATAGTCCTACACAGACTAATAAATCAAAAGGTCTGAAAGCATGGCATAGCAAAGTCAATAGTAGACATGCTTTTCCATCCAGAAAATTGAACAATATAGCCCAAGAAAAATTTTCTTTCCTAAACTCCAGAACAACAACCAGCTTCCAAGGAGGAAATGTCATTATTCTGTGGTATATGTTACACTACAGATCCTGCTTTGCTCGTAAACTTGTCATTTTGTGTCTAGGTTCTATGTCTGTGACTGAAATACAGAGGCAGTGAACCTAGGAGCTTAGAACCCAGAGCAGAAAGCAGCTTCCTTTCGTCTGCTTTGACTGACCATCCAATCTGAGCCAGTGACCTGCAGAGCTGATGCACAGGGGCGAAAAACAAAGGCGAAGATGATCAATGAGCTCTGTGCCCCGCATGGTCTTAAATTTTCAGACAGAGCACCCTCCAATTCATATCTATTCCTGGATACATAATTTTTCTATTCCAGAATACATTGTCTCTTGTATCATTGCAATCCAAAATAGAATTGGCTGGGGTTTTTTCTTTGTTTTGTTTTGTTTTATCGATTTGCAAAATGTCTCTAATTTGCTACTGTCCATTTTCACCTTTTTCCTGCCTGCCACGTAGCACTTCAGAATGCGAAATGTGCACTTCACATTTTTTTCTATAATTTTAACATTGATATTATTTCCTGGCACTCTCAAAAACAAACTAACATCTCTGGGGAGCCATTCATACAATTGTTCACATACAAAACTGTTGTGACTCAATCTTGGAGAAATATAAAATATAATTTTGCTTTTAGGAGACCTAGAGTTCAATCCCCTAGTTCTACAAATGAGGAACAACTATCCCAGTGATACAAGATGACCTGATAGAGTGTACTAAAAATGGCTCAAACCTAGGCCTGCTATCGGAGGAAGTACTGGAGAGTTTTATTTACATGCAGAGGTCAGTAATAATGGTGCTAAACAAAGCATCACGCTGGCTTTGTATTCTAATTATTTAGAACTATTTGTCTTCACCAGTAGATAATGTTCTGGGAACACGCATTCTGATGAGTTTGTCTTAATCCTAACAGCTCATCTTGCATACAGCAATGCTTAATAATTATTTGCCATCTTTGGTGTGTTTTCTGACTTGGTAGCTGACTTCATAATAATGAGGGGGTAGCTGAGTTATTAGCATCACTTACAAACACAGCAATATCCTGCAGAAGAACTGACTCTGCTAGGTCCCTATGTACCTCTGAACCAATCAATATTGAAGGATATAGAGTCATCATGTCTGATTTTTATCAAAGCTCCTACAATATCTGTGTGACACTATATAACAACCTGGGACTTCATTTATATAGACATGTAAATTCAAAATGCAAGCTACAAAGATGTATGTACTTTGCAATCCAACTTTGTTAAATGTTTGCACATATGACCAAAAAAAAAGTGCCAGTAAAAGTATTTTTAAGAAAGAACCTGAAATATATTCTTATTAAAGCAGACTTGATTGGTGAGATAAAGGCTTTTTCTCCTGTTGGCAATTTCTTCCTTAATATTTTCAGATTTCTTGGGGATTTTTTTTTCAAATGCAATGAACTTAAGTATTCACAAGAGACTCTGCCTCTAGGAGCAGCTGGAGGCAGCCCCCAGACTGTGAGCACTGACAGCAGGTTGCTTTCCCAGCATCCAGTGAGAGTAAAGTGAGCAGTACTGAGTGGGGACACATACCACTGGTGCCAAGTCGGGGAGGGTGACAGGGTCAGGGAGAGGCCTTGGTCATCTTCCTGACCCTCTGTAGGTTCCAAAGAAGCTTGACTTCCAAAGGACAGCAGTGTCACTCTGGAAGATGCCACAGTGGCCCTTTCACAGTGTGGTGATATAACAAAGAACAGGAACCTGAACACCCACGGAGCGGGTCAAGCCAGCAGACCACACCTGCTGGGACACACTGATGGAGCACAGACAAGCAAAGGAAAAGAGAACGAAAGAGAGAAACTCTACAGTGTGGGCTGGGGGATGACTTTCAGGTGTGGTTATATTACTCATTGTTTATTTTAGAAAACGTCCTTCTTCTAGGTTGTAGCTGGGAAACTTAGAGAAAAAGATGCCCACCAGCCAGCAAGACAGGAATCCTCTAAGGCTTATGGATGGGACTTAACCCAAGTTAGTACTCCCAAAGAGGCCAGTGCCACAGGCTTCTGAACAGCTGGTGCAGGTACTGAGTATTTAATTTAATGGGCAGTTTATTCTGTGATAAACAAATATTTTCACTTTGACTTTCTAAAGGTAGATTTTTTCTTTTTTATTTACTTATTTTTGTGTGGGGTTTTTTTTGGTGCATTATAGTCTCTCATCATAATGTAGACCACGTTGACAGTGGCATACATGCACACAGTACTTGATGCCCCCACCTCCCCATTCTCCTACCCCCCAATACCAAGTGCCCAGATTGACAATGTTATATTTACATGTATACACATAGTCACAGGTAGCATTTCCATTAATTAATCTCAATCTTCCTCCTCCTCTACCTTTCCTCCCCAACTCTGGAGTCTCTCTGGTATCCTAAATATGCCCTAGCTCTCGAATATTAAAGAAAACATGTGATCCTTCACTTTCTGTGAAGTAAAGTATATAAATATTAACATCATCAGCATTAATTACATAATCATTACAAGTGACAAAACTGTTTTTATTGTTTTTTTTTTTTTTTTTTTGGTGGTGGTACTGGGGTTCCTGGAAACCCTTCTATCTCCAGGATACACACCCAGACACCTATTTTTTATATTTTTTATTTGGAAACGGGGTCTCCTAAGCCAGCAAGCCTGGCTTCAAACCTGTGCGATCCTCCTGTCTCCACCTCCCAAGCGTGGGGATTACAAGCGTGTGCCACCACTCCCGGCCAAATAAAACTTTTTAAAATATTCCACCGATCAGCTGGGCATGGTGGCACACACTTGTCTGTGGAAGTATTGAACAATAAAACAAACCTAATCTCATTCCCCTGACCTTTTCCTGACTTACTTGTACTAGTATTGTTCTGGCTGTGGACAAAAAGGGAGGAGGCAGTAATCTTTTTACTCAGAACTGTCCTAATGAATATACCCTCACTACTCTGAGTTAAAACTGGAAGAAAAAAAGAGACAGAACTCAGAAAACTCATGTTTTGGTACTTTGTTCTCTCTCTCCCCCTTTCTCTTCCATAACCTTGCAATCTTCCTACAGTTCTGCAATCCTTTGGGCCCACATGGTTAAGCTTTTCCTATAGGAAAAAGCTAAGGCATATCTTCTTTTTTCCAGATGACCCTAGTTAGGTCTTGAGAGTTGGCTATATCTCCTCTCTGCCCTTGGAGAACAAAATGGGTTAAATCCAGATTCAGTTGGGGGTCAGGGGAGAGGCTGGAGAATTCCATAAACTGTCTCCTCTCTCAAGCCTGACTTTCAATTCTTGACCTTTTGCATATTTTATTTTGAATATCAAAACAAATATAACTCTGTCTTTCAATGAAGAGCCTTCACCAATATAGAAAACCCAACTTGCATGTACTTAAGCAGAAAGAAGCCAGAGGTCTCAGAGTTAGCTGCAATTGGTTCTCCCATTCACTGGCACAACCCTGGACAATGGGCAAATGGATCACCTTCTTAAGAAGGTGTCTTAAGAGTAAGGAAAGAACTCTCACTCTCACACCTTTTTTTTTTTTAGTGCATTGTAGTCATACATCTTAATGGGGTGGGTACAAGATGGTAAAGACATACATGTGCACATCACCCAATTAGCCCTTACCCAATTCCCACCCCATTCCCTCCCTCTCATGTGTGGCTTAGTGATTGACATTGATGTGTTTGTTAAAGAACATTATGCGCCTTAGAGAATTTACCTTTTCCCCCTCCCATCCTCTCAGTTTGAGCAGACCAAGTTCAACTTAATTTCATAGATAAGACCACCTTTCCCTGAATTTCCCCCCAGGAGAGGAAAATATCTGGATTCGAAATCAAGGTTCTATTAGCAAAGACGACTGGCGAGACAGAGGCAGGAACACACATCTGGCCCTCTGGCTTCGGGCTTGGCATTTATTCTGTAACAACCTCACACTTTTGTGTGCCTGGAAAAGCTAAACACGGAAGTTGAATAACCATTTAAAAAAATAAAAGGATGTCAGACATTATAAATTCTTATTACATGTTTATAATGGAAGGTTGGATGATTAAGACCAGTTGAAAAATATGCATTGACTACAACTAAAATTTAAGTGCACTTAAAGACAAAAACATCAAAAATAATAATAGTGATTATGAGTGAGTCTTGGGACTGTTGGTGATTTCCCCCAATTTCCAAGTCTTTTATAATAGGACTGAATTTCTTAATTTTTAATTACAAAACTTCCAAACTCCATTTTACTTTACAGATTCTTTTAAAATCCTCATAATTATTACCCTTCAACATTCCTTATTTTAATATCCTATAAAAGGAAATAACCTGTACAGCCTCCCTGTCTTCACCTTACATATAGACACAAATATTCTCCATAAACAGGATAATTAAGCAAAATATCCCTCTATCAAAAATGCATGCTCACTGTATCAAAACTTGCCTTTGAATGCACTCCCTCATTAAATCTAGAAAGGTTATTTCTACTATTTTTCCCAAAACCACTGTAAAATCCTAATGGGCTTTGTAATTGTTTCCTATTTTTCAAGGCTCTTTCTAATTTGTACATTAGTGACACTGAAACACTTAAACTACTATTTTTGAGATAACATTCACCCCTAAAGTACCTTTAAAGGGAACTCTTAATTCTACTCTCCTTTTATCTCCTTATTTCTCTGAGCCCAAGAATTAGCCTGGCTTCCAGTATACTTAATATTTTGTTTGAAATATTTAGAGGTGTTTGTGGGGGAGGGAAGATATTAAGAATTGAATCAGGGAGTGTTCTATCGCCAAGCTACCACCCCGCCAGCCCTTTTTATCATTTGTTCTTAAACAAATTCTTACTAGGTTGATGAGGGTCTTACTTAGTTCCTGAGGCTGATCTTGAACCTGGGACCCTCCTGTCTCAGCCTCCCAAGTACTGGGATTACAGGCACGCAACACCACACCTGGCTTTAGAGGTTTTGACTATGATACCAACTTTCATTTGAGCAGAAACTGACTCCAAATATAGTATGTTCACCTGCCCCACAGCCACCTCCCTATCACCCAACCTGCTGGCTCCACTGGGTCCAACTGCCCTCTCCAGACCATTTCTCACAGGTTTTGGGTATTGCCAAATATGTTCAAATCAGCCTGTCATTTACTTTCTTCTACAATAACTAGCCTCTAAAATTTACTGTCAATAGAAAATAGTAAACCAAACAGTGACTAATATACTTTCAATCTTGTCTAAGTCCATTTCGGCAGCTATAACAAAATAGCAGTAGATCAGAGAGCTCATCCAACAGCTCACAGTTCTGGGGGCTGGGAAGTCCAGGATGGATGTGCCTGTTTGCTGGATCACAGAGGGAGCCTTCTAGCTGTGTCTGCATGTGGTAGAAAGGTGAGGCCGCTCTCTGGAGCCTCTTGTATAAGGACACTGATCCCAATCAGGCGGGCTCTGTCCTGGTGTCCTAATGACCTCCCCAAAGTTTCACCTCCTACTACAAGCACATCGGTGATTAGTTTCAACATATGAATCTGGAGAAATATGAACATTCAAACCATAGTAATTCTCATCTTCCTCTCCATAATTCTGGAGAAGAAACGATTTAGAAGAGGTGGACACAAAAGCTCTCTAACATAGCATTTGCTAATTTCTCCACTAAAGGACATATTCATCATAAAGCGAAACTTCTTTTCAATGATGGTTTTTTTTTATTTTCAATTAACCTTCTAGCCTAAGGCTGAGTTTTTCAATAGCTCTTTAGATTTACTCCCTCCTCACCAGACTATATTTTTTGCAAAACTGTGTGCTTATTGCCTTCCATTTCTTTTCAACTACCTTGCCCTTCTGCCTTTTTTTTTTATAAGGACATTATCATTATGAGATCTCTGAAATTCTTAATGGGGTACTATCAATATAAAAGTTGGAGTTATGTTGCTTTAAGTAAGTCAAAGCTATTCGTTAATCCCTCAAAGCAAAGTGTATTTTTAAAGCTATTTTTGCTTCTTAAACAAAAATTATGTGTCTACAACTAAAAAACTGTTTCCAAAGCACTAAAAGTCTACTTTTATGAAAAGGAATAAAAGTATGTGTAATTCCCAAAAAAATAAACATTCTCTTCTCTCTTTTCTTTTTCCTTTTTCTTGTTTTTGTTTTTGTTTTTTGGTACTGGGGATTGAATCCAGGGCCATACTACCTCTGAGCTATACCTCCAGCCCAGCCCCATTTTATTTTTTATATTGAAATAGGGTTTCATTAAGTTGATAAGTCTCACTACTTGCTGAGGCTATTCTCAAATCTCCTGTCTTACACTCCCAAGTACTGGAATTACAGATCTCCATCACCATGCCCAGCTCAAAAATATTATCTTTATAATTACTTCCTCAACTTCACAGATAAAAGTTTCCCCTTATCCAGGTGAGGTAGCCTATACCTTTAATCCCCGTACCTGGGATGTTGAGACAGGAGGTTTACAGGTTCAAGGCCAGCCTTAGCAATTTAGCAAAACCCTGTTTCAAAGTAAAAAAGGATTGGGGCTATAGCTAGGAGGCAGAATGTCCCTGGGTTCAATTCCCAGTACAAAATAAATATTTTTAAATAAGTTGTTTCCTTTTGTGGTTCATGAATATTGTATACAGTCAGGAATTAGGGAAGTATTGGAAAATACTGATATAAAACATCATATGCTATTTCTTGGGAATTACCCTCTGTGGAATAGAACAAATACTGACTGGAAATAAAACTCCTAAAAGGGAATTAGTGACACTAAAATTATGTACCGAGTCCTCCTCCGTTTCCAAGGCCTGGGAGAGTGTCAGCCCACCCTGACTCCACTTCCCAGTTTGACTTGGTGATAACCACTGAGACACAGTACTCAGGGCATGTTGCAGTGATGTTCTCATAACTCATGCAAGGCATCCCTGCCACCCTGTAGACATCTAGCAGCTATCAGGCACGAGAGGGAGGCTAGCCTACATTTTCGAGCCCCAGTCAGAAAAACCACCCAGTTTACCAGCAGACTGGTAAAGATAATGTTCACTGTTTTAGACCACCAGGATCAGGGGTGGTTTATGACCAAACAAAATCTAAGAGATAAATTGGTTCCAGAATTAGAGTGCTGATCTGACAAAATTTAAAACAGGTAGCATTAGCTCTAATTCTAAGTCACAATCGGTGCCTAGATGAACACCAAAAAAAACTTGAGCTGACTCTGAGAACTGACCAGCAAGCCATAGAGGCTGGAGAAGCATGAGGTGCACCCCAGCCAGCTGGAAAATAACTCCCCACATTGTGTAATCAAGAACAAGCTTGGCACCCTGGTGCCAGAAAACTGAAAAGATGCTTCAAAGCCAGCAAAAGGTGGCCTGTGAAACTGGCTAACTCGTCTTCAGGAGAAGGGGCCATTTACTTGCTCAATCTGTGTCTACAACAGCTATGAAATCAGTGTTCTCAAGGAAAAACACCATTCTTGGTGTGTAAGTCATCCAGTTCCATCAGGAGATCCTCTCTACTTTCCCGCACCCATGGACTCTGTTTCTGCTGCTCCACTACCTTCTAAAGGCTGGCAAAGATAGTTTCTCAGGACCTGGTGTCCCACATCTGTAATCCCAGTACTTGGGGGCTGAAACCAGAGGATGGCAGGTTTGAGGCAACTTAGCAAGCCTCTTAGCAACTTGGATAGATCCTATTTCAAAATTAAAAAAAACAAACTGGGGGTTGTAGCTTGGAGGAAGGAAGGAAGGAAGGAAGGAAGGAAGGAAGGAAGGAAGGAAAAGAAAGAAAGAAAGAAAGAAAGAAAGAAAGAAAGAAAGAAAGAAAGAAAGAAGAGAGAGAGGGAGGAAGGGAGGGAGAAGAAGGGAGGGAAAGGGAAGAGGAAAGAGAAGGGAGAGAGAGAAAGAGAGAGAGAGAGAGAGAGAGAGAGAGAGAGAGAGAGAGAGAGAGATCAGAGTAGATAAATTTTCTTTTTTTTTTTTTTTGGTGGTACTGGGGTTCCTGGAAGCCCTTCTACCTCCGGGCTACACTCCCAGACCTATTTTTACATTTTTATTTGGAAACAGGGTCTCCTAAGCCAGCGCGCACAGCAGGCTTTGAACCTGCGCGATCCTCCTGTCTCTGCCACCCAAGCGCGGGGATTACAAGCGTGTGCCACCACGCCCGGCAGAGTAGATGATTTTCTAACGGCAACTCATTGCTGGAACTTTCTGAACTTGTGAAGTTACTTTTCCATGTAACAATGTGATAGGGGTGGGGGGAACAGACAACAAGAAATACCATAAGTATAGCAAACAGACACACTACGGCAGCACTAAAACCAATTACATAAATGTAGGTACCAGGTACAACCAGCCACATTTTTCTCCAACAACTATGTTTCTAATAAAAAGGAAGAGTATTTTATTCATTATGTCCGTGATCTAACATCTGAATACATCCCTAAAGATTGATGACTTGGAACTTCCGGGAATATGGCGACCTACAAAAGCGGGGCTTAAGAGCCCCGCTAACAACCAATCTCCATTACCACAAAATCAGCGCCTTTCATAGCCAGAAAACACCATCACCAGAGAAACAAAAAAATCACCAGGCTCCAGAGAGAAAGCGGACTGAGAACAGAGCTCAGAGCCACAGAGGAGATACACCGGCCTCACGCCCGAGGACGCGGCAGCAGCGCCATACTGTCGGCAGCAGCGGCGAATTCACAGGACGGCTACAGCAAGCCGAGGTGAGCCGCTGCGGAACAGCCAGGCGGGATCTTTTGGTGCAGGCTGAGCTCAGCACACGCTGCAAGGACTCAGAGTGGAACTCAAAACCAAGAAAAAATACACCAGCCTCACGGCCAAGGGCGTAGCAGCGGCACCATATTGCCACCGGCGGCAGCAGCATCGAATTCACCAAGTCCAGTACAGCTACATCTGTGTATTCAATAACAGTGAGTCAAATTGCGGGCCACAGAGGAGAAATCCCAGTACTGTACTCCCTGAGACTTGACCCAGTGGGGGAGTGGCGGTGGCAGAGATATCACACCATAGGAGAACGTGCAACCTGGCACCCCCATAGTCTAAAGCAGCCTCTATCGACTCCCTGGGTCGGAGACTCTGTGATACAACCCAGTAAAGGAGTAGTGGGGTCTGAGATACTATAGACTCGAGATCCAGAGCACCTTAAGCGAAGTCATAGTGACCCAAGGGAAGAACCCAGAGAAGGCACAAACTTCCAAAATCATGGGAAAGAGGAATAACACTGGAGCAATGAAACCCCACAACATCAGAACCCAATAAAAAAGAAAATCAGAGATTTCTAGAAGATCAAATCAGGAAAATAACTGTAGAATAATAGAGGTGCTTCGAAAAGAACTCAGAGAGAGCCAAAAAGAGATAAAGGATGCAATTATTGAAGTAAAGGCCTCAATTCAAAGCACGAACAACCGATTAGACCACATGGAGAACAGAATCTCACTCTTAGAAGATGATCATTCCAAAAATGAACGCATAGTTTCTAATCTAGAAAAAAATATCCAACAGCAGGAATCTGACACTGAAGAAATATGGGCCCATTTTAAGAGAGCTAACCTAAGAATAATTGGAATAGAGGAGGGAAAAGAAAATGAAACCAAAGGGATCAACAATCTCTTCAAGGAAGTAATAGCAGAAAATTTTCCAAATATAGAGCAAGAGGTTGATACACAGATCCAGGAAACTTATAGAACTCCCATTAGACAGGATCGGAGAAGAGGATCCCCACGCCACATAATTGTCAAAATGACCAATGTGGAAGCCAAGCAGAGAATCTTAAAGGCAACAAAAACAAAGGGCCAAGTGACATTCAGAGGCAAACCAATTAGAATCACCCCAGACTTCCCAAACCAAGTCATGAGAGCCAGAAGGGCTTGGAGTAACATATTCCAAACTCTGAAAGAAAACAATTTCCAGCCAAAAATTTCCTACCCAGCAAAACTTTCTATCAAATTAGATGGAGAAATAAGAAGCTTCCATGACAAACAGAAACTGAAGGAATTTATGTCTTCAAAACCAGCGCTAGACAAAATACTCAAAGAGATTAACCACAAAGAAGAAATAGGTAACACACACCAGAACCAGAGAAACAAGACTTTCCATCCAACAAACAACTAAGATTGGTTATCTGTGGAGATTCATTATTTATGTTAGTCTTTTACCTATCTCTAAATTGTATTGTTTGCCTTTATTGTTAATTTTTAGGATTTCTAGTTGGAATATTAATATACCTTCAGATATAGCATTTAGAAATATTTTATCCCATTCTATTAGTAACTTTTAACTCTGTTTACATTGTCTTTGGATATACAATATTTTTTTTAGGGAGTTTGTATACTCTTCTGTTGCCTGTGCCATTGAAATCATATCCAAGAAATCACTGCCAATTTCAGTGTTGTGAGGTTTTATGACCCAGACTTTCTTCTAAAAGTTTATAGTCTTAAGATTTATATTTAGGTCTTTTATCTATTTTGAGTTAATATTTGTATATGGGATTAGGTAAGGGTCCAATTTTATTCTCTTTCATGTAATTATTATTTTTCAACAATATTTAGTTAAAAGATTATTATTTCCACCACCAAATGTTCGTGGAAACCTTGTCAAAAATAACTTGACAATATATGGAAGAATTTATCTCTTGGCTTTTATTTAATTCCAATGGTTTATATATCTGCCTTTAGAACAGTACTACACTGTTTCAATTATTGTAGCTTTATATGGTTTGAAATCAGAAAATATATATCTTCTAGCTTTGTTCTTTTTCGAGGTCATTTTGGGTATCTAGAATCCATATTCCATATTAGGATTGATTTTTTTTCTGAAAAATAAATAAATAAATATATGATAGTTTCACCTAAAATAAATAGAAAAAATATTCTCTGGTAAGAAAGAAAGCAAAAAGAAATATTGAAATGTTATCTTTAAGTCATCAAAAGCTTGGTATCAGAAAAATGAAACTGTTATGTGAAATTATCATTTTTAATTTTGGATAAAGTGCTATAATACTAGATGTCAACCACTAAGCCAAGCATGGGAAGGAGGGATGGGGAGAGAATGGGGTGGGGATCGGGTGGGGGCTGATTGGGCGATGTGTGCACGTATGTCTACAAAGGTTTGTATCCCACTATGATGTATGAATACAGTGCACCAATAAATAAATATATATATATATATAAAAGATTGATGACTTAACTAAATATTTAAAGCTTCTAGAACTTTCAGCTTGATTGCCAAAGCCTCTGTCAAAGAAACAAAAGTTATCAGATGATTCTGTAGAAGCAAAAGATTCCACTGAGGTTTGAGGGGTTTGGGGATGTGTTGTTGTTTTGTTTTTGTGGTACTGGGGATTGAATCCAGAAGCATTCTACCTCTGAGCTACACCCCCAGCCCTATTTTATTTTTATTTGAAGTCAGGGTCTCACTAGGTTGATGAAAGCCTCACTACTTGCTTAGACTATCCTCAAACCTGCAATCCTCCTTTCCTGGCCTCCCAAGTCCTGGAATTACAAGTGTGTACCACCACACTCAGCTTACACTTAGTTTAAAGATTTGAAGACTGAGGAGATAAAATTGCAAAATGGCTACATAGCAGAAGGCTTTGGCTAACATTGATGAGAGCAATGAAAAGTATTGATGTTTTGGTGCAAAAAATATTTTTTTAATTAAAAGGAGTTGAAACTGAAAAATGTAAACTACCATTTATGGCACATGAAAAGTAGACTATCATCTAATGAAATTGTGGGCCCTGGCAAGATCATTTCCAGATAGGAAGTTGAAAGCAATCATTGGCTCATTTTTTTCTAATTCTGAGAAGGTGGGGAAGACATAGGTGAGTTAATGGAAGAATTGTTTAGTTTGCAAGTAGAATGTAGGGGATACTTAGAGGATCCAGAACCTTCAGGACTGGATGATAAAATCATGTCTCATTTCCCATCTCAAGCTGTAAATGAGTCTCAAAGTAAGAAACAGGATAAAGATCACATGGAGGTGCCCTCCAAGCCCATTTGTTAATACCTTGAAAGGTTTACGGCAGCAACTAACAGGCCCTCTCAGATTTACCAAGTGTTTTCATTAAGATTATTGGTCCATGGTGGCCTGGCATGGCTTCTACAGAGAAGAGAGGCCCATCTCCGAATCGTACGTGGAACTTTTATTAAGTGGAGTCGATCTGAATTGGATTCCTAGAGAAACCCACAGAGATTTTTCAGAGAGCTGTACCAATTTGGACTAAAATGGGACTGAGACGTGTAAAGAGAAAAAGAAGCCACTAGGCTCCCAGCTTTCTGTGAGAAAATAACAAGATGGGGAAGTTACTCAGCTGCAATACCAGCCATTATTTATGGGTATCAACAACATCTTAAAAAGTAAAGCTAAGAGCCAGAAAGAATAGCCTGAGGTCCACTCCCAGAGAGAGGCACCCAGCCAAGGTCCCAAGGGGAACAAGTCTCCCCGGTACCAGGTGTCCAGCCAGATTTCAGAATTGTTGTAGATCACCAAGCACTATGTGATTCTTGTTTTTTCTTTCTTTTTGATTCTTCCTTTTTTTTCTTTCTTCTTGAACAGAAATGTCCATTATGATTATCTAGTTCTATCTTATGAGAAAACCATACAACTTGCCTTTTTAATTTGGGTTCAGAAGACCCCCACCAGAAGACCCTTGTAGACCTGACACAGCTCACAAGAGCCTAGACTTTAAGCCTGAAGCCATAATCAGGATGAGGCTTTTGAGTTCTTGGGGTGTGAATATTTTGCACGTGGAGAGAATGTGAATAACTGATAGCCAGGAAGCAGGCTGCAGTTGGCTGCAGTAATGGCCACAAATTCTTTCCGCCCCAATGTGCATGTTCCTTCACCATGTGGCTTCGCAGCTACTCCCATGAAGAGGTGGAATCTGCCAGGTGTGGCGGCACACACTTTCAATCCCAGTACTAGGAGGACTGAGATAGGAGGATCCAGGTTCGTGGACAGTTTCAGCTACTTAGGCCATCTGAAACGTAGTAAGACCCTGTTTCAAAATGAAAGATAAATAAATTGGGCTGGGGGTGTAGCTCAGAGGTAGAATGCCCCTGGGTTCAATCCCCAGCATCCCCCCCCAAAAAAGAGGTAGAATCTACTTCATCCCTCCTGTCTGAGCTTGACCATGTGACTTGTTTTAGCAAATAAAACATTAACAAAGGTGGTGCAGCAAGACTTGAAAAGTACTCGTCATCAGAGCTTTCTCTCTTTCTTGCTCTGTTGGAACACTGAACTAGAACTAATAAATGTGGGTTTAAATCCGATGGTTTTAGAAGGTCATTATGCAACTCAGGCTCTTCTCTCCACCTGTAATCCCAGTAGTTGGGAGGCTGAGACAGAAGAAAACACAGGTTCGAGGCCTGCCTCAGCAAGTAGAGAGACTCTCATCAATCTAGCAAGACCTGTTTCCAAATAAGAAATAAAATCAAACTGGGCGTGTAACTCAAAGATAGTAGGCCTCTGGGTTCAATTCCAGTACCCCCAAAAAAATCAGGAAAGAAAATAGAAGGCAGCTAGGCATGGTTGTGGCACAGGCCTGTAATATCAGTCCTTGGGAGGCTGAGACAGGAGGACTGAAGGTCCCATGGAAGCCTCAGAAACATAGCAAGACCCTGTTTCAAAATTTTAGAAAAAACGGTAGAAAGAACTGGTGTGTAGCTCAGAGATAGAATGGCCCTTGGCTCAATTCCCAGTGCTGAAAAGAGAAGAAGGAAGGAAGGAAGGAAGGAAGGAAGGAAGGAAGGAAGGAAGGAAGGAAGGAAGGAGAGATTTTATAGAGGAAGTCGGTTTCAGCTATTAGAAATTAAAAACATGGTGATCTATGAGCATGAGGTGAGGCAGGAGGAAGGTACACAGCAGATATGAATGGCAAACCCCAAGGGCTCAGGGGCCCCGATCATGCTGAATGGTCAGTAGAACCATTCACTCAACACAGTTGGGCTCTATCAGAGGACCCCTAGTGTTGACGGTCCCAAGTGTCACGGGCACACCTGGATGTGCTTCTGAGTGAAGCCACTGTCAGCCCATCCCAGACCTGAAACCTCTTCTCAGCTTTGCCCTCTAAATTCCACTCCTGACCACTTCCTGGTACCTGGCTTCAACTCTGACTCTCACTTCTACCTATCTCCCTGGCCCTCCGTAACATCCAGAGGTGCTTATCTTAATAGATGCCCCAAAGTGGCTTAGGCCTCTAGCCTTTCAACCTAAGACCCCTGATTTGACCTGACATCCAGGTAACCAGAATTTGGCTTTCTGTGAGATGCATAGTAGCCACATCCCTTCCTCTACATGTGAGTTCAATTTAGCCAGTGGCTGCCAAGCACTTAATTCTAGTCCCCATGGTATGGGATGATCAAGAAGAGTTCCTTCTCCAGCAGCTTTGGAACCGAGCCACGCATGTGCTAGGGAAGCTGCGGCAAATTATTTGAAAAGAGGGCCACAACAATTTCTCCTATCACAATAGACACACATCCTCTGAAGGAGATTTTGTAGCACAAGAGGTAGAATCTATTTTTCTACCCTTGAATTTTGGCTAACCTTTGACTGACTTAGAAATGGTGTTACATGACATCTGAGCCATGGTGAAGATGGCCTTGCAGATACTGCTCTCATCCTTTTGGAAGGTGAGGGAGGTCTGACTAGTCTGCTGGAGGACAAGTCCACACACAACAGAGATAAGCCATTCCAACTTGCACCCACAGATATTGAGAGACCCTAGTGACCCCGAGCAAGTCCAGCAGAAGACCAGCTGATACAAGCCCAGCTGCTGATGCACAGAATCATGAGCAAATAAAACTGGTTTTAAACCATAAACTTTGGTGTTCTGTTATCCAGCCAGAGGTCACTAATACAAAAACATGGAGGAAAAGAGATTAATTTTACCCTATGAGAACATTACTTATGCTTTCCCTATATAATTTTATGGTTGCTTTTTTTTAGGGGAGGGGGTGTTGTTTGGTGGTACTGGGGATTGAACCCAAGGATATTTTACCTCCAAGCTATACCCACAGCCCTTTTTATTTTTTGTTTTGAAATAGAGTCTCACAGCCGAGCATGGGGGCACACACTTGTAATCTCAGTACTTGGGGCCAGCTTCAGCTACTTAGTGAGGCCTCCACAACTCAGTGAGACCCTGTTTCCAAATAAAGAATTAAAAAATAGGACTGAGGGTATAGCTCAGAGGTAGAATGCCCCTGGGTTCAATCCCCAGTACGAAGGAAGGAAGGAAGGAAGGAAGGAAGGAAGGAAGGAAGGAAGGAAGGAAGGAAGGAAGGAGTAACCTCACTAGGTTGCGGAGAGTCTTGCTAAGTTGCTAAGTGATGAGAGTCAGAACTGAAGAATTCCCATGTCCGCAAATGAAGTTGCAAATCTATAAGAGCAAAGGACTCAACCCCCGCAAAGAGTAGAGTAACTCAGCTCCACCCATAGTCATTTTTATTAGGTTAATCAAACAAAGACCAGTCAGGATTCCTGCAGGGTAACAATCAACTCAAGCTGTGCCTAAAGAAAAGCAGGATTAAGAACACAACACTCACTCTCAGTTCTAGACCCAGATATTTTTTTCTCACTGAGCTGCACCCCTAGCCCTATTTAATTTTTTTAAATTTTGAAACAAGGTCCTACTAAGTTACCGTACCCTGGCCTTGAACCTGCAACCCTCTGTCTCAGCCTCTCAAGAACTGAGATTACAGGCACGTGCCACCTCACCTCACTCAACAATGATTTCACTCATCTCTTCTTCAGTTCTGAGCCCACAAATCATTTTATCAAGCTCTTTTCCCATCTCATTTCCAGTTCCAGACCCAGGATTTAATCTCGAGCACTGCCATATTGACAAGGACAACCATCTCAAAGACAGCTAATCAAGGAAAAAATTAAAAGAATAGGACTAGAGTGAAGACTGCCTGCATAGAGGAATATCCATTTGATGTTCATAAAAATGCAGGTATTGTTGTAGCTAGGTAATAAAGCTTGGAATCAAAAACTTATTCCCACTCATCCCTTTACTTTCAAAATAAAGTGTTTTTTTTTTCTTTCTGTTATGTGCTAAAACTTTGTTTTCTATCTTAAGCACACAAAAGGGAGAGTGTCTGCCGTCTCTATCAAACAAATACAAAATGAATATTTTAAAGTTCACGAAGCAAGAAGAAGTCATTATCCTAGTCTATTTTTATAACACACTTTCAGACAATAAGCCCATTCTCCTCATAAGTGACAGAAGAACTACTGCTGACGATAATTAACACTAGAAATAGTCTATGAAGAACACATAGGGTAGGATAAAAAGCCCCAGATAGGAGTCGTACCCCCAAATATAGAAAGGCATCAACACCAGTGTGATCAAAGCTGACCATGGCCGTGTTGCCCAAAAGGGCGGCCCACCATCTGGGGACCAGCAATTTGCCAGGATCCATCAATAATTCTTCCAGAACAAGAAAAGATAGAACATCATAAAGTAATTTCTAGGCAAAGGGAAAGTAAACTGCTACCATGGGCAATTCCCTTCTACTGTCTAAAAAGAGAACTTTCTTTGACTTTTCTAAAAAAAAAAAAAAAAAAAAAAAAAAACCAGCTGTATGAGCTGAGAGGAGGAGCTAAGTGGTCAAGATATTGAGATATTGGAAAGATTCTGGATATGGAGTAAAGATAAGAGAAGAGGGGAGACAAAGTGCTGAGAATAGAGATGTGAAGAGTGGGGAGGGGTGTGTGTATATGTGTGTATGTCTGGAAATTGAATCCAGTGGCATTTTACTGCCTAGCTACAACCCCAGACCTCTCTTTTTTTCAATTTTAAAAGTTGCCTGAGGGATTCAATATGCTGCTGAGGCGGCCTCAAACTCCAGGGAGGTAGAGTGAGGCCCTTCCTCCAGAGTCTGGCCCAAGAACAAAGAAATGCAATTCCAACAGTAAGGGGACAGAAGGAAGAAAGGAAGAAAAAACTGCCAACTTCACACCTTTGTTTCCTCCCATTTACTTCTGATGAGACTGGACCTTATAAGAATCCTCTGTCCTGTTTTATTAGGTCTACTTCTGTTTTCTGGTATCAGAAGCCTACTGTTTTTACTATTATAGCATTGTAATATGTTTTGACTTCTGACAAGGCAGGCCCTTCCTCCAAAGTTGCTTTTCTTTCAAAAGTTGATTTACATTTTCATTGACTTTTACTCATATTTCTATATAAACTTATTTTTAAATTGAATTTATATTCTACTGTATTTCTATGTTTACTAAGACTCTGGTCACCAGAGAGAGGGGAGGGGGAATGTATGTGTGTGTACTGGAGAGTGAACCCAAAGATATGCTATCTTCAAGCCACATCTCCAGTCTTATCTTATTTTTATGTTGAAACAGGGCTCACTAAATTGTTGAGGCTGGCCTAAGCCTAAAATCCTCCTGTCTCCGCCTCCCAAGTACTGGGCTTATAGGTCTGTACCACTAAATCCAACCTAAATAAATATTATTTACAAAGGGGTTGCTTTGGACAGCACAGTGTAAACCAGAAATTTAGGTGAATAAATCAGAACCAAGAAAGCGTGGCTACCATCCAATAAAAGAACAATGAAGTGAACTTTCTGAGCCTGAAAATCCAGTTTGAGAGAGTGGCAAACCCATGAAGGCACAGCTGCCCCACGAGATGCTTTCATGAGCACCTTTCCCCTTACCCACTTGCACTGCAGTTACCAGGGCTATGAACTCTAAACTCCTCAGGGCCAGTGAGAGATGAAGGCGAGCTTAGCACCAGTCACCACCAGGCCAATTCCACGGCAGTGGCATTGTAGATGGACGTTATTGGAACACACATTTTGGACTTGATGACCCACAGTTATAGAAAGGAGGTCTTAATGGGGTTATTCCAAAACATCTGATTTTATGCTAGATGCATTGTAACCACTTTTAGAGCTTATTTCCTGCCTGATTCTGCTTTGCTCAAAATAATTTGAAGTGTTTCTTTTTCTGAACACACACTGGTGGGTCTATGGGAAAATGGTCCAAACAAAACTAGGAGTAAGATTCCCTTCAGATACTTAGACTCAAGATGGTGGCTAGAGCCTACAGGCTGACCTTGAGCTGCCTAAATTCCATTGAAGAGGCCCAGGAAACCTAAAACTTAAGGCTTCCAAAGCAGAGCAGAAATGGAGGGAGGGGTGCCTACACCAAGTTAAAATGAAATTTTTGAAATATACAGCAGAGTAGGATCAGATGGAAAACAAAATCCTTTAACACCCAACAGCCAACTCTTTAGACAATAAAGAGGAACCCACTGGAGGGAAATGAGCCAATTTCTTCAACAAACCCTGATACGGGTGTGGGCGTTGACAAGTTGGGTCCCTCCCCCTTCTCGCGGAGGTGGTACCCTAGAGAAGGAGGAGGAGACTCTGCTAGGCATATCTCAGGCGATATCACGAGGCAGGTGATACCGCGACAAAAGTGGCATTCCCATGCATAGTCCCACCCCCAAGACGTATGCCTTAAAAGAGAGGCATTTTCCCTCCAGCCTCAGAGGGGCTCGCAAGTCTCCAGGAGGTCCAGCCCCCATCCTCGAGAGGACCACATTAAAACTTATCACACTTCCTGCTCTTTATCGTCTCTTTACCGTGCGCATGTAACATCTGGTGCCGACCCCGGGACGATTTTTTTTTATTTGAATTTAATTTAATTTAACTTTTTTTCTTTCTTTTTTTTAAGCTTCCCTGCTGCCGTGGCGTACTCTGTGCAACCTTGGCAGAAACTTCCACCTTCCCGGATCTGCCAGGGTGCGTGTATTCGCTGGAACTGCGCCCGCCCTGCCCGCCGCTTTTTCACTAGACCTTGACCGCTGCCACTCCAGGACCTCAACTGCCTCAGATCCACCGCCGTCCTGCCGCTGCCCATGCCCACCCTGACCTAGACATAAGCCATCCTTTTCCACCCCACGCCCCATGGCTCAGTGCTGCACCGCCTAGGCCCCAACTTCAGCCAACCCAGACAAGCACCCGGGTTCCTTTCCCCGCTCCTTCTGCCTGCCTTCCTCCGGTCTGGCCCAGCCTCCTGCCCTTCTCAAACTCTGGAACTCCCACCCGACCAGGCCCAGAGTCTAGCCATCCTGCCTGCTCAGTCAGACCCGCACACCACATGGCCTGGCCTCAGTGTCTGGCAAGCACCTGGCAGCCACATTTTTTGTTTTTTGGGGGGTTTTTTTGTTTTTTGTTTCCCACACCATGAAACCAGTAACCATGCCGCTTGGCTGCACGCTCTCCCTGAGAGCCAGCAGCTATCTTCCCCAGCCACATGCTCACCCTGAGAGCCAGCAGCCATCTTACCACCAGGCCAGACGCTCCTCCTAGGATCAGCCGGAAGCCATCTTGACTTCCATCCGGTCCAGAGACTCCCATCCAGCTCAGAGAGCCAGCCACTGTCTTTGATACTGTTAAGTAAAATAAAAATGTGGGTCCGGTGGAGTGTGAAAAACACGAGAGAGGTCCGGTACACATGGCATTCACTTTAATTGCAGGCTCTCCTGGGGATCAGGGCTGGGCAGTTCCATGGGGCCTGCACACCAGTCGGAGGCTAGAAGAGGCAGGCTCTTCTTTTTAAGGTATGTATCTGGGGGGGGGGGGGGTTACTCATGGGAACACACGCTTCTCATGAGATGCTGCTCTTCTCGCGAGATGCTGCTCACAGGGCAGAGTGTAGAAGGGACCCCGACCAATCAGATACCATCCTGCCAAGCCCCAGCAGCCATCTTAAATCTCATCCAGCCCTGATTCCACCCAACAGCTCCACAGCATGCCCCCAGCTCTGCAGCCTCTCAGCGCTTCCGTTCCAGTCAGCACTGGCTGATAACACTACACTGTGGTAACCTTCCCCTTCCTTGGACAAGCGGGTTCCAGCTTTTAGCCTCTTCCGGACTTGGGCTCACGCTGTTAAATAAACCCAAATATTTTGTGCCCAAGTTTTCTAGGGGTAGCCAGGCTGCCCTACGGTTGTGTAAAAGGAATGGAGACATCCTTCTCTAACACAACCATGTTGTTTCTGGACACTAGGCAGGATCTTGGGATGCCAAATTCCTGTTTTCGTCCGTCCTCCTCTGCTGGCCAGTCATGGGGGGAAGCCAGCCATCAAAGATAGACTCCCAGTCTGCACTAGGCCGTGTTCTGGTTAATCTCCAGATTCTAGGTTTATCGGAGGAACTGTGCCCCGAGCAACTCATTTTTTTCTGCACAAAGGTCTGGCCCACTTTGTGCAGAATTGGGTAATGGTTCTCGATGGCCTGAGATGGGTACGTCAGATATTAAAATGTTGACTGATCTCAGTAACTTTTGCAAACAGTAAGGTAAATGGTCAGAGGTTCTGTACGTACAGGCTTTTCTGTGTATACATTCCTGGCTTTTCCTTTCCATGCCTCCAAGCTCTATAGCCACAGCCGCCATCTTGGCTGCCACATGGCAACTCACAGGCCACATGGTGGTCTTTCTCGGTCACAGGCCTGCAATTCTGCTGACTCACGGTCACCATTTTGTGATGACACGTGGATGCCAGAATCTGACCTGGCTGAGTTACAGGCCCCATTTCCTGAAAACCCTGACCCACAAGACCTCTCCTTACCACCGTGGTCATCATCTTATTCCGGGGCAGCCTCCCCTCTAACACACTTCTTTCTCCCCCACCTTCCTCCCTTAAGGGACCAACCCATACCTCCCCCTCGCCTACCCCTGTAGGTCACCGCACCTGTTCCAGAGACCCCCCCTTCTCTCTTGGCCCTGCTTTGTGAAGTGGCTGGTGCAGAAGGAATGGTCCGTGTCCATGTTCCCTTTTCCCTTCCTGACCTTGCTCAACTTGAAAAGAGACTGGGTTCTTTTTCCGCCAATCCCTCTGGTTTTATTAAGGAATTCCAACATATTGTACAAGCATATGATTTAACTTGGCAGGATCTTCATGTCATTTTAACCTCCTCTTTAACTCCAGATGAACGATATAGTAGGCCGATCAGGCTCACCTAACCAATCTACAGCTCCCTACCAGAACAGCTGCAGTTCCTTCTTAGGATGCCCACTGGGATTATAATGAAAGGGGTGAGGGGAAAAAAAAGAAATCACATGATACTATGCCTTCAAGCTGAGCCCAAGGTAACTCTCTAGGTAACGGGTAAGCCAATCTCCTTCTTGATTGATTTAGAAGCTACCTACTCTGTCCTCCCTTCCTTCTCAGGACCTAGCTTCCCTTCCCAAATCTCAGTTCAGGGAATTGACAGCATGCCCTCTTGCCCATGTACTACAGGCCCCTTTTATGCCATTTAGATACCTTTATGGTTAACCATCCATTCCTGATTATCCTTTCATGTTCTACCCCCCTTTTAGGTAGAGACTTTTTAACCAAAATTGGGGCTGAACTTTCATTTAATTTCCCCATGGCTTCTGTTTCCTCTAATATACTTTTAATGGCTGCAGCTATAGTTGATGACCGGGAAGCCAAACCTCCCCTTCCAATAGATTTGGTTGACGCTCTCCCTTCGGACCCCCCTCCTTTGTCTTCCTATCTTCCTTACTTGTCTTTTCTTAGGCACCTTCTTAGGGAACATGCTGACCGGTATCTTCCGCAACCTGGGACTGAAGAAGCAGCTCCACACCCTTTAGTCAAGGCCCTTAAGCCAGGGGATCAAGTCCTCCTCAAGTCGCTCCAACCAAAACATCTCCAACCATGGTGGACTGGGCCCTTCACAGTGATCCTCACCACACCTACCACAGCCAAATTGCTGTGGGACCCCAACTGTCATCATCTTACCCAGCTAAAAAGGGCTCCGTTACAACAGTCCCATGACAAATTCTCTTCCACAGTGTTGAGGCCTACTAAGCTTTGTTTTTCTCAGCATAATTCTCTTTGATGTTTTTATTTTAGCAGGTCCACTTGTTTACATTGTATGGTGCCTTCCCTCTTCGGATGCCAAACTGCCATAACTCCTCGTCTGCTAAAGTCTCCTCAAGCACACATCACCGAGCTGTCCAGGGTAACCTGTGATTCACGCTGCAGCCATATTCCCACCTACCCACTTCTGGAGGACCTAACCTCTCCTGGCTGAGGAGCCCCCTTATGACGCCCCTTGACAGCAGGAAGTAGTTTAAGATTCAAATCTCTGCCAATTATCACCAAAAGGCTGGGATGACAAGTTAGGTCCCTCCCCCTCTCATGGAGGTAGAACCCTAGAGAAGGAGGAAAAGACTCTGCTAGGCGATATCGCAAAGTGGGTGATATCACGACAAAAGTGGCATTCCCACACATAATACCACACCCAAGACGTATGCCTTAAAAGAGAGGCATTTTCCCTCCAGCCTCAGAGGGGCTCACAGGTCTCCAGGAGGTCCAGCCCCCATCCCCGACAGGACCATATTAAAACTTACTGTGCTTCCTGGTATCTCTTGTCTCTTTACCGTGCGCACCTAACAGACGTAAAGTAGAATTCACAACTGTTAGGTCCTTGAATGAAACATTTTCCTCCTTGCTTTGTTGGGCCCCTTCTCCCTCCCCAAGTTACTGTCATCACTATTACTCAACAAATATTTATCAACTACTGCTTTTGATCCAGGAACTATTCTAAGCACTGAGGATACCGTGATAAGCAGAGAAATCAGGTACAGGCTCTCAGAGAGCAAATATTCTTTTTTTTTTTTTTTTTTTTTTTTTTTTTTTTTTTTGCAGGTCTGGGGATGGAGCCCAGGGGAATTTGACCTCCGAGCTATACCTCCTGCCCTATTTTTTATTCTTTATTTTGAAACATGGTCTCACTAAGTTGCAGAGGGCCTCACCAAGTAGCTGAGGCTGTCCACAAACTGTGATCCTCCGGTCTTACCCTCCAGAATGCTGGGATTACAAGTGTCCACTACCATGCCAGACTCAGAGAGCAAATATTCTAATGAGGACACAAATAGTAAAAATACTGGCAAATACCTGATGGTGATAAAGGCTTGAAAAAGAAAAATGGTGATTTGGTAGAGGATATCCCTGAGACTTCCTTCAAACAGCCAATCAGGAAAGACTTCTGTGAGAAGGTGATCTTTAAAGTAAATATGGAGGAGCCAGCTATGCAGAGGTTAGAGGGAATAGCATTTCCAGGCAGAGGAAAGGGGTAGTTCAAAGACCCTGAGCAAAAAATCAGTCTGGTTGTTACAACATTACAACATCAGCTTAGATACCACTTCCTCCAGTTAACTTCACCTACCTCTCCTTTCTCTCTCCTCCTCCTCCTCCTCCTCTTCCTCTTGCTGCTGCTGCTGCTGCTGCTGCTGCTGCTGGACTCTGTAGACTCAAACACCCTCTTCTTCTTTTTCTACAGCATTATCATAAAATTGCTTGCCAAAATGCCCATAAGCTTTTCTTAAGTTTCTCTCTGTGGAAAAGATGATGCTGTATTCTCAGCACCCAACAATGTCTTGACATGGAATATGGCTAGTCATTTAGTGAACAAACTACTCATTATTCAAATGTATTTCTTCTGATTCCAAGTTTGATGCTCTTTCAACTATAAAATATCATGTCTCCAATAAATTTATTAGAACCTTTATTATAATTATATCATTATTATTATTATTATTATTATTAATGTTTACTTCTTCCATCTTGGAATTTCCATCCGTTCATATCTGGCTAATAATTAAATTTCTATTTTCCTTATTAAGCTCTTACATGTTTTAGGGAAGAACAAATGAAAAAAAGATATTACTCAATCTACTTCCATTTTTCAAAAGTTTAAGAAATAACATTCCTAGTTTTCCTAATATAATTTCCCCCTATCATGACTATAAACAGCAGCCCAAAAATACCTTCATACATTTGTCTCTACCAACTAAATAGCATCATTCCCTTATGCCTGCTTCTGTTTTTTCTCCTCTTTTGATAAAGCCCAATTTCTGACTTTATTATCCTGTTTAGTCTGGTTTTTAAATCCCCAATCGCTTTCCTCAGATAATCAAGCCTTTATCATTCCACTCTGCCAGCAGCGGCCTATATGTTGACTTTACCCTTGGTACACTAAATTCAAACTCATTCCCTCTGAAGTCCCCAGACCAAGCAACACCACATTCACACGGAGCAACCAAAGTGCTCCCAGGTGCCTGCTTCAATAAACACTACAATCAGGGCATTTGATTTTACTTTCCCAGGCTTCTAAGCTCACAACTCTCTTCTGCATATACAGAACCTAGTAAAGGAGAGAAATTTACAATGCCTACGGCACACTCAGAAACAAAAAACATAGTTATCACTCAACGATCTGAGCACTCACACTGTCCAGTGCTCTCTACATTCTCAGGCACCTCCACACACACACCTCCTTTGACATTTGTGGCACTGCATGCTGTATCTAAATGGTATTGCTTGATCCCCATTTAAAACAGGAAAATACAGCTGTATCAGTGGTATTTACTCAACAAACATTTATGAGCACCTACTGTGTGGAAGATCCTGGTCTAGGTGCTGGAGATACTACAGTGAACAAAGAAAATCATATCCCACTCTCATGAAACTTCTATTCTATTGGGAAAAATTACAAAAATGTAGTCAATCAGTAGGATGCTTTTCACAAAAAAATAAGGGCTATTGATATACATACTATGGTAGAGTGCATGGACAGGAGATGGAGGAGTTGTGTATCTGGGATGAGATCATGAGAGAAGACCTCTTTGAGAAGTTGAACTGAGACCTGGATGAAGAGGAACCAACTGTGCAAAGATATGGGAGAAAAAGAGTTTCAGGCAGGAAGTTCCTAGGCCTGGCCTGGGGATGGAAACAATTTTAGTGTTTAAGGAACAGAAATAAAAGACTGGTTCAAAGACCCAATCATTTTAGAGTTTATGACTCTATGGTTCTCGGTCTTTTCTTCTTGGTCACAGATAGCTAGTGATTCCAGACATTACAACTCCATTCATGGAAGAAAGAATGGAGAAGGGCCAATGCTGACTGTTCATCTTCTTTCAATGGGAAGTGAAGAAACAAATTTTTCAGAAACCCTCTGGAAAACTTCTATTTGGTCTTAATGGCCTGAAGTAGTTCATAAATACCCCAGCCAGCCAGCAGTGAGGTAGGCTCAGGAAGCAGGGATTTGTCACGATTTACTTAGAATTGTTGTGTTCCACTATTAGCACCCTGAAAAAAATTAAAATTCTGTTGGCAAGAAGAGGACAAGATAACTATTAGGTGGACCATAATAGCGACTTTTGTGGTAGGAAAAAGACATAAAGATGAGGTCAGAGAAAAAGGGAGAAACCATGGGTTTTATAAACCATAGTAGAGAGTTCATTTTTTTTTTTTGGGGGGGGCAGTACTGGGGATGGAACCCAAGGACATTCTACCTCTGAGCTACTCCCCCACCCCTATATTTTTATTATTTATTTTGAAACAAGGTCTCACCAAGTTTTGGACGGCCTCACTAAGTAGCTGAGACTGGCCATGAACCATGATCCTCCTACCTCAGCCTTCCAAGTACTGGGATTACAAGCATGTGCCACCATATCTGGCTTGAATTCAATTATTTTTAGTTGCAAGGAGGTATGGATGTGAAGGGTGTATGTAAAAGTGTGACATGGTCTAATTTACATCTTTATGATATCACTGTAGTTGCCATGTGAAAAATAAATTGTAGGATGTAAGAATAGAAACAAGAGCTTTAATTAGAAGGCAGACACAGTAGTATAGGCAAGAGACATGGTGGAATAACTAGGGTGGCAGCAGTGGATGTGTAGAGAAATGGGAAGACTCAAAACATTTTTGGCATTATGGCTGGGAGAACTTGATGAGACATCAAATAAGAGATGGAGACAAAAAGAAAGAAAGAAACCAAGAGCTGTGGTCAGCCTAAACCCTATACACATAATACATTTGCAAAGGAAACACTCTAAAAAAAATAGGCTTAGAGAGTGAAGAATAAGAAGGTCACACTTTGTATATGTTAAGCCTGTGATGCCTGCTACATTGGGATCACAACAGTGGTTGATTTTGAAGGCTTCTGTACAGCTCCCTCTTTGACGTCAAAGTAATAATTCAGCTGCCAGAAGAGATGGCTCACATCTGAGTGCCTTACCCTAGACATTACTCTTGGCCCAGGGAAACTGCCCTCCTATCGTCCCCTAAGACTCCGACCCACAGGGGCTTAGAGAACGACACAGACACCTCTTCAGCTGAAATATGAATTCTTCTTTAATGGATCCTTAATATGTCTCAATAATATGTCTCTTCTTCCTTCTCAATGCGTACAGCAAGCACAATATATATCAGCATCATAATCCCTCCCTCTATTCCCTACCAACCCCAAGCTTCCCACGGCTAGGGCATGCACATTTCTGACTCTCTCATAGGCAGGCTGGTGATAGCATGAGGCTTTGCGTCACTGATCATTCTGCAGGCACGTAGCATGGCACACTGCGCATGCTCAAGGAGACGTCCATCTTGTGAGTCTCATGACTTGGCTGCAAGCCTAGGCGCCATCTTGAATCTACGCTGGCAACAAGCCTGGGTGCCATCTCGGTCCAGCCGAGTGGGCCCCGACACCCTCCCCGAGATTACATCTTCTCCTTGAGGGTAACACCCAACAGTTGGTTGATTCAGCGGCACAATGTCCTGGCTCTCCTGTCTAAACTTGGAGCTAATTTGAAGGGACATCCAAGTACCAGAATTTCCCCATGGGGCTGGCTGAGGCCCTAGCTTCGACTGTATTATCTCTCATCATTTTCCTCTGCCCACATCTATTTCCCTCACTTCCTCACAGGCTTATTCCCAAGATCGCTCCCCAGTGAAATGTGTGCACACCTGATCTAGGACACTCGGTTCCAAGAACAGCTGAGAAAGCAGAATGTAAAATGGGATTTGGAAGCTGATTCACCTTCTGGCTGGATTTCTGGCAATAAAGACCTCATTGCTGAAGGTAGATGCAGTGCTGGAGTTCCTGGCATTCCATATGAGTGCAATTGTTAACATTTTCACTGGTGGTGACTCAAGATGGGAATGCACTCACAGGTGTGTTATCCCAGGGATTTGAGAAGCAGTTCTAATAACAATTCTAATTTGAGAATCAGATGGCTATTGTTTAATGCTACCAATATGTTGGAAACAAAGAAAAGCTAAGGGTTAGTAATCACTAATTCAAGGTGAACTATGAAAATAAAAGTGTCAATTTGACAACATATAAAAACATTGTCATATCCTGCAGCCAACATATATAAAAGGCTAAAATTTAAAAAAAAAAAAAGGTTCAGGAGATAATAAGAATGTCAGAGCTGAAGGAAAGGTTAAATTCTCAGCCCTGCCAAGTCTACCATCCTGCCTGGAAACAGTCCTAAGACTTGGGATGTAGACAAACATCTATAATGATGCATTTTAAAACTTTGAAATCCTATATTTCTCTAAAGAAATAGCTCTTCCCCTGTACTGAAGGCTAGGACTCTCTCTTGCTTGAAAATAATAAAGAGGCTTACTCTTGCAGGACAACATGATCTCCACCCCCAGCAGCTTCCTTCCTAGTCAATAACTAAGACCAATACTCAAGTCAAATTATAGCCCAGCAGAGAGTTCTGTGCCTTTTAGAAGGAAAGGCATCATTTCCCGAAAGAGCTTCCAGACATGGTCAATATTTGCCAGTGTGAGCCAGGAGTACATGTATGAGTCTGGATCGAGAGGGAACTTGATTGGGGCAGACTGAAGAGCAAAACATAAATTTGTAGGAGAAATTTAGGACTTAACACCCTTGCAAGGACTCAAGGAGATAAGTCCAAAAATACTATTGAGCCATTTCTTAGATGCTTGGGAAAAAATTGATGACCCACGCTAAGCTATAGAAATGTCAAAATTGCCATAGTAAATGATAGAAAAGAGGATCAAAAAACACAAAGAAATGGCCATGTTAAAGTGGATATACTATTAAGGCCAGGAATCCCATCAGCCAACTATGTTCTACTTGAGCACAAGGACATTCTACAATAATAAAATCAGTAAAAAGTGCTGGCAAGGAAAAAAAATCAGCATTGTTGTGAAGATCAATAATGAACACCCTTCATAAACTAGGGGTCATAGGAAGAGAAAAGCTATTATGGGAACTGACTTCCTAGTAGTATACAGGATGATGAAATCCCAAAGTAACCATGGCCAGGAGGCATTTGACCATCAGAGCCAATTGGGAACCAGAGAAGCCCATTGTACAGAGAATAATGAAAATGGTTCATAGAACACAGAGACCAGAATACAGGACAGTAAGTGGTTAACAGGGTATTTCTTATCTATAACATCAGTAGGTAGGGATCCAAAACGCACAGTCAAGTCAGACATGGTGGTGCACACCTGTAATCCCAGTACTTGGGAGGCTGAGACAGGAGGATTGCAGGTTTGAAGCCAGACTCAGCTATTTGGTGAGATCCTGCTTCAAAATTACAAAATAAAAAAGACTTGGGGCATAGCTTAGAAATAGAATTCTCCTGGGTTCAATTCCCAGTACCACAAAAAAAAAGAAATAAAAAAAGGAAGAAAGGAAGAAAGAAAAAAGGAATCCAAGAGTAATGGAAAAGCTCTTCCCACTAGGATTTGACTTGTATGAAGCAAGTGGGCTCAGGTGGCATGGGAGATAGGAGTAGGCACGTGCTCTGGGGCACCACCTATCTCTTTCCTACCTGAACCAAGGTGCTCATTTTTCTATGTGATGGTTACTTTGGCTGCTCACAGCAGAGTCCCCAAGAGTTGTCCTCAGCTAAAAGGAACTATTTTATCTTCCCAGTTACTAATCCCCCATCCCCAGTGCCCCATCTCAGGGGCAGCTCTCATCAAAGGACTGTCCAAGGCTGAGATGCAAAGGCCAGATCCCTGCCTCTACTGAAAACATTCTGGACAACCTTCCTCGCTCTAGAGTTGGGCTGATATTTTCATTACAATTGCAAAGTTCAACTTCTCTCTCTACACAAACCTGCTTTTTTTCTCTCCTTCTCATGAATTCTATCCCAAAACACTCCTCAGTTAAATTTTTGTATGAAATTTTTCATTTCAAAGTTTATTCCCCCAAGAACTCTTCTATATCCTTCCTGTATACTCCTCCTCTCCTTCAGCCCCTCAAGAAACATCAACTCAGATCTTTACATTTGAAGTTGAAAACCTAACTTTTTGTGTGTATGAGGATTAAACCCAGGGGCATTCTACCTTCAATCTACACCCACTCCAGTCTTCCCCTTTTATTGAAACAGAGTCCCACTAAGTTTCTGAGGGTCTCACTAAGTTGCTAAAGTTGGCCTGGAACCTACAATCTTTCTGCCTCACCTTCCCAAGTACTAGGATTACATGTGTGCACCATCATGCCCAGCAAACACTAACATTTAAATATGAGTCATAATGAATAAACTACAAGAAGAACTAGTTTTTAATTACTTTAAACAAGACTAAAAGATGAAGAAAAGTTATTTTTTCATGGTTTGTGAATAAGTTGTCACAAAGCCTGTTAAAACTGGAGATGAAGCCGGGCACATGTTTGTAATCCCAATACGTGGGAGGCTGATACAGGATCTCAGGTTTGCAACCAGACTCAGCAACTTAGTGAGGCCCCCCCAAACTTAGACCCTGTTTCCAAATAAAGAATAAAATAAAATAGGGTTGGGGCTGTAGCTCAGATGTGGAATGCCCCCTGGATTCAATGCTAAGCACTACAAAAAAAAAAAAAAACTGGAGATTACCTAGTGACCACCATACCATATACAAACATCCACAATAAAAGGCAGTCACCTGTCTCATTCCTCTTCCCAGTGTAGAAAGACCATCTAAACTCAAGAGAAAATATTGAGAATGCAAAGTACATTCCTATTGTGTAGAAAAACAAACATGAGAATTCAGTAAGGACTCATTAACAGTTACATGAAAATTTGGCTCAGAAGTTCTAGAAAAATATACATAAAATGTTAACTACCATTTTCCCTACATGTTGAGATTAAAAGTAGGGCTTTTGCTATTTTTCTTCAGGCTTTATACATTAGCTAATTTTTATTTATAAATGAAGCTATTAGCTGTGTGAAACCTAGCTTGTAGCTTAGTGAGACCATGTTTAAAAATAAAAAACAGAATAGGCCTGGAGCTATAACTCAGAGAATACCCCAGGGTTCAACCCTCAGTACCACAAATAAATAAACAAAGTCATTTTGGTTTTAAAAAGTATTAAAACTGCTACATATTTAAGAACCTCTAAATCCTAAACATAGTTTACTTAAAGTTGTTTAGCTCTTTTTGTAAAATACATTTGAATATTAAAAGGTCTAGGAAATCATATGTGTGCACATGCATGCAAGTAGACATCTATATTGATGACTGAGTTATCTTCTAGTTCATTCTCAGTGTTCTTTTCTCCCTCTCTAATTCTAGCATACATCTTTCTAAGACAACTCTAGTTTAGTTCAAGAACCTTACTTCCCAGCCTCCAAAACCCCCAACCCCTCAAATCTACTCTCCACTGTGCCACAGGTCACCCTGTTTCTGCCTCCAGGTTAGGATCCTCTCCACCCTTCCTCTGCAGCTCCCACCTTGAGGCACAATGGACAGCTGGTCTTCAGGCTGCAGTGCAGTTGGCCTCTCCTCCCAAGTGCACACAAGGAGCCTATAGATTTTCCAGCCTGTTTTAGTTTGTTCTCTAAAAATAATTTGCAGCAGATACCATTTCTTCACACATAATTTTTAAAAGTAAGCAGGAGTGATAAGGGCAGCAGGCTTTTTAAGAAGAACATTCTCTGGGAAGGAATTTATAACATAATTAAGCATTGTACCTAATTGACAGCTAAACAGAGCTGTGAGGTGAATACATCTGGTTTTGAATGTCCTCCACCTTAGAACCTCTTAGAACTTCCTCATAACCACAACTTAGCTGGAAATTTCTCAAATACTCCTCCTAGATCAGGGCTGTGTTTTGAGTTCTCAGGAAGTTTGTGAGAAAAGGGTTCTGTTTTAAAGTATGGGCAATTCTGCCTACCATAACCATGCTCCTAGGAAGACACACTGACATAATAGGGGTGATTAATAATTTATTTCATTGTCAAGTATGGGAAAGTATCATTGAGAATATTTAATAATGGGTCTAGAAAGTATTTAAAATATTTAAAGTCACAGACCCAACAATTTCAAGTATAAGACTATCTGAACAGAAAAGAAATCATTGACTTGTGCATACATTTTCCTATAAGGGCCTTTATTCCCCTGTGTTGTATATTTAATAGGTTAAGCAAGGAATGTCATAAAAGTCCAATAGTAGGAAGCTTGTTCTATAAAGTATAGCATAGCAACATAGTCCAATATTATGCAGACAAAAGCAATAATAGAGGGAATTTTTTTTTTTTGGTGGTACTGGGGTTCCTGGAAGCCCTTCTACCTCCGGGCTACACTCCCAGACCTATTTTATATTTCTGAAACAGGGTCTCTTACGCCAGCGCGGCTGGCTTCGAACCTGCGCGATCCTCCTGTCTCCGCCTCCCAAGCGCGGGGATTACAAGCGTGCGCCACCACGCCCGGCAAATAATAGAGGGAATTTAATGGCATAGGAAAATACTTTAACAAAAAGTGGAGAACACTACATAACTGAATAGGGAATAAACCATTCCAGTCAGGACTCCCACTGCTGTGACCCAATGAATCTGCCTAAACAACTTAAAAGATAAAAGATTTGTTTGCTTACAGTTCTGGAGGTTTCAGGGATTCAGTCCTCTTCAGGTCAGTTACACTGAGCGCAGGGCACAGTGGCAGGATGCAGAGAACTGGAGAAATCAGGCCTCTGCACTCATATCACAGGGGCTGAAACCAAGAAATAACTAGCAAGAGGACTCAAAGACATAGGCACAGTCCCCAAAGCCAGACTCCAGTGACTCACATCCTCCTGCCATACCCTACCTGCCTAGGTTACCACCTAATAAATCCATTACTAGTCATTTCTCCACTGATGAGATAAGAACCCTCAGATTGAAATATGTCAACTCTGAGAGTTAGGCATAGTGATGTACACTTATAATCCCAATATTTAAAAGGCAAGACAGGAGGATCACAGGTTCATGGCCAGCCACAGTTACTTAGTGAGGCCCTCTGAAACTTAGTGAGACCCTGTTTTAAAATAAAGAATAAGGCACTGGGAAAATGGCAACTGTGGGACACAGCACATCTCAGTATCTGAAACAAATAAAGTTCAACTACTGAGAAGGCAACATCTTGACAAACAAAATAAATACAGCTCACAAAACAAACCAGGAACCATGGCAGAAGGAATCCAGTACTCTGAACTGCGAGATACACTGCAAAAAGCCCAAGCATGCCACAGGTGTGCTGCAGATGTGGCCCGACCTCTGGCACCATCACAGGCCCGTGGGCCAAACTGCAAGTCCCAGCTCTGGCTAACACTGGTGCAGCAGCCCCAAGAAATCCAGATAAAACATCCAAGAGCTTGAAAGTGGCCACAAAGCTCCAACATATTAAGTGACAAACAACACCTGGCATCACGCTTCAGGGACGCAGAAGATCCAGTAAGCCCTCCAGAGACCCAGGTAACCGCTTACATTACTCGGGACAATATGAAAATCCTAACTAATGGATAAAAGGCAATGAAAAAGGGATAGAGGTACAGACCAAGAGGATTCGTAATCTCTTCAGACAAATAATTTCAGAGAATTTTTCAAACATGGAAAGAGACTTGGACTTACACATTCAGGAAACATACAGAACACCATTAAGACAAGATCAAAGAAGGACCTTTCCATGCCATGAAAAATCAAAATGATGGACATAGAGGCCAAGGAAAGAATCTCTTTTGTGTGTGTGTGTGGTACTGGGGTTCCTCGAAGCCATTTTACCTTAGGGCTACACTCCCAGACCTATTTCCATATTGTTTTTATTTGGAAATAGGGTCTCTTAAGCCAGCATGGCTGGCTTCGAACCTGCGCGATCCTCCTGTCTCCGCCTCCCAAGCACGGGGATTACAAGCGTGTGCCACCACGCCCAGCCAAGGAAAGAATCTTAAAAACAATGAGAACAAAAGAATGGGTGACATATAGGGGCAAAACAATAAAAATCATCCCTGACTACACAATCCAAGTCATGAATGCCAGGAGAGACTGGTATGATGTGATCCAGACCATGAAAGAAAACAACTTCCAACCAAAACTGTTATATCCAGCAAAATTATTATTCAAAATTGATGGAAAATCAAAAGCATTTCAAGATAAGCAAAATCTCAGAAAAAATGAATTCAAAGCCAACACTAGAGAAAATACTTAAAGAAATAAACCATAAAGAAGAAAACCGAAGCAATTTTCAGAAGCAGAGAAGAGATGAAGTTGATCAGTGGGGCATCTAAGTAAAGAAGAAATAACATAACAAACAGAAGGTAGAACACAAAATGACAGGAAACAAAAATCATATTTCAATAATAACTCTGAACATCAAAGGACCTAACTTACCAATCAAAAGATATAGACTGGCAATGTGGATTAAAAAAACATAATCCAAATATACACTATTTGCAAGAAACTCACCTTACAGCCAAAGACATTCATAGTGAAAGGATGGAAAAAGATATATCATGCTAAAAGAGACCCAAAACAGGCAGGGGTAGCAACACTGATATCCAACAAAACAGACTTTAAGCTAAAATATATCAGAAGAAACAAAGCAGGCACTTCCTTTAATTAAAAGGAACAATCCACCAAGAAGATATAATGATAGTAAATGTTTATGCCCCAAATGTGGGTTCACCCACATTGGTAAAACAAACCCTCCTGGACATCAGATCTCAAATAGACCCAAATACAGTAATATTGAGAGATTTCAACACACCTGTCACACAACTAGATTGATCTTCAAGGCAAAAGATGAGTAAAGACTCTACAAAACTAAAGAAAACTATAAACCAATGGACCTAATATATACAGAATATTTCAACCAGGAACAGCAGAATACACATTCTTCTCAACAGCCCATGGAACCTTCTCCAAAACAGATTATTCCTGGGCCACAAAGCAAGCACCAACAAATTCAAAAGATGTAATATAATTCCCTGCATCTTTTTCAGACCAAAATGGAATGAAAGTAGAAATCAACAACAGGAAGACCAATAGAAACTATTTAAAAATATGGAGATTGAATGACATACTATTGAACAACAAGTGGGTAAGATCATAAATAAGGGAAGAAATAAAGAAATTTCTGGAATTAAATGAAAATAGAGACACAACTTAGGAAAATCCATTGGATACTTTGAAGGCAGTGTTAAGAGGAAAGTTTATAGCATTGAGTGCCCACATAAGAAGAAAAGAGAGTCACCAAGTAAACAACCTAATGACACAACTCAAGGACCTAGAAAGACTGCAACAGTCTAATCCAGAATCCAGCAAAAGGCAGAAAATTATTAAAATCTGCGCAGAAATAAATGAAATAGAGAACAAGAAAACAATTCAAAAAATCAACAAAACAAAAAGCTGGTTCTTTGAAAAAGATTAATAAGAGTGACAAACCCCTAGGAAACCTAACCAAAAGAAGGAGAGAATCAACTCAAATTATTAAAATCAGAATTGAACAAGGAAACATCACCACAGACCATGGCAAAAAATTCAAAGGATTATCAGAAACTATTTTAAAATTTACACTCCAGTAGACTGGAAAACATAGAAGAAATTGATAGATTTATAAGCACATATAACATACATAATCTAAACCATGATGACATAGCAAGCCTCAACCAACCAATAGCAAGCAAAGGAATAGAAGCAGCAATAAAAATTCTGCCATCAAAGAAAAGCCCAGGCCCTGATGGGTTTCCAGCTGAATTCCACAAAACCTTCAGTAAAGAACTAATCCCAATACTTCACAAATTGTTACAGGAAATTGAAAGAGATGCAATTCTCCCAAATTCTTTCTATGAAGCCAGTATCACATTAATCCCCAAACCGAATAATGATACCTCAAGAAAGAAAAATTACAGACCAGTATTCTTAATGAATATAGATGCAAAAATTCTAAACAAAATACTAGCTATATGCATTCAAAACCATATCAAGAGAATTGTACACCACCACCAAGTTGGTTTCATCCCAAAAAAGCAAGGCGGGTTCAACATATGCAAATCAATACATGTTATTCACCACATACATAGAACTGAGAACAAAAACCATGTGATCTGAAATGCTGAAAAAGCATTTGACAAAATCCAACACCCATTCATGTTAAAAAAAAACACTGTAAAAAATTGGAATAAAAGGAATGTATTTCAACATCATTAAGGAAATATACAATAAACCAAAGCCAACATCATATTGAATGGGGAAAAACTGCAAGAATTTTCTCTATAATCAGGAACAAGACAAGGATGCCCACTGTCACCACTACTTTTCAATATAGTCCTCAAGACTCTTGCCACAGCAATAAGAGAAGGAAATCAAAGGAATTCAAATAGGAAGAAAGGAATTCAAATCAAAGGAATTCAAAGAGGAATCAAAATTATTCTTATTTGCAGATGACATGATCCTTTATCTAGAAGACCCAAAGAACTCAACCAAAAGACTACTGGAGCTGATTAAAAAATTCAGCAAAGTTGCAGGATACAAAGACAATCAAAAGAAAACAGTCACTTTTCTATATGCCAACAATAAATCCACAATGAAAGAAATAAAGAAAACAATTCCATTCACTATAACCTCAAAACCAAAAAAATACTTGGGAATAAACCTAACCAAAGATGTAAAAGACCTCTACAATGAAAACGATAAAACATTAAAGAAACACCTTGGAAGATGGAAAGATCTCCCATGCTCATGAATAGGCAGAATAAATATCACCAAAATGGCCATTCTATCAAAAGTGATCTAGAGATTCAATGCAATTTCTATTAAAATACCAACAACATTCTTCATAGACCTAAAAAAAATTAGTCATTAATTTATATGGAGAAAGAAAAGACCCAAAATACCCAAAGCAATCCTCAGCAATAATAACCAGGCAGGAGGCATCATAATCCCTGACTTCAAATTATGCTATAGAGCAATAGTAGTAAAAACAGCATGGTACCGGCACAACAGGCATACTGACCAGTGGAACAGAACAGAAGATACAGAAACAAACCCACACACCTATAGTCAATTGATCTTTGACAAAGGGGCCAAACTCATACACTGGAGAAAAGACAGTCTTTTTAACAAATGGTGCTGGAAGAACTGGCTATCCATTTGTAGAAAGATGGAACTAAATCCTTACCTCTCACCGTGCACAGGAATCAACTCAAGATGGAGCAAAGACTTAGAAATCAGACCAGAGACTGTGAAGTTATTAGAGGAGGACATAGGCTCAACACATCTCAACAAGACCTCCAAAGTGCAGGAAATTAAACCAAGAATTAACAAGTAGGATGGCATCAAACTAAAAAGTTTCTTCTCATCAAAGGAAACCATCAAGAACCTTAAACGGAAGCCTATAGAATGGGAGAAGAGCCAGGCATTGTGGCGCACGCTTGTAATCCCAGCATTCGGGAGGCTGAGACCGGAGGATCGCGGTTCGTGGACAGCCTTAGCTACTTAGTGAGGCTCTCCGCAACTTAGTGAGACCCTGTTTCAAAATAAAGAATAAAAAATAGGGCAGGGGGTGTGGCTCAGAGGTCAAATGCCTCAGGGTTCCATGCCCAGACCCGGAAAAAAAAAAAAAGAATGGGAGAAAATCTTTACCAGCCACCACTCTGATAGACGGCTAAAATCCAGAATATACAAAGAGCTCAAAAGACTCTACACTAGCAAAACAAATAACCCAATCAAGAAATGGGCAACTGAACTGAGAAGACACTTCACAAAAGAAGTGATACAAATGGCCAATAGATACATGGAAAGATGTTCAACATCATTAGCCATCAGGGAGATGCAAATCAAAACTACACTGAGCTTTCATCTAACCCCAATCAGAGTGGCAAGCATAAAGAAATCAAATAATAACAAATGCTAGAGAGAATGTGGGGAAAGAGGAACTCTTTTACACTGTTGGGTGGAAGTCCAAACTAGTTCAGCCACTACGGAGGTCAATGTGAAGATTCCTTAGAAAACTGGGAATAGATCCACCATATAATCCGGCTATACAACTCCTGGATATTTGTCCAAAGGGGTTGAAATAAGAGAACTACAGTAACATATGCATACCCATGTTCATAGCAGCACAATTGTAATAGCCAAAATATGGAACCAACCTAGGTCTCCATCAACAGATGAATGGATTGCAAATTATGGGAAATACACACAATGGAATTCTACTCAGCTATAAAGAAGAACAAAATCATGTCATTCGCAAGATTAAAAGACCTGAAGAACATTATGTTAAGTGAGATCAGCCAAGCACAGAAAGAGAAGGGACATATGTTTTCTCTAATATGCCCAAACTAGGGAGTATTAGGGATACCAGAGGGACTCAAAATTATGAAGGGGAGACCTCAGCAAAGCTGAAATGGAAGGGTAGGAGAGGAAGAAGGCTGAGGTTGATTAATGAAGGAGCTACATCCGAATATGTGTAAATTTATGAATATAGCACGGTTAACCTGGACACTCATTGTTGGGAGGGGGAGAAGGGAAAGTGGAGTGGGGGAGAGGGTATCAAGCACAGTCTGAATGTATGTCATTTTCAATATGTTCTACATAAAAATTAAAAGTAAATCTAAAAATATAAATAAATGAATAAAGACAGAGAAAAATGAAAAAATAAAATAAAGAATAAAAATAGGACTGGGGTACAGCTTGGAGGTAGAATAATGCCCCATGGTTCAATCCCCAGTGCCACAAAATTAATTAATTAATTTAATTCTGAAAATTAACTAATTAATTAATTCTGAACATCAATATGTGAGCTTTTTCAGGGAACATTCTATATCTAACCATAACAAACACTCTTAAAAATTAAGTATTATTAAATATTATCCAAGAAGTAAAAGAACAGCAGGACTTACAACTGAGATTTCAAACCCAAATACCTCAGGATACCAGCTGGTAAACTAGGACAAAGGAGGCATCTTTCCTAAGGGAACAGCTGCTCCTCAGACCTGAGACTTGCCCTGCTAGGATACAGCTACATGATGCCAAGCTTCAGTACTTCCAAAGAAGCCAGAAATACGTGTGTTTGTGAGACATCATTCAGGTTTTAAATGCTGGCATTCTAATTCAGAAGTGTACCTATCGCACAGCCAAGTGGAGCACGTCTGGAAAGCAAAGCGTCACCGGCCAGCACACTGATTTATGCAGAATGTCAACAGGACTTATCTCTAGGTGTCAGGATTTCAGGTGGTTTTTATTTCTTTTGGGCTTTTGTGCTTTTCCATATTTTCTAGAATGAAAAAAAATAAATCATTTTAATAAGAATGCATTGTGTTTGAATTTCCAAGAGTTCAATTGTTACCTTACCCTTACCACTGACAACAGAAAAAGAGAGTTGGCATTTAAGAATTTAGGCTGGTGTCATCCTAGTATGTGGGAGGCTGAGACAGGATGATCGCAGGTTTGAAGCCAGCCACATCAATTTAGCGAGACCCCAGCAATTTAGAGAGATTCTGTCTCAAAGTAAAAAATAAAAAGGGTAGGGATTTAACTCAGAATGTCCCTGGGTTAGGCAAAAGGAGGAGGAGAAGGAAGCAGAGGAGAAGGAGGAGGTGGAGGAAAAGAAGGGAAAAAAAGGGAAGGGTAGGGAGAAACAGGGAGGAGATAATCTAGGGATAGGAATTTTTCTCCTTAGAAATCCTTCTGTATGTAATACTAAAAAAAAATTATTATTTGTCTAAGGTTCAGATTTACCTGGGCATCCTGGTTGTTTTTGTTTTCATTTTGTATATGTGGCAATCTTAGTAACAGGACAACATACATGTGCACCTCAATGCTTCTGGAGGTGGGATTAAAGTGGCAGACCCTGTCATGTCTCAGCTATGATAGCAGCTCCCACAAGTGGTACTGAGTCTTCCAGGCTCCAGAGTTAAGTCACTAGATCCTGGTAACAATCCCCTCTCTCTAAGCACCGAGTCCCTCTTCTTTTTAAGAATTGTGGAGCAAAATGAGAAAATAAATATTCTATATATGATGGTGTGATCGGCAAATCAAAGCAATAGAAAATAGCTCAGGGGGTTTCAACAGTTGGTCACAAATATCCATGGGCTATGCCAGGTCATGCCAGTATTGAGGCTGGGGTAGAATCGAGCCCAGTAGGCAGCAGGGGAGGACGGGGAGGGGATCCAAGAGTATTGACTATACTTTGTCACATGAAACTTTTGTACGTCTGTGAGTGGCCATGTGTGTACATTAGCTAACAATATTTCTTAACATCATCATGGTCCAAAATGTCTGCAAGCCATTAACGTGGCATTGACACTCACAGGCATTATTATAGAAACCGTGTTGGATCAAGCACGATGATAAGTTAGTTTCACACTCACAGGTAAAAATAAGCTTTGCCCTGTTCTGGAAAAATCACCCTTCTGGAGTCATCTCCCCTTGCTGGGGACTCGGCAGTCTGTGCAGGTGGATGGCCAATGTGTCTTTTAAAGGGGAGTTCCCAGTTTTCTTTAATTTTGCTTCAATAACTTTGTGAATTAGAATCTAAAATTGTTGCATCTAATCTTAGGCAATAAATATAAGTGGTGATATTGGTCCCCAAAAATGATCTCTTCTGTATAATTGATCATCTGTAGTAAATATACAACTTCTATTTTTGAAAGAGGAAGACAATTTCTGGTATTTAGAAACTCAAGGAGCAAAGACCTGGCCCTCACACTTTAGGAGGTTAACCCAGCCATTCACGGTAAGGTATAGCTTGAAAATCCACACACTAAGGGGTCCCTAGAGGTCAGATTTTTGAGTCCAATAACAAAATGATACTGAACAAAAAATCAACGGGGGTCAGCCACAGGGCAAAAATAGAAGGCTGACTGAAAATGGCTTTCCTTTCTGAACAATTTTACTTAGACCTCAGTTTACAGGACTTCTCAGTGTCATGGTTAAAATAAACTGTATCATTTTATTTTAGAAGAAAACAACTAAGGAAGCTCAATGTCAGTCCCAGGCACTCTAGTTCAACTTCCAAATGCACCCTAAGCCAATTGTTTTAAAATAGACTCCACTTTCCAAAGCCAACAGACATTTGACTATGAACTTCTCTCCCTACCACATCTGCATGACTAGAGAATAGCAGCTCTTCCCCTCATCCTCAGTGAGATGGAAACAGGGCAAGCATCTCTTTATGACCTTTGTGCCTAGCATGCCAACTTGCATTATGGTATCTTAACACTGCTACTTATTTTTACATGCATTGTCTGCAAAGGATGATATATCTGACAGCTTCCTTCCAACTGGAACCCAGTGGGGCCAACCCAGTCCAATCTGCTTTCTTTGTCAGCAAGATTCCAGGTGTTTCTTCCTGCCCACTGTGCACCAGCAACACCCTCCACACTGCAGATATATTTTTTTCATTGTTCATAATTGTTTTTTCCTGGATTTACCCCAACCTGATTTTGCAAGCTGATTCAGAAGTGGCTTGCAAAATTCAGAAAGTAGCTCTGGAGAAGAACTTTGCATTTGTTTAGTCACTGACTCTAAAGAAAACTAACTTCTGGCCAATAACCACTTTGTTCCAGAAAGAACACAACCACTAGAATTAAAACCAAAAATCCAAAAGACAGTAAAAGTGCATCTGAGCCAGAGAAAAAGGAAACAAAACAAACAACAATAAAAGTCTACCTTTTCAAGGATCCCAGCACAGAGGAGAGGAGAAGGTAAGAACTCTTCAGTCTTTGATAATAAACTTAAATAAGAGTTATTGTTGCAGGAAAGATAGAAATGGAAGCTCCTGGAGAAATAACCACAGGATGAGTTCAAGGCCTCAGTGAGTCAACTGTGAAGCTCTCTACAATAAAAACGGAGTTGATTATCTAATAAAAAAAATGACTTAAGTTAAAGCAATTTTCTGACCAAGCACTCTCTTTCCTGGTTTATGTAAAGAAAAGCCTGCAGTAGGATTATTTTCCTCTGAATCACATTCAGTTGATAAAAAGTTTTCTTTTATGAAAGCCATTTGATGTTCAGAGGACACCTAAAAATACACTGGCATGGCCTTTGGAGGATTCTTGGAACACCATCTAAATGTGGATCTCATCGAGAAAGTTTCATTGCTGTCAACAAACTCCAATGCCAAACTCCAAGTAGTAAGAACTAGTGTCTTTAATCCCTGAAGTCAAGGCCAGGCAGGATTTTTTCTTTTTTTGGTGGTACTGGGGATAGAACCCAGAGGCTTTCTACCTCCGGGCTATACTCCCAGACCCATTTTATACTTTATTTGGAAACAAGGTCTCACTGAGTTGCTGAGAGCCTCACTAAGTAGCTGAGGCTGGCTTCGAACCTGTGCGATCCTCCTGTCTCAGCCTCCCAAGTACTGGGATTACAAGTGTGCGCCACCACGCCCAGCACGGCCAGGCAGGTTTGACCAGTGCATTTCAAGAGCAAGAACAGATAATACTGGACAAAAGATACTCTCAGGCTGTCAGCTAAATCCAGTTCTCTGCTGCCGCCATAACACAAGGTGCACAAACCCCATCTTTCAAAAAAAAATCCTACAGTTAGCCGGGCGTGGGGGCGCACGCTTGTAATCCTGCGCTTGGGAGGCGAAGACAGGAGGATCGTGCAGGTTCGAAGCCAGCCAGGCTGGCTTAGGAGACCCTGTTTCCAAATAAAATGTATAAAATAGGTCTGGGAGTGTAGCCCAGAGGTAGAAGGGTTTCCAGGAACCCCAGTACCTCCAAAAAAAAATCCTACAAATAAAGTCACTATTCTGGGCTCCCCGTGAGGCCCCATGGCACACAGGGGAAACCCCAACAAGACTTGCACCCTTTTCCCTATTCGATTCTTTATAAATATTTTCCAGTCAAGAAATGAACCTTAACACCCTAGGAAAAGAAGGGAGTAGCTGTGCCAAAGAAATTGGTGCAGTTTTCCAGATTTCCACCATTTGGTAAAGGTCTGAAAGCAAATCCTTTTTGTCCTCGGTTTTATTTGGGTTTTTTTTCTTCTAACTTTTCACGGAGATCCCTGTGGACTTACACCTACTGTCCATGTCTATTACTTTTTTAAACTTTTCTTGGTGCACTGTAATTATACATCATAATTAGATTCAAAGTGACATATTCATAGATGTATATATCACTTGATGTATCTCCCTCTGAAACCCACCCCACTCCCTCTTCCCCGTACATGTTAAAGAGATGGCTGGTAATACCTTCACATATGAACGAAACATTATTCAATTTTTTTGCCTTCCTTAGGCCTCCTCCCCCCACTATCTGTCCTCCCTCCTCTGATTCCTTTCCACTATTTCTCTCTCTTCATTTTTCTGAAGTGCCTATTGTTATTTTCTAACTTCCAATATGAGAAGAAAACATATGGCCCTTGACTTTCTGAGACTGGTTGATCTCACTTGGCATAATATTCTCTAGTTTCATCCATTTTCCCACAAAGGGCATATTTTTGTTCTCCTTTATGGCTGAGTAATATTCTATTGTGTGTATATAGCATACTATCTCTACCCATTTATCTGTTGATAGACACTTACATTGGTTCCATAATTTGGCTATTGTGAATTATATTACTATAAACATGGGTATGCATGTATCACTATAGTATTATGACTTTAATTCTTTGAAAAAAATATCAAGGAGAAATATAGCTGGAAGATACAAAAAAGTATAGTTGAAAATGGTGTGGTTGGAAAATACCAAGGAGTGGTTCCATTTCTAATTTTTTGAGGAATCTTCACACTCATCTTCATAGTGGTTTTAATAATTTACAATCCCACCAATAATGTATAAAAGAAAGATGGGGGAGCAGGGAGGAGGGTTTAAGAAGGGAAACACACCAAGAGTTGTGTGTATGTTTTATCACTTTGGACTTCACTATGACATATAATTATATTGTACCAATAAAAGAGTATTTTTAGCCGGGTGTGGTGGCACACATTTATAATCCCATCATTTGGGAGGATGAGACAGGAGGATTGCAATTTGCAGCCAGCCTCGGCTACTTAGTGAGGCTCTCTGCAACTCAGTGAGACCCTGTTTCAAAACTAACAGAATAAAAAATAGGGTAGGGGTGAGGCTCAGAGGTAGAATGTCTCTGGGTTCCATCCCCAGTACCGCAAGAAAAATTTTTTAATTAAAAATAAATAAATAAATAAAAGCGCATTTTTAAAAAATTCTTCCTTCTCTTTGCTTCTCTGGAATTGAGTTCAGACATAGTTCTGCTCGCTCCCCCGCTATAGGAGGTTTGAATAAAATCTTACTTGCCTGTTTAACTAGTGAAGTTATTACCATGACACCAGCCACCCTAACTTTTTTTTTTTGGGGGGGGGGGTACTGGGGATAGAACCCAGGAGCCTTCTACTTCCAGGCTACACTCTTAGATCTATTTTTTATATTTTAAATATAGCCGGGTGTGGTGGCACACGCTTGTAATCCCCGCGCTTGGGAGGTGGAGACAGGAGGATCGCACGCAGGTTCGAAGCCAGCCAGCTGGCTTAAGAGACCCTGTTTCCAAATAAAAATATAAAATAGGTCTGGGAGTGTAGCCCTAACGTAGAAGGTCTTCCAGGAACTCCAGTACCACCAAATGTGTGTGTGTGTGTGTGTGTGTGTGTGTGTGTGTGTATTGCTAAAAACTTCACTAAGTAGCTGAGGCTGGTTTCAAACCTGTGCAATCCTCCTGTCTCAGCCTCCCAAGTACTGAGATTATAAACATGCACCAATACACCTGGCTCCACTCTAACTTAAGATATCTCTGTCTTTTCTTCTCTAGTTCCAAGGCCTGATCTTTCATGAGGCTGTTTTCTCACCCATTTGATGCCAATTGTTCCCTAACCAGCCTCCCTGATTCCAGTCTTTCTCCCTTCTAATCTCTCTCTAGCACTCGTATAGCCAAAATAGTTCAAAATATAAGGTTTAATCATATATTCCTGTATGGTGTGACTGTGCTTCCAGGTTTCCCCAAGATGGTCCTGATGAAAACCTATTATCCCAGATTATTAAGAGCTTCCTTTCACTCTAAAAAGCCCAAGTTTAGAAGATAATAACCTTCGCGTGATACCTAACCTAAACTCCAGCCTCATTCACCATCACTGTCCTCTGCGTGTACCATACATAGACAAAACAAACTGCTTATAATGGCGGACCTCGACCCTGGCTACACATTAAAGCTATCTGAGCCAGCAGTGGTGGTGCATGCCTGTTATCCCAGCTACCCAGGAGCTGAGGCAGGAGTCACGGTTTGAGGCCAACCTGAGGATTTTACCCAGACCCTACCTCAAATTTTAAAAATTAAGTTAAAAGGGTTAGGGAATGGAGCTCAGTGGTAGAGTGCCCCCTGAGTCAAATTCTCAGTATCGCAAATAAATAAATAAACCTATCTGGAAAGTTTTGTAAAAGAATCTATGATCAGGCTCAATCTGAGACTAATAAAACCTGACTGTGGGGTGGGCCTTAAGCTTTGATAAATTTTTTAAAGCTTCCCAGGTGATTCTAACATAAAATCCAAAGGAGAACTGCTGAAATACAGCTGACAGATCAAAAGAATTATATATGTAATTCTATTTCTTCTGCTTATAAGGTGTTAATGCTCGGTGAACCTCTACTTTCCTTCAATGTCTCCTCGTCTGTGAAGTTTTCTCTGAGCTTTCACACACCTTGTGCATGCCTTTATTTTGAAATTAATGTTGAATTAATTATACTTATTTCCAGGTCCATCAACAGCTAAGCCCTACTGGTTCCACCTTCAGTCTATCTCTTGAGACTGTCTCCTCCTCCTTTCCCACCCCAGTCCATCAGCATCCTCACCCAGAGGCTGCATACGTTGCTTATTAGTTTCTTCTGCTCCCAATACCCCCTCGACTGCTATTGTCTTTTTTTAACCAATTGAATGGTATCATTTCATAATTCAAGATCCTGATAGCTCATTGCCTTCTATAAAAAAATGTCCAAAGGTGTTTGTAAGCCTGAGACATGCAGGTTCATGGCCAGGCTTGGGATCACAGGTTTACGGCCAGTCCCAGCTACTTAGTGAGTCCATCACAGCTTAGTAAGACCTGTTTCAAAGAAAAGAATAAAATATAGGCTGGGGGTGTGGCTCAGAGGTAGAATGCCCCTGCGTTCAATCCCCAATTCTGCAAAAAAAAAAAAAAGGGAAGGAAGGAAAGAAAGAGAAAGAAAGAAAGAAAGAAAGAAAGAAAGAAAGAAAGAAAGAAAGAAAGAAAGATATCCAAAATCTCCCATGAATTCAAGGACCTTTCAAAAGGATATTAACACACCCTATATTCTTCTCCCCATCGCTTCTAACATCACCCATCTCTATACCCACAGAGTGACTACTCTCATCATGCCACCATGCTTTTTCCTGAAAAGTCTTATACTCAATTTTCATCAGGCAAATTCCCTATTTTTAAAAGTGGTTCTCATTTTACTTCTGTAAAACTGTCCCCCACCAAGAATCAATCACCTCTTCCTCTGTGCACACTGTCCAACTTTAAACAGCTAGAGATCATCTATCACAACTTAGTTTGCATCATATAAACACCTGCCTCCCTCATGGGGCAGAAGCCAAGCAATGTTAGTAAGTCTACCCCCAGAAAGTAACTGCTAAATTCATTTAAGAAAGCATTTTTAAACTTCTAACCAGTACATTAGAGATAAGCATCTTTAATCATTCCTGTCCCCTCACCCACTGGGGGGGAAGAGGCAGTAGACGCAGCTTAGATCTTCAAATCCTAAAGTTACAGGAATTGTAGAGCTCAAGGAAAACTTTGCAGACTGGTTCCAATATATATTTTATTGGTGAAAAAAATTGAGGTCTTTTTCCAGACTAAACTACTTCCAAACATGAAATCTATTAAGCCAATGCCTTCTAGCTTTTAGATTTTGATTCTATGTTTAAATTATGTGCACTGGAAAGTCATTTATTGATTAAAAAAATGATTTCTTACAATATCTTAAGAGAGTTTAAGAAAGGATTCTCATTTCTAACCTTTCCAGAAGAGTTCCAAAGACTCTACTTTTATACCAAGAGCAAAATGAGCTGCAAATTGGAGAGTTTTGACACCTTTTTGTGCCCTTTAAAGACTGTTATCACTCGAGGAAATCTCCTAGATCCCTAATTCTGGCTTCTAATGCTCTATTTGCATAAAAAATAATGTTCAATGACAGATTCTTCTAGACATTTCCAAGAATCACTTCCACTACTTTATCAAATATCAGTGTGATATCTGCTTCTCCATTTAGGATAAATGCCACTTAGAAGAAATGCACTAGGGATAAGGTCCAGAATTTTATTTTTCTGAAATAGCCTTAAATACATATTGTCCTTTGAATTTTCTTAATACAAAAATGCAAATATGTGCCTTCTACTGCAGATGAAATTTTCTTAACAGTTTTATAAATCAAAGATGTTCTACAAACATTTTTATATGTGTCAAATGTATGTGGGACTTTTCCTCATGGGCATTAATGATAAGGTTGACATCCCCGAGTTATGAGTTATACCAACAGACATTTTTGATATTTTGTATTTATTTTGTTGTACCTTAGAAAAAACATATAACACACCTAAAGATGTTGTAGCTTAGGATGCGATAATAGTTACAGCAGCATTAAAGCCTCCCATTCAGATGGAACGAGACATTATGCCCTGACGTAGGCATAAATGCTTCAAGTCTTTAGTAAGTGACCTTCTTCACCATCTTTTGGAAGTATTAATGATGGCCTAGGTCGCTAACATGGATCTTCACCCACCACATTCCACAACTGTCGCTGAGCCCTTAAGGACGTATGTGTTCATAATTTTATCAGATAAGCAACTAATTGTTTTGGCCCTTTCTAACCCTTTTTGACATGTGAATGAGACTCTTGGTACTAAGTAACATCAAAAAAAAAGTTATTTTCTTTTACAGTCCTGAGGAATGAACCCAAATGCATTCCATCTACAAGCTATATCCCTAGCCCAATTTTTTATTCTTTATTTTGAAACAGGGTCTTACTAAAATACAGAGGGTCTCACCACTAAGAAGTTGAGGCTGGCTGTAAACCTACAATCCTCCTATCTCAGCCTCCCAAGTACTAGGATTACAAGCATGTGCCACCACACCTGGAAGGAAAAAAAAAATTTTTTTTTTTTTTTGCAGTACTGAGGATTAAACCCAGGAGCATTCCATTTCTGACCTATACTGCTAGCCCTGTTTTTGTTTTTTGTTTTGTTTTGTTTTTGGTGGTACTGGGGTTCCTGGAAGCCCTTCTACCTCCGGGCTACACTCCCAGACCTATTTTTACATTTTTTTTTTAATTTGGAAACAGGGTCTCCTAAGCCAGCGCGCGCAGCTGGCTTCGAACCTGCAGGATCCTCCTGTCTCTGCCTCCCAAGCGCGGGGATTACAAGCGTGCGCCACCACGCCCGGCTTTTTTGTTTTTTTTAAAAAAACAAGGTCTCACTTAGTTGTAAAGGCCTGCTGCAAACCTGCCTGTGATCCTCCTCTCAGACTTCCAAGTATCGGGATTACAAGTATGTGCCACCACACCCAGCTTTCATTTTTTTTTATTTTGAAACAGGATCTTGTTAAGTTAATCACATCCTGGTCTCAAACCAGTGATCTTCCTGTCTCATACGCCTAAATACTTGGATTACAGGAATACACCAGCACACCCAGTCTAGTTCTCCTATTTGTGGTAAGAAACTGGATTTTACTTGCAGTAATGATATAGTGTTTCCTCTTTAAATGAATATAAAGTTTTAAAATGAAGGCATATTTTTGATGAAAACACTAGTGAGCAAATGATAGTACAGGTGCCAGGATAAGTGGAAGTGGCACGGAAGACACGTTTTAGGAACACTGTCTTACGGGAAAGCCCTTCATGGACACAAACATCCTCTCACAGAAGGTAAGTGGCTCAGACTTTTGACACACCAGTCCCAAACGCTGAGAGCACATAAGCAGACAACCACAAAGAATATCATTCTGCAAGACTTAAATAAAACTAAAATGTTTAAGGCATTTGGATTTTTGATAGTACAGAAAAACTTCTCACAAGAGATGAATAATTTTTTTAATCAACCCTAATTTAATGAAAGACTTGACTAACCCCTTTTAAACCACTGAAATTATTCCTCCTTCAGGTAATAATGTAAAATCTAAAGCTTCCCAGTGAGAATCACTAAGAGGGAAAAAAAGAAACACTACGTTCACCAATTGATGAAATATTTTGTTGATGTCTTTCATGGTTTGTATTTTTAAAATAGGGTCCTTTCCACACAATTTGAAGCTACGTTTCGACGGCTTTTATATACTCCATTCTCTATTCTGGAGGTTTCCTACAACACACTCCCTAGGGAGTCATGTCACCTGAGTTGAGAATCACCATCCCCTTTATGGTACCATTATGAAAAGCAGAAGCTACTCTCAGCCACCAACACGTTACTCAGTGCTCCCTGCATGGGCAAGCCCTAATTACTTCAGACTATTTAAATTTCCTCCGTGATAGTGAAATGCAGTTAGAAACCATAGTTAACTTGCTACAATAAGGACAAAGTGTAGAGAAATATCATTAAGCTAAGTTATTTTCATTCTTATTTTAATAAAAGAAGAGCGAGTTCGAGGTAACATAGCAACCCCGTGGTTTGTAATAGAAAGTAAAGTATTAATGTGATTTGTATAATTAAAAAATATTGAATGGGGCAGTGCAGTCATTCCTAATCTTGCAAATATGCAGAGAAAAATATTTTGTACCATGTTAAATTCCAAAACAAAACACGATTTAACTACTTGGACAGATACTATATCCACAGTGTATACTGCCAAACAAAAGGTAAAACTGGTTGTAAAATAAAAATCACAAACCAAGACATGTAGGAAAGCAACATCATAAGGTACATGTGGAAATTTTAGTGTTCTTCTAGAGTTTATTTTTTAAGTAGTAAAGTAGTCATAAAGCATTTCCAATGCACCTGAAACTGCTCGCATAAAAAAAACAAGAGACTGCTAAACAGAGGGCTGAAGATGTGCAGCCTGGCACATGCCATTAGCTGTCTTTCAACAACCATTCTCCACTTCTATTACAGTGGTAGGACTCTCCATTTCTAACTGGGTACTTGGAAGCCCCAAATAAAGACTGCGTTTCCCAGCCATCATTGAAGAGAAGTGTACCAACACGACTTAAGCTCTGCATGATAAGAAGAGAAGACTTATGTGAAACTTCTAAAAAGCATCCTTAAAGGAAGGAGACATGACCTTCCCCTCCCCTTTCTCCTTCCTGCCAGCTCAAAGGCAAATGTAATGGCTGGACCGCACGCATGGTAGTAGACCAAGAAATGGCTTCAAGGAGGGAGGCCCAGTGCACAGCAGAGGGACAAGATAGAATCAGCCCAAGTGTCTGAAACCATGGAGTAATGGCCCGGAACCACTTTCCTCTTAACATGCAAAAGAAATACATTTCCATCCTGTTTAAACCACTGTTACTTGAGGTTTATGATTACTCTGAGCCAACTCTAAACCTGATGGCATGTGTTATGATTCTCAACCACACCCATAATCTGTCCTTTCTAACTACTGTAAATTGCTCAAGTTTCACCGCCTGAAATTTGTGTCTTTTCAGAACACATCCATTCTGGGTTGTTTGAAGCATAAACTATTACGAATGGATTTCCTCAGAAACATCCACAAGTCATATAAAAATAAGCTCAGCACTTAATCATTCCCTGAAAATATTTCCAATGCCTTTAAAATTCTTCTATTTTGTCAATGCATAAAAGAAGGCACAAGGAAAACAAATAATATGCTCAGATTTGCATTCAACAAATATTAAGTAAATTATGTCTTAGTAAAACTTAGATTCTATTAGAGGAGATGGAGAGAAATAAGGAACCAGACAAATAAATATTAATGAAGACGACACAATGAAAAAAAATAAGAGCCAGCTGTGGTGGTACACACCTGTAATCCCAGTATTTGGGAGGCTAAAATAGGAAGATCACAAGTTTGAGACCAGCCTCAGCAACTTAGTGAGGCTCTCAGCAACCTAACGAGATCGTTTCAAAACAAAATATTTAAAACGGGCTGAAGGTGTAGCTTGTAGGTACAATGTCCTTGGGTTCAATCTCCAATGGAAGGAATGAAGGAAGAAGAAAGGAAGGATGAATGGATAAATAGATGGAAGGAAGGAAGGATGAACTGGTATGGTGGTGCACACCTGCAATACCAGTACTTGAGAGGCTGAGACAGGAGAATCACAGGTTTGAGGCCAGACTCAGCAACTTAGCAAGACTCTCAACTACCTATTGAGACCCTGTTTCAAAACAAAAATAAAAAGGTCTGGAAGTGTAGCTGGGAAGTATAATGATGGGACATTGGAAGAATAGCTGGTACAGAAAGAAAGAAGAGGAAGGGAAGGAAAAAGGGAGAGATAGAGAGCGAGAGGGAGAGGAAATGAGATGGAGACTAGCACATGGATAGGAAGAAATGACAAAACCACTTAAGTCACTGGAGCTTCACAATAAAATAGAACTAACCCAGCAGACACTAATGGGAAAGACAGCCAGGCAAAGAGTTCAAATGCCCTTGCATGGACAATGCTTTCCCTCTGAGTAACTGAGGGCGCCTCTCCCACGTTCCCACCAATATAATCTACTGCGTAATGCTTCCCCACTTCCTAGGCACCATACAAGGATTTGCAAACACTTGATTGCTTGTTCTCCCATAAGAGTAAATCAGTGGTGGCTTCTGCAGTCAGACTCGGTCTACTAATATCCAGGCCACTCTGTGAGGCATGGGTTGGGAAAGAGGCACAAGAGCAACCATTGATCCTACCTGCCATGATGGGACATTGGAAGAATAGCCAATCTGAAGTACAGAGACAAGGCCAGTAACTCGCACATGAGCGTCAGAGCCGCCAATGAGGCTTCTGACCTGGCGCGATCCCCAGAACCATCATCCCCTTCTGCTCGCTCCCTCAGTCCCTGAAACACATTCCTCTTGCTTTGCTTCATGTCTACAGTAAATAGAAAAAACGGAAAAAAAAACAAAGCTGATAGAAGACAGTAAGTTACTAATGAAAAGTAGCAATTTCTGCTGCTTTCCTGACCTACCAATCTCTTTTCTCAGATAAACCCGCTTCATCAGTTTCTGCTTTTAGTTTCTTTCCTGGTTGCCCCATATATCTAAGTGGTAAATTAGGCCTCTTTCTTCATTTATCAGTTTTCAACAGTTTCTATTTACTCCTTATTTTTTTCTTTAATGTAAGGAACATCTTGAAGATTGTTCCAGTGTCATTCCTTTTTATTCACCACTGCAGTTATTTTCTCTTAGATATTTACATGGCGTACTCAGTTACTTTCTTTAGCTTTGCTCTATTCAACTGACCGAAAGGTCCAGTGAGCCCAGCAACAATATATAATAAAAAAGGTAGCACATTTAAGAAACCTCCAGCTACTAACAGGTGCCCTGTATCCCCACATCACCTACCCCTGCGTCTTTGACTGCCTTCTCCCTACCTCGTGGAGAACCTCTGGGTTCCGCATTGATGGAGGATGAAAATGCCCAGGCTTGTGCCCTGGGCGGTTGGCTCAGTACACACTGAGTGTGATCAGATGTGGACTACAGCCCAACTGGGGTTACCTGATAGGTAGTAGGGAGGGGACATTTTCTCCCAATGGACAGAATGCCCAGCCACCTCTACTCTGTATGGACACAGAAGGAACCTGCTACAAGGATATACAGAGACTCCTAGGTGGCCATTCAGGGATCTAGAATAAACAAGAAGATCAGGGACAGGGCCTGGGGAACAAGGAAGTCAATGGACCCACAGTGGTGAGCACAAAGTGTGGGGGTCTTTGAACCGCCAAATGGAACACACTGCAGACAAGGCCGAGAATATCTAGGCTGACAAGTAGACTCCACAAAGGGATATCAGCCAGTCTCCATATGCACCTACCTTGGTATGCACATCAGGGTCTCAGGAACAGAAGAGAGACCCCAACAGGGCTAAAGGCTATTTTGGAGTCCACAGGATGGATTCTCTCTTGCTAAGACTCAGCTCACTAATGCTACTGCAAAATATCCATCCTACCAGCCAGCAAAGCCAACATCAGGGCCCTGGAAATGGCACCAACTCTCTCACCAACCAGCCACTTAGTGGCAAATTGTGTTCACTGGACCCCTTCCATCCTGGAAAGGGCAACATGTCCTGCCATGTGAAAATTATACTTTTTTTCCTCTACTCTTACACAGTCACTCAACACATTTTTTTTTTGGAGGTACTGGGGTTCCTGGAAACCTTTCTACCTCTGGGCTACACTCCCAGACCTATTTTTTATATTTTATTTGGAAACAGGGTCTCTTAAGCCAGCAAGGCTGGCTTCGAACCTGCGGATCCTCCTGTCTCCGCCTCCCAAGTGCAGGGATTACAAAGCCTGCGCCACCACACCCAGCTCAACACATTTCTAATACCAGATATGTGCGGGTTTCCTTTACACACCAAACAATTCTCTAGCAAAGATCAACTGACTGTCCTATCATCTAACTCAATTCTGATACTATCTCCCTGGAGATGGCATCAGATCCCATAGGATGATGAATCAGTCCACGAGATTGCCCCCCACTTCAGACACAAATCACAATCGATCCTTCCAGCAGACTGACTATAAACCAGGGTTTGCCCCACTCCTTCTTCAGGTTTGACTTATTTGATAGAGTAGCACATATGAGTCAAGGAAACACTTTACTAAGTTTTTCCATCTATTATAAAGGATGTTACAAAGTGTGTAGACGCACAGTAAAACCGAAGAAATATGCAAGGCACAGTATGGAGACTGTGGAGGCTCTATGCCTTCCAAGCACCTCCAAGTTCCATCTGGAACTTCCTGAACCAGTCCGTTTGAGTTTTTGTGGAGACTTCATTGCACAGGCATTATCCATTAAATCACTGGCCATTGGAGGTCAACTTGACTTCCAGCCCATCACACCTCTCTTCTTTCCCCAGAGGTTGGAGGATGGGGCTGAAATTGCCAATCCTTTAGTCATGCTTTGTCTTTTCTGGTTACCAACCCCCTATCCTGAAGCCATCTAAGGCCATCCACCCACCCACCAATCACCTCTTCAGTGTATAAAAGTCACTTATCGCTCTGGAGATTCCAAGGATTTGAGGAGCTATGTGCTATTAAGCAGGGACAAAAAACAAATCTATCTATCTTTCTTTCTTTCTTTTACCAGGAGATTCTCCAAGCTATACCCCTACCCCTATTTTATTTTTTATTTGGAAACAGACTCTCTCTGAGTCACTGAGAGTCTTGCTAAGTTGCTGAGACTAGTTTTGAACCTGTGATCCTCCTGTCTCTGCCTCCCAAGTACTGGGAATACAGTCATATGCCACCATTCCCAGCATATAGTTCTTATTATATAACAATATATATGCAAGGTATGGCTTGCCTTTAGTACCCACAGTGTCTCAACCAGCACCACCATCAGAAGACCCACAGAATGGTTGATATACCAACTATATACCATCACCTCCAACTAAGAGATTCATTTTACCATGAAGGAGCCAAGGCAGTGTAGAAAGATGGCCATGGTATTCACTGGCTCTATAATGTATGACACTATTCAGAAATTCTGAATGATTTTTAGATCGTTTTAAGGTATAGCTGATGTGCCAAGATAGAGGCAAAATCCTGGAGAAACAGGCTTTATTCTTCAGGATACAGCAAACACCTTAATATAATGGCCAGTATGCAGTGGTCTACCTTTGTAGCCAGAATACATAGGCTCAGGGGCCAAGTAATATAATGAGAGAGACTCTATCCATTGACACTCCTGATGGCCACTTGGGGAATGTTTGCTTCTCTACTCTTCCATCAGGAGAAGAAGTAAAAGTCCCACTAAACTGAAAGCAACAGATGCTATCTAGTTATTGTGGGATCTTCATAGAATCAACCAGCCCCAAAGAAAAGAGCTACCATACTTGAAGAAAAATTGCCATAATAATCATCCTGGGGACATAGGGTCACTGCAGCAACTCACTGGGGGTATGAAGAAATGTGTCACTCACTCAGCGATGAAATAGACATTGCTCACCAACCCCAAGGTAAATGGACAGATCACAGAAACAACAGACTAGCAAGAACAAGGATCCACGGACTCAAACCTCTCAAGGAAGGGGGTCCGAATTAATTCTCCATGCTAGTTAACTAGACCAACACAAGTGTTTACCAACAGGAAGGGGAAGCTGGGAAGATGGGAAGGAAGGGAAATAACTATCAGTTGTGACACTGGGACAAACTACACTAGTGGGGGAATGTAGTTCACCACATTCACCTTCCTTTTATACGTTTTCCTAGAAATTATGACCACAAAAATCCTAAAGATGTGTCTGTCTGGATGGAATGGACTTAATGTAAGAAGCAAGACCTAGGCAAGGTAATGTCTTGGTGGATGGACTGGTGTTCCATCCAAAACCCCTTTACAAGTTGGCACACCTTGAGTAGTGACTGAAGACAGTTCAGAGTTGCTGCCTCCTAGGGGAAGTGACCTTGGCCAAAGGAGAGTCACCTTGCCTGGGAAGCCATGCCTTCCACCACCAGTGGGAAGCAGATCCTGGCTGATAACTAAAATGATAAAAATGGAATGTTCCTGGAGGTGGGACCAACTCTACAGTACAGTTCACACTCCAGCCCTTCCTTTTAGAATCAGTGAGCTGGGCTCTAGGTGAAATCACATTCTTACTCATTTTTGTCCCTGCTTTATCATCCTCCCTCTCTGACCTTCTGTTGATAGTGCTCCCTGAATAAGTCCTTTGATTTACTAAGACCTCCACTTCTAGCTCTGCTTCTAGGGACTCAATAAAAAACCCTCCATGGCCCTCCAAATAAAACTTTAGGGTTATCTCCTCTTTCTGTAGTCATATTCTGCAGCCAGTGTAACATAAGCATTCAGACTGATAGCTAGATAGCCTCACTAGGAGGCTGGTCACTCAGACACAGCAACATTTAAAGGTTGGCCCTGCCACGGGAAGATGGCAGGTCAAAACCCTCTCCGGCAACCAAAGTCAGCCAAATCACTTCACACCCACAACTAAGGCCTCATAGGGGAATTCTAATCTGCCTAAAACAAAAGTGAAATTTTTTGACTGTAGAAAATGCTATTTAAGTTTACTGGCAAGAGTAAGCAAATTCATCTCTTCTTAAATCTTCATCCAGTGTTTTAACACTACCAGAAGTTCCTCCATATGTCTACACTATATTCCTTATACAGTTTTGTTATTGACTTCGACAATGGGTTACAAACTGTGTTTTCTATCTTAATAATTTAAATGTCTACATATTTCCTTTGGGCCCTAACTTTCTGAGAAACCAGTATTATCAGGCTATTTGCCAACTTTCAGAGGATCTCATCAACATGTCTATTTTCTATTAAAGTCAGAAGTTCCAAATACATGCAATATAGCTCATCAATGTTCACAATGATAGTGGAGATCAGGCTCAAAAATAATCTTTGCATAAACAAAATGTAGTATACACCTACAATAGGATATTATTTAGCTTTAAGATGGAAAAAATTACGACGTATGTTACTACATGGTTGAAATTTGAGGACATTATATTCAGTAAAATAAGCCAGTCACAAAACAAATTCTATTTACATGAAGTACATAGGATAGTCAAAATCAGAGACAAAAAAGCAGAATGGCAGTTACTAGGGAATTGATAAGTTTAAGAAGTTCAGAGTTTCAGTCTTACAAAATGAAAAGAGTTATGAAGATGGATCTTAGTGATTGTTGCACAATGTTATGAATTTATTGAATACCACTGCACTATCTATTAAAAATGGCTAAGATGGTAAATTTTCTGGTGTATGCATTTTACCACAACAAATATTTGGAAAATTTTTAAAAGATAAAAATTAAAATTAAATTACTATAATGATTAATCATTCCACACTACCAATTTAATTTATTTCTCTTATTCTGACTGTATTTTAGTCCTCTACTTTTTTTTCCTCTCTACTTTCTCCATTGAATGTCAGCATTTTTGTCTTATTACTAACCCAACTTATCAGTCATATCGACTATTCCAAAAGCACTAACAATGACTCTCAATTAGGTACATTTAAATATAAATAAGTACAGTAATTAATTTCCCTCCTTCAACATGATCCTTGAGAACATTTACCAAATGATCTCATACAGTGTTCACTAAGACCAGTGTCCCTTACACAGACACATATTTAAATCATTTGAGGATCTTTGTAAAAATGCACATATCTGTAACCAATTGATTATGAATCTAAACAAAGTATGTCCTCGTAATTTTTTTCTACAAGCTCCATAGATACTAAAGGGAGAGAGAGAAGGAAGAAGAGGAGGAGGAAAAGGAGAAGGAGGAGGAAGAAAGGAGAGAGGGGAGGGGAAAGAGGAAAAAAAGAAAGAAGGAAGAAGGGAGAAGGAAAAGGAGGAGGAGGAGGAACTGCTACTGAGTATTTATCAAATGCCAACCACTAAACTGAATGTTTAATTATGACTTCGATTATCACCTCAACTTAAGAACTACTTTCTTAACTGCCCATAAGCCCTAAATTACCTTTATAATGAAGATGATTAATCTTAGAGACCATGACCAAGCATGGTCCTTGCAGTAGGAAACATTGCAGGGTAAGAAATCTTTTACTTCATAAAAGGATTCAGTCATGACTTTTACCTTTTCTTCAATAAGATCTCAGACACAAAAACAAATCAAGAAAAGTGGCTTATAATCAAATTATCCTAGCATTATATATTCACCCAACAAAATTTACCCACATTTTCAATCACCAAATATTTATTGAGCACCTGTATGCAAACATACATTCAAAGTTTGAGAATATCTATGAATAAAACCAAACCCCTGTCCTTATGGAAACGTGAACAGGGAGGAAATGATAAAGCTCTTCCTCTTGCTGTCCCCATGTCTCTTGCCCAAGTCAAAACCTAATGCTCTAAGTTTATTTCTCTTGCATTCAACTTCCACATCTAATACATCAAGTTGTACTTCTTTTGCCTCCAAAATATATCACCCGAATTATTTTTTTCTTCTCTATTGCTGTCACTCCAGGTTAACAAACCACCACCTCTTCCCTGGGGTCATTATAGTTCTAAGAAAGTTTCCAGGAGAGGTGAAATGTGCTTCTACTCAGTGTGCCCATGATGTTTCCAGAAACTTTCTGAATCTTGGCAAAATAACTCAGGCACATCAGTGGGCATCCATGCATGTGCTCTGCTCCACCCATCAGCCCACCTAATGTGATGTAGACCTAAGATGCATTTTATTACGGTGTCCCATTTTCCTCTTTCAGAGAACAAACTAAAATCAAACTCGATGTGAAAAGGAAAAACTAATCAGCTCAAATCAACTTACAGTAGCAAGTAGCCTGTCAAACTGTAAAGTTCATTTCCTCTTAAAATTTCTTTTCTTAGAAAATATGGTTTGGTGGAAATTCAGATTTCCTCTAAAAAGATTTTTATAGCATCTTATTTGATACTAAAATCACTTCCTACATTTCTGGGTAAAAGCTTCCTCTTCTTTGGATGCCGTCCTTCCTGCGATATGCTATGAACCTACCAAGGCAGCCCTGGAGGTCTGCTCTCCACTGCTAAGTGAGGTTATAGGTTTTTGGGACCAAGCTTTATGGGTTTATTACAACTTGTATCCACAGGACCCGGCAAAATGTCTTTCCGTGAACATTACCGACCGCACTCTGCAAAAAACAATGCTGATCCAGGCTGCATGACTGCCATGAACCTTCTCAGAGGAAAAAGTCAGACGTTAACAAAATAACCCTTTCTTTCTACCTTAAGTTACACACAATTAGTTATGCATGCTGACAAAATGAACTCAGGGTAGACTACATAACCCACCCAGAAGCTTGTCTTGTACTTCAGCCACCATCCTTTACCTGGAAACAAAGTAAAAGTAGAAAGGGAAAAAGAGAGGGAGAGGGAGAGGAAAAGGAAGAGGGAGAGGGAGAGAAGTGAAAGGAAGAGGAGGACAAGAAGAGAGAAGAGAGAGATTGAAAAGGGAAATTAGGAGAGAAGGAAAAAAGAGGGAAGGGAAAGGTAAGAGGATGGAGGGGAAGGCAAGGCCAACATCCAGAAAGAGGTTAAAGGCTGAAACTGAGCAAATACCTCTGACACTTATCACTACTCTTCTTTGAGAAATAAACCAATAGAATGGATAAAGGAAAGCACTTGGAAAATCAATGACCCAAACATAAATGACTAACCCATTGGAGGTAGTCTTTCCACAACCATACCAAGATGCTATTGTAAATTCAAGATTTCTACTCCTTTGTTTAAAATACAGCAGAGCTACTTAACTATTCAGCACAGTATCTTGCTTGGACAAATACGCACAAGATGTTCCTTATACCCAGTTGTGGGGTAGTTTGTATTGTTGCTGTTTCGTCCTGTGTCACCTCAGCCTCCTAATTTCACTCAGCACTACTGTTCTCATAAAGCTGACAGCATCTCAGGTCAGCATCCCTGTGTCTCCACCTCTCTGCCTGGAAGACAAGGAGCAGGTGCAACTTACAAATCATGGGATAGACCCTCAAATCCCCAGTCAAGGGGGACAGAAATTGATGGACAACTATCCGACACTGAGACAGCTTCCCAGGGGGCTCCCAGGGGAAGGAGCCCCAGTTGCTGGGGCTGATAAGCTGTTTAGTGGAGTCTTTCATTTCCTTCCCTCACCTTTTCCACTTCCTGACTGTCAGATACAGGCAATGAGATGGTACATTGTGTATAGAGAATTTCAAAACAATATCAAAACCAAATTAGTCTTCTTTCTGTAACCATCAAGAATTCTGAATAAAGTCAATAATCTAATGCTCCCTGCTGGAGTAGACTATCCCCCTAGCCCCCCACTTGGTATATCACTGCTCGTAAGGTTAGACATGCCTCCGGCACCCATGGCTTCAGATAAACTCTAGGCTAATCCATACTCATTCATTTACTAACAAATGACTTGTCAACTTGAATAAATTATTTAACTGCTACAAGCCTCATATTTTCTGTGTAGAATAGAAACGCTAGTACTATAGTACACAGGACACAGTGTTGTTCTACTAGATGAGAAATGCACAACACACCAAAATTTGGGTATGTATGGGCTTAATAAATACCAAGTTCTTTTGCTATCATATGACAGGATAATTTATTACATATTAAATCTACTGAGTTACCCAGGGTGGTGGTGCATGGTTGAAACCCCAGTACTTGGGAGGCCAAGACAGGAGGATCATAGGTTCAAATCCAGCCTGAACAACTTAGAGAGGCTCTCAGCCACCTAGTGAGACCCTGTTTCCAAATAAGAAATAAAATTGGGCTGGGGGTGTAACTTGGAGGCAGAATGCCTCTGGGTTTCATCTCTAGTGCCCAAAATAAAATGTGTCATGCTAAATGTCAATCACTAATGTAAAATTAGTCTCTCTTATCATCCAGAAGGAAAATGTGATTAAGATTAGTGCAAACTATTTTTATCCTTCAAAGCATTTAGTATATTACACTCAGTTCCCTCAAATAAAATGCTATAATCACCAGATATCTCAGATTTATAACTTTTTCAATATTTATCTAAATCATCTCTACGTCTCCATTTCCTTCCTTCCCTTTCATCTTCAACTTTGTTACTTTACAGTCCTACTGAAGCCCTGCTGGGGCCTACTGAGTCCAGCTAAGGGTCTACAATGAGGGCTTCTCAGTACAACAGGAGTGGCTCTGGAGTCCCTCCTAAACCACTCTGGTGGCTGCATTACCTCTTTGGATTTGAATTTCTCTGGCTTTTAAGATTTTACATGTCCTTTTGTCTAGCTGTAAATATCTTTGAGTATGACAGAATCCTGCATTTTTCACACTTTTCATGTCTAGTAAGACCTTATAGCCCATAAATATATTGAAATGATATTCAATTAAATTCTGAATTTTTTTCTCATGGCCTTATCTGGTGCTGCCATCCAGCTATTGAGGTCATTGCACTGACAAGCACTCCATCAGCGTCTCTGTAAAGCAGCCCAGAACACAGGAAGGGAACACTCAAGTCAAGCCATGGCCCTGCCCATCACTACCTGCGACACCTTGGGAAAGTCACTTACACTTTCTTGGCCTCCATTTCCTTATTGTACTGTGGAGAGAAATAACAGCACCTCTAAGAGTCTCTGATGGGATTGTTGCAGAGGTCAAATACGAAAAGTGCCTAAAATGCTTCCTCACACATAAGTATTCAAGCATTTTAAGCTATAACTATTGCAACCACTGCTATTATTTCAACCTGTAACATATAGGTTTTTAATGCACTTGCTATTTGTCCTTCCTGACAGCAAATTCCTTTATGTCAATTCACAACTGGTTCATCTCTTTGAAGCCCGTGGTGACTTCCAAATACACCTTATATATATATATGTTGAATTAAGCACACAGCTCAGTTCTTCAGATCCTCCTGCACTTGGTCATCTGCAAGTTAGTTAATTTCAGTGCTCTACTTCTGAGCTTGTTCAACTAGTGAATTTTGTTAACATACAGACGTTTAATAACATACACACACTCCTGTGTCCACACAAGTGTGTGTGTGTGTTTGTGTGTGTGTGTGTGTGTGTGTGTGTGTTCTGTGGGGATCCCTCAGGCCCACGTGCCATCTCCAGCACTTGCGGTGTGCACTCTCTGCTCTGGGCACTGCCCCTCAATGTGGCGGCACCGAGTGTCCTGCCACTGTGCCTTGTGCCACCTTCCCGGCTGGGTGTGGGTCCCTCTGTCAATCTGGACTTGAACCCTGTGTTGACATGGATCCTTCTAGAGCCATTGTTTCATTCCTATAAGTGAAATTGTCAGAATGACAGCAATGGTATATGCCTTTATTCTTTATAAAATGCTTTCAAGAACACTTAGTTATTAGGTCCTTCAGTGAGACAGATGGATTCATGTTATTTTCCCAGTAGGGACTAGGAGAGACTGGAAAAGGTAAGAGGGGTGGGAGCTATCAGAACTGAGACTAGAACAAAGACTCGCAATGTGTGTGTGTGTGTTGTTATTGTTTTGTTGTTGATGCTAAGGAAGAGGAAGTAAAGGCCTGAGACTGTGCCAGATCCAAGAGAAACAAACCACAGGTGAGGGCCAATTTGGCCCACAGGTGTGAGGGATGGACCTCGTGTGTGTGTGTGTGTGTGTGTGTGTGTGTGTGTGTGTGTGTGTGTTTTACTGGAGATTGAACCCAGGAGCATTCTAGCTCTGAGCTACACCTCCATCCCTGTTTTTTATTTTATTTTGAAACAGGGTCTCACTAGGTTTGTGGGGGCCTCATTAAGTTGCTGAGGCTGGCTCAGAACCTGGAATCCTCCTGCGTCAGCCTCCCAAGCACTGGGATTATAGGTGTGTGCCACCACACCAGGCTAGGGATGGAGAATAAGAAGAGCTTTTAGTATGAACACTGGTGGCTTCATTTCTAACTCTAGCCTTTGAGTAACTCAAAGCTCTCATTCCATTAAACCTTGATTCTAAAGTAGACATTAGATTTCCTACAGCGTATCTCAATCAAGGTTTTGCTGAAGAATTGGGTTCTACAGAAAATGACATGAGTGACTATTTTCTCAATTCTTTAGTGAATGGCACAAAGTTAATACCATTCTACATGTACTGATAAGAACCTAATTCATTATTTACAATGAATGCCTTCAGACATCAGGGATTAGTTCTTTTTCTGGGACCTAAGTGGAGAGTGTGTATATAGCATGTGAAAGGTCCCGGGTTCATCTCCCAACACCAAAAAAAAAAAAAAAAAAAAAAACTACTGTATGGAAAAACAAACTCTATCTGAAATAAGTATTTTTTAAGAACAATAACAAGTCTGACATGGTGGCACATGCCTGTAATCTCAGTGCTTGGGCGATTGAGACAGGAGGATTGTAGGTTTGAGGCTAGCCTGAGCAACTTAGAGAAACCCTCAACTACTTAGTGAGACCCTATTTCAAAATAAAAAGTAAAATAGGGCTGAGGTTGTGGCTTAGAGGTAGAACACCCCTGGGTTTAATTCCCAGCTTCCAAAAAAAGAACTAAAACAATCAGAATTGAATCAAGGAATCCCCTAAAGAGTAGGTAACTCAGGGCCAGTTAAAACTCCTTGTCCAGCACCAGCCCTCCCTTTTTATATATCGATCTTAATAAGGGCAATGCCTTAAGGTTAAATCCTATATGTATCCAATGGCAAAAAGAAATGTCTAATAATAACCTCAGACTATATGCCTGTTGAAGCCACTGCTTTATTGGATGGGGACTGAGGGACAGAGTATGAACAGATTGGCACCCTCCAGGGCTCCTACATGGGAGCCCAGCTCCAAGGAAGGTCCTTCAGGCTGTGGTCGGCCAGAGCTCCTCCGTGTGTAAACAAAGGTGCCTTAGGGACTCAAGACAGATGATAACTTTGGAAGCAGCTGACTGAGTGGGGCTGGGGAGTTTTTCTGCAAGGTACTTTCAGAGATTTGTGGGTGATGTTTGCAGAGGCTAGAAAATTGATCCTATCGCTTCCAGGAGAGAAAACGATGACTTACAAGCCCTGTTTTGACTATAGATTGGTGAACCAGGGCCATCTGGCAGTAAAAAAACAAACCCACCAGGCCTTTTCTGAACTGAAAACCCACCTTCCAGCCAAGGAAACCAGTCTGTCTTTGCCAGTGATACATCTCTTAGTTAAGATGGAAACAGAAGGAAATATAACTGGCCAGATTCAAAAGAACAAAGTCAGGGGAATTTAGTCTCCTATTTATTTCCTTCCATAACCTCTTTAAGTACTTAAAACATGTACTTTAGGAGTACATTAAGCAATAAAATACCTTCTCAGGGAGGAAAAAATTGTGAATTTCAAACAGAAGCAGAAAGGCTTATGGAAACAAATCCCTAGGGAAATACAATAGAATATTATCAAGACTAATTCTGTTTATTAACAAGAAAACGTATTATACAAGCCAAGTAAGCAGTGGTTTGTGTCCAGTGAGGGCAGATGACCCTAAAAGATGGAAGCAGGAGACAGAGTGGAGATAGCCTTCCAGGTAAGGAAGAAGAAAGTGCTCTAGAGGATATTTCAATTCAGAGAAGGAGACTAAACACAGCTTCACAGGAGACAAATTCTCAATTTTGTTCATCCTTTTTTTTTAATTAAAATGTGTTTGAAAGAGAGAAATTAGTGTGAAAGCCAGGTAGGGTGACTCATGCCTGTGATCTTGCTCTTGGGAGTCTGAGACAGGAGGATCTCAGATTTGAGCCCAGCCTCAATAACTTAGTAAGGCCTTGTTTCAAAAATAAATAAATAAAAAGGACTAGGGGTGTAGCTCAGAGGTAGAATACCCCTGGGTTCAATGCCCTTGAATACAAGAAAGAAATAAAGAAAGCGAGACATGGAGGGAGGGAGGGAGGGAGGGAGGGAGGGAGGGAGGGAGGGAGGGAAGGAAGACTAGTATGAAATTTTACATTTAATATTACCTGATCCATTGATGAAAGTAATAATAGCTAACACTTCATATCTACCAGGTGCTATAGGAAATGCATTATGAATTATTTCCTGTGGTCCACACTATAGCCCTGAAATAGAAGGGGTGTGTGTGTGTGTGTGTGTGTGTGTGTGTGTGTGTGTGTGTGTTATTGGAGGTTTAACCAGAGGTGTTCTACCTCTAAGCTACATCTCCAGCCATTTTGTTTTGTGGTACTGGGGATTGTTTGTGTCTTTTGTTTGTTTATTTTCCATACTTCAGAAAACACAATTTCCAGCAAGTGCTACAAACAAATCATCCCAGGAGGCAGGTGACCTTGGGCAGCTGGAGGAAGAGCCAGGCTATAGTGAGGTGGCCACCAGCCAGTGTGGCCGCAGGGCATGAGAGGTACTGAGTGTGAGATTCACATCCGATCATGAAGATGGTACCAAGAAGGACTGATTAGATGTTGAATTGATAAGATTTTGACATACGGCATCAAATAAAATATATCATTGAACCTAACCACCTATTTCTTCTTGTGTTTTTAAATGTGGCTATATGAGCTTGTCCTATACAAATGACATGCATACCTCACCTTATATTGCTGTCAAATAGCCCCACCAGCACAGAGAAATAAGCACAAAGAGGTTTTATAAGTTCATAATGCCTCATAGTAAGTTTTGAACCCAGCTATTAGAACTCAAAGGCCATGCTCTTAGCCACTGGCCTGTGTGCTTAAGTATACCTCTAAGCCAGGTACAGTTGCACACCTGTAACCCCAGTACACAGGAGACCGAGAAAGGAGGATTGCAGGTTCGAGATGCCTTAGCAATTTCACAAGATACTCAGCAACTTAACAAGACCCTGTCTCAAAATAATAAAAAGGGGCTGCAGGTGGGATGTAGCTCAGTGGTAGAATGCCCTTGGAGTTCAATCCTAGTACCAATAAATAAATACATAACTACACATCTGAAGCGCTTAAGGCACTGGCAGGCACATGGTAAATATTCAAGACAATGTTAGTTATTTGTAATACAACTTTACTTTTTCTCTCACTGTGCTTGTGTAATATATTCAGTAGGTTGAGTTCTTCCCACACTCCAGGCTAAAGCCTCAGACATGCTCATATTTTTTTTGAATTCCTTTAGGTAATGCAAAGCCCAATGTGTGTGATTTTTTATTTCTATCCTAAGTCCTAAACCATCAGCTTTTATCATAAGAGGTTAAGCCCTAAAGAACTATTTTTCACTACAGTACCATCAGTTAAAAGTTTACTTCCTTTAATACTGTAAATTAAGTGAGAATTTAATGCCCTCTCCTACCCCATTCATGATTAAACCCATCTCATAAAAACTGGGCCATTCCTGGAATGCTTGCGACTTAAAAGGTTGAAGTGTCACTGTCTTCATGAGGACCATTTCACCAGGAATTTATGGAGAGGAAGGCTGTGTTTATTCCGGTCAGGTTTCACCCATCCATTTAAAACTTTCTAATTTAACTTCTTGGTAATTGTTCCCCCAGCATTTCCTGTAACCGTGCCTTATCTGATTCCTTCACCCCAGAGTGTTGTTTTTATTGCAGTGTAAAACAGAAAACATTTTTGAATTATAATTGGAAGTCCTGACTGGTTTCCCATTTGATGCTGAATAATTTAATCCTGGCTAATGAGGCGTGTGGAAGCCCCAATCTGCCCTGTGGAAAGGCTTGCCCTGCTTCTGGAATATGGCTTGTTGTCAGGAGCCGTGTACAGTGATAATGAGCATATCTTGGCCTCCTTTGCCCTCGTGAGGAAAACTGTAGATTTCTAAAGTGGTATTTGGATGAGCTATGATGTTTTTACAGTGTTTGAAATTATAAAATAGAACATCCTAAAAGCAGCTGGAGCATCCATCTTGCCCAACTCTCCCTTCAAAGGGAATGTGGATGCCTCCAGATTCTTTCATTCCCTTGAAAGCAGAAGGATAACCTTAAGTCACTTTTAATTGTTCCTATTTAAGAAAAATGAGCAAGCTGGGCATGGTAGCACTCACCTGCAATCCCAGTACCTGAGAGGCTGAAACAGGAGGATAGAAGTTTTGAGGCCAGCCTCAGCAATTTAGCAAGACCCTCAACAACTAAGCAAGATTCTGTTTCAAAATTAAAAAGGAATGGTGGGGGGGGTAGCTCAGAGGTAGAATGTCCCTGGGGTTCAAGCCCCAGTAACAGACCCAAAAAGAAAAAAGAAAAATTGACAATTACCTTTGCTCTATAACCTTCCCAAACCCGAGTTTATTCTTCCAAAGATTTAAACAGAATTACATGGTGAAGATTTGTGCCTGTGGTAATTAGCAGCTCCTACTTCGGTTTGAGAAAGTAAGCTATAAAAAGACAAAGGAGACCAATCAGACCGGGGTTTCTGGAATTCTTATAGAAGTACTTTTTTGACAAATGTAAATTGCGGGCTGAAAAATCACATCTATTCTTAAGTATATTCTCATCCAAATCTGATGACACCACAAGTACCTTCTGCTTATATTCGTTTTTATGAAACGTTGGCTTTATATCACCAACCATTTTCGTCTTTTAGAAAGCTTCATCTGTTCCTAAAATGAAAAAGAAAGCTGTCAACATAATTTTAATTCTTTTCCTGACATAACTTTTTATGTTTTTATATTTGCATTTTTTTCTTTTTCTTATTATTTAGTCTATTATATGAAAGAATTTCCTTTCAAGTACTGGAAACAGAAAATTCAAGAGGACATCTATTCCGATCAGTTTTATTCTACTTTTAAGGATGAAGTGTATCCAAGGAATCAAACTTATGGAGCTGAAAAGAAGCTTTAAGATCTTTCCGCATCTGAGAACACATATCGGAAGTCCTGCTCTGACTGCATTCCCAAAAAGACTTTGGTTGGCTGCTCGGCAAAGCCACCACAGGCTTTTTAAAGACTATGGCAGGTACCATCCTTGACCACAGTCAGGCGATTTTGCATCTCTTATATTGCAGTCCTGCAATCTTGTCTATTTACACCAACATGTTCCTTGCACACAAGTATGTTGGACCAACAGCTTCATTTTTTAGCATATGGAACTGAAGTCTAAAGAGACCAATAATCTGCCTGTGACCCATTTCTGGTTAGTGGAATTGACCAGAGTGTCAATTACTATGCCTCTCAGCACTGCTTCCCATACTGAAGATCCTGATCCACTCCTCTACACGGAGAAAATGTCAGACAGTGGATAGGTGAATAAAACTGGAAATTTTAGAAACTGTCAAAAGCCAAAGTCTTTTTTTTTTTTTTTTTTTTCAGTACAGGGGATGGAATCCAGGGGCATTCTACCTCCAAGCTACACTTCCAGCCCAATTTTTTATTCCTTATTTTGAAACATGGTCTCACTGAGTTGCAGGGGGCCTCATTAAGTAGCTGAGGCTGTACAGGAACTGTGATCCTATTGTCTCAGTCTCCCAAAAGCTGGAATTACGAATGTGCGCCACCAATCCTGGCTTGGCCAAAATCTTCTTTATTTTTTTATTTTTATTTTTATTTTTTTGGTTGTACTGGGGTTCCTGGAAACCCTTCTACTTCCAGGCTACACTCCCAGACCTATTTTATATTTTTATTTGGAAACAGGGTCTCTTAAGCCAGCGCGGCTGGCTTCGAACTAGCGGGATCCTCCTGTCTCCGCCTCCCAAGCCCAGGGATTACAAGCGTGCGCCACCACGCCCCGCAGCCAAAGTCTTCTTAAGCTCTTGTTGATTGAGGCTTTTTTATTAAAACTTTCTCCATTCTTCGGCTAGTAATTATTGTTTACTGAACAATTAGTACATGCCACCAGCATATAAGACATTTTATACATACACGTTTTATATCATCTCCTTTAATCATCCCTCTCCTATGGAATAAGGAGACAGAGGTGACAATAATTTCTGCCCCTCTTGTGCCTTTTATCCTAGCCTAGTCTTGATCAAACAAAGAAAATGTGTTGCCAGCATATTCCCAAAGCTTAAAATTTTTATCATAAAACCAGGTTACGATTTTCCTAAAAATCTCTCAACAATGGGCTGATAACACATCCCCTTGATCGAACCTTATAGAATTCAGCCCTGAATTCATTTCCACTGCTTCTTATTAGGTTTTTAATAAAACCGAGAGTAACTCTCACTGCCTTCCAGACTGCATCCTTTTCTATGCCATCCCCCTCTTTGGCTTACTTTTCTCATGTGTTAACTCCAAATCCTAGAGGTTTTATTCAAAGCACCCATTTCCAATTGTGTAAGCATGGCTCCTTGTCTACACAAAAGCTTTCCCCCAGGCTCTCTGATAGTCCTAGGGGACTCAATTGCCAGATCCTCAGACACCATGTATTTTCTTTCTAAAAATAATCCTCCTGAGAACAAATGCACTCAGGGCAACTTGCTGGTTCTCTCTTCCCTCTGCAGTGTTAACAAGAACTCTTATCCTATGAAAGAAGAGCAGACTGTTTGTTTGTTTGTTTGTTTGTTTGTTTGCAGTACTAGATATTAAACTCAGCAGCATTCTACCTCCGAGTTATACCCCCAGCCCTATTTTCTATCCCTTATTTTAAAACAGAGTCTCACTGAGTTGCAGATGGCCTCACTAAATAGCTGAAGCTGGCCACAAACCTGTGATCCTCCTTTCTCAGCCTCCCAAGTACTGGGATTATAAGCGTGTGCCACCATGCCCTGCTTAAAAGCAGACTATTTAATTAAAGAAAGGCAGACCTCACCCTTTCTGGGTGGATCCCACCAGGGGTACTACCCTACAATGCAGAAACCTCAAGGGAAACAAAGGGGCACTTCACCATTGCTGTTGGCCTTGCTGTTGAGAAAATTACTCTAATTGGGTTATGTGTCCTTTTATAAATCAGATGGTTTCCTTTTATCATCTTTCCATCTAGTTAAATAAAGACTGAGTCACACAATTCATTGATTTAATTTTTTTACAAAAACTTTTTGTTGATTGCAGTGGCACACACCTATAATCCCAGCACCTGGGGGGCTAAAACAGGAAGATCACAGGTTCATAGCCAGTTTAGCAATTTAGCAAGTGGTGGTGCACACTTGTAATCCCAGTACCTGGGAGGCTGAGACAGGAGGATCGCACAGGTTCAAAGCCAGCCTCAGCTACTGAGTGAGGCTCTCAGCAATTTACTGAGACCCTGACTCCAAATAAATTATTTTTAAAAAATAGGCCTGGGAGTGTAGCCCGGAAGTAGAATACCCTAGGTTCCATCCCTAGTACCACAAAAATAAATTAATTAATTAATTAAAAAATGATTGGGGGTCTAGCTCAGAGGTAGAATTCCCCTGGATTCAATATCCAGTACCAAATGTACCCAAAAAAGGAAAATTCTTTTCCTGCTCTACTGAAAATCACTGGGTAATTTGGGGACATCTAATTTGAGTGGAGCCAAAAAAAATTAACGGGCACTGAAATAATGAAACATTTCATTAATACTAACTCTGTTTTAATCTAAACAAAGATTTGGCTCAATGGTAGCATGATTGCCCAGCATGCATGAGCCCTGAGTTTGACCCACAGTACTATGAGAGAAAAAAAATCCAATTATGGATAATAGGGACTAGTTTTTTAAATGTCTATCACATTAAAACATATGTTTTAAATTAATATTTAATAATCTATAATTAAATATAGGTTATTTATCACTTATGCCAGCTATGATGGCATACACCTATAATCTCAGTACTTGGGAGGCTGAGAAAGGAGAATTGTGCAGGTTCAAAGCCAGGCTTAGCTATTTATGAGGCCCTCTGCAACATAGGGAAACCCTATTTCCAAATAAAATATAAAATAGGTCTGGGAGTATAGCCCAGAGGTAGAAAGCCCCTGGGTTCCATCACCAGTATCATGAAGAAAAAAAGATGTTAACATTTGAATTTAAAATTTGGGGTTAAGAAATATATGAAGAAAAATTCATCTTCAATGCAAACTGCTGTGGTATTTAAACTCTTAAGTGTGCCAAAATAAAATAATTAAGAGTAATGTAATCATTTTATTTTATGTCCATATTTAAATATGTGGTAGGTTACATTGTATGAACTAAATATTTGTAGCACCCCAAAATTCATATGCTGGTGGAGGCTTTAGGAAATGAGTAGGTTTAGATGAGGTTATGTAGGTGGAGCCCCATGATAGTATTAGTATCATTATAAGGAGAGGAAGAGACCAAGGACCTCTCTCTTCCATGTGAGGATTCAGGAAGAAGGGAGCCATCTGCAAACCAGAAAGGCAGCCCTCACTGGATACAGAATCTTCCAGCACCTCGATCTTGGACTTTCCAGATTTCACAACTGTGAAAAACAAACATTTCCTATTTAAGCTATTCAGTCTATGGCACTGTGGCATAACAACCAAACAAATATATACATTATTTGCATCTAATTAAACTTACATTGAAAAACTCAGAAGTTAACTTAAAAATATAGGGAAAAAATCTTTAGTGGTACACAAGGAAAAAAATTGAAGATAATGTCTATGAATCAACTCAAAAGCCCTTTTTATTCCTCTTAGTATTATTTCTATAGCCTAGATTGAATGATATGTACCATAAATGTCTTAAAAGTTTATAATGTCTTGATTAAATTTAACTGTATGTTGCATTTAGGAGAATAACTATAATTCCTATATCCTTTTTACTCCTGTTTCAACATCTCAGATTTACATTTTTTAAATTTTTTTTTCAGTACTGGGGATGGAACCCAGGGCCATTCTACCTCTGAGCTACACTCCCAGCCCTATTTTTTTATTCTTTATTTTGGAACAGGGTCTCACTGAGTTGCAGGGGGCCTCACTAAGTACCTGAGGCTGTATAAGAACTGTGATCCTATTGTCTCAGCCTCCCAAATGCTGGGATTACAAGCATGTGCTACCACGCCCGGCTTCAGATTTACATTTTATAAATAATAGTTCTAATTCCTCAGTGGTCCACAACACAAGTTATTTTCTGTCATATCTATGTGTAGCCAGAATGGAAGTATGATATTATTTGTCATATTAAGATAAAATCATAAAGAAAAACAAAAACAAAAAAGATAAAATTATCATTGAACCCAGAGTAAGCAAACCACTCACTCTGGTCCTTTCCCTTCGCACTGCTAATGAATGTCTGAAGGGAGGGTGTCTTGGAGTGACAAGACATCTCTTAATAGCTTTCCTTTTCTCCTTCTCAATCTTTGGTCAAATCACTATGTCTGCAAACCTTCAGTTTAGTTACATCTCTCTGTTAACAAGGAAGAAGAAAAGGAAAATAATGTTAGTTTTCTCCAACTGATTTACAAAATCAGTGATTTAATATATTTTTATTAAATGGGGATCGAGGAGTCTAGTCATGGTTTGGGAGTCTTTAAAAACAAAATTAGACCTTAAAAGAACAAGGGTCAAGGTTGCTATCCATCTATTCGAGAAAACTGACAGTGACTGTATCCTAGCAGTTTTGTAAGAATGGGCCTATTTACTATTGGAGAGGACCTATAATCTCTCTCTCCTCTTCTCCTCCTCCTCCTCCTCCTCCTCCTCCTCCTCCTCCTCCTCCTCCTCCTCCTCCTCCTCCTCCTCCTCTTCTTCTTCTTCTTCTTCTTCTTCTTCTTCTTCTCCTTCTTCTTCTTCTTTTCTCTCTCTCTCTCTTCCTCTTTCCTTCCTGAAGCCTCTGACAGTTGGTCAAGCTCATGTATGTGACCAACACAGTATCTTAAGGTCCTGTCTGACATGAGGTGTTTCTCTTTACTCACCAGACCAGCCCAGACCACAGTGTATATAGAGGATGCCCTTGGTTACCCCAATACCCAGTCCTTTGGCCCAGCTCTCACTCAGGTTAGGGTATGTCTAATAACCGAGCCATTCAAAGCAAAGTTCTCCTACAGATACTGCTGGGAGACACTCGTTGGGCATTTAGAGGCCTCTAGGTTCAAGATCTGCAGTCAAAAATATGGAAGAAGGAGGAGAAGGAGGAAGAGAGTAAAAGAAATGTCTCCAACCTTAAAGAGCATGCTACCTCTCTAGGAAGCTGAAGCAATAGTAATGTCATCTTGCAATGTTACAGCACAGTAATGTTCAACTTAAAGACACTGTTCAATGCTTGGTCATGACTTTAAAGCAAGTGATAGTCTATAGACCCAGCAGGGAATGACAACTAGCAAATCTCTTAATTAGGATACTCCTTAACCTCCTAGAGTCAATTCTAATTTTTTTTCACATGACCAAGACTTCTTGCCACTTGCTAAATACAAAAATATCCATGAGCAAATGTGAATGAATTCCCACCAACATGTTTGCATTTCACCATTACCAATTCACCATGGGGACTCAGACTCAGTCAAAGTCATGCTGTGATTTCCACAAATAAGGTATAGGTTGGAGGGAAGCTAGCATTTTCCTTTCAGATAAGTGTATAATTAAAACCCTGATTCATGGATTTGCTAATTGAACTTCCTGCTGTGGACATGGGACATACTTGGCAGGAAGAATAAGAAACTGTTCCAGAAAGCTCAAATTACCTTATTTTTTTAAGTACTTCAATATGCCTGTCTTTGAAGAGTGATTAGAAATAAAAGAATGTGAGTGGGAGTCAATTCAAAAAGGATGAAAATGGTTGTAGAAACGTGATAGGTGGCTCTCAAATGAGAGACTATGAGAAGGCGAGTTCATGCACTGCGATGGGGCACTCTGTTCTTGAAACCCAAGAAGTCATTAAGCAGCAAGGAGATTGTTCCTTTCCATCATGGCACAGACAGTAATGTCAGCCCTCGGCCACCTCCAGCTGTTTGTGCTCTCGCTGAGATGCCAGGCATTATGTCGACAGCCCACATCCTGCTAAACAATGGGGTTTGCAATTTATAGAGAAAGTTCTTGACCCCACAGCAGCCCCACTCTGACAGCCTACCCCCTATCCATCCTCATATCTGCACAAACATTATGAATATCTGGTTGTTCATTTTCTTCCTTTCTGTGCCAAATTCTGAACTTTAGCTAGCTGGCAAGGTCCTGCTTGGTTGCCTCATTTCTATAGACCCTATCTCAAGTATATACTAAATAATAAATATTTGCTAAATTTATAAATAGTTAGACCCACTTCTATCTCTTTTCCATCTTGGCTTTCTGAGATTTTAGCAGAGCACTGTCAAAGCTATTTCCCCATTCCACACCCCCTCGATCTGGTACCCTGTCTCCCAACCTCTCAATGCCTACCTAGAAGCAGACCAGATTTATTGCCCATTTGGTCTTGACTCTGGCGGGTGGTACCTTCTTGGGAATGCTCCTTTACTGACCTCTCACTAATGCTTTTATTCTCCAACTTGAAGTGCAATTAGCCCCCTTCATTCCCAGCATTTCATAGCCAGCATCATGCAGACTAAAATTTAACTTGATATTCCAAAAGTATGTTCTGGTCTATGGAATGCTAATTCTGTAGGATGTTAATAGATGTTACAAGAAAAAAAATCTGGACTTCCGGGAAGATGGCGACCGAGAAAAGCGGGGCTTAAGAGTCCCGCTAACAACCAATCTCCATTACCACAAAAAGAGCGCCTTTCATAGCCAGAAAACACCATCACCAGAAAAACAAAAAAAACCACCAGGCTCCAGAGAGAAAGCGGACTGAGAACAGAGCTCAGGGCCACAGAGGAGACACACGCGCCCGAGGACGCGGCAGCAGCGCCATACTGCCGGCGGCAGCGGCGAACTCAACGGACGGCTACAGCAAGCCAGGTGAGCCGCTGCGGAACAGCCAGGCGGGATCTTTCGGCGCAGACAGCATTTAAAGCTCCCAGTGGCTGAGCTCAGCACACGCTGCAGGGATTCAGAGTAGAAAACAAAACCAGAGAAGAAAAAATACGCCAGCCTCATGGCCGAGGGCGTGGCAGAGGCGCCATATTGCCACCAGCGGCGGCAGCAGCAGTGAATTCACCGAGTCCAGTACAGCTACATCTGCGTACTCAAGAACAGTGAGTCAAATTGCGGGCCACAGAGGAGAAATCGCAGTATTGTGCCTCCTGGGACTTGACCCAGTGAGGGAGTGGTGGTGGCAGAGATATCACACCATAGGAGAACGTGCAACCTGGCACCCCCCATAGTTTAAAGCAGCCTCTATCGACTCCCTGGGTCGGAGACTCTGTGATACAACACAGTAAAGAAGTAGTGGGGTCTGAGATAATACAGACTCGAGATCCAGAGCACCTTAAGTGAAGCCATAGTGACCCAAGGGAAGAACCCAGAGAAGGCACAAACCTCCAAAATCATGGGAAAGAGGAATAACACTGGAGTAATGAATGTGCACAACCCCACAACATCAGAACCTGATAAAACAGAAAATCAGAGATTTCTAGAAGATCAAATCAGGAAAATAACTGTAGAAATAATAGAGGTGCTTCGAAAAGAACTCAGAGAGAGCCAAAAAGAGATAAAGGATGCAATTAATGAAGTAAAGGCCTCAATTCAAAGCACAAACAACCGATTAGACCACATGGAGAACAGAATCTCACTCTTAGAAGATGAGCAATCCAAAAATGAATGCATAGTTTCTAATCTAGAAAAAAATTTCCAACAGCAGGAATCTGACATTGAAGAAATATGGGCCCATCTTAAGAGAGCTAACCTAAGAATAATTGGAATAGAGGAGGGAAAAGAAAGTGATACCAAAGGGATCAACAATCTCTTCAAGGAAGTAATAGCAGAAAATTTTCCAAATATAGAGCAAGAGGTTGATACACAGATCCAGGAAACTTATAGAACTCCCTTTAGACAGGATCGGAGAAGAGGATCCCCACGCCATATAATTGTCAAAATGACCAATGTGGAAGCCAAGCAGAGAATCTTAAAGGCAACAAAAACAAAGGGCCAACTGACATTCAGAGGCAAACCAATTAGAATCACTCCAGACTTCCCAAACCAAGTCATGAGAGCCAGAAGGGCTTGGAGTAACATATTCCAAACTCTGAAAGAAAACAACTTCCAGCCAAAAATTTCCTATCCAGCAAAACTTTCTATCAAATTAGATGGAGAAATAAGAAGCTTCCATGACAAACAGAAACTGAAGGAATTTGTGTCTTCAAAACCAGCGCTAGAGAAAATACTCAAAGAGATTAACTACAAAGAAGAAATAGGTAACACTCACCAGAACCAGAGAAACAAGAGTTTCCATCCAACAGACAACTAAGATTGGTTATCTGTGGAGATTCATTATTTATGTTAGTCTTTTACCTATCTCTAAGTTGTATTGTTTGCCTTTATTGTTGTTAATTTTTAGGATTTCTAGTTGGAATATTAATATACCTTCAGATATAGCATTTGGAAACATTTTATCCAATTCTATTAGTAACTGTTAACTCTGTTTACATTGTCTTTGGATATACAATATTTTCTTTTATTTTTTAGGGAGTTTGTATATTCTTCTGTTGCCTGTGCCATTGAAATCATATCCAAGAAATCACTGCCAATTTCAATGTTGTGAGGTTTTATGACCCAGATTTTCTCCTAAAAGTTTATAGTCTTAAGATTTATATTTAGGTCTTTTATCTATTTTGAGTTAATACTTGTATGTGGGATTAGGTAAAGGTCCAATTTTATTCTTTTCCATGTAATTATTATTTTTCAACAATATTTAGTTAAAAGATTATTATTTCCACCACCAAATGTTCGTGGAAACCTTGTCAAAAATAACTTGACAATATAGGGAAGAATTTAGCTCTAGGCTTGTATTTAACTCCAATGGTCTATATATCTGCCTTTAGAACACTACTACACTGTTTCAATTATTGTAGCTTTATATGGTTTGAAATCAGAAAATATATATCTGCTAGCTTTGTTCTTTTTCAAGATCGTTTTGGGTATCTAGAATTCATACTCCATATTAGGATAGATTTTTTTCTGAAAAATAAATATATAAATATATGATAGTTTCACCTAAAAAACAGAAAAAAATATGCTCTAGTAAGAAAGAAAGCAAAAAGAAATATTGAAATGCTATCTTTAAATCATCAAACGCTTGGTATCAGACAAATGAAACTGTTATGTGAGATTATCATTTTTAATTTTGGATAAATTGCTATAATACTAGATGTCAACCACTAAGCCAAGCATGGGAAGGAGGGATGGGGAGAGAATGGGGTGGGGATCGGGTGGGGGATGACTGGGCGATGTGTGCATGTATGTCTACAAAAGTTTGTATCCCACTATGATGTATGAATACAGTGCACCAATAAAATAAAATTAAAAAAAAAAAAAAAAAAAAAAAAAAAAAGAAAAAAAATCTGAGAGCAAGTAATATATGGGAACACCACATATTATTTTTCTATCTTCAAGATTAACATCATTGAGAAATTCTGGGGAGGGGGTCAGGGTAAGAGAGGGAAAAACTTTGTCAACACAAAATTTCTAAACATTCAATGTGAGGCCCTTTGCCATCTAATGTTTATTAATATACCATATCGCTGTATTCCCTACAATGTACTTTGGAGTATACTGATAAAAGCATGATCTGGGAGCAAATTCTGAAATTAAATGTGGAGGCTACACCAGCAAGAGGATCACCAGTATACTGGTCCACAGTAGAAGGAAAGGGAGAATTTGGGAACAAGGGTGAATCTGGTGCTTGATCTCCAGAAAGTAATGCATATATTTGGGAGAGAGGAAGCAAGAGGAGCTTTCAGGGTAGTGGAACTGGAGAAGGGTAAGTCTGAAAGGTCTTCTAGCTGGCACTGAAAGTTGCGGTGAAGGAGACTTTTATATAAGTTGTGTCCACAAGCACCTTTGCAAGGTAAGCATCCCAGAGGTGGGATCCCACTTACTGTGATAATAATCAGGAAAGAAAAAAACAAAAAGTCATCAAATTATCAACTTACCACTCCCCGGTAGAATCATCTAAAAATTTTTTTCCTTTTTAGGGAGAGAAAAAAAATATTCTAAGTTTAGCAGTTCACAGCTTATTGTCTAAAAAATAAGCTTCTTTTAAAATTCTTCGTTCCCTCTGAGTCTAATTTTCACATTCTGATTAAACATTCCTCTGTGCCCTTAAGAAATCCTGGTACAACTAAAATACCACTTAAAAGAATATGGCGTCCAGACTTGCTATTTACCTTTCTGATTTTTACCTATAATATAAGCACATTTATCTCTCCAGGGATTTGTAGTGTAAACTGAATAAATCTCTCACTTTAATAATACAGCCCCATGGTAATTTAAATCTCAGCTATTTCTGAAACACCATATTGGTAAAGTAATCCGACTACATAGGGTTTTCCTTTTCACACATATGCCAGAATGAGATGTACCCACTAAATTGTACCCCAGGCACTGAGCAGCAGTCTGTTATTATTAAGAAAGGTGGCAAAGATACCTGTTCTGCCAAGTGCTTGCATATTTAAATTTCTAAAAGCCTGAGATGACAGGCTATCTGTTGTGTGTCTAAAGATAAAAGCATCCACGCTCCTTTTAACCAGGCAGTAAGCAGCATGGGGCATGAGCCACGCCATTCTTCAGTTAGTCTTTTTGCCTTTATAATTGGGCTACCATTTGGGTCCAAGAACAAAGGTAAGATAGATTTCCCATAAGATAAGAATAACAAGTTTTCTGTAATTCCTTCCTTGGTTCTAACCTGTTTACAGACAAGGCTCGCCCCTCCTACTCCAAGAACACATAATCTCTTCTCTTGCCCAATGTGAAACCTTCACTCCTGCTAAGAAAACTTCGCGTTGAAGTCCTCGCCTCCTAAGGGAAAAGCCCCGTTCATTGTAGAAAGGCCTTCCAATAAACTAGATCCAAGACAACACCGGCAGCTTTCTTAGCATGGAGGAATTTCAACTCACCTCTCCCTCTCCTTTGACTCTTGCAAATCACTCAGGAAGGGAACTCTGGGAGTGCGGCGGTGGCAGAACCCCACAACATACTCATGCCCTCCCGGGAGTTATATTCTTAGACACAGAAAGTATTTATTTTGTTGTTCCTTTTCATAAGTGTTCTTCTCCCAACCAACTGTTAATCACCACACTGGTTGAGTGACTGGATTCAGAATTTCATTAGAATTGCTCAGTAACAACAATTAGTTTGAGCATTCACCCAGACATGTTGTGTACCTTAGGGGGAGGGAAGGAGAATGCATTTCCAATAAAATACATTTGTTTTCCTTCACTTCCTCCTTTAAGACCAACAGAAGTCTCCAGTCAAAAATAAATAAAATTTACTACTTTAATTCCTTCCATCAGATAATATCTATTAAATACCTACCATGAGGCATTATGAGGTATTATGGAAAAAGCAAAGATTATAGCTCAGTCCATTTACTCAATCAGTAGTTCACAATTGGATATGATCTGCACACACACACACACACACACACACACACACACACACACACATACACTTAGCAATGTCTGTGGGGATTTGGGTTATCTCTACAGGAGGAAGAGTGCTAATTAAATAGTGATATAGTTAGGTCACCTGCACTGCAAAGCACTGACTGTCTCCCCCTGGAAAGATTTCTCCAGCCCCAAGAGTTGACAGTGCTAGGATTCAGAAACTCTACCCTGAAATGGAAACAGGCTTACATAACAATTTGAAATAAAAGTTTTTTTGTTTCCTGCATCTTCCCTTTCCTGTCCACCGCAGTCAAGTGTGTATCATCAGCTCTCTTCTCCTTGCCTCAGGACGAACAGGTGTATGGCAGGAAAACAGGAGCTGAGGAGGCTTTCCAACCTTTGTTGGAAGAGGATTTGAGAGCAAAGACTGAATTTCTTGTAGAAACTTGGAAAGGGAAGGATTTCTCCAAAATGGAAAGAGGTTCTTCTGGATTAAAGGGAGACTGGAGAGCAGGAGAGGGTATGTGTGTCTCAAGTACAAAGGAACCTGGGTTCTGCTCCTTTTCTGTATCACCAAGGAGCTGGAAAAAGGTTGTATGTGGACCACAGAAAACTTTGTGTTTTCTGAAGATACATGTCACAGCATAAGTGCAGAGAACCACCAGACCTGCAGGGAACATGTCCCCAGGGATGACGGTCATCTAACAAAGCCAGTTCTCCAGGGCCTTGAGCATCCTCAATACCTGCAGCACAGTCATAGGGCATTGTTTGGAGAGAAGAGATCCCAAGAACAGCCAAACTTATTTGTTGTTTCCCACTTACCCAGCATGATAAAGACTTGAAAGCAAGTTGTTATAGAAATAAGCTCTATTAAATTTCTTGAACACCTGAATCTACCAACTAAAGGAGTTGAAATCTACTTAGGGAAAGAAAAACACTCACAGAGAAAAAATAGCAGCTTATTGGTGACTCTTCACAGGGGACGACCTCCACAATTTCACAGGTTTACAATAACAAACATTTATAATTCATTTTCAGGCCAACTACCACCTAGGACTGGGGTTGAAGGAGCAGTCTCTATTTGCAACAAGCCATTCTTGTGGCAGAAGGGATGAGAGAGAGCTGGTGGGGACACAACTTCTCTAAGAAGAACATGGCATGTGTCACATCTGTTCACATTTCCTCTGCCAAAACAAGCCACGAGATCAACCCAACATCAAGGAGGTGGAGGCAGAGGTGGAGGTGGAGGTAGGTAGAGGTGGAGGTGGATAATCCTCCTACAGAAAGAGGGAGACACACTAATAATTTCCACACAAAAAAGCTAATCAGAAAACAACTGTGGGTGGACTTGAGACTGTGGGAATCCTGAGAAGGCAAGAGACAGGATGGTCAAGAAAAGTATTATGGGCTCTGTGTACACTGAGATGGAATAAAGGCAGAAAGTTGATATGATTTATGATCTACTGTGATGGGGATTGAGCTTGCATTAATTTCTAGTAAGAACAAGTTTTCATACTTCAGCAAAACAATAAAATCCTTTTCTGTCTCTAAGCTGTCAGCCAAGAACTACAGTAAAGGTTGACCTTGGTCAGATAAAAATTGGCTTGTTAGCCCACCTCAACACCAAATGTTAAAACACAAACACCTATGCTTAGAAAAACAATTATATAGGTTATCACAATAGTTTAGACTAAAGTTAAAAGATATAAAAGCAAGAAATATTAACCCAATATTAATTACTAATACTACAAAATAGTTATAGCCCAAACCTCTATACTTTAAAAGACCATATTCCTGTGTCTTTCTTTTCTTTATTATAAAACAAGTTTTCAACAGAATAAGTAATTTCTAGCAGACAAAGACAAGGAAGAGCTGAGAACTCACCAAGAACACAGGTGGACAATACATACTATAACTTTAAGAGTAAAAATAAAACCAAAGATAAAGCAAGTTTATACCACGTAGCCTCTGACCTTGCTAACCAAGTAACACATTTTGATCAGTGATGTCAGACCTATCTGTTCCTATGAGGATGAGCAAAAAATGCTTACAGAAGAAGTCTACAGAGCAGAGATAACCGGTAGCCCTGTACCTGCTTTTGGCTGGAAAAGAAGATTATTGGCTAGACAGTATGAGAAAAGGGACATAATAATTTCTTATTAAAAAAACATATGCAGTTCCAGGAAGATAGCAACTGAGAAAAGTAGCATTTATGAGTCCCACTAACAATCTCTATTACCACAATATCAGCACCTTTCATAGCTAGAAAACACTATCAGCAGAGAAATAAAAATTGTAAATACAAGGGACAGAGAAAAAGACTAGAAGAACAACCAGAGACCAGAAAAGAAACCAGCCTGCATTGCAGCGGCAAACGCCGCACTGGCAGCATCTTCTCTCACAGTACCAGACTCCAAAGAAGAAAGGTAAACAAGAAGCTGAAGTGAGCTGCTGCAGACCATTTGGGTATAACTCAGCGGTTTTTTCAGTGCAAAGAATGTCTAAAACTTCCAGTGGCCAAGCTCATCATGCCCTCCAGGGACCCAGAATGGAGCTCAAAACCAGAAAAGAAATACGCCAGCCTCACGGCAGAGGGTGTGGCAGCAGTGCCATATTGCAAGCACCAGCAACAGCAGCGAGTTCACCATGCCTGCAACAGCTCCAGATCAGTGCACTCAACAACCATAAGTGAAACAGTGGCCCCTAAGGGAGAAATCCCAACACTGCACCCCCAGGCACTTGCACAGCTTTGATACTCTCCCTAGGTCTGAGATTTTGTGATACAACCCAGTAAAGGAGTAGTGGTAACTGAGAACACCACAGACTCAAGATCCAGAGCACCCTAAGTAAAGCTATAGTGACCCAGGGAAGAACCCAGAGAAGGCACAAACTTCTGAAATCATGGGAAAGAGGAATAACAACAGAGCAATGAACTTCCACAACCCCACAACATCAGAACCTGATAAAACTGAAATTCAGAGATCTCCAGAAGATCAAATCAGGAATATAACTGTAGAAATAATACAGGACCTTCAGAAAGAAATTAGAGAGAGTCTAGAAGAAACAAAAAATGTAATCATTGAAGTAAAGGCCTCAATTCAAACTATAAACAATCAATTAGACCACATGGAGAATAGAATCTTGCTCCTAGAAGATGATCACTCCAAAAACAAACACATAGTTTATAATTTAGAAAAAAAATCATACAGGAGGAATTTGACATTGAAGAAATACAAGCCCATTTTAAGAGACCTAAACTAAGAATAATCGGAACAGAGGAGGGAAAAGAAGGTGAAACCAAAGGGATCAATAATCTCTTCAAGGAAGTAATAACAAAAAAATTTCCAAACATAGAGCAAGAGGTTGATACACAGGCCCAGGAAACTTACAGAACTCCCTTTAGACAGGATCAGAGAAAAGGTTCCCCATGCCACATAATTGTCAAAATGACCAATGTAGAAGCCAAGCAGAGAATCTTAAAGGCAACAAAAACAAAAGGCCAAGTGACATTCAGAGGCAAACCAATTAGAATCACTCCAAACTTCCCAAACCAAGTCATGAAAGCCAGAAGGGCTTGGAGTAACATATTCCAAACTCTGAAAGAAAACAATTTTCAGCCAAGATGTCCATCAACAGATGAATGGATTACAAAACTGTGGGATATGTACACAATGGAATTTTACTCAGCCATTAAAAAAATCCTCAATTACATCATTTTCAGGGAAATGGATGGAACTGGAGGACATCATGCTAAGTGAGATTAGTCACTCACAAAATATAAGAAATCAGATGCTTTCCCTAATATCTGAAAGCTAAGGAGAAATGGGTCATAGGAGGAACTCTAGATGAAAAAGGAAATCCTAGAGAGGAGCCAACAAGACAACCTAAATGAGGGGTTGGGACGGGGGAAGAAGGAAATTCTCTAAAACATACAATGTACTTAAACATATCTAAATCAACCACTAAGCCAAGCAAGGGAAGGAGGGATGGGAAGGGAATGGGGTGGGAATTGAGTAGGGGCTACATGGGTGATGTGTATATGTATGTCCACACAAGTTTTTTACCCCAATATGATATATGAATATAATGCACCAATAAAAAATTAAAATAAAAAATTTTAATGGTGACTAAGAAATGATATGGAAATTTAGAGAATGAAAGATCACTTAAGAGCTGGGGATCAGGGAAGACTTCAGATGGAGGTATCATCTAAAGCTGAACCTAGAAGGATAAGCAGATCATAGATTAGACAAAATTGGCACTTCTGGCAAAGGATGGTTGTGAGAGAGGGCAGAAGTGTGAAAGAGAAGCCCACACCATAGGAATTCAAGGTATTCCTTACCCAAAAGATAAGATGTATTTGACTTGGATGCAAGAGAGGAAACTAGAGAGGTAGGCCTAAAAATATACATATACATATACATATACATATACATATACATATACATACACATATACATATACATATGCATTCAGAGACTTTAGTGTCTTGCTTTCAAGACACTCCACTGCATCACCGATGACGTAGTGCTTTGATTATTCTGTCCTTTCTACCTTTGTAATAATAAAACTTTGCTTAGGCTTTTTTTTTTTTCTAAAGTAGCTAAGAACAAGAACCCATGGAGACATCAAACCTCAACATACTGCATTTCAGGAACTCAACAATGCCTTTGCACCTATTGCCTGGGTTAATTCAGGCATCCTGATAAGAAACACAAACACTAACTTGTGCATGATTTCTCAACTCGAGGTTGATGAAATTCCTAGTCTTAAAAACCACACTTCAGCCGGGCGTGGTGGCGCACACTTGTAATCCCCGCGCTTGGGAGGCAGAGACAGGAGGATCGTGCAGGTTCGAAGCCAGCCATGTGCACTGGCTTAGGAGACCCTGTTTCCAAATAAAAATGTAAAAATAGGTCTGGGAGTGTAGCCCGGAGGTAGAAGGGCTTCCAGGAACCCCAGTACCACAAAAAAAAAAAAACCACTTCAGCACATTATAGTGGCACAGGCCTGTTATCCCAATACCAGGAGATTGAGCAAGAGGATCACAGGTTCAAGGACAGCCTCAGCAAGTAGTGAGACTCGCATCAACCTAACAAAACCCTGTTTCCAATTAAGATATGAAATCAGGCTGGAAGTATAGCTCACAAATAGAATGCCTCTGGGTTCAATCCCCAGCACCACAAAAAAAGAACCCACATTCTTCCCAATACATGGCACAATGAGTGAAACTTAGTTAAAATGAAGAGAAGATGGCATTGCAGGTGAGAGAGAAGAGAAAACAGTCACAGAGGCAACATTTTCATTTTCACATGAGAGTAAAAGTCTGCTTTGATCAGAATGGCAGGCTGAGTAGGGGAGTTGTAAGAATGAGCAATTAGCAGGAGAGATCAGGTTATGAAGGGACTCTTTAACCCAGAACATTCAAGACATTGGAGTAAAGACATCTTGCTGCTAATAGCTGGGTCACCTGGGCGAGTGTTCGTGGACTCTGGAGTCAAGCTCACTCATTCATGAAATGGAAAGATGTGGGAAGGAAAACACAGAGACAGATGATTTCTAACCCATCTTGTAGAGGCAATGCATAGAGGCCCAACCAAATTTTAGCAAAGATTGTTAACTCAGCACTACAAGGTCTCTTGTTCTATTGTTCTCCCCAGTTCCTGGGTTTCCCAGCCCAGGTTGCAAGAAATGTCGGGAAAGCAGTGAAGCTCCCCACACTCACAAAGACCTGACTCTGAACATAAAGACACTAACCCTTATTCTAGCAAGCCAAAATTCCTGACTTTCTGTAGAAAACCACCAATGTGAACAATGAAATGATGAAAGAAGTGTACAAGAGATGCATGTGGCAGGGAGATGCTATGCAGGATGGAGAGTGCGCATCACAGTCAGAAAAGGCACCCAGAGGCCTCCGAGGCCGAGATTGGAGCCTGCCAAGGGGTTAGGCCAGTGTCAGGGCCAGCAAGGCCGGATTGGAGACTGCCAGGAGGCAAGGCCGGTGCTGGGGCCTCCTAGGCCAGGTCAGAGCCTGCCGAGGGGTTAGGCCGGTGCTGGGGCCAGCAAGGCCGGGATCGGAGCCTGCTCCATGAGGCAAGGCTGTTGCTGGGGCCTCCAAGGCCGGGATCGAAGCTTGCCGAGGGGTTAGGCTGGTGCCGGGGCCACTGGCCAGCATTGGAGCCTGCCATGAGGCAAGGCCGCTACTGAGGCCTCCAAGGCCAGGATCGGAGCCTGCCAAGGGGTTAGGCCGGTGTCAGGACCAGCGAGGCCAGGATCGGAGCCTGCCATGAGGCAAGGCCAGTGCTGGGGCCTCCGAGGCCGGGATCTGAGCCTGCCGAGGGGTTAGGCTGGTGCCAGGGCCAGCAAGGCTGGGATTGGAGCCTGCCTTGAGGCAAGGCTGATGCTTGGGCCTTCCAAGGTTGGGATCAGACCCTGCCGAGGGGTCAGGCCAGTGCCGGGGCCAGCAACCATCATTGGAGCCTGCCGTGAGGCAAGGTCACTGCTGAGGCCTCCGAGGCTGGGATCAGAGCCTGCTGAGGGGTTAGGCTGGTACTGGGGCCAGCGAGGCCGGGATCAGAGCCTGCCGTGAGGCAAGGCTGGTGCTGGGGCCTCCGAGGCCAGGATCAGAGCCTGCCGAGGGGTTAGGCCGGCGCCAGGGCCAGCAGCCAGCATCGGAGCCTGCCTTGAGGCAAGGCTGCTACTGAGGCCTGCGAGGCTGGGATCGGAGCCTGCCAAGGGGTAAGGCCGGTGCCGGGGCCAGTGAGTCTGGGATCAGAGCCTGCCATGAGGCATAGCCACTACTAAGGCCTCTGAGGCCGGGATCGGCACCTGCCAAGAGGGTAGGCCAGTGCCAGGGCCAGCGAGGCCGGGATCGGAGCCTGCCATGAGGCAAGGCTGGTGCCGGGGCCTCCGTGGCTGGGATCAGAACCTGCCGAGGGGTTAGGCCAGTGCCAGAGCCAGCAAGGCCGGGAGCGGAGCCTACCATGAGGCAAGGCTGGTGCTGGGGCCTCTGAGGCTGGGATTGGAGCCTGCTGAGGGGTAGGCCAGTGCCGGGGCCAGCGGCCAGCAATGAAGCCTACCTTGAGGCAAGGCCGGTGCTGGTGCCTCTGAGGCCGGGATTGGAGCCTTCCAAAAGGTTAGGCCAGTGCCAGGGTCAGCAAGGTCAGAATCTGAGCCTGCTGTGAGGCAAGGCCGGTGCTGGGGCCTCCAAGGCAGGGATTGGAGCCTGCCAAGGGGTTAGGCCAGTGCCAGGGCCAGCAGCTGGCATCAGAGCCTGCCTTGAGGTAAGGCTGTTACTGAGGCCTCTGAGGCCGGGATCGAAGCCTGCTGAGGGGTTAGGCCGGTGCTGGGGCCAGCGAGGCCGGGATCAGAGCCTGCCATGAGGTAAGGCCGGTGCTGGGGCCTCCGACGCCAGGATAGGAGACTGTCAAGGGGTTAGGCCAGTGCCAGGGTCAGCGAGGCTGGGATCGGAGCCTGCCTTGAGGTAAGGCCAGTGCTGGGGCCACCAAGGCTGGGATCGGAGCCAGCCGAGGGGTTAGGCCAGTGAGGGGGCCAGCGAGACCAAAATCAGGGCCTCCCATGAGGCAAGGCTGCTGCTTGAGCCAGCGAGGTCTGGACCAGTCCACTGGGTAGCCAGACCACTACTGGGGCCGTCAAGGGTGGGATTGGTACTTGCAATGTGGCATGCACAGAGAAATATCACAGAAAATAAAAACCAGATGCTTCCCCTAATCAGCAATAACTAGGAGGAAAGGGGTAACAGGAAGAGGTCAAGTTATAGAAAGGGCCCTATAGTGAAGCAATTAAGGTGACCAATCAGAGGGTATGGGATAGGGGAGGATGGAGCCTCTTTAAAACACAGGAGGTATATAAACAAATGTATCAAAGTTAATCACCAAACAAGCATGGGATAGAGGGAGGAGGAAAGAATGGGATGGGGATTGGATGAGGGCTAATTGGATGATGTGTGCTTGTATATCCTCTCAAGTCTTGTATTCCAGTGTGATGTATGATTACAATGCACCAATAAAAATAAATTAAAATAAAATAAAAAATAGAAAAAAGAAAAGGCACCCAGAGGGATTTCACAGCTTAAAGAATGAAAGCAGAGCCTGGCGTGGCGGCGCACACTTGGAATCCCAGTACTTGGAAGGCTGAGACAGGAGGACCTCAGACTCGAGGCCAGCCTCAGCTACTTAGGGAGGCTCTCTGCAACTTAGTAAGACCCTGTTTCAAAATAAAGAATAAAATATAAGCCTGGGGTGTAGCTTGCAGGTAGAATGTTCCTGGGTTCAATCCTTACTACAAAAATAAAAAAAGAAGAAGGAGAAGGAAAGCAGAGTGTGGGGGAAAATATATGACCCTTCACTTTCTGTGACTGGCTAATCTCACTTAACATAATGTTCTCTAGGCCCTTCAAATTTTTGCAAATAACACAATTTTGTTCTTCTTTGTTGCTGAGTAGAATTTATTGTGTAGATATCTCAGAATTTTGTAAGCCACTCATCTATTGATGGACACCCAGACTAGTTCCATAATTGGGCTATTGTGAATTGTGCTGCTATAAACATGGATATGCATATGTTACTGTAGTTCACTGATTTGGGACCCTTTAGAAAGATACCCAGGAGTGGAAGAGCCAGATCTTATGGTGGGTCCTTTCCCAGTTTCTGAGGAATCTTCACACTGATCTCCATAGTGGCTGCACTAATTTGCAATCCCATCAACAGTGTAAAAGAATGCCAATTTCCCCACATCCTTGCCAACATTTATTGTTGCTTGACTCCTGGATGATTGCCATTCTGATTGAGGTTAGATGAAATCTCAGTGTAGTTTTGGTTTACATCCCCCTGATTGCTATTACATTGAACATTTTTTCATGGATGTATTGGCCATTTGTATTTCATCTTTTGTGAATTGTCTATTCAATTCAGTTACCTATTTCTTGACTGGGTTATTTGTGGTTTTTTAGTGTAAAGTCTTTTACATTTTTTTTTTGTATATTCTAGATACTAGTCCTTTATCAGAGGAATAGTTGGCAAAGACCTTCTATTCTGCAGGCTTTCTCTTTAGACTCTTGATGGTTTCCTTTGATGAGCAGAAACTTTTTACTTTAATGCCATCACACTTATTAATTCTTGTTTTAATTTCTTGAGCTTTGGGGTCTTGCTGAGGAAGTTTCTACCTGTGCCTATATGTTGTCCAGTTTTGTTTTGTTTTTTTTTTTTGGTAGTGGTACTGGGGGTGGAACCCAGGAGCTTTCTATCTCCAGGTTATACTCCCAGACCTATTTTATATTTTTTTAATTTGGAAATAAGGTCTCGCTAAGTTGCTGAGAGCCTCACTAAGTAGCTGAGGCTGGCTTCAAACCTGTGCGACCCTCCTGTATCAGCCTCCCAAGCACAAGGATTACAAGCATGAGCCACCATGCCCGGCAACTTTGGTCACTTTAAAGGGCTTAAAAAACACATAGATGGGAGATGTCACTCCAGTAAATTACTAAGTATATTTTAGGTATAATTGTAAAGGTCTTATTATTCACAACATCATTGGCAGCATCCAGCACCCCTAGGTGTGCATCAAAGATATTGTATACCTGGAGTCACTGGGTACTGCCAATGCCCCCAGGTGTGATAGTGATATCCAGGTGATAGTGATTGTTCATTAAATGTTTAAAATATGAGTCCTACAAATTTGTCTCCTAGCTCAACAAGGGAAAAAAGAAAAAACACTTGATTGCTCTACAAGAAAATAAATAAAAATATGCACTCCTTAGCCATGCCAGTTGAAATATGACATATTTCCAAGACTTTAAATGACTTTTTTTTTTTTTTTTGCGGGTCTGGGGATGGAACCCAGGGGCATTCAACCTCCGAGCTACACCCCCTGCCCTATTTTTTATTCTTTATTTTGAAACCGGGTCTCATTGAGTTCCAGAGGGCCTCAATAAGTAGCTGAGGCTGTCCGCAAACTGCGATCCTCCCGGTCTCAGCCTTCTGAATGCTGGGATTACAAGTACGCCACCATGCCCGGCTTTTAAATAACTTTTAATTATATAAAGTCTAAAGGTCAGGATGAAATAGAGTAGGACTCTAGTTTAGCTGCCACATGCTACTTATCCAAACTAGGGGATAGATAACAGATGAAATTCAATCACTTTAGAAGAAAGAGAAAGGAGAGTGTTGGCTTCTCCACAGAAAGGTATAAATCAGACACACTCAAAAATCATTTTTTGATGGGGGTGACTGGGGCCTGAACCCAGGGGCATTCTACTTTTGAGCTATATCCCCATCCCTATTTTATTTTCTATTTTGAAACAAGATCTTGCTAAGTTGCTGGGGCTAGTGTCAAACCTATGATCCTCCTGTCTCCGCCTCCCAAGTACTGGGATTAAAGGCATGTGTCACCACATCTGGCTAAAAACTCACTTTTAACTGGGAAACTGAAAATTTTTTTAAAAAGAAGCACCAGAAATGGGAACTGAAAGAAAAAAGCTATTTCCAGAGCCCACATTCATCCATGGTCAGTCTTCTGTAAAGGTTTGTTCCCTCATCCAGAGCTGTCCTGGTTTAGACATACTACTAAACTGCAGAAAACTTTAGAAATTCTCCCATAACTTTAGCTCATAATAGTCAATCTGTTATTACTTAGGGTTTTAGGAGATATAAAGGAAAAGAACAGTGTGGTCCTTATACTGAAAGAGCTTATAAGGTCATTGAAGAATTAAGCTAGAGAATTACTAAATAGTTATACAAGAGAGGAAGTTGCCCAGTAGATGAGAGTTATACTGACAAGAACCTAAACTAGGAAAATCCTGAAGCTCTGGTCCAGGTCCACCAACAGCTACCTGGGCCTCAGTTTCTTTTTATTTCATCATCCAGTGTACCAGGTACTAGAATAATGATATTGGCCCCAAGTCCACTTCTGGAAGATCCCATATTCTATAGAAACTCTGAATTCAGATAATTGCCTGATTGATATGGGCCAAAATAAAGAAGGTAGACTTCATCATGAGGTGAATCTAAAGTTGTGTCTTGAGGAATCAGCAGGACTTAAAATAACAGGTCATTAGCCAGGCGTGGTGGCACACACTTGTAATCCCAGCATTTGGGAGGCTGAGACCAGAGGATTGGATCACGGTTCACGGACAGCCTCAGCTTAGTGAGGCCCTCTGCAACTCAGTGAGACCCGGTTTCAAAATAAAGAATAAAAAATAGGGCAGAAGGTGTAGCTCAGAGGTCAAATCCCCCTGGGTTCCACCCCCAGACCCACAAAAAAAAAAAAAAAAAAAACAGGTCATGATGTGAGGAGGCCATAGGGTTGGGTTGGGGGTGGATAGGGGACAGAGTGAGCAGAAGCCAAACAAGAGGAAAGTAATCTCCTTTCTGGAAAGTGGCTCTATACAGAAGAATAAGAAGTAAATCTGGACCAGAAAGAAAACCTTAAAAACTAGATCAAAGCCAGGTGTGGTGACACAAGCCAATAATCTCAGAACTTGAGAAGTTGCGACAAGAGGATTGCAAGTTGGAGGCCAGCCTCAGAAACTTAGTAAGACCCTCTTTCAAAAATTAAAATAAAAGCCAGGCATGATGGTGCACGCTTTGTAATTCCAGTACTTGAGAGGCTGAGACAGGAGGATCACAGGTTCAAGGACATCCTCAGCTACTTAGTAAGACCCTCCAAAACTTAGTAAGACCCTGTTTCAAAATAAAGAATAAAAGATAGGGCTGGAGGTGTAGTTTGGAGATAGAATGTCAATGGGTTCAATTCCCAGTTCTATAAAAAAAAAATTTAATGTAAAAGAGCTGGGGATGTAGCTCAAAGGTAAAATGCCCCTGTTATGGTTAGATATGGAATGGCCCCTTGAGGAGCTTATAAATTGGTGTTTGAAGCTGATGTAATGGAGTCATGAGAGTTGTAATCCCAGAAGTGAATAAATCTGTTGTAATGAATTTACCTGGACGGTACCCAGTAGGCCAGTAGGGTGTGGTTAGAGGAGGTGGTCCCTGGGGGTATGGCCTTGGAGATTGAAAGGTTCCCCTCCCCCCCTCTCTTCCTCCCACCTCCATGATGTGAGGGGCACAACCCATGTTGTCTCCCTCAGCCTCCTGCTGCCATGCCCTGAAACCCAGGGACCCCAGCCCCATATGGACAGAGCTGAAACCATAAGAAAATAAATCGTCTTTCCTCTAAGTTATGTGGTCAGCTCTTTCAATTATGGATGCAAGAATGCTGACAAATATAGCCCCTGAGTTCAATTCCAGTAACCAAAAAAGAAAAGAAAAGCTAAATCAAGAAGTTTGATGCTTTCCCTATGAGGAACCACACTTGTCATCCCAGTACTTGGGAGGCTGAGACAGGAGGATTGAAGGTTCAAGTCCAGCCTCAGCTACTTAGCAAGGCCCTCTGCAACTTAGTGAGAACTTGTATCAAGATAAAAAGAACAAAATAGGTCTGGGGTGGTGTAGCTTGGAGGTAGAATGCCCCTGAGTTCAATCCCTAATACCAACACCAAAAAAAAAAAAAAGTTTTTATAACTAGAATCATAGAATTTGATGAAAACCACATGTTGAGAAGACTGAACCCACTGATAATGCTGACACAAGATGGATTGAAGTAATAGGGACTGGAACAAGGAGACAAGGCAGGTGACTACTGCAACAACACAACGGGCCTTGAACGAGAGGTATGGAAGTGAGAACCGAAAGGAAGGGTAGGCCCTCCACCAAGAGAGGACAAATTCAGAACAGGGAAATGGGCAAGATCTGGCAGATGGCCAGAATCATGGGACAAATAAGAGATAATCCAAAGTGACTCAGAACTTTTCACCTAGTTGAGATGGGTATTGATGAGCTTGTTTACAGAAATTTAAAAAGTGAGAAGAAGCCAGGCATGGTGGTGCACACTTGTAATCCCAGCATTTGGGAGGCTGAGGCAGGAAGGTCACAGTTTGCGGACAACCTTAGCTACTTAGTGAAGCCCTCAGCAACTTAGTGAGACCCTGTTTCAAAATAAAAAATAAAAAATAGGGCTAGGGGTGTCAGAGGTTGAATGCCCCTGGGTTCAATTCTCAGTAATAAAAAAAAAAAAAGCCAGGCAGGGTGGCCCACACTTGTAATTCCAGCATTCGGGAGGCAGAGACCAGAGAATCGTGGTTTGCAGACAACCTCAGCTACTTAGCAAGACCCTGTGCAACTCAGTGAGACCCTGTTTCAAAAAATAAAAGGACTAAAAAATGGGACTGGGGGTGTAGCTCAGGGGTAGTACTGCAAAAAGAAAAAGTCAGAAGAAGGAACCTGAGTACCTGGACAGGTGGCAAGTGTGTCCTGAGTCAGGCCAAGTTCTTAGTGACATAAGGAAAAGGGCTGGTTTTGCAGTTGATCTCTATATATTGAACATCTCTATTTTTAGAACCATTTATGAATCATAAAATGCTCTAGCTTGGCTAAAGACAAACTTCCATTGTTAACTGTTCATGTATTTAAATTAACCTTCCGTCTGGCCATTTACAGCCACATTTGTACCCTTGCTCTCATTAATTGTAGGTACTATGCAAGGTCATTCTTGCCTGGAGAGAAGTTCTATTATGATTTGTGTTCTGTTGTTTCAACCATAATTCTGTACTACGCAGAGACTCAGAAAGGAGATTGAAGGAGTCATTGCATCCCCACAAAGAAAAATCCATTTGCGCAAACCAGGTAACGCAATTATCATGATAACAACGCCACTGGAAGACGTTATGAGATGACATATACAGAAGCAAATTCCTTAGGCACCCAGAGCTGCAGAAGGGCAAGAAATGGACCTCTTCAGAGAAGACAGACTGCATCCCCCACAAACAAAGGAGAATCCGGCTGTGGCACACACCTGTAATGTCAGGACTTGGAAGCTAGAGCAGGAGGATTGCAGGTTTGAGGCCAGCAGTGCACAGTAACTTATTATTTAAAAATAATAAAATAGAGCTGAGGGTGTAGCTCAAAGGTAGGATGCTCTTGGGTTTAATACTTGGTAATACACACACACACACACACACACACACACACACACAAACACACATCACAGGAGAAAGGAGGTTTGACAAACTGGCAAAAGAAGGGCATACCCAGCAGCTAGAATTGCCCTGGAGAAGAGTTATTGAAAGGCACCATTTTTCTGAGTACTTTGAGAAAAATTAATAAATCAAACATGAGTCAGATAAGAGCCTTTGGGGTACAAAATAGGACATGAATACTTTCAAGCCTCAGATTCCAGTAGAAATGATCAAAGACACTCTTCACAAGTATACAACATTCTGTTTAACCTATGTAATATATTTTTGCATGCTAAAGAATATGGTTTGCAGTTTCTCTCTCATTGTAAACACTTGATTCTTCTTAAAGAGCTAGTACATTGCTGTATATTTCAGGAAAAAAATTAGGAACATAGATCAAGCTTACTCATGCCTAATTGTTTCCCATCAAGACCCAATAGACAGGCCAGGTGTGGTAGCAAACACTTATAATCCCAGCATTAAGGAGGTGGAGACCAAAGGATCGCAGTTTGTGGACAGCCTCAGCTACTTAGCGAGGCCCTTCACAACTCAGTGAGACCCTGTTTCAAAGAAATTTTTAAATACCAAAAAATAGGGCTGAGGGTGTAGGCTAAGAGGTACAATACCCCTGGGTTCCATCCCTGGTACCACCAAAAAAAAAAAAAAATCCCAATAGACATCAATAAAAAAAAATTTTTTTTAAAGACCCAGCAGCGCTAGGCATGGTGACACATGCTTGTAATCCCAGCATTTGGGAGACTGAGACAGGAGGATTGTGGACAGCCTCAGCTACTTAGTGAGGCCCTCTGCAACTCACCGAGACCCTGTTTCAAAATAAAGAATAAAAAAGTAAGGAAGAGGGTGTAGCTCAGAGGTAGAATGCCCCTGGGTTCCATCCCCCCACCTGAAAAAAAAAAGACCCAGTGGGGATGACACTTACCACCTCCCTTTCTACCCATTTATATCTAAGTTCAGCATGGAGTCCTTTTCTGGGGACAGAGTGAGTGATATTGTCCTGCAATATCCATTCTTCTGTTTAATTGCAACAGAGCAGCAAAGTTTCGGCTAGGTACATAGCCACCTAACACACACAGTATGTTTCCCTGTGGTAATCTGGCTAATTTCTCACCAAGAGGATGTGAGCAAAGCAATGGGTGTCCACAGCTTTATCTCTGCCCGCTGTGAGTGTGCTCCACCTCCAGCATCTTCACATCTTCAATCCAGCGGTGTCCATACTGGTGTTTTCCTCTACAGTGATTGGAGCATCATCCTATCGAGTTCTGAGCCTGGTTCTTTATCTCTCCCAGAATTCTGTGAAATGTCTGACATTCTTTTTATAAGTTCCATTCCCCTTAAGTTAGCTAGAGTTTATATTGCTTGCAACTAATAACTCTGAAACTCTGATAGCATCATGGGCTCTATGTGTAAGTAAACAGGTATGGTCTCTGCCTTTGGAAAGTCTTCAAGTTCCAAGGATTATTGTGTTTTTGTTTTTGTTTTTAGCAACTCCCTTCCAATGTGAAATCTCTGTCTAAACTGAGATTAAAGTAATGAAACATTGCCTTAATAAAGGTATCAGAACATATTTCTCTAAGCAGTTTATACATCTGTAATAGTCTGAATCTGAAATGTCCCACAAAGGCTCATCTATGAAATGAACATAGATACGCATGCATTAGTTTGGTAGTTTGTTTTCCTTTCTTTGGGGTAGAATATTAGTCCTCTATCAGAGGTGTAAGTGGCAAAAATCTCCAATTCTGTTGGTTCTCAGTTGAGGTTCTTGACAGTTTCCTTTGCTGAACAGAAGCTCTTCAGTTTCATGCAATCCCACATATTGATTTGCCTTTTAGTTTATTGTGCCTTTGGGGTCTTGCTGAGAAAGTTTTTATCTGTGCTTATGTGTTTCAGTGGTGGACCTATGCCCTCTTCAAGGAGCCTCAAGATCTCTGGTCTAATTTCCAAGTCTTTGATCCATCTTGAATTGACTCATGTGCGGGGTGAGAAAGTGGGATTAATTTCCAAATTTCTGCATATGGTTAACCAGTTTTGCCAACACCATTTGTTGAACAGGCTATCTTTTTTCCAGTGTATGTTTTTGGCCCCTTTGTCAAAAATCAATTAGCTGTGTGTGGATTTGTTTCTGAGTCCTCTATTCTGCTCCATTGGTCTATGTATCTGTTTTTGTGCCAGTACCATGCTGTCTTTATTATAATGGTTTTGTAGTATAGTTTTTTTGGTTGTTGTTGTTGTTGTTTGTGGGTCTGGGGATGGAACCCAGGGACATTCAACCTCCAGGCAGCACCTCCTGCCCTATTTTTTATTCTTTATTTTGAAACCAGGTCTCACTGAGTTGCAGAGGGCCTCACTAAGTAGCTGAGGCTGGCCGCGAACCGTGATCTTCTGGTCTCAGCCTCCCAAATGCTGGGATTACAAGCATGCGCCACCATGCCCGGCTTTGTAGTATAGTTTTAAGTCAGGTAGTGATTCCTCCTGCATAGTTTTTGTTGCTGAGAACTACTTTGGCTGTTCTGGGTTTTTTGTTGTTCCAAATGAATTTAATTATTAGTACATTTATTGGTACATTATAGTCTTATAGTCTAACATCATAATGTAGTTCACAGTGATAGTGACATACATGCACACAGCACATGGTGAGTTTTCCTCCAGCTCTCTCCTCGCTCCCCCCTTCCCTATACACAATATTGAGATTGGCACTGACATTCTCACATATGTACATACTGTCAATGGAAGTGTTTCCTTCATTGATTCTCCCTCTACCTATACCCTTTTTTAAACAAAACTCTTCTGCATCTAGTTACTTTACTCTTCCTCATGCCTACTAGTGATGAAATAATATTCTAACTTATGGATGCTTCCTAATTACTTAATCTGCCTTCTATTGTTGAATATTTATGTTGTCTTTAATCTCTTCCTATTACATTAAATCATCTATACAAAATTCTTTCTGCATTTTTACAAATATATCTGTAAGATAAATTCCAGGAAGTATAATTTCTGTATCAAAGGGTAAATTCATTTATAATTGATAAATATTTCTAAATTTCCCTCCAAAGAGATGGTGTAAATTATACTTTTGAGCAACGCACAAGAGTATCTGGTCTCTCCCTTCCTTCCCATCCCCTTAAAACTATCTTTGATGATAGCAAATTTCTGTCTTTTGAGAATAGGTTTAACTTCTGAAAACTGCCCCAAGTCACTTAGAGCCAAGTTTAATGATGAAACCACACTCTTGTTAAGTACCATCACACTGAGTAGATGGCAAGTTGTGGCTCTAAAGTGATTAGATGAGTTTCCGTTTGGTCTGGAAAGCGATTCTAAGGCCAGCTTCAAAAGGAAGTCCAAATATATCTTCAAGCAACAGCAGCATTATTCAAATAAGTGTGATACCTCCCAAAGGGGAACTATTGAAGGAGATGACATTCAAAGGCAGAATGATCTGGCCCATGTACTAGTTCTTTCCTATGCTATATGTGAGGTATAAAGATCAAATAATTAGGCTTCTTAGTGTTTGTTCCTATACAGTAGTGATATTGATTTGCACCACTTCATCCTTATGAATCCTCATCAGTTTTTGGCTTGAAGATAGCAAATATGTTTCTTCTCTGCTGAACACAAGAATTCCAGAGACTCTCAGTGCCTCGCACACAACTAAACTCACTCACATCACAGAACACAGTGTGCCACCAGGGCATTCAGGGAAGTAATCAGTTTGCTTTTTCTACTGACCCAAGAAAATTTTGTTTCTACTACATTTCCAAAAGTCCTTGGTAGAAATGATGAAGCATAATTCTGAAAACTGAACCTATCCTAATGGCATTAAACTGAAATTGTCCAAAGAGAGGACAAAAGTAACACCTAAGCAGACATACAACTACCAGTGCTCTAGCAATGTTGAACAGCCAACTCTCAGGGAGGGAAAAAAATCACTTTGTTGCATTTGCCAGTTTCCACAGTGTTGACACTCCTACCATCTCAAACTACCTGCATGATGTCAACTGGCTCCCCCAAATCCACATGAATTTAACAATAGCTGACAGGAGCCTGTCTGAGAAGGGTCAGTACACCACTGAATGGCCACCATAGTACTTTCTCAAGGTATTGCAACATGGAGCTTTTGCCTAAAGGAAGTAGTCAAACTCCTCTGGGCTTCAATATGATATTTGCAATGGTTTGAATTTAAAGTGTCCCCCTAACCCTCATGGAAACAAGGTAGCAATGTTGGAAGCTGGGCTTGGTTGCTAAGGAAAGGCCCCTGGGGGTGCAGCATTGGGGATTAAATAAGCCTCTCTTCTCCTTATTCTCTCTTTGCCTCTGGCCTTGGTATTGTGAAGAGCAGAGAGCCCTTGCTCTCTCCCTCTCTCCACTCCTTTCCATCATGCCTTGAGCTCTGCAGACCCAGCCTTATGTGAACTGAACTTCTAAAATCTCCAAAAACTATGAGCAAATAAATCTTCCTTCCTCTAAGTAGTATCGTCAGTCGTTTTGGATTATAGCAGTGAGAATGAGGACCAAGACACTATTCCTCTCACATTTGTACTACCATGTACTATTGTGTTCTTATTTCATAAATTTCAGAACTCAAACTTTGCTTTAAGCTTCATTATCTTCAATGTACTGTGCTTCAAAGCATATAACTTCAATTCTCATAAAAATACATTTTTTACATAGGTTGATATGTGAGTCTATTAATGTTCACTCATTCAGCTCTTTCTACTCTTTCTCTATCTCATAAATATGAAATAGGAAGAGAGCAGGAAGCATGTACAAGATCATTTTTTTATATTTACATAATGAAAAAGTTACAACTAATGTGAACAAAGGAGCCAAAGGGGAATCCGATGCAGAGCAATTCAGAACATCTTGATAGGATATTTTTCAAGGAATCTGCTTAAATGCCTGTTAAGACAACACATTCCCCTTGAAAAGATAATGTTTTCAAACCATAAAAAAGTTTAAAGATGGTTTAACATGTTCATCAGCTTAGTCCACACATATGTAAATGTGTATAGGAAAGGTGTGAGCACCAAGAAGTTACACTTTATGTGGATTTCCTGACAATGTCCTTCAATGTAATCACCTTAAATGTTCCATCATACTGACATTGCCCAGAATGTTTCTGAAACTGCCATCCAAGCAACATGTAAATCACACACAAAGATCTAGTTCATACATTCCTTTGTAATCACACCTAATTGAGATGAAAACTTAGAAATCTCCAACCTGACAACCTACCTTTTTCATCAGACTTTACTCCAAGTGACCTTTAGACATTTCCAAAGATCAAATCATCCTCAAAGGATAAAGGTATGTCAACATTCAAAAGGATTCCCAAGAAGTTTCAAAATGTTCTGAGCTTCATTGAAGTGTGGCCTTCCACAGTGTTGATTTGGAATGACACAGCCCCTTACTTGGATGCATGTAATCTGGCAAATTTGTTTTGAAATCTCATTACATTATGAAAAGTCATATGACGTAGTGGTCAAAAACACACATATAAGAGTCATTTGTGAGTTCAGATCTTGTCTCCAACATTTCCCACACCCATGACCTTGAGCAAGGTATTTTTTCTCTCCATGCCTTAGTATGCTGCAAATCAAATAATAATACTCTCCCTATAGTGTTGTTTTGAGGTTGAAATTGAAAAATATTCATAAAATACTTAACTATATACAAATAGTGAGATAATTACTAGTAAGTAGCAAATAATAAAAATTAAATTGTATTTTTTCTTTTTTTTTTTTTTTGCGGTACTGGGGATGGAACCCAGGAGCTTTCAACCTCCGAGTTACACCCTCAGTTCTATTTTTTATTCTTTATTTTGAAACAGGGTCTCACTGAGTTGCAAATGGCCTAAGTAGCTGAGACTGACCATAAACCACTATCCTCCTATCTCAGCCTCCAAATGCCGGGATTATAAATGTGTACACCACCATGCCTGGCTATTTTTTCTTTTTATCTTTATTATCAATCTCATCTCACAAAGTCCTACATATTCTTTTTTTTTCAGATGAAATTCTTCCTTCTTTTATCTCACCTAGTAGAAATCTAATGATGTTCCCATGGTTTTACTTGTCCAGAGAGTTCAACTGGACACAGCTGAGTGCAAAGACACCATAGTCACAATTACTATGAGCATATCAGAGAAGTAACACCTCAACAGTAAAACCATATTCCAAGAAAAAAAAATCTGATTCAAATGGAGGACTAGGGGAATATAATCTACTCTTGTTGCCGACTAATCTCAGTCGGGTCGTTATTGTCCGCTCTCGGTCAAATCCTCAGAAAGATGGGGCAAAAGGCAGGTGAAGTTCTGCAGCCTCCTGTCTGCAGCGATTCTTTCCCTTTAGGGACTGAATTTTCTTTAGGTCCCTAAATGACGACGCTTTGGAAAGAACCTGAGGTGGACAAAGGCTTCTTGAGCCAATGACACTTTATTACAGAAAACCCAGAAATTTATACCCTTCATCAGTAAAGTTAATGATAAAGAGAAGAGGGGGTGAATGCAATCACTGTGAAATAATAATGAATGACATGTAAACAAAGGTAATAAAACTAGTCCTTCAGCTGGCTGTTGATCTTCGAGAGATTAACTCCCAATCCTCTCCAAGGTCTTGCAGATAAGCAGTTTCAGGGGCCGATCTCCCAGGAAAAACAGGCATGCCCAAGGCTTGGGGGCTTCTCGGGGGATCTTCTTTAACTTTCTTGGAACTTTCCATCTTTTGGGCTCAGTTCATATAGCAAGTGTGGGGAGATGTGGTGATTCAGGTGGATGCGATAGAGTTTCTTCAGGTGTTGGCATCTTATCTTCTAAATCTGAAAGCTTAAGCATACTCACAACACAGTTTGGCAGACAAAATACCACAAACAACACCACAAAGTTCTTGGTTTTAATTGTCAGATGTATTTCCTTAACTGCTGAACACTCTTCTTTAGACAACAAGCCTATTAAAAGCCTACTCATCTTTAATAATCCATTTCCCTGTCACAAACCCTCTGCAACCTGCTTCTAACTTTCTAATTCCTTTCTTTCCCAGTTGGGACTTTCTTATGATAAGCTCTTCTTCATGCAAAAATGCTTTTCTTACTCTTACACGGTATTTCCTTTTCTTCATACATATATATTTAGAACATCTGTCCTTTATTTTGTCATATCCATTTCTAACTATGCGGTCAGTCTCTCTGTCTCCAGGAATGCTCATACTGAGGTAAAAGTCAACAGTCTTTTTCCTTGGGTCTATTGTATTTGAGCAACTAAGTTGTATATCAACTAAATTGCTTCGAAGTCACACACAAGGTTTTATCTTCTCTGTCTCTAGGCAGGATCTCCAGGGTAAACAGTTACCTTGAACTGAGCTACCTTACCGGAGTTAATGGCTTAACCTAAGTTAGTGATTGGAGTGAGGGTTGGAGACCCTTTGTAATTGCTGCAGCTGGAATGCTTATCACAGTACCTGAATTCTGGCCAATTTCTCATTATTGTTGAGCAGAGCCAAGGACGTTTAGACAAATTATTAGAGAGTTTATTTCCACGGACTCAGTTTCTTTTTATAGTCCTGATTTCACATCACTGGAGCAATTCGTGTAGAAAGTTAAAAGGAATAATAGTGAAGGGTATCTAAAAGTGGGGGGTACTTTGGCCAGAGACGATACCTCCTTCTCGGGGCTTTTTTTTTTTTTTTGCCGATTAACTATGTGGAGTGGGGTCTCAACACATAGATGCCGAGGCAGCAGGATGTCTTGGCATACTCTCTTCTTAGTTGAGAATATAGCAGTTTTTATTCATTAGAAGTTTCACATGGAAAAAGGAAGGAATCTCAATATTCTTTTTTTGTTGTTTGTGTGGTACTGGAGATGGAACCCAGAGGCATTCATCTCTGAGCTACACACCCAGCCCTATTTTTTATTCCTTATTTTGAAACAGGATCTCACTGAGTTGCAAAGGGCCTCACTAAGTAGCTGAGGCTGTCTGCAAACCAAGATCTTCCTGTCTCAGCCTCCTAAATGCTGGGATTACAAGCATGTGCCACCACACCCAGCCTCTTAACCTCTGTCTTTGCATAGTATGATTATCACCAATCTCTTAACCCTGGTCCTGTAACATTATGAGCCTTTTGGCCACTCCAGACCCCACACCTGTGACCAAATATAAAGAAATCCAAAACTAGAGAAAGGATCCTAGTTAGGCACACCTCAGGGACAAGCCATTGGTACAGTGCATCAGGAAGAGGGACTGCGTCTGCACGAAAATTTGTTGCTCTCCAGGAATCCCCAGAAAAGGGGTTAGGGGAAGACAACTCAAAGAAGCAAGGAGAGATTGTCAGCCCTCCTCACTCTACCTTAAAGCTGATCCCCCCCTTTCTGTAATAATAGCCTTCTTAAGGTTCTTTAGTATTTACTAAGAGGGCTAGACACAGCCCAGAACTGACAAGGAGCCTTCCCTCCCCACAGGGAAATATTTCTAGACATTAACTTCTGGGAAAGGATAAAGTGCATACATTGCAAATATAAAGGGTTATATAAATACTTAACAGTTGAAGCATTTCTCCTACTCTGCCCACAAAAAAGCCATTACCTCTGTCTTTATGACAGAAGGTTTAATGTCACTAAATCTTGCTCAAGTGTAATATTCACTTGAACACTAAGGTCCAATTTTATAGTGGCAATTTTTTATCCCAAATCACAGTCACAACCCAATCCAATTCAAGTATTCTGATACCATGTCTTCCATAAAATAGCTTTTCTTTAGCCATACCTACTTTCCAGATCACTGTCTTCCTAAATCCCCAGAGCCTGGCCTGGTGCTCAACTCAAAGTATGTACTCAATAAATTATAAGTGGATGGATGAACACTTCAGATTGTAACTTGATAACATTGTAATGGTGATAACTAGTATGTGCAGTGGGTACTTTAAGTACAGTATCTCTAATTTTAACCACCACCTTGCAAGGAAGGTAAAATTATTATATATTCTTCTTATGTGTTTATTTATTTACTTAGTACTGGGAATTAAACCCAGGGACATTCTACCTCTGAACTACATTCCACCACCACCACCCTTTTATTTTTGAAGCAGGATGTCTCTACGTTGCTGAGGTTCATCTTGAATCTGTTATCCTCCTGTCTCAGCCTCTCAAGTACTGGGATTACAGGAGCCTATTATCAAATTTACATATGGGGAACTGAGTCTTAGAGGCAGTAAGTAGCTATTATTCCAAAGAACTCAAAATTATTAAGTTCCAGGTCTAAGATATCAACCCTGTAGGTCTCTGGAATCAGAACTGTTTAACCACTTCTTAGAGGCAAGTGTCTCTAAAGCACCTGCAGATTTAGTAGTTATTTCTACTGTAATTGGGAAATTTGCTCAAAGAGATCCCTCACCTACTGTGTAACAACCACCAATCTTTTCATCTCTTATCATGCATCCCAATGTTTTGTCTACTTGTTGCCAAGAATATCGCCAAAGCTTCCAGTATTACCCAACCACAACATCTTCATACTCTTTATAGAAGTACATAGATACATCCCAATATTTGGCTTCATATCCATCTGGTATCTGGGTTCCCACAAACTCAAAGAGGAAAACCAGATGAGAAACAGCCTTTCATTTCCCCTCATTCTGTTCCCTTCGGTGCTGAAAAACATTCCCCACAACAAGTAAGCTGGGTGAAGAACACCTTGCTATACTCAAAATCATCCCTTTCTCACTTACTCCACCCTCAGTCTCCCTAGAAAACTCACCTGACCTTATGCAAATGTCTCCTTGGAAAATATGGGGCTCAACAGTGGAGTCACATTTTATAGGGACTTAGGTTCCAAGATCGGCAAGTTAAATAAACAAAATCACCCTTTCAATTACATATATGTAAATAAACATAGTACATAAATTATATGTAAATAATTGATAGACACAATTATACAAAATAACACACCAACAAAATTACCCCTAAAATTATGTGCAAAGTACAGCATTTATGATTTTGTGTGTTCAATTGCACAGTCAGAATTCTTACACAGATGTAATTTTGAGAAACATTAAGCAAGCGGGAGAGCCTAGGTGCAGGAGCCCACACAGCACAGTCATTCTGCCTATCATAAGGTTCCTGGTAGCTGGCAGGACTTATGCCATTCTATTTTAATGCATGATATCCTTATAACATATTTTAAAATGTTATGACATCTTACTCCAGGACAGGTTCTGAAATCAGAGAGTAGATTCCATCCTTGAGTAGTGACAGTATCACCCAATTACCTGTCAGACAGAACAAATAAATCTAGGAATAAACACAGCTGAATTTTTTTCAAACTGAGGTCTCAAATTAGGAAGGAAAGATGAGAAAAAGACTCATCAAAAAATTCACCTGCAACTACACATCTCTACTGCTCATGGCCATGCCTGTGTCTTTTCCTCTCTCATTATTTTCATCCCTTTCTACCTATGTCTTTTATGACTTTTTTTTTTTGGTCACTTTCACAAAATGCTGAGTACCAGACTCAGTTATTGATGGCATCTCCAACTCTCCCTTGACATTTTCTTTCCCTCAGAGGTTTGCCTTCTCCATTTACTCATAAGCAATCAGTGCTTCAAGGAAGAACATCGCACTTGGATCCTTCAACACTCTCCTCCTTTGCAGAGTCACACCGCTGGCTCTTCTTGTTGACCAGACTTGTGAACGTGGCAGAGATGCTGTCTCTTTGAATGCTGACTTGTGCATCCTAAATAGCAAAGTAGCAAATCTGAAGATAACCCAGCACCACCCAGAAAGAACATGCTCTGCCTGCAGCTCATGTCTCATGGACACTCCAAGAGCATCATGGGGGGGTGCTATTCTCTGGACATCTATCCATACACAAGATAATTTTCAACCTCTTGTTTTCTTTTTCTCAGTGATTTTGAGAAATGTTCACAAGAGTCAGTTTCACAGAGGAAAAAAACAATTTTTGGAGTTATCCAAAAGGAGACCAACTCAAGCTGGTAAAGGACCGGCCTGAAAATAGAGCAAGGGTCTCCTCAAGGTGAGCAGGGAAGCCAAAACCCTCTCAGGAAGTTAACTTGGTCAGGAAGTCAAAGTCTTGACAAAGAAAAGGCTATAAAGCTTTGATTAAAATTCCCATTGCTGGTTATATTTATATGCCCATTCAGGTGCTCATAAAGGAAGGGCATTTTTATTAAGAACACTGTAGATCACTCTGAATACATTTCCCTGTACTTTTCTTTGTGCCTTCCTCCATCTTTCTATAATGATATAAATTAAAGGGCAGAGGCATCAGGTGGTAATGATGGATTTTCTCAGCTATGTGGCTTGTGCCGCAACAAACCTTAATATTATTTTAGCGATGTGAGTTATTTGACCTAGAAGGATCAGCCTGCTCAATACCTGCAGTGTTGGTGCTGAGGAATTAGCTTTCTTAGCCTGGGGCAATCAATAGATTGACAAACTAGCCTTTTTTAAGTCCAAGGCCTATTTTATGGGAATATTAAGCTCGCAGTGTTCATACAACAAAGGCACCTGAAGCCTGCACAAAGGGTTTCACAGCTGAAAGCACTCACAGGACACTTTTATGTCTTTAAAGAGGTTCTCATATACACAGAACCAGCCAAAGGTGTAGGAGCGGGGAGCTAATAGACATAGCCATTCATATGAAATAACTACAGATAGGTTTAAAAAATACACAAACACAGCTCTGAACATCTAAGCAGAAGGAAAGGTACTTTGTGTGAATTATCCTGTAGCTGTTGCAACTTCAAACAATGCTCCGATAGCTATTTTGAAAACATCATGTGAGAAACAAAATGTGGAGTAAAAAAATGAAAAGCTGTGATAATGGGGGAAAGCGTATTCATGCCAGATCTCACTTGGAGCTCACATGACCCAGCCATATTCCCCTGTGTCCAAAGGTGGGAGATATTTGAAGTTCACAGAAAGCTTGTTCTGAGACTGCACAGGACCTGCAGAGGACTCCTTTATTACACTATGCTGGCTGGCAGCAGATGGCTTGAAAGGGGAGCATTGGAGAGAGCAATGCCTGGGATGCAGGTTTCCAAGGGCTTCAGCCTTCTCAGAAAGATACTGCCATTAGCCTCGTGATCGGTCACCGGGAAGTACTTGAATGCATTCTCCCCACAGAAAGCTAATATTGAACGTATCTTCAGTCATTAAAGGCTACAGGGGGCCTTGCACTGGAAAAATGGGCTGCTTTCTCAAGGAAAATAAAAAATATTCCTCCAATGGACTTCGGCACCATCATCAGGGACTTGCCCATTATGGTGATGTGTATTGCTATCTCCCTCTCCCAGGTTTTTAAATGTCCCCTATTGAAAAGACAGAACCCCATGCGGCGAATTTTGATTAGACGCTCCTATCATCGCTCTGCTAATACCAAGCCTGGTGTTCAAGGGGTACCATTATAGAGCGCTGTAATTCCTAGCTGGAGAACTGTAATATTTCAAACGAAGGATATGATGAATTACAAAACGGGCAAGAAATTATTCGATTTAAAAAGACAGTATGAGCTGTTTCCCTCTAGAACGTATTAATAGCCCCCCAACTGATCCCTCTGGTATCTGCACAGGGTGAAATCAAGTTTTTTCTAAGCAATCCACTGGAACACCAATGCTGAGGAACAGAGCTGGAGGAGGAAAATCAGCACCCGCCTGGGAGGAGCAGGCACAGCAGTAACGAGAAACATTGATTACACTCCAAATCAATGCAAGATGCTGACAGGGCTCCGAGGTAGGAAAAGCCGGCAACCAAATTGCGTCTCCTGAGCCCAGCCCGTCAGAAGGTGTTACTATTCATACATGCAAATCAACAAGCGCGGAGCACTGAGCAGAGATTAAAGCAAGAGGGAGGCAGGAGATGGAAAGAAAAAGACTTCAGCTCCAGCTAAGGATCAGAGTGGAGAGCATTATCGTAAACAAAACAACTCTGAAATCCTCCCTCCATTCCAGTTCACAGGTGCTTTGCTTTAAAAAAAAAATAAAAAGTAAATTGTAGATTCCCTTACATCAAAAAAAATAGCTAAATTTTGTTGTATCATCAAACAGCTGTTCTTTCAAGTTCTGGTTAAGCCCCCTAAATCTCCATCTTGATTAGTCTAATTATGCGATGGGGGCATCTACTTAAAATCTAATGCCAACCTTGAATTTAGCTCAGCAGTACCCACATAGGACATTATTCATTCTGGTCCATGGATCTTGTCCCAGAAGCTCCTGGGAAGCATGTCTGAAGGCAAATAAATCTAAGGGCATATGTGATGTGTGGAATAATTACTCAGGTGACCAGCGACCTGCAGCAGAGGAAACCCCATATGTATATTCCTATTTGTCTAATATTTTTCATGGGGAGGTTGATGCTTGTTCTTCCTGGATACTTTCCGAGATGTGAAAACTGACTTCTTATTAGATTTATGCATATCCAGATGTAGGTAATTTATCAGCAAATGGGGACACATGAAGCTTCACAGCCAACATCAAAAAATGAAATCTCTGCCTTGGGGAGGTTGATAATGGCCAGGGTAGGAACACTCCAGGAGTCACTAGAAACACCTGTATAGAAAACACATTATCACCAGCCTGGATTAACCAAAGGGTCATTACTGATGTTCAGCCCTAAAGCTCAAAGAGAGATGAATTGAACAGCCAGAAGATTGGTGCCACCCTGACACTGCAATGCCTGGTTTCCCATGAAATGAAAATAGGCCCATAATGGGACCCAGGTTAGATGCAGAATCAGAGCCTCCCCTTCCACTTGGAGAAGAGGAATCTTCTTGCAAAGATAAAATAGCTTTCAGTTTTTATTAGAAAATATTTTCCAGCTGTGAGGTATTTGGGAGTGGTGAGTAATAGCGCTTTACATTGACACAATGCTTTCACACACACTGATTCATTTAATCATTTCTGACTGACAGTTTTCCATCCAGAAATGCATTGCTATGACTAATTTACCACCCATTAAAAAAAATCTCTACAATAATTACCATCTTCTGTTTGGCTTTGAAATGTGCTGATTATTTTTGCTGAAGATGTTAAAGTATCTTAAAAACTATCAGATCTCTCTCTCTCTCTCTCTCTCTCTCTCTCTCTCTCTCTCTCTTTGGTGGTACTGGGGGATGGAACCCAGGGGATTTCTACCTCTGGGCTACACCCCCAGCCCTATTTTTATAATTTATTTGAAAACGGGGTCTCATTAAGTTGCTGAGAGCCTCATTAAGTAGCTAAGGCTGGCTTCAAATCTGTGCGATCTTCCTGTCAGCCTCCTAAGCACTGGGATTTTAAGCATGCACCACCACACCTGCCTCAGATCTCTCTTTAAAACCAAAAAAACAGAGTCCTAAATAGGACTTGTTCCCAAAATTCAAAATTAGTCTTTGATCAAAACCAAATTTGGTGGAGGAAGAGAAAATGACAACTGTAGAATGCAGCAACAAATGAAAAACAACTATGAAGAAGGCAACTCCATGACAAAAAAAAAAAAAGCAGTGAAGATATATAAGAATGAAAACACAGATCTTGCCTCACAGCATCAGGTTCTAGAGAAGAAAGGGAGTCAGAACAGAGCTCAAATCCAGAAAAGAAATATGCCAGCATCATGTTGAAGGCGCAGCAGCAGTAGCATATTGACAGAAGCAGCGGCAAGTTTACCACACCCACGACAGCTCCAGAGCAGTGCATCCAAAAACACACCAGGCTCCAGAGAAGAAAGGTAAACAAGGAGCAGAAGTGAGCAGCTGTGGATCATTTGGGTGTAATTCAGCAGTTTTTTCACCGCAAAGAACGTCTAAAACTCCCAGTGGCCAAGCTCATCACGCCCTCCAGGGACTCAGAACACAGCTCAAAACCCAAAAAGAAATATGCCAGCCTAACGGCAGAGGGCATGGCAGCAGCGCCATATTGCCAGCAGCAGCAGCGAGTTCACCAAACCCATGACAGCTCCAGTTAAGCGCGCACAACAACCATAAGTGAAATTGTGACCCCTGAAGGAGAAATCCCAGTACTGCAACCCAAGGGACTTGCACAGCTTTGATAATCTCCCTGGGTCTGAGATTTTGCAGTACAACTCAGTGAAGGAGTAGCTGTGGCAGAGATACCATCACCTTGTCACAGCTCTCCATGCGAAAACACACAGACTGGCACCCCCATGGACTCATGCAGCCTCAACTAATTCCCTGGGTCTAAGACACTGCGATACAACCCAGTAAAGGAGTAGTAGTGACTGAGATTACCACAGACTGAGATCCAGAGCATCCTTAGTAAAGTTGTAGTGACCCAGGGAAGAACTCATAGAAGGCACAAACTTCTGAAATTATAGGAAAGAGGAATAAAAATGGGCAATAAATGCCAACAACCCCACAACATAAGAACCTGATAACACAGAAATTCAGAGATCTCCAGAAGATCAAATCAGGAATATAACTGTAGAAATAATACAGGACCTTCAAAAAGAATTTAGAGAGAGTCTAAAAGGAATAAAGGATGCAATCACTAAAGTAAAGGCATCAATTCAAACTATAAACAATCAATTAGACCACATGGAGAATAGAATCTCACTCCTAGAAGATGATCACTCCAAAAACGAATACATACTTTATAATTTAGGAAAAAAAATCCTACAGCAGGAATTTGGCATTGAAGAAATATGGGCCCATTTAAGAGAGCTAACCTAAGAATAATTTTAATAGAGGATGGAAAAGAAGGTGAAACCAAAGGGATCAATAATCTCTTCAAGGGGACTTCCGGGAAGATGGCAACCGACAAAAGCGGGACTTAAGAGCCCCGCTAACAACCAATCTCCATTACCACAAAATCAGCGCCTTTCATAGCCAGAAAACACCATCACCAGAGAAACAAAAAAATCACCAGGCTCCAGAGAGAAAGCGAACTGAGAACAAAGCTCAGAGCCACAGAGGAGATACACCGGCCTCATGCCCGAGGACACGGCAGCAGCGCCATACTGCCGGCGGCGGCAGCGGCGAATTCACCAGACACCTACAGCAAGCCGAGGTGAGCCACTGCGGAACAGCCAGGCGGGACTTCTCAGCGCAGGGAGCATCTAAAGCTCCCAGTGGCTGAGCTCAGCACACGCTGCAGGGATTCAGAGTGGAAATCAAAACCAAGAAGAAATACGCCAGCCTCAGGGCTGAGGGCGTAGCAGTGGCGCCATACTGCCACCAGCGGCAGCAGCAGCAAATTCACCGAGTCCAGTACAGCTACATCTGTGTACTCAAGAACAGTGAGTCAAATTGCGGGCCACAGAGGAGAAATCCCAGTACTGTACTCTCTGGGACTTGACCCAGTGGGGGAGGGGCGGTGGCAGAGATATCACACCATAGGAGAACGTGCAACCTGGCACCCCCCACAGTCTAAAGCAGCCTCTATCGACTCTCTGGGTCGGAGACTATGTGATACAACCCAGTAAAGGAGTACTGGGGTCTGAGATACTACTGACTCGAGATCCAGAACACCTTAAGTGAAGTCATAGTGACCCAAGGGAAGAACCCAGAGAAGGCACAAACTTCCAAAATCATGGGAAAGAGGAATAATACTGGAGCAATGAATGCCCACAACCCCACAACATCAGAACCCGATAAAACAGAAAATCAGAGATTTCTAGAAGAGCAAATCAGGAAAATAACTGTAGAAATAATAGAGTGCTTCGAAAAGAACTCAGAGAGAGCCAAAAAGAGATAAAGGATGCAATTAATGAAGTAAAGGCCTCAATTCAAAGCACAAACAACCGATTAGACCACATGGAGAACAGAAGCTCACTCTTAGAAGATGATCATTCCAAAAATGAACGCATAGTTTCTAATCTAGGAAAAAATATCCGACAGCAGGAATCTGATATTGAAGAAATATGGGCCCATTTTAAGAGAGCTAACCTAAGAATAATTGGAATAGAGGAGGGAAAAGAAAGTGAAACCAAAGGGATCAACAATCTCTTCAAGGAAGTAATAGCAGAAAATTTTCCAGACATAGAGCAAGAGGTCGATACACAGGTCCAGGAAACTTATAGAACTCCCTTTAGACAGGATCGGAGAAGAGGATCCCCACGCCACATAACTGTCAAAATGACCAATGTGGAAGCCAAGCAGAGAATCTTAAAGGCAACAAAAACAAAGGGCCAAGTGACATTCAGAGGCAAACCAATTAGAATCACTCCAGACTTCCCAAACCAAGTCATGAGAGCCAGAAGGGCTTGGAGTAACATATTCCAAACTCTGAAAGAAAACAACTTCCAGCCAAAAATTTCCTACCCAGCAAAACTTTCTCCATCAAATTAGATGGAGAAATAAGAAGCTTCCATGACAAACAGAAACTGAAGGAATTTATGTCTTCAAAACCAGCACTAGAGAAAATACTCAGAGATTAACTACAAAGAAGAAATAGGTAACACACACCAGAACCAGAGAAACAAGATTTTCCATCCAACAGACAACTAAGATTGGTTATCTGTGGAGATTCATTATTTATGTTAGTCTTTTACCTATCTCTAAATGGTATTGTTTGCCTTTATTGTTGTTAATTTTTAGGATTTCTAGTTGGAATATTAATATACCTTCAGATAAAGCATTTGGAAATATTTTATCCCATTCTATTAGTAACTGTTAACTCTGTTTACATTGTCTTTGGATATAAAATATCTTTTTTATTTTTTAGGGAGTTTGTATACTCTTGTGTTGCCTGTGCCACTGAAATCATATCCAAGAAATCACTGCCAATTTCAATGTTGTGAGGTTTTATGAGCCAGATTTTCTCCTAAAAGTTTATAGTCTTAAGATTTATATTTAGGTCTTTTATCTATTTTGAGTTAATATTTGTATATGGGATTAGGTAAGGGTCCAATTTTATTGTTTTCCATGTAATTATTATGTTTCAACAATATTTAGTTAAAAGATTATTATTTCCACCACTGAATGTTCGCGGAAACCTTGTCAAAAATAACTTGACAATATAGGGAAGAATTTAGCTCTAGGCTTTTATTTAACTCCAATGGTTTATATATCTGCCTTTAGAATAGTACTACACTGTTTCAATTATTGTAGCTTTATATGGTTTGAAATCAGAAAATATATATCTTCTAGCTTTGTTCTTTTTCAAGATCCTTTTGTGTATCTAGAGTCCATATTCCATATTAGGATAGATTTTGTTCCTGAAAAATAAATATATAAATATATGATAGTTTCACCTAAAAAAAATAGAAAAAAAATATTCTCTGGTAAGAAAGAAAGTAAAAAGAAATATTGAAATGTTATCTTTAAGTCATCAAAAGCTTGGTATCAGGCAAATTAAACTATTATGTGAGATTATCATTTTTAATTTTGGATAAATTGCTATAATACTAGATGTCAACCACTAAGCCAAGCATGGGAGGGAGGGATGGGGAGAGAATGGGGTGGGGATCGGGTGGGGGCTGACTGGGCGATGTGTGCATGTATGTCTACAAAAGTTTGTATCCCACTATGATGTATGAATACAGTGCACCAATAAAAAAAAAGGAATTAGAATAGGAAAAAAAGAAAAAAATTATCTTTGGCCGGGCATGGTGGTGCACGCTTGTAATCCCCGCGCTTGGGAGGTGGAGACAGGAAGATTGCGCAGGTTCGAAGCCAGCCATGTTGGCTTAAGAGACTCTGTTTCCAAATAAAAAGTATAAAATAGGTCTGGGAGTATAGCCCGGGGGTAAAAGGGCTTCCAGGAATCCCAGTACCACACAAAAAAAAATTATCTTTTTTTGCAGATGACATGATTCTATATCTAGAAGATGCAAAATACTCAACCAAAAGACTACTGAAGCTGATTAACCAAGCCAACAAAGTAGCATTTCAAAGTAGCATGCAAAATCATCTAAAGAAATCAGTAGCATTTCTATGTGCCAACAATAAATCTACAAAGAAAGAAATAAAACAATTCCATTCACAATAATCTCAAAATGAATAGAATACTGTGGAATAAACGTAACCAAAGACATAAAAATTTTCTACAAGAAAAATTACAAAACATTAAAGAAATAAATTGAAGAAGACCTTGGAAGGTAGGAAGATCTCCCTTGCTCATGGATAGGCAGAATAAATATCATCAAAATGGCCATTCTGCCTAAAGTAATCTATAGATTCAATGCAATTTCTATCAAAATACCAATGACATTCTACATAGACCTAGAAAAATCAGTCATTAATTTCATATGGAGAAACAAAAGGCCCAAAATAGCCAAAGCAATTCTCAGCAAGAGAACTGCAGTTCTCATGCAGGAGGCATGACAATTCCTGACTTCAAATTACACTACAGAACTATAGTAATTAAAACAGCATGGCATTGGCACAAAAACATGCACACAGACCAATGGAACACAATAGAAGATACTAAAACAAACCCACACACTTATAGTCAATTGATCTTTGACAAAGGGGTGAAATTCATAGACTGAAAAAAAGACAGCCTTTTTAACAAATGGTGCTGGAAGATTTGGCTATCCATTTGTAGAAAACTTGAACTAAATCCTTATCTCTCACTGTGCACAGGAATCAACTCAAGATGGATCAAAGACCTGTAAATCAGACCATAGACTGTGAAGCCATTAGAGAAAGCCATAGGTTCAACATTCCAACACATAGGCACAGGTAGTAAATTCCTCAATAAGACCTCTAAAGCACAGGAATTAAAACAAGAATTAACAAGTGGGATGGAATCAAACTAAAAAGTTTCTGCTCATCAAAGGAAATCATCAAGAATCTAATGAAAAAGCCTACAGAATGAGAGATCTTTACCAGCTACCCCTCAGATAGAAAGCTAATATTCAGAATATACAAAGAGCTCAAAAGACTTTACACTAGCAAAACAAATCAAGATGGATAAATCAAGAAATGGGCAACTGAATTGAACATACACTTTACAAAAGAAGAGTTCACATCATTAGCAATCAGGGAGATGCAAATCAAAACTACACTGAAATTCTATCTAACCCAATCAGAGTGGCAAGCATAAAGAAATCAAATAACAATAAATGTTGGTGAGGATATAGAAAAATAAACCTCTTCTACACTGTTGGTGGGAGTGAAAACTAGTTCAGTGCTATGGAGATCAGTGTGGAGATTCCTTAGAAAACTGTGAATGGATCCACCATATGATCCATCTATACCACTACTGGGTTTCTTTCCAAAGGGGTTGAAATCAGAGAACTACAGTAACATATACATACCCATGTTCATAGAAGCACAATTCATAATACCCAAAATATGGAACCAACCTAGGCATCCATCAACAAATGAATGGATTACAAAAGTATGGGAAATACATACAATGAAATTCTACTCAGCAATAAAGAAAAACAAAATTACATCATTCATAAGAAGATAGAAAGACCTGGAGAACATTATGTTAAATGAGATTAGCCAAGCACAGAAAGAGAAGGGACATATGTTTTCTCTAATGTGCTCAAGCTAGGGAGTAGTTGGGATACCAGAGGGACTCCAAATAACATAGGATAAACCTCAGCAAAGCCAGGAAGGAAGGGAAAGGAAGGAAGAAAACTTAGGTTCATTAATGGAAATGCTACATATGACTGTGTACATGTGTGAATATAACATTTTTAACCTAAACACTCAGTATCAGGAGGGAGGAAAATGGGGAGATGGGGGGGAAGGACACCAAGTACTGTGTGAATATATGCCATTGTCAACATGATCTGCATTATGATATGAGACTATAGTGCACCAATAAAATATATATAATAATTAAAAATAAAAATAGCCGGGCGTGGTGGCACACGCTTTAATCCCCGCACTTGGGAGGTGAAGACAGGAGGATAGCACAGGTTCAAAGCCAGCCTCGATGGATTAAGAGACCCTGTTTCCAAATAAAAATATAAAAATGGATCTGGGAGTGTAGCCAGGAGGTAGAAGGGTTTCCAGGAACCCCAGTACCACCAACATAAATAAATAAATAAATAAATAAATAAATAAATAAATAAATAAATAAATAATAAACAAATTTGGTGTTGGGGGACTGTTCAAATTGAAGAAAAAAAAAACCCTGTTGCCAAGGAAACAATATAGGGTCTTTCTCTCAGCTGGCCTTCTGACAATGTACCCACATCTCGTATTTTGAATCACATTTGTATACAATATCAGCTCTAGAAAAGATCAGGCTTTATATTATAGAGTAAAAGAGAAGACTTCTTATAAGACTTGAAATCTGGGTATGGTGACACATGCTTGTAATCCCAGTACTTGGGAGGCTGAGACAGGAGGATTGCAGGTTTGCAGCCAGCCTCAGCTACTTAGTGAGGTCCTCTGCAACTTAGTGAGACTCTGTTTCAAAATAAAGAATAAGAATAGGGCTAGGGTATAGCTTGAAGGTAGAATACCTCTGGGTTCAATCCCCAGTAAAACAAGAAAAGAAAGCTTGAAATAAACCAAGAGGAAGAAATGATTCAAATTAATATTCTGATAGTAAGGTTAGGAGCTAGGAGGCCAAAGCCCCATACACAAATATCCATAGGAAAGAAATGTCTCAAATTTGTCTCTACTAGACAATTAAAAATAAAATTCACCCTTGAATCTATCTTGAGTCTTGCCTATATCTGATTGAGATAAAATTTTGATAGGACTTTGGACTTCTGAACTGATGCGGAAATGATTTATGACTTTGGGGGCTACGGGATAAAATCTGTATATAGTTGTTCTTCAGTGTCTATGGGGTGGATGGTTCCAGTACCCACACAGATACCAAGTCTACAGATGCTCAAGTTTCTTACATAAAACAGCATAACATCTGCATATAACCTACATATACCCTCTTATGTATTTTAAATCATATCTAGATTATTGATAATATTCAATACAATACAAATACTATATAAGTAGTTATTATACTATATTGTTTATGATGATAAAAATTCTGTACATGTTCAGTGCAGACACAACCGTTGTAGGCTTAAAAATGTTTCCATCTGCAATGGTTAAGCCCATGGATACAAAAATACTGGATACAAGGACATGTGAGAAATAAATAAATTTGGGGGATCCAAGAATAGAATGATAAACTGAGTGGGGTGGCAAATGCTTTTAATCCAAGTACTTGGGAGACTGAGACAGGAGGATTGAGGGTTCAAGGTCAATCTCAGCAAGTAGTGACGCTTATATCAACCTAGCGAGACCCTGTTTCCAGGGTTGGAGGTGTAGCTCGGAGGTAGAATGCCTCTGAGCTCAACCCCTAGTACCAAAAAAAAAAAAAAAAAGAGTAGAATGATATGATCTGAATATGTGAGTGTTCTCAAAATTCAAATGTTAAAATCCTAACCCGCAATGTGATGGTATTAGGAGGTGTGATCTTCAAAGATGGTCAGGTCATAAGGGCAGAACCAATAATTGACATTAATGTCCTTACAAAAAAAACACGTGAGGACATGTGTAGAAGGCTCCATGTGTGAACCAGGAAGCAGCTCTCACAGGACACTGAATGGGCTGGTGCTTTGATCTTGAACTGCCCATATTCCAGAACTCTGAGTAATGAATTTCTGTTGTTTATAAGCCACACAGTTTATGGTATTTTGTTATAGCAGTCTGAATGTATTAAGACAACCATCTTCCAAAACTTAGAGTGAATCCTTCTCACATTTAAAATTAGAAATTTTCTCTATATTCTATTGTGGATACTAGAGCCTAGAAGGAGTGTGGGAGGAATGGAGAGAGAATGGTTAATGGGTATAAGGATATAGTTAGATAGGAGAAATAACGTCAAAGGTACTATAGCACCATAGAATAACTATGGTTGACAACAATTAATTGAATGTTTCAATATAGCTAAAAGAAATGATAGACGTAGAAAGGTACCATGGAAAAAAATTGACCAAATCATGTCATGTGCTGTATAAATATGTAACAATGAATTCCACTATGAATTACCATGTGCCAATAAAAATAAAAAATAAGTTAAAATTTTAAAAAGTGCTGTTTGAGGTGATAAATATGCCAATTACTCTATTTTGATCATTATATTTTCATACATGTATTGAAATGTCATATTATGCCTCATAATATTTCAAATTATATGTGTCAATTGAAATATATGTGAGTAATTTGTTAAAAGAGAAAGTTTCTCTTCTCATCTGTTTCTATGAAAAGATAATTTCCCATCACTCTTCATATTGACTTATTCTATGATGCTTACAGTCTTTCTGGATTGATGTCAGAGACATTTTCATCCTCAGATAAAAGCTGTTGATCTTCTGAGCAGTTTATTTTAAACTTATTTCTTTTCACAATTAAAGTTCATTGGGGTTATTTTCAAATATAACCACAAATTACTTAATGTGCCTCCCCTTGGTGGAGCTCAATTCCCCTCCCCTCATGTGTGGACTGCAGCCACAACTGCAACTAAGTGACTTTCTTCTAAATAAATAAACTGTGGAAAATGCTGAGGCATGGCCCCAGATGCTCAGCCATGAGACACACACAGGATTCCATCTTGTTTGTCTTGGGTAATTCTCTGAGGAAACCAGCCACCATGTTGTAATGACATATAACCAGCCTCATGGATGGCAAGAAAACAAAGCCTCCTAGTCACACAATTTTGCTAGGCAAATGGGTGACACACTATATAGTAGATCTTCTAGCTCCATTCAAGTCTTCAGAAAACAGCAGTCCTGGACAAGAGTAAACTCAAAAGAGACCCTGAGCCAGAATCACTTTCCTCAATTTCTGGCCCACATAAACTCTGTGAGATAATAAATGTTATTGCTTGACGGGTGAAGTGGTTCACACCTGTAATCCCAGTACTTATGAAGTTGAGAGAAGAGAATCGCAGGCTTAAGAACAGCCTCAATAACTTAGTGATATTCTCAGCAACCTAGTGAGAACTTGTTCTTTCAAAACAAAGAATAAAAACAACTGAGGGTATAGAACGCCATTGATAGAATGCCTCTGGGTTCAATCTCTAACACCACAAAATAAATAAATGTTATTGCTTAAGACACAAGTTTGGGGATAATTTGTTACACTGCAATAGATAGCTAATATAATCACTATTACAAAGAAAAATGTATGGGGCACCCACGCTGTGCAAGATAGATGCATGTAACCTTTGTACAACATCCTTTCTGAAAAGATTTTTTTTTTTCCTCATATGATATTCAAGGATCTTGAAGGAAAGCTTTTGGAACAGGAGCTTTCATTCAAACAACAACTAAACACATTTAGAGAAACAGGTTTTCCCCCACCCACACTTTCCTTCATTCCAGAAAGAATTGTGTTTGTTATTTAAAAACAAGTCATGCCATCATCACGGGTGTCTTCAGAATCTGACACTATGCCATATTTATGTTTTCCCCTATTTGTTGCCTTCCAAGTGCAACTGAAACACAGCAACATTTGCAAACAACAGGCAAAGAAAACAAATTCTTGGAAGAAATCTGTCACCTGATTTTACTGGCAGCACAAAACTTAGTTTTTAGCTAACAGGGCACACATAAATATTCCTGGTGCCTGCTTTTTCTAATGTTATGTCTCCCTGTCTCATCATTAACAATACGGATCAACACCAAAGCTCACAGATAGGGCAAGAACACTAATTCCAACAGACTGTGCCTGTGCCTGTGATGGCACAAACGATCTGGCAGCTATTTAGAAAATCTCATCTTGGATACTAACTCTGGGGCAATGAATGAGCAGGCTCTTCCATCTGATTTACCCTTTGTGGCTATTTCCCTTCTAAGGAGACATGAGAAATGTCTACCTGCCTCCATGCCTCCTGTTTCTTCTTCTTCTGCACTAGTTCTTAGAAAGATTTCATAGGCCAATGCCCTCCCCCCCCCCACTACCCCTCAGGAGACCAGCATTTAGAACCCAACCAGTCACCAGTGCAAGCCAATAGTCAGGGGCCTGGGGCTTGGGCTCCAGCCTGGGGACCAACTCCTGGGGAGGAGACCTCTGTATCTGGCCATACCCAGCTCAGACTTTAAAGATAACAACGAAGGGCTGGGCATGGTGGCGCATGCTTGTAATCCGCGCACTTGGGAAGTGAAGACAGGAGGATCGCGCAGGTTTGAAGCCAGCCTTGCTGGCTTAAGAAACCATGTTTCCAAATTAAAAAATATAAAAATAGGTCTGGGAGTATAGCCTGGAGTTAGAATGGTTCCATCCCCAGTACCACCAAAGGAACATCAACATCTCACTGCTCAGTCAACATCTTCACTGCTGTAATCTAAAACAACTGACCACACAACTTAGAGGACGGAAGATTTATTTTCTCATAGATTTTTGGATATTCCAGAGTTGAGTCTATGTCAGACTAGGTCTTCGTATCAGAGCATAGTGGCTGGAAGCAGAGAGAGGGAGAGAGCAGGGGCTCTACTCTCAGATCACAGAGGGCTGGAATCAAGAGAGAGTGAGCAAAAGGATTCAAAGACAAAAGCACAGTCTCCAAGGCCACTTCCTCCAGGGACCTACCTTCTCTACTCCCCACTTCCCCACTGGCCTAAGGATCCACCCAGAAAATCCATCATGATAGATTTATCTACTAATAAGATTACAACCCCCATGACTTAATTTTATCAGTTCTGAACTTTAATATTTGAGCTCTTTGAGGGATATTCTATATCACCCATAACAAGAAAATAGACAAAAAATGTGTGCCACTATAGTTTAGTTCCAAGTAAGTGTCATTAAGGGAGTGATACATATCAGTGCTCACAGTTGGCAGGAAGTAGAAGTCAAGCAGTTGAGTCATTAGACATCCTGGCTTTGAATCTCAGCATAGCCATTTCTCAGACTTGTGGCCCTCGGCAAGTCATTTAATCTCTTTTGGCCTCAGGTTCCCAGCCATAAAATGGGATGAAGACTAGTCCCCAACTCTCACAGCTCCAAGGAGATTTAAGTGAAGCAGTCCAGTTAAAGCACTAAGTAGTACCTGGCTTACAGCCTGTGCTTGTCAGCCATTGGGTGTTACCATTTCTGTTGGGATTTCATGTTTACATGGCAGGAGAAATCTGTTTCTCAATTATCCCCCCAGATAAAGAACAAGAACACACCTGGAAACTAAGGGACACACCTCCCTATTCTTCATGCTCTCCTATGTAGCCGATGAGGGACATTTCAGATCCAAACTATGATACAAAACTCTCTCCTCTAGAAGAGCAATGTGCTCAGGATAGGAAGAGGACATGGTGTCTGAGGCTGTTGTACCAGAGAGAATAAAAGTAGCCTGGGCTGGCTGGGATGTGCAAAGGAGATGAGCAGGGGAAGCTGAAAATATTTTTTTTCCATTTTACAACTTGTCCACGTTTCTACCTAGACATTGGGGCAGAAGAGGACTGCATCTCTCATGTTGGCATTTACTTAGACAGTACTGGCTTTTTTGAGTTTCTCCTGGTCCTTAGCTCTTAAAGGGACAAGTGGCTAGAGAGGGTCTGTGTCCTCTTGACCCTGAATCAAGGCTCATTTTCTACCCAACAAGGGCTGAAACTCCTCTTGACAAAGTTAGCTAAGAAAGCTACTTATTGGCAAATAACTATTTTCAGCTCCCTAATGGCATCATGACGTTCCAGAGGCACCTGGTAAGAGATGTGCTTGATTCAAGAGGTGCATTAACAGGATGGCAAGAAAGGTAAAGTGGGTAAATCTACTATCTACGAAGAACATCTCAGCAGGTCTGGTTCCATTTTAAACATCCTTGAAGAGGTCCACTGTATGCTCTATAATGTTTCTAAATTATAACGGGAGATGTAGTCATATATTTTATCTGGATCATATAGAACATTCAAAGTATAAATGTGTTCAGACAGGCAAAAAATAAAAGGAATTCTACCTACAGAGTAAAATAATTGAAACAATACTATTCCTAACAGAGAAGAAAAGTGGAAAGTGCTTAATTGTGCTACTTCTTCTAAGATTTTGCACATAGGTAGATAGACACTATATGTACATAGGTAGATAGATACCATGTGTATATAAATAATTTACATATTATATTATATGTATAACATATATGTAATATATAATATGTAATATATAATATGTAATATTACATATGTTATTGACACTATATATAAAAATAATTTCTTCTTCAAACATCTATAGAAATTTGTCTGGAAATTTGTCTGGAGTATTTTTTTCCCATACCGTACAGACCTGCACTTGTTTTGTGTTTATTCCTGGGACCTGAGATATATAACACTTACTGCAGGAATCACTTCTCCCATGTAATTTTTAGGTTTGAATATTTATCTATTCTTGAATAGCAGACTGATTGTGACATTGAAATCTTGCCTATTTTTTCAATGATTCTGCTTAATAACTGAGCTAAATGTGCTAAATAGCATCTGAAAGCAGTAGTTTCTTCATCCCAACCTGTCTTCCTGCTCCACCATAGCTCCAGTGGCCCAGTCAGTCTCTGCTTCTTGGCCCATGCATACTAAACTCCAACTAAAACTCCTCCTTTGACTGGGGAACGCTTCGGGAGCATCAGCCACCTTCCACTTTTCAAACCAGATGGCACAAGAAAAGGGAAAAGGATTCATAAAATGCCTGTTGTGTGTCCTCTACATCAGTATTTCTCAAGCTTTTTTTTTTTTCATTATTATCTGCCCAAAGGAACTTTTCAGACATTTTCTCCTATTTACTTCAATTCCTCATTAATTTCAATATCATGGATATACTACTTATCTTTTTTAAAATTTGATTAATATCTGTGCTTTATACATAAAAAGAAGAAAATATTTTTACTTTCCAAGAACTAGTTTTCACACATGTTTGGGGACGATAGCTTCCTCGTTGAAAATGCATATTTGAGACACTCTACGTTATCCACTGAATTTCATTGAAGGCAGCAGTGTCATGACTAAACTATAACTCTGAGTCTGGACTGAAATCCAAGCAATACCACTTCCTGGAGGTCTGATCTTGGGCAACTAACTTCTATCAGCCTCAGTTTTCTCATCAATAAAACTGGGATAATAGTAGTATGTACCTAATAGGCCACGGTGAAGATTAAATTAATTAACATAAGTGTTTAAAATACTGTCTGCCACTTGCCTAGCACAATACAAGTGATTTCTGTTTTATCAGCAACCTCAAGATCCTATAAATACGTTTTATAAGGTGTTACAAGTATTAGAAAATTAACAAAGAAGAAGCATGCCTTCAGAGAGAGACAAAACAATGGCCCAAGTCCACATCATTGGTAAAGGCAGAAATTAAGACAGAAGGCCAGGTTTTCAAGACACTAAAATGTGCCATTTTCTGTTTCTATCACTCTACCACTGAAGTGCTCTACCACTGAAGTACATGCCCTGCTCTTTTTTAATTTGATTTTAAGACAGGATTTCACTAAGTTTCCCAGATTAGCCTCAAACTCATAATTCTCCTACCTCAGCCTCTTGAGTATATGGGATTACAGGAGTGCACAGCAAAACCATGATTTTTTGTGACTATTTAGGTACTACAACCACTATGAAGATTATTATGGAAATTGCTCAAAAAGCTAGAAATGGAACCACCATCTAATTCAAGTATACCACTCCTCGGTATCTTTCCAAAAGAATTAATATTAGAATATTATAGTGATATATGCACACCCTTAGTTACTGTAGCACAATTCACAATAGCCAAATTATGGAACCAACCTAGGTATCCATCAACAGATGAACAGATTTTAAAAATGGGGCATATACACACAATGGAATCTTACTCATCCACAAAGAATAACATTTTATCATTTGCAATAAAATGAATGGAATTATAGAATTTTCTGTTAAGTGAGATCAGCCAGTCTCAGAAAGTCAAGGTCCTATGTCTTCTCTCATATGTATAAGCAAGAGAGAAAATAGGAAACAAAAGTAATTTCAGTTAAATAAGGAAAGAGACCAGTAGAATAGTGGAAGGGGATTGAGGGAGAGAGAAGGGGAGTGTGAAAATGAGGCTTGAGGAAAGAAACCATTCGAATAGTGTTATTTTCGTATATGAAGGTATCACTGCCAGTCTCACCAAAATGCAGGTGGGATGTGGAGAGACACACCAAGTGCTGTGTGCCTGTGTGAACATATTGCTTTGAATCTCCCTATGATATGTATTTACAGTGTGCCAATAGAAATATTAATTTTTAATAAAATAAAATAAAGTTTATTTATGTTCCATCACAGAAGTAAACCATCAATAACTTAGCAATTTCTCTCTTATTGAACAATTGGAATTTCCACTTTTTGTATAATATATAAAGCTGCCATTGTTTTCATAGAATAAATTCCTAGAAGTGTAATTATAGAATTACTCCCTATGAAAATATACTATCAAATTATACTCCCACCAGCAGTAAAAAAAAGTATGTCATCTATGTACCTTAATTTTCTTAACTGTAAAATGGGAGTAAGAGTATAAACCTAATAAGATGATTGTGCAGATAAAACTAGTCAATATAAATAAGGCAGTTAATTTTTATTATTGTTATTGCTTTAATTTATATTCTGTGATTATTGTTATTGAGGTTGAAGGCACGTCTATTTATATTTCTTCTTTGCTGAAGTCTCTATTGACATCTTGCTCGTTGTTGGGGCATAGAGACCAGAGTGACTCCATGTTTGCCCCTACCTTCACCCCTGTCTCCAACCTGTAATTACTAAAAGTTCCCCTGAACCCTTGCCATCCAATCAGCTTAAAGGACAGGTCCCCAGGAGGCAGAGAGAACTAACCAACATCCTGTTTCCCAGACCACTGTGTCCTGAAACCTTAAGCTAATTACCCCTGGCAACAGCCAGTTGCCACCGTCACGGTTTGCTAGCCGCCTCAACTGAAATGGGCACCTGCTATTGTCCCTTATGTAATATTTGTGATTTTTGCCTATATAAACCTGGCTTATCTTGTACTCAGGGCCGCAGCTCCAAACCAAGTGTTGGACTGCATCCCTAGCCTGGCTAACTTTTAACCATGGCTGATAAACTGATCCTCCAGATCTGGTATGTCCGTCCTCTCCTTCCTCACGACCCCAAACCAGGCACTTCACTCATAAAAGGAGAACTTTCAAAAATCCCCCCCAATAATGCTCTTTATGATCCATCCTAGGTAATGATTCTTAAAATATCTAGAAATTTTTAATGCATCTCTGAGGCTCAAAAATTCAAATAAGCCCTAATTTATGGCAATTATCACTTACTTTCCTGCAAAGCCAAGAAAAATAAAGAAACAAACATTAAGGATGATTTTTTAATGCCTTTCAGCAGTAGCCACACCTGAATCTGCTTATACTGATTCAGAAAGGCTCATTTATCTACTCTTTACCTGAATAAAATGGATATAATAGCGAAGAGCTCTGTCCAAAGGAACTAGTTCTGTTCCCAAGGTTCTTAAGACAGTCGCACTCTCTATGTTCCTTCACATGTTTCCCCCAAACACCCTGATTCCCTCGGGGAACTGCCTCAAAAGGCAGAGTCTGGCCCTCCTCAGACCTTTTAACTTCACATTTCAGATAGCTGGGTCTTAAAATCTGCCTATTTCCCAAGCTTCTCTGGTAAGTATATGAGAATAAATCACGATGGTAGGGTATATCTTGTTTGTCAAAGCCTGTGGTTTAATTTTATTTACTCAAAAGCAAGTTTATTTCTTGCTCACATAAAGTCAAATTAGCCAGAAAGAAATGGTGTTAATGAAAAGAAAACAGTCCTAACAATCGTTCAGGGACCAAACTGAATCTCTGTCATCTTCAAGTAGCTTCAAAAGCTATCATGGATGTACCCATCTAAAAAGCAGATAGGAGGAGAAAATGAAGGATCATGCAAGAAATTATAACAGGGCAGACCTGGATTCCTACACTCACTCCATTGTCTAAATGCAGTCACAAGGTCTCACACAGACACGACCCTTAGCTGGGCAGCCATTTCTCAGCAGTCCATCTCAAAAAGAAGCAAAAATCTTTGGTAAACATCTACCAGTCTCTTCCACCAAACCCGTTTCCTAGTACTGGCTTCTGGCTTTAAGCAAGCCTCAGCTCAGTTTTGAAGGAAATGTATAGTTAACTACACTTAGACATCCTCATTACTACAACGAATGCCTGAAACTAAAGTAACCAAAGGACTTATTACCTGAGTTACAGAAAAAATAAAACCACTTACGGGACCCTTCACCAGCAAATTCCATGCAGGAATACGGAGAAGAGGATGAGATACTGAGTCTACAGAACAGTCATGAAGAAAAGCTCCTGCTTTTTAATTTTATTAGGTTCCTTTCTTAATATGCTACACTATTTGGGGGAGATTAAGCAAAATATTTGATAAGTTCCATAATTTCATATTTATAATTTCATATTTATATAGTTCAATATCCTTTATCCATCATTTTTAAAGCAAATGACAAACTTATTATTTCAAGGATGAAAGCTTGCTATTACTGAGGATATCTTTAAGTTTTATTACAACTCCAAAATGGGAATATCCTACACAGCAACACTACTTGTTTTTTTTTTTTGGGGGGGGGGGTGTTGGGGACTGAAGGCAGGGGCATTCTATCTCTGAGATATATCCCCAGCCCTTTGAAATGTTTGTCTTTTTTTTTTTTTTGCAATACTGAGGATGAAACCCAGGGGCATTCTACCTCTGAGTTACACCCCCAGCCCTATTTTTTTATTCTGTATTTTGAAACAGGGTCTCACTAAACTGCAAAGGGCCTCACTAAGTACCTGAGGCTATCCGCGAACCGTGATCCTCCTGTCCCAGCCTCCCAAATGCTGGGATTACAAGTTTTTGAAACAGAGTCTCAGTAGGTTTCTGAGAGTCTCACTACACTGTTGAGGCTATCCTTGAACCTGTGATCCTCCTGTCTCAGCCTCCCAAGTACAGGATTACAAGCATGTGCTACCACACCCAGCTATTTATTACTCTTAACGTAGGTACACATTTGTCTATGCTTGTTACGCAGTGAAATTACTGCCTAGGGTATCTCATAATTGAAAAGCTGGATTCAAGGAAAGACCTTTATGTGTTTAGTTATGCCTTTTTAAGACTATCCAAAAGAAAACAAACTAATATGCAATTTTATTTGCCCAAATGAAAAATTAAGAGAAACGACCTTCATGGTCTCTCATTCATTTCATCAATGAGGACACACAAGGCAACATCTTTCTCTATAATCTGGTCCCTCCTGTGACCTGAATTTTCTCTTTGTCGTTCATTTTTTCCAGTACAATTGTTGCCATCATCAGCATCCATTGGTTCCGTTTTTACTCTTACCCCTGCTTCAGAATAGGGCAAATCATCAGGCACGGAAGCCAAGCAATTTGAATCATCTCAATTATTCATTCTAGGTGCTTCTGAAACAGCTCAGCTGTTTCAAACTTTTGACATTTCTGGACCTCCATCATGACTCTCAAGGTCTCTCTTGGTTGGTGGGGCTGGTATTCATTTATAAGATGATGCATATGTACAAAAAGTAGCTTAAGATCTTCTAGTTTTAGCCGGGCGTGGTGGCGCACGCTTGTAATCCCCGCGCCTGGGAGGCTGAGACAGGAGGATCGCACAGGTTCGAAGCCAGCCTCAGCTATTTAGTGAGGCTCTCAGCAACTTAGTGAGACCCTGTTTCCAAATAAAATATAAAATAGGTCTGGGAGTATAGCCTGGAGGTAGAAAACCTCTGGGTTCCACCCCCAGTACCACCAAAAAAAAAAAAAAAAGCCGGGCGTGGTGGCGCACGCTTGTAATCCTCGCGCTTGGGAGGCAGAGACAGGAGGATCGCGCAGGTTCGAAGCCAGCCGCGCGCGCTGGCTTAGGAGACCCTGTTTCCAAAATGAAAATGTAAAAATGGGTCTGGGAGTGTAACCCGGAGATAGAAGGGCTTCCAGGAACCCCAGTACCACCAAAAAAAAAAAAAAAAAAAAAAAAATCTTCTAGTTTCTCTTCTCGTTTTATACTTCCAGGGCTCCTTATCAAAATATCTAAAAGATCCAAAAATTATTAAGAATAGACATATGAGGTTTCTCAATTCTTTCTTGTGATCAAACTGCATAGGATGAAGCCATTCAACGCCCTGACTTTCCAAAGGGTGAATGATAAGATCATTACATTGGAACTGGTTGCCAAACATCATGTAACTGTCTTTTATTGGAGATGGAGGTTTGGGAACTACGCCCTCTTGAATATTATCATCTGTATATTTCTTGATATACTGCATTAGAGGTGGTGAAATTGTACTTACTTATTGTGGTTCACCCATTATGGAATATCAAGAACCTCAGCTCTGCACTTAAAATTGTCAAAGCATGCAGTTTTAAATAGATACTTCACAAAAGAAGAAATTCAAATGGCCAATAAGTGTATAAAAAATGATCAACATCATTAGCAATCAGAGAGATGCAAATCAAAACTACCCTGAGACTTCACCTAACTCCAATTAGAATGGCAATCATTAAAAATACAAACAACAACAAATGCCAGTGAGGATGTAGAGAAGTGGGAACTCTAGTACATTGTTGGAAAAATTACAAATTAATGCAACCACTTTGGAAAATAGTATGGAGAATCCTCAGAAGAATAGGAATGAACCTGCCATATGATCCAGCAATACCACTTCTGGGTATCTACTCAAAAGAATGGAAACCAAATTATCAAACTAATGCATGCTTATCTATATTCATAGCCACACAATTCACAATTGCCAAACTATGGAACCAGCCAAGATGCTCATCAACAGATGAATGGATTACAAAACTATGGAATATATACACAATGGAATTTTACTCAGCCATAAAGAAGAACAAAATTACATCATTTACTGGTAAATTGGAACTGGAGGTTCCAAATTAGCATAATGTCCTCCAGTTAGTTGCAAAAAGTAAAAAATTAGATGTTTTCCATAATATGGAAAAGTTAGGGGGGGAAGGGGTCATAGGAGGAATTCTAGACAAAGAAGGAGAAACCATGGTTAGGCAACCTAACAAAGAAGAATGGGAGGGGGGAGAGGGAAATTCCCTAATGTACATGATGAATATTCACAAACATACCAAAGTCAATCACTAAGCCACACATGAGAAGGAGGGAGGGGGAGGGAATGGGATGGGAATTGGGGAAGGCCTAAATGAGTGATATGTGCATTTATGCCTTGTACCCCATTAAGATATATGACTACAATGTACCAATAAAAAATAAATAAGTTTAAAAAAAGCATGTGGTTTGCAATCTGGTTTACAAAGAATCATTAAGCCAAAGGAAGAAATCCTTCACATTAACTATAGTAGTAACTACCAAATTTGAAGCAATATGGTTTCTAAGCATGGATCTCCTAATAATTTATTAATTCATCCACATGGACAATCAGAGAGCCCTACTGTCCCTCCTCCTACCCTACCCCCTTTTCTAGTTGTGTGACTTTAACGAGTGACTCATTAAGCCTCAATTTCCTCATTTGTAAAGGGAAGTAAGTCACAGTACCTGTCTATCCAATCATTCCAAGAATCAACCAGACTATGTATGTTAAGTATCTAACACAAATTCTGGCAACAAAAAATAATGGCAGTTGTTATATCAGTAAGTTGAAAATGTATGCAATTGAGGAGGAGGAGGAATAGATCTATAGTAACAGCTTATCATTATGAAACTCTACAGTTTGCAAACCAGTGTCACAGGCAGTATCTTACTTGATCTTCTGAACATTGCAGAGACAGAGAAAGAAGACACATTGATATATTTCTTTTACAAATTCCTCAAATATGAAGCTTGACCAGGACTACAAAGCTACAAAATAGTTAGTGGTAGACCTTGAACTTATGACTCTACAACCTGGGAAACAAAATAGCTCAAGGTCTCTTAGAGACCTCCTACGGTCATCATAATTTGCAATATTCTCTAGTATAATTCAGTCTAAAGAATAATTTTCCCAGGCTTAGAAAGTGCAATAAACAACAGCTAAATGAAACTGATAGCAATTATCATTTTTCTAGAACCTTGACTTGCTCTAAATGACTTTCACGGTCACCTACAATTCAAGACAAACCATCACAGTGGTTTTCAAAACCTCACTGCTATAAAAAAATATATATATATTTAAAACAGGCTTAAAGGGCCACTCAAAATATCCTCTCCTCCAAAACCTCAGTCCCCCACTCTTAGATCTCTTATTTCTTTCCCAGTTATTCCTTCATTTCTTAGGCATTTTCTTCATTTGCTTTGGGAGTACTTGCATAATATTTGTGGCAAGATTTAGGTCCAAATTATCAAAATGAAAATCTTTTGTCCTGAGGCATAAGCTAATGAAAAGAGAGACTATTTTTATTCAATTCCCTAAATTTCCGATGTGGAAGATGCTCTAGTCTGCACCATTTTTCTTGAAGTTTTCTCCACAACTAAAAATATTATCCAAAGAATCACACAACTACGGGGTGAATAACTCATTGAGACCATAAACAGCCTATCACTCTTCACAGATCAACGTGTCGTTTGAATACAGCCTCGTTCTGTGTTTCCAGCTTCAAGTCAGGACCATTCATAGCTCAGCAATTCATAATTACATACAATTAGCAGCTCAGAGGCTGAGCAGCAGAGTGACTGGGAAGCACTGAAAGCAACAAATCTGTTTTATAGGAATGCCTCTTTTTTTTTTCCTCCCTTGATTTTCTTTATTGTTGTTTTGCGTGTTGCCTATTAGCATACCTCTGGGGAATCTTTCCAAGATGTGATGTTAACGAGCCAACACTTGTGAAATTGCCAGCCGCTTCAGATGACTTTCTTCCCAGGGCACAGAAAGGGGGAAAATGAACTGACACATTGTTATGCAGCAAAATGAAATTATGCAGAAAATGCAAAATTATGCAAAATACTATTGATGCAGAGCACATCCCTGAGGAATACAAGGTTTCATTGATTAGGAGTAAAAAAGAAAGTGGGAATAGAACTACTAAAGAATCTTCTTCATATAAGGACAATATTGGTATTTCGATGCAAGACAAAGGAGTTATCCTATCTGGCCCTAAATTTACAGAATCCATGATAAAGCAAAATGAGGTAAGGATAACGTACAGATTATGCAAGGGAAATGGGGTTGCAGCGGTCTATCAGAGACTTAAAACTCATTAGATGATAATAGTAAGAATGTAAGAATAATAGCCAGGCATGGTTGTGGATACCTGTAATCCCAGTACTTGAGAGGCTGAGACAGGAGGATCACAGGCTTGAGGCCAGCCTCGGCAAACTCAGCAGACCCTCAACAACTTAGTAAGACCCTGTTTCCAAATAAAAATAAAAGGGGCTATGGTCTAGTATGGAGGTAGAATGCCCTCAGTAGTAACAATCCCCAGCACCAGAAAAATAAAGTAATAAAACAAGAGCATAAGCACAGTTAACATTTATTGAATACTGACTCTGTCATAGATATGTTCTAAGTGCCTCACATGCATTGAGTCATTTAATCCTCACAATCATGTGAAGTAGCTGACAGTACCATCCCATTTTACAGTCAAAGAAACTAAGGCTCAGAAAAGATAATTTGCCCAGGGTGACACCATGAGTAAATGAGCAAAAACAGGATTTGAACCCAAATGCCTGGCTCTGAAGTCCCCTTCTTCATGGTTACTAAAGAATGGGCCCTCACCATTAGAAACTTCTAGAACGTAATTCTAAATCTTCAAGCTCATAGACCCTTTTTCTTTTTTTTTTTTTGCATCTTTTCTTTTTTTAATTTTTTATTGGTGCATTGTAGTCATACATCTTAATGGAATAAAAGCTGGTGGAGACATACATACACACATCACCCAATTAGCCCTCACACAATTCCCTCCCTCTCCCTCCTTCCCATGCTTGGCTTAGTGACTGACTTTGATATATTTGTTTAAGTACCTCATGTGCTTTAGAGAATTTCCCTCTTCCCCCCTCCCAACACCTCAGTTAGGTCGCCTTATTTGCTCATCTATAGAAATTTGCCAATATTTCCAGCATGCTCAGACTAGTAGAATCAATAGATTCCACCATGATGGAATTTGAGGAATCACATCCAGCACACCAAAATCTAATCCTACTCAAAGGGCTCACAGCCTGAAAGAGCCATAAAGAAAGAAGGTGGGACAGCAAGAAACTCATCCACCAGGTTTGGGGAAGTCTTCAAGAGGAGCCTGATATTTAATCAGCGTTTTGGAAGACAAATAGGAATTGGTCAGGAGAGAAGGGCATAAGAGTGAAGAGCAGATACAATAGCATCTAGTAGTGGGAGCAGGCCTGAAAGATTCAGGAGATTCAGGGAGATGGGTTGGTGCCACAGGTAGGCATAAAAGGGTACCAACGTTGGGCCAAAATTTTTAATTTTATCCTTTAGCCATTTGTTTCAGTCAGCACTTCTATTACCAAAATACCTGATGACCACAACTTAGAGGAAGGAAGATTTATTTGCTCACAGTTCTGGAGGTTTCAGAGGTTGCAGTTCACGTTAGGCCAGGTCACATCTACGGAGCTCAGGGCATGGTGGTGGGTACAGAGAGAGCATGAGTGAGGGGACTCTGCTCTCACATTATGGAGATGAAAAGCAGCAAGAGAGAGCCAGGGGCTAGGACCAAGGAACAAAAATAGTACCCAAGGCCACACCCCTGAGACCCCTCCTCAGCAACCAACTCCCACCTTCAATATAGCTGCCATGTCTACAACATGAGGTCCAGGGAACATTCCAAAACCAAACAGTAACACCATTGATTCTCAAACTTTAAACTGCATACAAATTACATTCATTTCTCAAACTTTAGACTGCATACAAATTAGCTCAGTGTTTGTCAAAAGTACAAATCCCCGACCCCACTCCCTGAGCTTTTGAATCAAAAGATGCATAATTGTCAAGCAGGCTATTTTAATGCAAGTGATGTGTGGATTATACTGAGGGGGAACTTTGATGAAACTAATGGGAAGAATACTAGGAAGCTAAACGGTTTGCTGACAAACTTTGTTCCCATTGCATCCAGGAAGATAGTGTGCACACAGGAATCCAAGATCCGTTTGGCCACACCCTCAGTGATTCCTGGGTATTACAAGTTCACCCAAAGATACCTTGTCCTTACACCAAGAGATAGAGATCAGAAACAGTCCTCACCAGCCAAGACAACCCATATCTGTGAGGACTCACCTACAGAAAGTGCTGGTCCTGATGCCGGACCTTAGTAAATAATAAATGTTGTTAATGGAATCACCTCTCCAAAAAGCAATTCGGAAATCTCATGGATCAAAACTAATGCCCAGCTGGCATTTCCATTATCAAGGATTACCATTTCCTCCGTGATAATGAAGAGAAAGAATAGTCCCCTATAATGAATTTCACCCTTGCTTTCTTTGTATAGGGAGTTTGGGGAGTTTTTTGGAGAGAAGTTGTAGGATGGCAATACCTTCCTAGTCTTTTAACAGAGACTTCCCAGATACTGCTAGCTAACATGGAGGACATTGCTAGAATCTTTGTAGGCAGCTAATACAAACTTTATTTTGTCTTTTGTGGGGTTTTGGTTGGTTTGCTTGTTTTTGTTTTGATTTGTTGGGGTTTGAGGTTGTTTGTTTTGTTTTGTTGTCGTATTAGGGATAGAACTCAGGGCTTTCTACCTTCAAGCTACATCCCTCACCCTATTTTATTCTTTTATTTTGACATAGGGTCTCACTAAGTTGTGGAGGGCCTAAGTAGCTGAGGCTGGCCATGAACCTGCAATTCTCCTGTCTCAGCCTCCCAAATACTAGGATTAGAACTGTGCACCACTATGCTCAGCTTCCCACAAACTTTAGTGAGAATCTGAGCTGAGTACATGGGAAGGTTTGGATTTACTCTTAGGGATACCTGTAGATGAGAAACATTTTTTTAGCCCTTTCAACAGCTGGGTTTTTGATGGTGGTGGGTTTTTTGTTTGTTATTGGTTTGGTTTGGTTTGGTTTGGTTTGGTACTGAGGATTGAACACAAGGCATTCTACCACCAACATACACCCCAACCTTATTTTTTATTCATTATTTTGAAACAAGAGCTCACTAAGTGGTGGAAAGCCTCACTAAGTAGCTGAGGCTCTCCACAATTGCAATCCTCCGTCTCAGCCTCCCAAGTATGGTATTACAAGAGTACACCACCATGCCCAGCTCAGACAGCTATTGGAAAACCTTTATATGTGTCAGCCAGGCATGGTGGCGCATGCTTGTAGTCCCAGCATTTGAGAGGCTAAGACCTGAGGATTGCAGTTCATGGGCAGCCTCAACTACTGAGGCCCTCCACAATTTAGTGAGACCCTGTTTCAAACTTAAGAATAAAAAGTATAGGGCAGGTGGTGTAGCTCAGAGGTCGAATGCCCCTGGGTTCCACCCCCAGACCTGCAAAAAAGAAAGAAGAAAAGAAAGAAAGAAAATGGAAGGAAGGAAGGAAGGAAGGAAGGAAGGAAGGAAGGAAGGAAGGAAAAAGGAAACCTTTGTGTCATGCACCCAGTGAGCACAGGATTCACTTCCACTCCCAGAGGCACCAACCAGCCTTTGCGTAAACAAAGTACAACCTGCTCTAAAGCTCACTAAGACCTGCTCCCATCAAAAAGGCTTCCTAGTCGGGCACAGTGGCACACACCTGTAGTCTCAGCTACTCAGGAGGCTAAAGCAGGAAGATCGCTTTAGCCCAGTAGTTCAAGACCAGCCTAGGCCACACAGTGAGACCCAGCCTCAAAAAAATGTATGGGGGAGTGGGAGGGTTCATTAATGGCTGAACCTTTCATCTTTCCAAAGGGAGGATTCAGCTCCCAAAGACAGCCTACCTCTGTGTTTTACTGTCCTGTTTCAGGATCCATGACACCCCAAGACTTGTAGCCTCACCACTTGGAAGAAATGTATGATGTCCCTTGATATGGACCTAACAACATAAATATTTGCCCAGGCCCACTCTAATAGTCAGCTGGTTTCTGCTGAAATGGATCAGGCTTCCTACAAAATGGGATGGAAAAGGGCAAATACCTTCCCTCCAAGCCTCTGTTCCGTGTTTACTTCACTAAAACACTCCATTACTGCACACTGAGTAAAAAAGGGACCTGGGGAGGGCCCGATTTTGTGGTGATTAAATGCGGAGTAATTGTCGAAATTATTTGCATTTATCTGAATAACACTAACTTTTAAGACTATGTCATTTGAAGGCAAATTGTTGGATATTATTTTTCTGGCAGCAATAATCAGGCATTTTTCATAAAATGGCTTCCTTGTAAGAAAATCGCCAAATGATGGCAGAAAAACACCCCGTTCTAAATACAATGAAGCACGAGGAGGCAGAGTCAGGATTAAAAGGGCTCCGTGCTGTGGATCCAGGCTGGAGCCTCCAAAAGGACTCCGTGCTGTTCCAGCGCTCGCCACGGGCGGCTGCTGAAGCTCTAATGGGCCCCACGCGGGTCTTTAGAGTGGCTTCCTCCCAGGGCGGCTGTAATATCTGGGCCGAGGGGGACCAGAGGAAGTAAACACAAGGCCCAGTGCTTAGCTCCCGGGAGAACAAAAGCTTCCCCGCACCAGAGGAGATGTGCAGGCTTCTGCCAGGCCCTGGGCTGGTGCCACAGCCTGTCTGCTTACCCAACTTGCTGCATGAGGCCAGAAAAACCCAGCTCATGAAAGCCATGCACGAGGCCTCCATGCAGCCAATAAAGGGATTCAGGGCCTGGAGGCCCACAGTAAACTGTTTCTCTGTTGCAGCCTGCCACCCTCCAAAGCAAGGGGAAGAAGCAAGGCCCTTAGGGGGAGCATCACCTTTATTTCTCCCCTCAAACCTTGTCTCCAGAAAAATCAAATTCTGTTTTTCATAATATTTGAATTTTGAGGGGGATGTTTTGTTTTCTTTTGGTACTGGGGATTGAACGCAGGGGCATTCTACCTCTGAGTTACAGCCCAGCCCTTTTTATTTGTCTGTTTGTGTGTGATTGTTTGTTTGTTTGTTTGTTGCGGGTCTGGTGATGGAACCCAGGGGCATTTGACCTCTGAGCTACAACCCCTGCCCTATTTTTTATTCTTTATTTTGAAACCGGGTCTCACTGAGTTGCAGAGGGCCTCACTAAGTAGCTGAGGCTGTCCGTGAACCACGATCCTCCAGGTCTCAGCCTCCCGAATGCTGGGATTACAAGCGTGCGCCACCACGCCCGGCTTGTTTGTTTGTTTTTGAAACAGAATCTTGCTAAGTTACTGAGTGCCTCGCTATGTTGAAGCTGGCTTCAAAACTGCCATCCTTCCATCTCAGCCTCCCAAATACTGGGATGACAGGTGTGACCCACCACGCCTGGCTTTAATCTTTTCAAATGAGAGCTACAGACTTAAATCCCCTTGTGATTCATTTTCATACCTCTTCCAGACTGGTGTTCAGTTCAGCTCAACCAGCATGTACTGGGTAGCTCACTGAATTGGCGCCTTCCCAGACTACACATGTCAAGGGTGACCCCTTCCTCTAACAGTCAGGGTGATCTCTGGCTCAGCCTCGTGCTGACGCCCAGGCACACCTCCCACTGTGCCAGAGCCGCACTTGTGGGAATCATGCACTCCACCATGCCAGGCCTCCACCAGCACGGAAACTGTCCCCGGGCTCCTCCGCATGCTCCTACTGTCCTTGGTCCTACGAGCCAAGAGATATCACACCTTCCCAGAAACCTCTGCCTAGAATAAGCCCCTCCCAGTTTACTCTTCTATTTCCTTCCAGGTGCTCTTCAGGATTTAAACCATATTCACCAAATCTTCGCTGAGAGCTGCTACTTTACAATATCTTGTCCTGTCTGGCATTTGCCTCATTAAAAAATACAATTTCTATCTTTGGTTTCAAATATATGTAGTTTCCTCCAAGTGGGATTTAAAATTTATGGAAACCATGTCTTTGACTTCTCTTAGGCGGATTCCTCACATGCATCTGAAGCCGACCACGAACCACTCACCCTGTCCCACCAAAGACCGTGTGCTGAATAAATTAACAGATATTTGTTAGTTTAATAAATAAGCTCACAACCCAGCAAGACTCACTTAGGTTTTATAGTTCTTTGTTCTTTTTTTTTTAATTTTATTTATTGGTGCACTGTATTCATACATCATAGTGGGATACAAACTTTTGTAGACATACATGCACACATCGCCCAGTCAGCCCCCACCCGATCCCCACCCCATTCTCTCCCCATCCCTCCTTCCCATGCTTGGCTTAGTAGTTGACATCTAGTATTATAGCAATTTATCCAAAATTAAAAATGATAATCTCACATAACAGTTTCATTTGTCTGATACCAAGCGTTTGATGATTTAAAGATAGCATATCAATATTTCTTTTTGCTTTCTTTCTTACTAGAGCATATTTTTTCTGTTTTTTTAGGTGAAACTATCATATATTTATATATTTATTTTTCAGAAAAAAATCTATCCTAATATGGAATATGAATTCTAGATACCCAAAACGATCTTGAAAAAGAACAAAGCTAGCAGATATATATTTTCTGATTTCAAACCATATAAAGCTACAATAATTGAAACAGTGTAGTACTGTTCTAAAGGCAGATATATAGACCATTGGAGTTAAATACAAGCCTAGAGCTAAATTCTTCCCTATATTGTCAAGTTATTTTTGACAAGGTTTCCACGAACATTTGGTGGTGGAAATAATAATCTTTTAACTAAATATTGCTGAAAAATAATAATTACATGGAAAAGAATAAAATTGGACCTTTACCTAATCCCATATACAAGTATTAACTCAAAATAGATAAAAGACCTAAATATAAATCTTAAGACTATAAACTTTTAGGAGAAAATCTGGGTCATAAAACCTTACAACATTGAAATTGGCAGTGATTTCTTGGATATGATTTCAATGGCACAGGCAACAGAAGAATATACAAACTCCCTAAAAAATAAAAGAAAATATTGTATATCCAAAGACAATGTAAACAGAGTTAAAAGTTACTAATAGAATTGGATAAAATATTTCCAAATGCTATATCTGAAGGTATATTAATATTCCAACTAGAAATCCTAAAAATTAACAACAATAAAGGCAAACAATACAACTTAGAGATAGGTAAAAGACTAACATAAATAATGAATCTCCACAGATAACCAATCTTAGTTGTCTGTTGGATGGAAACTCTTGTTTCTCTGGTTCTGGTGAGTGTTACCTATTTCTTCTTTGTAGTTAATCTCTTTGAGTATTTTCTCTAGCACTGGTTTTGAAGACATAAACTCCTTCAGTTTCTGTTTGTCATGGAAGCTTCTTATTTCTCCATCTAATTTGATAGAAAGTTTTGCTGGATAGGAAATTTTTGGCTGGAAGTTGTTTTCTTTCAGAGTTTGGAATATGTTACTCCAAGCCCTTCTGGCTCTCATGACTTGGTTTGGGAAGTCTGGAGTGATTCTAATTGGTTTGCCTCTGAATGTCACTTGGCCCTTTGTTTTTGTTGCCTTTAAGATTCTCTGCTTGGCTTCCACATTGGTCATTTTGACAATTATATGGCGTGGGGATCCTCTTCTCCGATCCTGTCTAAAGGGAGTTCTATAAGTTTCCTGGATCTGTGTATCAACCTCTTGCTCTATATTTGGAAAATTTTCTGCTATTACTTCCTTGAAGAGATTGTTGATCCCTTTGGTATCACTTTCTTTTCCCTCCTCTATTCCAATTATTCTTAGGTTAGCTCTCTTAAAATGGGCCCATATTTCTTCAATGTCAGATTCCTGCTGTCGGATATTTTTTTCTAGATTAGAAACTATGCATTCATTTTTGGATTGCTCATCTTCTAAGAGCGAGATTCTGTTCCCCATGTGGTCTAATCGGTTGTTTGTGCTTTGAATTGAGGCCTTTACTTCATTAATTGCATCCTTTATCTCTTTTTGGCTCTCTCTGAGTTCTTTTCGAAGCACCTCTATTATTTCTACAGTTATTTTCCTGATTTGATCTTCTAGAAATCTCTGATTTTCTGTTTTATCAGGTTCTGATGTTGTGGGGTTGTGCACATTCATTGCTCCAGTGTTATTCCTCTTTCCCATGATTTCGGAGGTTTGTGCCTTCTCTGGGTTCTTCCCTTGGGTCACTATGGCTTCACTTAAGGTGCTCTGGATCTCGAGTCTGTATTATCTCAGACCCCACTACTCCTTTACTGGGTTGTATCACAGAGTCTCCGACCCAGGGAGTCGATAGAGGCTGCTTTAAACTATGGGGGGTGCCAGGTTGCACGTTCTCCTATGGTGTGATATCTCTGCCACCACCACTCCCTCACTGGGTCAAGTCCCAGGAGGCCCAATACTGCGATTTCTCCTCTGTGGCCCGCAATTTGACTCACTGTTCTTGAGTACGCAGATGTAGCTGTACTGGACTCGGTGAATTCACTGCTGCTGCCGCCGCCGGTGGCAATATGGCGCCTCTGCCACGCCCTCGGCCATGAGGCTGGCGTATTTTTTCTTCTCTGGTTTTGATTTCCACTCTGAATCCCTGCAGCGTGTGCTGAGCTCAGCCACTGGGAGCTTTAAATGCTGTCTGCGCCGAAAGATCCCGCCTGGCTGTTCCGCAGCGGCTCACCTGGCTTGCTGTAGCCGTCCGTTGAGTTCGCCGCTGCCGCCGGCAGTATGGCGCTGCTGCCGCGTCCTCGGGTGCGTGTGTCTCCTCTGTGGCCCTGAGCTCTGTTCTCAGTCCGCTTTCTCTCTGGAGCCTGGTGGGTTTTTTTGTTTTTCTGGTGATGGTGTTTTCTGGCTATGAAAGGCGCTCTTTGTGTGGTAATGGAGATTGGTTGTTAGCGGGACTCTTAAGCCCCGCTTTTCTCGGTCGCCATCTTCCCGGAAGTCTCGTTCTTTGTTCTTATGGGGAAGAAAAGTCTAATAAATACATCCATGTCTGTTCCATGTATGTTTTTGACATACAGGATGATACTCCTGTGTGAGCCGGGATGGCCTCCTTTTAAGCACTGGCCTTGATGCTCTCTCCCAGGACAGGGAGGACAGTCTAGCATTACATCCACCTCTTGTGGGGACAGTTTGGGCCTCAGCACCTCTATTTGTCTGTCTGTCTGTCTGTCTGTCTGTCTGTCTCTCTCTCTCTCTCTCTCTCTCTCTCTCTCTCTCTCTCTCTCTCAATTTTATCACCTATAAAGTGATAGATAGTCGGGCGTGGTGGCGCACGCTTGTAATACCCGCACTTAGGAGGCGGAGACAGGAGGATCGTGCTGGTTTGATGCCAGCCTCGCTGCCTTAAGAGACCCTGTTTCCAAATAAAAATATAATAGGTCAGGGAGTGTGGCCATAGAAGGGTTTCCAGGAACCCCAGTACCACCAAAAATAATAAATAAATAAATAAATAAATAAATAAATAAATAAAAGATATAATAGTAACTCTCTTGCCAGGTTTGGTGACACATACCTGTAATCCCAGTATTTGAGAATCTGAGACAGGAGGATCGCAGGTTCAAGGCCAGCTTCAGCCACTGAATGAGCGCCCTCAGCAACTTAGCAAGATCTGTTTCAAAATTTAAAAATTAAGGAAGGGCTGGGGGTATAGCTTGGAGATAAAACACCCCTGAGTTCAATCCCCATTTTTAAAAAATTGGTTTTAAATAATAATAATAATAATACCTATCTCACTGAATATGGAGAATTGATTGTGCCAAACAATATACTCAACACACTGCTTGTCACTCCAGAAAGCATGATGATTCTTCTCACTTACTATTGTGGTCTGAATATGGAATGTCCCCCCGCAAGTGTCATATATTTAAAGTACAATCCCGATTCAGAGGTGGGCGTGACTAGAAGTATATGCCTGGAGGCGGGGCCTCGAGGACTACATCTATGCCGGGCTGCTTTCTGTCCTCTCTTTATTTTCCACCACTGTGAGTGGAGAACTCCATTTCCCCTTCTGCCATGCCCTGAAGCTCTGCCACCAAGCCATTCTGCCACCAAGAGCCAGCTAGCCACAGACTGACCTCTGAAACCTCCAAAACCTGGCAAACTGTGAGCCTTGGGTAAGCCTTTCTTCTTCTAAGTTGTACTTTTCAGGTATTTTGGTCATAGTGATGAAAAAGTTGGCTAAAACAACCATTATCATTGATTTTTTTTTCAGTACCCAGGGACATTTTACTTCCAAGCTACACCCCCAGCCCTATTTTTTATTCTTTATTTTGAAACAGGATCTCTCTAAGTTATGGAGGACCTCACTAAGTAGCTGAGGCTGGCTGAGAACCCAGATCCTACTGTCTCAGCCTCCCAAGTACTGGGATTACAAGTGTGCACCACCACGTCCAGCTTATCAATGAAATTTAAGATCGCACTTTTTCTTTTTTCTAAGTGTTTTTATAAGAATCTATTCTCTTTCCTTTTTCCTTGCCCAACTTTGCCTTTTAATTTTCTCTCTCCCTTCTTTTTCCTCCACTCCTTTCCTACAACCAGGAAAGTACAAGGGCTTATTCAGAAATGACACTTAAAAGGAAGTGATGTCAGCGTGGTAAGCCTGACTCCCCTGCCATACACCCTACCACAACTCCATGCCTGTGTCCCATCAGAACACCACTCGATTTACCACATTCCAACACTGTCGTCTCTGCACTAGAAATCTTTTTTTTTTTAATTGGTGCACTGTATTCATACATCATAATGGGATTTAAAAAAAAAAAAAACTTTTGTATACATACATGCACACATCGCCCAATTAGCCCCTACCTGATCCCCACCTTGTTCCCTCCCCATCCCTCCTTCCCATGCTTGGCTTAGTGGTTGACATCTAATTTTATAGCAATTTATCCAATATTAATGATGATAATCTCACATAATAGTTTCATTTGTCTGATACCAAGCTTTTGATGACTTAAAGATAACATTTCAATATTTTTTTTTTGCTTTCTTTCTTACCAAAGAATATTTTTTCTTTTTTTTAGGTGAACTATCATACATTTATATATTTATTTTTCAGAAAAAAATTTATCCTAATATGGAATATGGACTCTAGATACCCAAAACGATCTCGAAAAAGAACAAAGCTAGAAGATGTATATTTTCTGATTTAAAACCATATAAAGCTACAATAATTGAAACAGTGTAGTACTGTTATAAAGGCAGATATATAAACCATTGGAGTTAAATAAAAGCCTAGAGATGAATTCTTCCATATATTGTCAAGTTATTTTTGACAAGGTTTCCACGAACATTTGGTGGAGGAAATAATAATCTTTTAACTAAATATTGTTGAAAAATAATAATTACATGAAAAAGAATAAAATTGGACCCTTACCTAACACCATATACAAATATTAACTCAAAATAGATAAAAGACCTAAATATAAATCTTAAGACTATAAACTTTTAGAAGAAAATCTGGGTCATAAAACCTCACAACATTGTAATTGGCAGTGATTTCTTGGATATGATTTCAATGGCACAGGCATCAGAAGGGTAAACAAACTCCCTAAAAAATAAAAAAATATATTGTATATCCAAAGACAATGTAAACAGAGTTAAAAGTTACTGATAGAATGGGATAAAATATTTCCAAATGCTATATCTGAAGGTATATTAATATTCCAACTAGAAATCCTAAAAATTAGCAACAATAAAAGCAAACAATACAATTTAGAGATACATAAAAGACTAACATAAATAATGAATCTCCTGCACTAGAAATCTTTTAACTGCTCAGAAAACAGGGTGTGGTTTTAGACACTTTTTCTTAGGTACCAACTAGAAAACTGTAATGAGAAATTTTCTCAACCAGGTTGTTTCAGAATAATGAAGCATTCCAGTATCTTCCATTTTGAGCAAGATTCACTCAGAAAGTAAAATTTTTTGAAAAAGATAAAGTTCACGTAGGTGTGCACAAAAAATAGACACTTTGTTCATGTAAATTCTTGGTGCTCATTTAAGACCTTTTAGCTTTTTCTTTCTTTTAAGAAATAAAGCCAGGCTTGGCAGCGCACGTTTGTAATCCCTGCATTTGGGAGGCTGAGAGAGAAGGATCGCCATTCTCAGACAGCCTCATCTACTTAGTGAGGCCCTTTGCAACTCATTGAGACCCTGTTTCAGAATAAAGAATAAAGCCGGGCGTGGTGGCACACACTTATAATCCCCTCACTTGGGAAGCTAAGACAGGAGGATGGCACAGGTTCAAAGCCAGCCTCAGCTACTTAGTGAGGCTCTTAGCTACTTAGTGACACCTTGTTTCCAAATTTAAAAAAGAATTAAAAAATAGGGCTAGGGGTATCGCTCAAAGGTAGAATGCCCATGGGTTCCATCCACAGTACTGAAAAAAAAAGAAAGAAAGAAAATATGATTCAGAATATTACTATTATCTAGATTTTCTTTGAATTTTGGCATGCCTATAGACCAATACTCCCTTTCCCCCAACTCCCATGTTACTGGTGATTGAACCCTGTGGGCATTCTACCTCTGACCTACACCCCCAGCCCTATTTTTTTATTCTTTATTTTTGAAAAAAGGTCTCATTAAGTTGTGGAGGACCTCACTACAGAGCTAAGGCTGGCCAGGAACCTGCAGTCCTCCTGTCTCAGCCTCCCGAGTACTGGGATTACAGGCATGCACCACCACACTTGCTTCAATTCCCCATTTATCGAATCTAATGTTATTAATGTTTTAAACTCCAAATTTGTTTCTGTCAAGAAATGGAAAGCATTTTACCCTCTAGGAGCCAAATGCTACAGTATATAGATTTATTGATATGTCCTTCCGTAAATCAGCAAACAATGTAGCTTTATCTTTTATTTATTAAATAATGAGGCTGATTTCACACATAACACTTCTTTACTTAAAATATACTTGAAAAGACTTATGAGGATTGAACATCCTCTTCTTACCTCGTTGTGGCAGGCAAAATAATGACCCCAGAGATGTCTGCATTCTATTTCCCAGGCACATTCCTGTGCCTGTGTTCCCACTCATTGCAAAATAGAGCACTAAGATTATGGACCTTGAGGGCTCTCCTGAATTATTGGTGTGAGTCTAAGCACATGCATTTTGAAAAGTGGAGATTCTTTCCCAAGTGTGGCCAGAGGGAAGGAGAGGACGAGACACAATAACAGAAGGAAAGGTCAGAGGGAGGCGATGTGAAGGCTCGATCTGCCATTGCTGGCTTTGGAGATGGAGGAGGGGATGCAGACAGCCTCTCGAAGCTGGAAAAGGCGAAGAAATTGATTCTCACTAAGGATCCTCCACAGTTTCAAAAAGACAACAACAAAAAAATACCCTCAAAAAAAAAAAGTTAAGGATCCCCAGAAAGTAATGCAGCCTTGCCAAACCCCGATCTTACTCTAATATGCCACATCCTGGATTTCTAAACTACTCCATGAAGTTGTATTGTTTAGTCTACTGGGTTTGTGATAATTTGTTACCACAATGATAGAAAATAAATACACTGACTCAGTACTAACCCTTTGACTTCAAAGCCAATCAGGATGTAAGCTTCTTCAAGTGAGTTAGAGGGCAGCCATTAAAAATGGACTTGGTTGTAATAGCAGCTCTTCTTGTATATACTGTTAAGTTGCTGATACACGGTAGCAGGAATAAAAAAAAAAATGAATGAATGAATGAATGGTGGTTGGCAATTCCAAACAAATACCCAAACAGGGTTGGAGGCTATAAAAAGACAGTGTGTTATTTTTATGGGTTATATAGTCTATAAATTGTATGATCTTTAAGAAATACTAAGCCACTAAATCAATGTCCCAAAAAAGACACTCACTATTTCTTTATTTGGAGATATTTTAACCATAACTAGAAAGAAAATATATAAAATGATATTACTGTGCTAACACCAAATAATTATAAAGTTTTGTGGTTTGCTATGGTAGAATAGTCTTGCTCCTATTAATGAAGACTGAATTTCTATGCATAATTATTTGACAGAAATTTGGTTGAAATAAGCAGAGAATTCCCTAGTTAGAAAAGAAAAGGCTTAGCTGGGCATGGTGGCACATATTTGTAATCCCAGTATTTGGGCGGCTAAGACAGGAGAATCATAGGTTTAAAGCCAGCCTCAGCAATGCAGTGAAGCTCTCAGCAACCTAGTGAGACCATTTCCAAATGAGAAATAAAATTGGACTGGCCTGGAGATAGAATATCTCTGGGTTCCATCCCCAGTGCCAAAAATAAAAGTAAAAAGAAAAATAGTCTTATCATATAAATGCCTGGTTGAGACCATATTACAATGAAAATATAGTGAACAAAGCCAGGCACAGTGGTATGGTAACTTAGCAAGACCCTGTTTCAAAGTAAAAAAATAAAACCAGGTATGATGGTACATGCCTATAATCCCAGTAATGGGACTTTGAGACAGAAGGATCACAGATTCAAAGCCAGCCTCAGTAATTTAGCAATACCCTCAGCAAATTAGCAAGACTTAGTTTCAAAACAAATAAACAAAGCTGAGAGTGTAGCTCAGAGGCAGAATATTTATTCCAGTTAGCATTCTTACAGCTATAATTCAAAAGACTGACCACATAACTTAGAGGAAAAAAGGTTTACTTTATTACAAGTTCAAGTTGAGTCCATGTGAGGCCAGGAATCACAGATCTCAGGGTTTGGAGACAGGAGGCAGAGAGAGGGAGAACAGATAGCTGTGTTCCTCACATCATGGAGGCCAGAAGCAAGAGAGAGTGAGCAGGGAGAGGAGGAAGCATACAGAATCTCTAAGGCTGCACCCCCAGGGTTCCGCCCTCTCCAACCACACCCTACTGGCCCAGACCACACCCCAGATAAATGGTAAAATGGATTTATCCAATGCTGGGAGAACAAACCTAGTGAATCAATTACATCAGCTCCAAACACTACTTAATGAGCTCTCTAGGGGACACTTCATATCTGATTATAATAATACCCCTGTGTCCAATCCCCACTACCAAATCAGTAAATAAATAAAACAAAAACAAAAAGGTGTAGCTCAGAGTACAACACCTCTAGGTTCAATCCTCAGTACCACAAAAAAAAGAGAGAGAGAGAGAGAGAAGAAAATATAGCGAAGAAACATTACTTTTAAAAAAAGCAATTGATCCATCTCAGGTCTTCCCCTGCTTCAGATAAGGATGGGCTGGGGTGGGGAGGGTTGAAGTGGATGGGAAGAGGATGAGAATCCTGAAGTCCAGCCTCATACAGGTTGTTAGTCACCACCAATCAGACAAAGTCACCTGGAGCCTGGATCTACTCTTTTCTCAAAAATGGTACAAACTCTAGCTCACCATTGCAGAATTCAGGTAGGGTTGAGGTTTATTCTTTTTAACACTGCTGTGTGGTAGATCTCCCTTTCCAGAATATTCCTTAAACTATTAGTAGATGTTGTGTATTCCCAGAACTGTATACTTTCACGATAGAGGGGTAAACAGAAGCAGCCACACTTAGAGTTTAGATTTAGTAAAGTCTCCGCATAATTGACTATGTAATGTGAAAATTCCTCATTGCATTTGTTCTCAAACACCAGCTGAACTAACAGAATGGCATGTGGCAACTTCCCTTCAGTTTTCATGATACAAATTAAAAAATGTTACAAGCTTGACAAGAATTCACTTTTTTCCATAAGGGACTATGCAGTAGTCACATTTTATTTTTTTATATTTGGCAAATTGACAGATAATGAAGCCTGTGATGATAATAGTGATATATCTCCCTAATTGCCATTCAAAGTAAATTAATGCATGCCTAATCTTAGCCTTCCTCCGACAAGTACAGCCAAGCATTCTCATTAAATGGAGGCAAAACAGAAAGGCGCCTTCTGGGGAGTTTTGACTAAATATAATCAGAACATGCACCAGAGAAATCAGACCATACACACATCTGGAGATTTCAGAGTCAGTCCTATTTGACTGCACACTTGCTCTATTTATCTAGGATAAAATAGTGGTTTGGTGGTGCTTGTATTGTCTCAGTAAGCAGAATTTTTTATTAAGACACAAATGTCAGGGAAAACTTCTTAGTCCAGCTGACTTCTCTCAAACCAAATTGAAAGTAAGTTTTCTGAGACCCAAGCATGATGGCGTACACCTGTAATTCCAGTACTTGGAAGGCTGAGACAGAATTGCAGGTGCAAGGCCAGCCTCAGCAACTTAGCAAGACTCTCAGCAAGCTATGCAAATCCTGTTTCAAAAAAAAAAAATTAAGGGCTAAAATTGAAGATACAATGCCCCTGAGTTGTATACCCTTAACAAAAAAGAGTTAGGAGAAAGAGAAACAGAGAAGGGGTGGGGGAGAAGGAAGGAGGGAAGGAAGGAAGGAAGGAATAAAGGAAAGAAGAAAAGATCTCTTTTTAAGTTTTTATTTTTTGTTTTTTGCGGTACTGAATATTACTATTATAGGACTCAAACACTCGGTACAATTCCGAGTCCCAAACTCTCTATTTTAATGTTTCCCAAGTCAACAAAATGTTTCCCAAAGTACAGTATGTCTTTATCTAAAAACACCTACTGTGAAAACTTCCTACACCCAGAGCAACACAAAAGTCTTGCGACAGGTGCCAATAATTTTTAATGAAGAAAATAGCATCTCCATATTCCACATCAACTTTTCTCCTTCATTTTGTGAAGCCTCTTCAAAACAGATTTTCAAGTTGAAAATATGTTATACACTATTCAGAATAGTTAAAAACTAAAACAAAAGACACAGAGCTGGGCATAGTGTCACATGCTTGTAATCCCAGCATTTGAGAGGCTGAGACAGGAGGATCGCAGTTCAAAGCCAGCCTCAGCTACTACTTAGTGAGTCCCTTTGCAACTCAATGAGACCCTGTTTAAAAGATAAAGAATAGAGACTTCCGGGAAGATGGCAACAAATAAAAGCAGCTTTTACGAGTCCTGCTAACACTCGATCTCTATTGCCACAAAATCAGTGATTTTCATAGCCAAAAAACACTATCAACAGAGAAATAAAAACTGTAAATACAAGGTACAGAGAAAAAGAAGACTAGAAGAACAACCAGAGACCAGAAAAGAAACCAGCCCGCATTGCGGCAGTGGAGCCTCACCAGCGCCATCTTCCCTCATAGCACCAGGCTCTGGAGAAAAAAGGTAAACAAGAAGCTGAAGTGAGCCAGAAAACACCATCACCAGAGAAACAAAAAAATCACCAGGCTCCAGAGAGAAAGCGGTCTCAGAACAGAGCTCAGAGCCACAGAGGAGATACACCGGCCTCACGCCCGAGGCTGCGGCAGCAGCGCCATACTGCTGGCGGCAGCTGCGACTTCACCGGATGGCTACAGCAAGCCGAGGTGAGCCGCTGCAGAACAGCCAGGCGGGATTTCTCGCCGCAGGTAAAATCTAAAGCTCCCAGTGGCTGAGCTCAGCACACGCTGCAGGGATTCAGAGTGGAAATCAAAACCAAGAAGAAATATGCCAGCCTCATGGCCGAGGGCGTAGCAGCAGCGCCATATTGCCACCGGCGGCAGCAGCAGCGAATTCACCGAGTCCAGTACAGCTACATCTGCGTACTCAAGAACAGTGAGTCAAATTGCGGGCCACAGAGGAGAAATCCCAGTACTGTACTCACTGGGACTTGACCCAGTGGGGGAGGGGCGGTGGCAGAGATATCACACCATAGGAGAACGTGCAACCTGGCACCCCCCACAGTCTAAGCAGCCTCTATCGACTCTCTGGGTCGGAGACTCTGTGATACAACCCAGTAAAGGAGTACTGGGGTCTGAGATACTACTGACTCGAGATCCAGAACACCTTAAGTGAAGTCATAGTGACCCAAGGGAAGAACCCAGAGAAGGCACAAACTTCCGAAATCATGGGAAAGAGGAATAATACTGGAGCAATGAATGCCCACAACCCCACAACATCAGAACCCGATAAAAAAGAAAATCAGAGATTTCTAGAAGATCAAATCAGGAAAATAACTGTAGAAATAATAGAGGTGCTTCAAAAAGAACTCAGAGAGAGCCAAAAAGAGATAAAGGATGCAATTAATGAAGTAAAGGCCTCAATTCAAAGCACAAACAACCGATTAGACCACATGGAGAACAGAAGCTCGCTCTTAGAAGATGATCATTCCAAAAATGAACACATAGTTTCTAATCTAGGAAAAAATATCCGACAGCAGGAATCTGATATTGAAGAAATATGGGCCCATTTTAAGAGAGCTAACCTAAGAATAATTGGAATAGAGGAGGGAAAAGAAAGTGAAACCAAAGGGATCAACAATATCTTCAAGGAAGTAATAGCAGAAAATTTTCCAAACATAGAGCAGGAGGTTGCTACACAGGTCCAGGAAACTTATAGAACTCCCTTTAGACAGGATCGGAGAAGAGGATCCCCACGCCACATAACTGTCAAAATGACCAATGTGGAAGCCAAGCAGAGAATCTTAAAGGCAACAAAAGCAAATGGCCAAGTCACATTCAGAGGCAAACCAATTAGAATCACTCCAGACTTCCCAAACCAAGTCATGAGAGCCAGAAGGGCTTGGAGTAACATATTCCAAACTCTGAAAGAAAACAACTTTCAGCCAAAAATTTCCTACCCAGCAAAACTTTCTATCAAATTAGATGGAGAAATAAGAAACTTCCATGACAAACAGAAACTGAAGGAATTTATGTCTTCAAAACCAGCGCTAGAGAAAATACTCAAAGAGATTAACTACAAAGAAGAAATAGGTAACACACACCAGAACCAAAGAAACAAGAGTTTCCATCCAACAGACAATTAAGATTGGTTATCTGTGGAGATTCATTACTTATGTTAGTCTTTTACCTATCTCTAAATGGTATTGTTTGCCTTTATTGTTGTTAATTTTTAGGATTTCTAGTTGGAATATTAATATACCTTCAGATATAGCATTTGGAAATATTTTATCCCATTCTATTAGTAACTGTTAACTCTGTTTACATTGTCTTTGGATATACAATATCTTTTTTATTTTTTAGGGAGTTTGTATACTCTTGTGTTGCCTGTGCCAGTGAAATCATATCCAAGAAATCACTGCCAATTTCAATGTTGTGAGGTTTTATGACCCAGATTTTCTCCTAAAAGTTTATAGTCTTAAGATTTATATTTAGGTCTTTTATCTATTTTGAGTTAATATTTGTATATGGGATTAGGTAAGGGTCCAATTTTATTCTTTTCCATGTAATTATTATTTTTCAACAATATTTAGTTAAAAGATTATTATTTCCACCACCAAATGTTCATGGAAACCTTGTCAAAAATAACTTGACAATATAGGGAAGAATTTAGCTCTAGGCTTTTATTTAACTCCAATGGTTTATATATTTGCCTTTAGAATAGTACTACACTGTTTCAATTATTGTAGCTTTATATGGTTTGAAATCAGAAAATATATATCTTCTAGCTTTGTTCTTTTTCAAGATCGTTTTGGGTATCTAGAGTCCATATTCCATATTAGGATAGATTTTTTTTCTGAAAAATAAATATATAAATATATGATAGTTTCACCAAAAAAAAATAGAAAAAAAATATTCTCTGGTAAGAAAGAAAGTAAAAAGAAATATTGAAATGTTATCTTTAAGTCATCAAAAGCTTGGTATCAGACAAATGAAACTATTATGTGAGATTATCATTTTTAATTTTGGATAAATTGCTATAATACTAGATGTCAACCACTAAGCCAAGCATGGGAGGGAGGGATGGGGAGAGAATGGGGTGGGGATCAGGTGGGGGCTGACTGGGCGATGTGTGCATGTATGTCTACAAAAGTTTGTATCCCACTATGATGTATGAATACAGTGCACCAATAAAAAATAAAATAAATTAAAATAAATTTTAAAAAAAGAAGCTGAAATGAACAGCTGCACATCAATTGGGTGTAATTCAGCAGTTTCTTCAGTGCAAAGAACATCTAAAACTCCCAGTGGCCAAGCTCAGCACACCCTCCAGAGACTCAGAACAGAACTCAAAACCAGAAAAGAAATATGCCAGTCTCACAGCGGAGGATGCAACAGTGGTGCCATATTACCAACAGCAGCAGCATATTTACCATGCCCTCAACAACTCCAGATCAGCACACTGTGGGAAGCCATTAATGTTTTCCCCTAAAAAATATTTCTGATTCACCTGACTGTCCTTCGCCCAGAGTCAATAAGGTTTAGGGTCATGGAAAGTTCAAAGTAAAAGGTCTGGGAGAAGATCAGGTGGTGATGGCATGAGGGTACTGATTAACCTACCTGTAATGTATGTGCTTTGGATTGGTCTTTATTGTATTCTGATGGTGATAGCATGAGGATATTGATTATATAAATACCTCTAGTGAAATAAACCCAGGGTCAGCCCAATAGAGAATATTGACCCAGGAGCATTACTCAACCAGTAAAGATACTGACCCAGGAGCAGGGGTTGACCAGTAGAGATACTAGTCTGGAAGCCTCCCCAACGTTAGAATTAAAATATTCTTGGAATCAAATTCTTAAGAGTTGAATTCTTCATCCTCATGCCTCTCTTCGGAACCCGTACTTTTGCCGGTTGGCTCCTGCAGCGCACTCAACAACCGTAAGTGAAATTGCATTCCCTAAAGGAGAAATTCCAGCATTGCACCCACAGAGATTTGTGCAGCTTTGATAATCTCCCTGGGTCTGAGATTTTTCAGTCCAACCCAGTGAAGGTGTAGCATTGGCAGAAATACTACACCCTAGTCACAGCTCCTCATGGGAAAACACCCAGCCTGGCACCCCCATATTCTTGCATGGCCTCAATTAACTCCATGGGTCTGAGACTATGCGATACAACCTAGTAAAGGAATAGTGGTGATTGAGATTACCACAGACTCGAGATCCAGAGCACCCTAAGTGAAGTTGTAGTGACACAGGGAAGAATCCAGAGAAGGCACAAACTTCTGAAATTATGGGAAACAGGAATAATAATGAAGCAATGAATGCCCACAACCCCACAACATCAGAACCTGATAACACAGAAATTCAGAGATCTCCAGGAGATCAAATCAGGAATATAACTGTAGAAATAATACAGGACCTTCTAAAAGAATCTAAAAGAAAAAGGATGCAATCATTGAAGTAAAGGCATCAATTCAAACTATAAAAAATTGATTAGACCACATGGAGAATAGAACCTCACTCCTAGAAGATGATCTCTCCAAAAATGAACACACAGTTTATAACTTAGAAAAAAAAAATCCGACAACAGGAATTTGACATTGAAGAAATATGGGCCCATTTTAAGAGAGCTAACCTAAGAATAATCGGAATGGAGGAGGGAAATGAAGGTGAAACTAAAGGGGTAAATAATCTCTTCAAGGAAGTAATAGAAGAAAGTTTTCCAAAAATAGAGAAAAGCCGGGCATGGTGGCACACACTTGTAATACCAGCATTTGGGAGGCTGAGACTGGAGGATCGCGGTTCGTGGACAACCTCAGCTACCAAACATAGAGCAAGAGGTCAATGCACAGGTCCAGGAAACTTATAGAACTCCCTTTAGACAGGATCAGAGAAGAGGTACCCCATGCCACATATTGTCAAAATGACCAATGTGGAAGCCAAGCAGAGAATCTTAAAGGCAACAAAAACAAAAGGCCAAGTGACGTACAGAGGCAAACCAATTAGAATAACTCCAGACTTCCCAAACCAAGTCATGAAAGGCCGAAGGGCTTGGAGTAACATATTCCAAACTCTGAAAGAAAACAATTTCCAGCCAAAAATTTTCTACCCAGCAAAGCTATCTATCAAATTAGATGGAGAAATAAGAAACTTCCATGACAAACATAAAGGAATTTATGTCTTCAAAACCAGTGCTAAAGAAAATACTCAAGGAGATTACTAAAAAGAAATAGGTAATACACACGAGAACTAGAGAAACAAGATTTTCCATCCAGCAGCCAACTAAGCAAAGGAGAATAAATAGAATTTCAAGCAGAAATAAAATCTTAACATGTTAGAAATTAAAAATTATCTCTCAATAATCACACTGAATATAAATGGCCTCAACTCCCCAATAAAAAGACATAAAGGGGAAAAATGGATTAAAAACCAGAATCTATCCATCTTCTGCTTATAAGAAACACACCTTACAAGAGAGTAAACGCAAGGTAAAGGGCTGGAGCAAGGTAATCCATGCTAACAAACTCAAAGGCAAGCAGGAGTAGCAAATAATATCATACAGGTTAGACTTCAAACCCAAACTTACTAGAAGAGACAAAGACAGTTATATTTTACTGGTAAAAGGAATAATCCAGCAAGAGGAAATAACAATAATCAACATCTATGCCCCAAACATAGGTGCACCTACTTTCATAAAACAAATGCTTTATGACATGAAATCACACATAAATCCCAATACAATAATACTGGGAGACTTCAACACACCTCTCACAACATGAGACCGATCTTCCAGACAAAAGGTTGTAAAGATGCCTCAGGACTAAAGAATACCATTAATCAAATGGACCTGTTGGACACATATAGAATATTTCATACAGCAGAGTTTACATTTTTCTCAGCTGCCCACAGAACCTTCTCCCAAATAGATCACATTCTGGGACACAAAATGAGCACTAGCAAATTCAAAAAATGTGACATACTTCCCTGTGTCATTTCAGACCATAGTGGAATGAAACTAGAAATCAACTATAAGAAGACCCAGAGAAACAACATAAATATGTGGAGACTGAACACCACACTTCTGAATAAAGAATGGGTCATAGAAGATGTAAGAGGTGAAATCAAGAAATATCTAGAAACAAATAAAAATAAAGATACAACATATCAAAACCTCTGGGACACTTTGAAGGCAGTATTAAGAGGAAAATTTATAGCACTGAGTGCTCACATAAGAAAAACAGAAAATCGCCGGGCGTGGTGGCACACGCTTGTAATCCCCACACTTGGGAGGCAAAGAAAGGAGGATCGCACAGGTTCAAATCCAGCCGTGCTGGCTTATGAGACCCTGTTTCAAAATGTTTAAAAAAAATAGGTCTGGGAGTGTAGCCCGGAGGTAGAAGGGCTTCCAGCAACCCCAGTACCACCAAAAAAAAAAAAAAAAAAAAGAAAGAAAAACAGAAAATCTTCAAATAAATAACCTAACGACACATCTCAGAGCCCTTGAAAAGCAGGAACAATTGAATCCCAAAGCCAGTAAAAGACAGGAAATTATTAAAATTAGAGCACAAATTAATGAAGTAGAGAATAAAAAAATACAGAAAATAAACAAAACAAAAGCTGGTTTCTTGAAAAAATTAACAAGATAGACAAACCACTAGCCAACCTAACTAAAAAAAAGAGGAAAGTTTATTTTATTAAGATAACAGATTATTAAGATAACAGATGAAAAAGAAGACATTACTACTGACAGTGTAGAAACCCAGAGGATTATCAGAAACTACTTTGAAAAACTATACTCCAACAAAATGGAAAATCTGGAGGAAAATGATTTATTTCTAGATAAATACAACCTTCCTAAACTGAGTCAAGAAGAATAGAACACTTAAACCAACCAATAACTGTCAAAGAGATTGAAAAGCAATAAAGAGCTTACCATCAAAGAAAAGCCCAGAACCAGATGGTTTCCCAAGTGAATTCTATAAAACCTAACCTCAATACTCCTCAAACTATGTAGTGAAATAGAAAACACCGGGAATCTCCCAAATACATTCTATGAAGCCAGCATCACACTAATACCCAAACCGAACAAAGAGTTCAAGGAAGGAAAACTACAGGCCTATATCTCTGAAGAACTTGGATGCAAAACTAGTAAACAAAATACTAGCAACATGCATTCAAAACCACATAAAGAAAATCATACACCATGACCAGGTAGGCTTCATCTGAGGGATGCAAGGCTGGTTCAACATACGAAAATCGATCCATGTAATTCATCATATAAATAGAATCAAAGACAAAAATGAAATGATCATTTCAATAGATGCTGATAAAGCATTTGATAAAATCCAAATCCATTTATGATAAAATCACTGCAGAGAGTTGGAATAGAAGGAACATATCTCAACATCTTAAAGGCAATCTACAAAAAACTCACTACCAACATCATACTAAATGGGGAAAATTCCCCTAAAACAGGAACAAGACAAAGATGTCCATTATCACCACTTCTCTTCAGTAGAGTACTAGAGACTCTAGCTAGAGCAATAGGGGAAAAAAAAGAAACCAAAGGAGTACTAATAGGAAAAAAAGAACTCTAACTATTTGCAGATGACATGATACTATATTTAGAAAACCCAACAAACTCAACCAAAAGTCTTATAGAACTGATCAACAAATTCAGCAAAGTGTCTGGATAAAAAATCAATCTTAAAAACTCAGAAGCATTCATGTACACCAACCATAAATTCACTGAAAAAGAAATTCAGAAAACACTTCCACTCAGGATCTCTCACAAAAATTTAAAATACTTAGGAATAAACTTGACCAAGGAGGTAAAAGATCTCTTCAGAGAAAATTATAAAACATTGAAAAAAGAAATTGAAGAAGATCTTAGAAGATGGAAAGATCTTCCATGTTCATGGATTGGCAGAATAAATATCATTAAAATGGCTATCCTCCCAAAAGTGATATACAGATTTAACACAATGCCCATTAAACTACCAAGATCATTCCTCACAGACATAGAAAAATCAGTCCTTAAATTTATCTGGAATAACAAAAAGCCCAGAATAGTCAAGGTAGTTCTCAGCAATAAAAACCACGCAGGAGGAATAACAATACCTGACTTTAAACTATACTACAAAGCCATTGTAATAAAAACAGCATGGTACTGGCAAAAGAACAGATATATAGACCAATGGAGCAGAATAGAAGACCCAGAAACAAGTCCACACACTTTCAGCCAATTGATATTTGACAAAGGGGCCAAAAACATACACTGGAAAAAAGACAGCCTCTTCAACAAATGGTGTTTGCAAAACTGGTTAACCATATGCAGAAAACTGGAAATTAATCCCACTTTCTCACCCCGCACAAGAGTCAATTCAAAATGGATCAGACTTGGAAATCAAACCAGAGACCTTGAAGCTCCTTGAAGAGGGTATATGTCCAACACTGCAACACATAGGCACAGATAAACATTTCCTCAACAAGACCCCAAAGGCACAACAAATTAAAAGGCGACTCAATACATGGGACTGCATGAAACTGAAGAACTTCTGTCCAGCAAAGGAAACTATCAAGAACCTCAATTGAGAGCCAACAGAATGGGAGAAGATTTTTGCCACCTACACCACCGATAGAGGACTAATATCTAGAATATACAGAGAACTCAAGAAATTCAACACTAAGAAAACAAAGCATCCAATAACAAAATGGGCAAATGAACTGAATAGACACTTCACAAAAGAAGAAATTCAAATGGCCAATAAATGCCTGAAAAAATGCTCAACATCACTGGCAATCAGAGAGATGCAAATCAAAACTACCCTGAGATTTCACCTAACTCCAACTAGAATGGCAATTATTCAAAACACAAACAACAACAGATGCTGGCAAGGATGTGGAGAAGTGGGAATTCTAAGACATTGTTGGTGGGATTGCAAATTAGTGCAACCACTTTGGAAAACAGTATGGAGAATCCTCCGAAGAATGGGAACAGATCTACTATTTGATCCAGCAATACCACTTCTGGGTATCTACCCAAAAGATAGGAAGCCAAACTACCAAACTAATGCATGTGTATCTCTGCTCATAGCTACACAATTCACCATTGCCAAACTATGGAACCAGCCAAGATGTCCATCAACAGATGAATGGATTACAAAACTGTGGGATATGTACACAATGGAATTTTACTCAGCCATCAAAAAAAAAACTCAATTACATAATTTTCAGGGAAATGGATAGAACTGGAGGACATTATGCTAAGTGAGATTAGTCAGTCACAAAAAATAAGAAATCAGATGTTTTTCCTAATATTTGAGAGTTAGGGAGAAATGGGTCATAGGAGGAACTCTTGAAAGAGGAAATCCTATAGAGGAGCAAACAAGACAACCTAAAGGAAGGAGAAAGGAGGGGGGAAGAGGAAAATCTCTAAAACACACAATGTACTTAAACATATCGAAGTCAATCACTAAGCCAAGCAAGAGAGGGAGGGACTGGAAGGGAATGGGGTGGGAATTGGGTAGGGGTTAAATGAGTACATGCTTGTACACACATTTTTTTTTACCCCAATATGATGTTTGAATATAATGCACGAATAAAAAAAATTTAAAGAAAAAAAAGAATAAATATCATTAAAATGGCCATCCTTCCAAAAGTAATCTACAGATTCAACACAATGCCCATTAAACAACTAAGATCATTTCTCACAGACATAGAAAACTCAGTCCTTAAATTTATTTGGAATAAAAAAAAGCCCAGAATAGCCAAAGTAGTTCTCAGCAACAAAAATCATGCAGGAAGAATCACCACACATGACTTTAAACTATACTACAAATGCATTGTAATAAAAAACAGCATGGTACTGGCACAAAAACAGATATACAGATCAATAGAGCAGAATAAAAGATCCAGAAACAAGCTCACACACTTTCAGCCAATATATTTTTTACAAAGGGGCCAAAAACATACACTGGAAAAAAGATAGCCTGTTTAACAAATGCTGTTGGCAAAACTGGTTAACCATATGCAGAAAATTGGAAATTAATCCCACTCTCTCACCCTGCACAAAAGTCAACTCAAGATGGATCAAAGACTTGGAAATTAAACCAGAGACCTTAAGCTCCTTGAAGAGGGCATAGGTCCAACACTGCAACACATAGGCACAGATAAATACTTTCTCAACAAGATCCCAAAGGCACAACAAATTAAAAGGCGAATCAATACATGGGATTGCATGAAACTGAAGAGCTTCTGTTCAGCAAAGAAAACTGTCAAAAGAAACTCAACTGAGAACCAACAGAATGGGAGAAGATTTTTGCCACTTACACCTCTGATAGAGGACTAATATCTAGAATATACAGAGAACTCAAGAAATTTAACACTAAAAAAAAATCATCCAATAACAAAATGGGCAAGTGAACTAAATAGACACTTCACAAAAGAAGAAATTCGAATGGCCAATAAATGCCTGAAAAAATGCTCAACATCACTGGCAATCAGAGAGATGCAAATCAAAACTACCCTGAGATTTCACCTAACTCCAACTAGAATGGCAATTATTCAAAACACAAACAACAACAGATGCTGGCGAGGATGTGGAGAAGTGGGAATTCTAAGACATTGTTGGTGGGATTGCAAATTAGTGCAACCACTTTGGAAAACAGTATGGAGAATCCTCCGAAGAATGGGAACAAACCTACCATTTGATCCAGCAATACCACTTCTGGGTATCTACCCAAAAGAAAGGAAACCAAACTACCAAACTAATGCATGTGTATCTCTTCTCATAGCTGCACAGTTCACCATTGCCAAACTATGGAACCAGCCAAAATGTCCATCAACAGATGAATGGATTACAAACTGTGGGATATGTACAAAAATTTTACTCAGCCATTAAAAAAAAAAAACCAATTTCATCATTTTCAGGGAAATTGATGGAACTGGAGGACATTATGCTAAGTGAGATTAGTCAGTCACAAAAAATAAGAAATCAAGCCGGGTGTGGTGGCGCATGCTTATAATCCCCGCGCTTGGGAGGCAGAGACAGGAGGATTGCGCAGGTTCGAAGCCAGCCGCGCGCGCTGGCTTAGGAGACCCTGTTTCCAAATAAAAATGTAAAAATAGGTCTGGGAGTGTAGCCCAGAGGGAGAAGGGCTTCCAGGAACCCCAGTACCACCAAAAAAAAAAAAAAAAGAAAGAAAGAAATCAGATGCTTTCCCTAATATGTGAGAGTTAGGGAGAAATGGGTCATAGGAAGAACTCTAGATGAAAAAGGAAATCCTATAAAGGAGCAAACAAGACAACCTAAATGAGGGGATAGGAGGGTGGAAGAAGTAAATTCTCTAAAACACACAATGTACTCAAACAAATCGAAGTCAACCACTAAGCCAAGCAAGGGAGGGAATGGGGTGGGAACTGGGTAGGGGCTAAATGGGTGATGTGTACATGTAAGTCCACACAAGTTTTTTACTCCATTATGATGTATGAATATAATGGACCAATAAAAAATTTACAAAGAACATTACAAAGTAAAAAATAAATAAAGATAAAGAATAAAGAATAGGGTTGGGGGTGTAGCTTGGAGGTAGAATGCCACTGCGTTTCATTCCTAATACCTCAAAAAAAATTTTTTAAAGATACAAATGGAGCCGGGCATGGTGGCACACACTTGTAATCCCAGCATTCTGGAGGCTGAGACTTGTGGATCGAGGTTTGCAGACAGCCTCAGCTACTTAGTGAGGCCCTCCACAACTTAGTGAGACCCTGTTTCAAAATAAAGAATAAAAATAGGGCAGGGCAGGGGGTGTAGCCCCTGGGTTCCATCCCCAACCCTGCAATAAATAAATAAATAAATAAATAAATAAATAAATAAATAAATAAATAAATGCAAATGGAAAAATATCTCTAATTCTGTGCTGGAAAATACTACTCTCATATTGTACTAAATCTATTCTTGAAGGTTTTTCAAAGATATTAAAGAGAAACTGGTGGGGGGGGGGAGCATTATGTTAAGCAAAATAAGCCAGACTCAGAAGTCAAGGGTGATATGTTTTCTCTCACACGTAAAAGTTAGAGAGAGAAAAACAGAAAGAAGGAGGTTCTCATAAAAAATAGAAGGGAGCCAGTAGAGGAGAGGAAAGGCATGGGGGGTGGAGATGAGGAATTAAGTGACCAAATTATGTTACATGCATGTACATTTGTATGTCACAATGAATCCCACTATGACCTATAACTAAAATGCACCTATTTAAAAATCTTTTTTAAAAAAGATCTCTTGACCAGGTTCTATTCTCATAGTTTACCTTTGTGGTCTAAGTTAGTCTAAGAGATAACCAGGAACAAGATAGGAAGCCTAAATCTCTTACTTGAAAAATTAATTCTTCCTGGGTTTGTTTCTTTGTTTTGTTCAGTTTTGTGTTTGTTTTGGTACTGTGAATTGAATCCAGCATTCTACCTCTGAGCTACACCCTCATCCTTTTTTTTTCTTGGAAACAGGGTCTCACTAAGTTGCTGAGGCTGGTCTTGAACCTGCGATCCTCCTGGATCAGCCTCCCAAGTATTGGGTCTACAAGCATGCACCGCCACAACCAGCTCCTCCTGTAATTAACTACTCTGCTAGAAAAAACACAAAGAAGAGGGACTTCCCAAGTGTTATCACATCTATAGGTGTTTAAACTATTATTAGCTCTTTTTTTAAATCAGTCATATATCATTTATTGTTAGCTCTTATAGAAAAAAATAGATCATGCCCAAAAAAGTCACATGACTAACAGCTCACTTATCTGAATACTTTAAAGAAAAAATAAAAAGTACTCTGATTTTTTTTCTTTTTTTCTTTTTTTTTCTTTTCTTTTTTTCTTTTTTTTTTTTTTTTTTTGTGGTACTAGGCATGGAACTCAAGGGCATTCTACCTCCAAGCTACACCCCCAGCCCTATTTTTTATTCTTTATTTTGAAACAGGGTCTCACTGAGTTGCAAAGGACCTAAGTAGCCGAGGCTGTCCATGAACCACAATCCTCCCTACTGAGCCTCCAGAATGCTGGGATTATAAGCGTGAGCCTCCACGCCCGGCTTGTATAGAGAATTTAGCAGTAAATTTACAGTTAATAAAAGTTGTACTGCTTATATAGGGGATGATTTAAAGTCCCACTTTGCCTAGATCTCACCTGCTCTTCCAGTGCACTTTCCCCCCATCATTCTCAACAGTGTCCTAATTTAGATGATTGATTATATTATCACCTACTTGTACAGTAATCTATGACAATAAAAGAAAATTTCGTGGTAAAGATATTACAGAAAGCCATTACTATGGTATTAATGTATCCTCATCAAAATTCATGTATTGGAAACTTAATCTCCAATACAGCAGTGTTGGCAAGCAGGGATTCTGTGGAGTCCCTGATTGATTCGTGCCTTTATTTTTTTTTTTTGGGGGGGGGGTTGTATTGGGGATGGAACCCAGGGGCATTCTACCTCTGAGCTACACCCAGCCCTATTTTTTATTCTTCACTTTGAAACAGGGTCTCACTGAGTTGCAAAGGGCCTCACTAAGTAGCTGAGGCTGTCTATGGACCGCAAACCACAACCCTCCTTTCTCAGCTCCCAAATGCTGGGATTACAAGCATGGGCCCTCACTCCCGGCTGCATTCGTGCCTTTACAAAACAGGCCAGCAGGAGTGACTTTGCTCTTCTACTCTTCTATGGCCTGAGGACAGAGTTCACCCCTCTTTTCGCCCTTCCATCTTCTACCATGCATCTTTACGATAAGGAGGCCACACAAAATGCAAGTGCCTTGTTCTTCCCAGCCTTCAGACATGTAAGAGAATATATTTCTGTTCCTTACATTTCCCAGTGTCTTTATGCATATTCTGTTATCATAACAAAATACTTGGGGCTGGGTAATTTATAAAGAAGTTTATGTGGCTCGCAGTTCTAGAGACCAACAGCATGGTGCCAGCACCTTCTTGGCACTTGTTAGGGCCTGCTTGCTGCTTCATAACATGGCGGAGGGCGTTATTACATGGTGACTCAGAGCTTTCACACCTGAGAGTATATTTTGAAATAAGGTCTCACTAAAGCCTTCACTAAATTGCTGAGGGCCTCAATAAATTGCTGAGACTAGCCTCAAATCTGCAATTTTAGCCTCCCGGGTACTGAGTTTACAGACGTGCTCCACCACACCCTGCTTATCTTCTTCTTGTAAAACTACTAATGCCATTATGAGAGTTCTACCATCAAACCTCATCTAATCCTACTTGCCTCCCAAAGGCCTACCCTCCAAAGCCATTAACATACGAATTTGGGGATTAAGTTTCCAGCACTTGAATTTAGGGTATGCATTCAAGTCATAACACCTAGACCCAGGTATTCTGTATAGAAGCACAAAATGAGCTTAGACAATCATTCTTCCTAGATTGTCATTGAAACTTGAATAAACAATTTTTCCCCATGGCATACAAAAGTAACTAAAATAAAATGAGTTATTAAGGTCTTTATACTTCTGCTGGCTCCTTCTCTACCTACCTCCCTATGTGAAAATATATACCCAGTTAACAATGAAATTACGGAAACAAAAAGAACAGTAAGAGTCCTAATTTACAATCAAAGTTTTGCTTAAAAAAATAAAAATACACAGATCAGGTAAAAGTTATATAAGAGTTGTTTTCCTTTAATATGAGAATTTAGGCTAAGTACAGTAGCACATGCCTGTAATTCCAGTACTTGGGAGGCTGAGACAGGAGGATCACAGGCTCGAGGCCAGCAGAATCAAGAGATCACCTGGCAGTAGAATAAAGAATATACACAGTTCTGTCTGTTCCTTGTACTTCTCCCTCTGAGGTCCAAAGCTATTTCAATTAATACTATTAACTATTAATACTATTAACTATTAATACTATTAACAAGTCTTTTTCAATAAAAAATAAGTTCTTCAGTGTGCCTGAATTACAGATTATCTGCAAAGTGGCCCATGTGGTATAGCTATATAGGTTTTATTACCTAGTAACATTTATGTCTTAGAGCTCTTCGCAAGAGCCTTCATTTAATGAACTTGATTTTTTCTTTATCCTGGCCCAGATATAGAATAATTAGTGTCATTGAAAACCATGTTATGCGCTTGCCTTCTGCAGTAGACCCACCACTCTCCCAAGGCTTGGTCATATAACTTAACTGCCACCGGAGCAAGGAAGCAACTGTTCAAGAAATTTTAATAAATCCCAGCTGAAGAGTCAAACTAAACGCAGGAGCATTCGATTCTTAAAAGACCTCTTCCCGCCTTGAATCTCTGATTCTACCCTCTTTGATATATGTTTATATAATCAGCATGGGAATAATTTTTTTAAGTTTGCTTTTTTTTTGCTGAAATGTATTGTCGCTTTTGTTCAAATGAAATGCAGAGCAGTATTTCAACACCTCGCTGGCTTTGGTGTTTGGATTCGGGATGGAAAAATCTTACAATTTTTTTTTCTTTTTCTTTGAATTGTTAAGAAACTGTGTGTGTTCTTTTAAGTTTACAGTCAGCTCTGAAATTACAATGTAATAGCTTTAAAATGGTCCAAAGTACCTCTAATGGGAATGAATTATAATGGAAACTGTCAAGAAAGGCACTGAGCATTATCTGGAATGCAGCTTTGTTTCTATCTTGGTTTATCCTCTGCCAATGGCTCCATTAGGGTATCACTCAATCAGTCTCCCTGCTGGAGAGCAAGATACATTCATCCAGGCTCTAACCAGTCATCGAAGATTAGGATGCTCTATGCAGGATGTGGGCCCTTGAGAAAGAAGATGGATTTCTGCTCATTTCTAGCTGCACCTACGGTGGGAACCCCGAGTGTGACAGTCTCTCAATTCCTTTCCCATAAAGACTTCCATGCCCCACCTCCCCTGCCTCCTCTGTAGGAATTCATGAACCTCTAGACTAACGGCCTCTTCTAAATAAACAAAAAGACAACTCACAGCACATGGCACAATGAAGGGAAGTGCGACTTAATCCTTCCAGAGCTATTTAATTCGCCATAGCTCTTTATTATTAATAAAACACAACAGTGAAATATAATAGTAACAACCACAGCTAGAAGTGCTTTTTACATGCCAGGCACTGTACTAAGTGCCTTACACACGTTAGCTTATCAAATGCGCACACACACACACACACACACACACACACACACACACACTAGAGGGCAATACTGCGTCCTTTTCACAGATGAAGACGTTGAAACTTGAAGTTAATGATACTTTATATGGGATTCATGCTAAATGAGTAAATTTAGCTGCTCTTGTCACACACAAAAAAATGGGTATATTTGCTTTGCAATAGTTTATTGGTTTAGTTTTGTTTTTTGGTAGTAGGGATTGCACTCAGGGGCATTCTACTTTGGAGCTACACTCCCAGCCCTTTGCTGTTTTTTTTAAATGGTCTCAACAAGTTTCTGAAGATCTGGCTAAGTGCTAAGGCCGGCCTTGAATCTGCGATCCTCCTGTCTCAGTCTCCCAAGTACTGGGATTACAGGTATTGCCATCGCATACAACAAACAGTAACCTTTTTATGATCTGTCTACATCTCATAACATTATATTGTGCCCCTTAACTATAAATGATTAAAAATTTTAAAGTTAATTTCCCAAGGTCACACAGGGCAATCAGCCTGACTCAAGCACTACGGCCAGTCTACTCCTGCGCCAGCTCTCTTAGCCGGGTCCTACCTGCTGACAATAGTCAGGAGAGGTATTGGAAAGCCAACAGGGGACTTGGAATTAGTGCAATGGAAAGAAAACCACACCTATCTCGAACTGTTACTTAAATATCTTTCTAGCCGGGCGTGCTAGCATACACTTATAATCCCAGTACTTGGAAGGCTGAGACAGGAGGATTGCAGGTTTGCAGCCAGCCTCAGCTACTTAGTGGGGCCCTCTGCAATTTAGTGAGACCCTGTTTCAAAATAAAGAATAAAAAGTAGGGCTGAGGTGGAGCTCAGAGGTAGAATGCCCCTGGGTTCAGTCCCTAGTTCCACAAAAATTAATTAATTAATTAATTAATTATCTTTCTGAAGAATTCTTTCCAGGGAGAAAGCTGTCGTTATTATGCATAAACCTTAGTGAGGTAAATAGGTAAGATATGGTGGGTACTTCATATATGCCAGGCAATTTTCTACATATTTTACATATATCGATTCATTTGACCCTCATTACAGTTACCAATTCACATCATTAGATGAGCATATCCCAGCAAGAAGCTTGAAGCAGGCAGCAGTGAAGTGCCATGGGGTCAGCCACAAGCCAGCACAAGTGAAAACTTGATTTGGAACAAACTCTAGAACACAACCTCTGAATGGCAACCCACACTGCCTTCTCTTGGTGATTATGGACATATTTGATTATGAAACAATTCAAGGGACAGAGCCTGGTTGAATCAAAGCCAGAAAATGAAATGGGCAGGCTGTCTCTGCGTTAAAAATTAACAGGAAGCCAGGCATGGTGGCTCACGCCTGCGGTCCCTGTACTTGGGAGGCTGAGACAGACGGGTCGCAGATTCGAGGCCAGCCTCAGCACAAGACTCTCAGCAACTTAGTAAAACCTGTTTCAAAATAAAAAATAAAAAGGCTGGGAACATAGCTCAAAGATACAATGCCCCTGGGCTTGATCCCAAGTACCAGAGAGAAAAGAAATTAACAGGAATTTGGAGGGAATTGGAGTATGAGACAAGACAAAGAAGGACCCAGAATCAGGAAAGGAACCTGCTATCTAAATCCCAAAGCTGAGCAAGAAAACTTCCAGGGGTGAGAATACACACAGAAGCTTGGAAAAAGGTGATGTGTCCTATTCTATTCTAGATTGCTAGTGGTGCTGCCCTGCTGAGCAACCCACAGGTGACACAGATGCCCTTGAGGTGGGACGCTGAATTATAATGGAATTGGGATGGAATCCAGCAGGGAGCTGCAGTGGAGAAAGGGCCAGCAGGCACCTGGAAGTAAATTGCAAAAAGTCAGCGGAGACACCAGGAAGAAATGCTACCACCCTCCAATGAGCTACAGAGATTAGACTGCCCGCAGCAAACGAGATGGAGGCTCAAATCATTTTTCTCCGTCTTAATAGACCATCTCATCGTGACATGCTGGAGGACTTGGGAACACTGGGACAGCTGGACTCCAAGCTGGGTTAGAGTTAAAGGTTGCTGATTTATAAAAGTAAACAAACAAACAATAAATAAATAAATAAATAAATAAAAGTAAACCCTCCCTGGATCGCATCTCTGCTAGTTCTTGTTTGACATACTGGAGATACAAGAGTAAACAAAACTGACTTGTCTCTGCCCCGCTGGAGTTTAAAATGCAGTGGGGCAGGCTGGCGGGCATTGAAACGCACTAAGTATGATGGATGGTTTGATGGGGGAGCAGAGAGCAAAGAGCCCCCACAATAATCCAGAGGTGAAGCTCATATTGAATTGGAAACCAGAGCACCACTCAGAAGCGTTTCACACAGACCAGAAAAGAAGGCCCTGAGGAGAGCCTGGAGAGGGGTTAGGAATGAAGAGGGTTCCTGGCTAAAGCTTCACTCTGGCACAGGCTAGATAAGGGAAATGGTCACCAGAGCTAAGGCTGTCAGGGTAAGCAGGGTCAGGCTTTGGAAGGCATGTGAAGGGGTTTAGGACAGTAAAAAATAATGCAAGGGTTTTTTTCGGGGAGGGGGTTTGTAGTGGTACCGGGGATTAAATCCAGGTACAGTCTCCCTCTAAGCTACATTCCCAGCCCTGTTTTTTGCTTTTTGTTTTGAGGGGGAGTATTGGAGATTGAACTCAAGGGTATTCTACATCTGAACTAGACCCCCAGTCAGATTTTAGTTTTTAGTTTTGAAACAGAGTCTTGCCAAGCTGCTCAGGGTCTCACTAATTGGTTAGACTGGCCTCAAACCTACAATCCTCCTATCTCAGCCTCTCAAGTACTAGGATTACAGGTGCCACCATTTCCAGCTTCTATTTAACTTTTTATTTGAAAATAGGGTCTCATTAAATTGCTGAGCGCCTTGCTTAGTTGCTGAGGCTGGCCTCAAACTGTGACATTCCTGTCTCAGCCTAAGTACAAGGATTACAGGCATGCACCACCGCACTCAGCTTCAAGTTTTAAATAGAACTACAAAGCTGAGCATGGTGGCACATGCTTGTAATCCCAGTATTTGGAAGGCTGAGACAGGAGGATCGCGGTTCCCGGCCACCTTACTTAGGCCCTTTGCAACTCAGTGAGACCCTGTTTCAAAAATAAAAGAATAAAAAATAGAGCTGGGGTTATAGCTCAGAGGTAGATTGCCCCTGGGTTCCATTCCCAGTACTGCAAAAATAAATAAATAAATCTACAATATGATCAAATGAGGGCTGTAAGTTTTTAAAATAGCATTAAATTATGTTTTGTTTTCCTTACCTGAAGGCCTGTGGTGTTTTTCAATTGGTAAAGAAGTTTTCCCTTCTTCAATGAACTATTATGAAATCATCTCTAGCCACCATTATTTAGGAGGCAAATTGGCATGTTACCCACTGCAAAGATCATTGTCTATACAAAATGGGAGCGTTGCTCAGTGGAGAACACTGCTTAGCATCCACAAACCCTGGGTTTGATCCCCAGCACCAAATAAGCAAATTAAAATTAAATGTGCCTTAAGATTATAATGATTAACTTATTTAATCCTCACCACAACTGTCTAAGAGAAATACAATTATCATTCCCATTTCACTGATGAGAAAACTAAGACTTAAAGCTGTCCCACAGCTAATAAGTAGCAGGTAGCTACTCTAACTGGCACACTGACTTCATAGCACATGTACACAAACCAACATCCCTTGCAGCCTATCTCATTGACTGTTGAGTGGCTGAGGACAAAACAGCCAGAAAAAGCACAAACCTGCCGGGCGTGGTGGCGCACGCCTGTAATCCCTGCACTTGGGAGGTTGAGACAGGAGGATCGCGCTGGTTCGGAGCCAGCCTCGCTGGCTTGAGACCCTGTTTCCAAATTTTTAAAAGTATAAAATAGGTCTGGGAGTGTAGTCCGGAGGTAGAAGGGCTTCCAGGAACCCCAGTACCACCAAAAAAAAAAAAAAAAAAGCACAAACCTAAGTAAGCATGACATACCCTAGCCATTTGAAACAGATGCTTACGGAGCCTGAACCAGGCTGAGGATACAATGACTATGGTCCAGTCTGGCCCTCCCTAGAAAGCCCAATCTAACAGCAGAACAGACACTAAAGAGAATGGATGAGTGAAGGTGTTAGCACAGGGTGGAGGTCTCACAGCCGCTGGGCTCAAAGCTGCCAGGGGAGGTTTTGTTTTGTTTTGTTTTTGTGGTACTAGGGGTGGAACCCAGGGGCATTCTACCTCTGAGCAACACCCCCAGCCCTATTTTTTATTTTTTATTTTGAAACAGGGTCTCACTGAGTTGCAGAGGGCCTCACTAAGTAGCTGAGGCTGTCTGTGAACCGCGATCCTCCTGTCTCAGCCTCCCAAATTCTGGGATGACAAGTGTGCACCACCACGCCCAACTTGCCAGGGGAGGATTTGCGCAGAAGCCAGTGCTAGCGTCTGCAGTGAAGACAAGTGTGATTCGACCCTCTGGGCAGAGGAGGAAGAATGCTAGAGTGCATCATGATTTTGTTTAGGGAGAAGAAATTTGTTCAACTTGGCGGGAGATTGGGGGGTCCTGGGGAGAATGGGGCTGGGCCTGGAGAACCAGGCTATCACAGGTTTGTCTGAACAGAACTATTCCTGGGTGAACACACACAAAACAGCCATATTTTCAAAAAGCACACTTTCTGCTTGTTGACCCCAGCCAGTTTGATCCCCAGCACCAAATAAGCAAATTAAAATTAAATATGTCTTTAAGATTATAATGATTAACTGGCATCATGGACACATTCTTAATCCATGATGCTAGCATCCATCCACTGACTGGATGATAAGAACACCCATAGAACAGTAACCCAGCATCCTTTGGATTTAGGTGTTTCATTGACCAAAGATCTTTGCTAAAATCTTTCTCTCCAGGTCCTGGGCCTTTGCCCAATTTTGAAATCTCAAGGTTCTCTAACTTCCTTTCCCATGAAGCTGGCATCCAAATCTTGTGAATAAATCATAGATTATCCCATGTAAGATGAAATAATGTCTTATAAATAGAATAACTACTCTACCTCAGGACTTCTGTACCTCTGAAAAATAAGTGAAGTCTATACAAAGAGAAAAGTAATTCCCTAAATCCCAACACAATCATTTTTTCTTTATAGTATAAACTTCTGTCGCATAAGGAAACCCAGGGCAGTTTCAGACCTACATGCAGGTGCCTCCAAAATACCTCCAGTGATTGTAGACTTTAACAACTCTCTTATGATGGTTATAGTGAAAATCATTTTATCTTTAATTCATTGTTTTTATTTTTCTTATGCATTATGCCTGGAAAACTTTAAGCCAAGAAAATAATTTGGCAAACCTAATTACACTCATATTCCTACATAAATACATTTATATATTAAAATGAAAAGGCCAGGTTGGAACTGCTACCAAATGGGCATAAAATTAACACTACTTTATATGATTCTCTATATAAGGCAAATAGTTTTGCAGTAACTTTTTTTTTTTTTTTGGTACTGAGATTGAACTCAGGGCATTCATTCTCCCTCCAGATATAACCCTACTCCTTTTTATTTTCTATTTTGAAACAGGGTCCCACTAAGTTGCTGATGTTATTTTCAAACTTTCAATCCTCCGGTTTTGGCCTCCCAAGTACTGGGATTACAGGTGTACAATACCACACCTCACTTAATTTTTATTCTTAATGGTTCCCAACAACCCCACAGCAAAGACTAATATTGCAAATAAAAGGAGGTCCTATACCATGTTAAAAAAAAAGAAAGAAAGAAAGAAAGAAAGAAAGAAAGAAAGAAAGAAAGAAAGAAAGGACCTCTGCTTATTTCTGTGGGCCCTTGCTGGCCTCTAGCTTTCAGGATCTGCATCTGCAAGTACTGTGTGCATCATTATCTGTTCTTGTTTCAGATCAGTAATTCTTCCTTGCCCCAGGTCACTTGGTAGGTCACCGGTAGCAGCAGCTTAGTGATTGGTCTCTCCTTATTTCATCAGCTATGCTTATCAGGTCAAAAATAAATCTCTTAAAAGCATCTTTGCATCAAGAAAACTCTTCTTCCTTTCTCTATAATTAACTTTTCTCTTTGCATGTAACTATTTCAAAGCATTTTCTGTCTTCCCATATGGTGTTTTTCTTTTGTTGTTGTTGGCGGTGGTATGTATGTGTATGCGTGTGTGTATGTGTTAGTGGGGATTGAACTCAAGGGCATTCTACCTCTGAGCTATACGCCCAGCCCTTTTTATTTTTTGTTTTGAATCAGCATCTTACTAAGTTGCTGAGAGTTGCACAATGTTTCTGAGATTGTCCTCAAACCTGTGTGAACCTCTTGTCTCAGCTTCACAAATACTGGGCTTACATGCCTATACTACCATGCCTAAAGGTAAAAGTGTACATTTCTGTTGTTGTCATTGCTAATTCTTTCAAATTACCAGAGAATCTCAAATATCACTATAAGGACAGCAATTTATTAGCTTTAGAAAGGCTTTTTGATCAGCATTATAATCATCAGACTCAGATGAACCGAGAATAGAGGTTACAGGTGAAAGGCCACACATCAGTCATGAAAGCCTGCTCATCAGAGAGCTATACTCCATTCTGTATCCATGATGCTAACAGCCTTGCATAAACCTCTCAGGCAGGAATTATTCTGAGGAAAAAACAATGGCTGGCAGAAAAGATCTAGAAATCCTGATTTTGTAGGCTTCACTGAAAAGGTGTGCCAATAACCTGATTGCCCCACAAGAAAGCCCGCCTTATGTTCACAGAGCTTTCTTGCACCATTTTTGGACCTCAAAAACCATGAGAATGACAATCAATGATCACTAAAAATCTAAGAAAAAAACTTCAGTGCAATATAGTTACAAATACAAATTAAAAAGAACTTGGGAGAAATGTATAAATTTCAAGGAAAAGAAAAAAGAAACTCTCAGAATCCACACTAAACATCTTCAGAGAGTAATAAGAAAGTAGCATATCCATAAAACAGAAATAAGATGTTTTTTTAAATAGCAATGAGGACTTAAAAAGTGTTACTGGAAACTTCTAGGAAGATGGCTACTGAGGGAAGCAGCATATCTCAGTTGTGCTAACATTCAGTCTCTATCACCATGCAAGCAGCATCTTGACAAGAGAAAAAAAGCAGCATCTTGACAAGAGAAAAAAAAAGCAGCAAAAAATTGAACAAAGCAATGAAAAATTTAAAAGTGGTGGAAACAACGTCAGAAGAAAGAACAGAGGACAGCAAAGTACCCTGTGCACCTCCCCTGGGGAACAGCTGCAACCTCGGGGGCCGCAGCAGTGCTATCTTGCCTCACCACATCAGTACTGCAGACACTGCGGCCTCCAGAGACCCCCAGCAAAAAGCCAATGACTTAATACAAAGTAAGTGGCTGCAGCTCATTGGAATTGTAAGCAGTTGGCACCACACTCCACACTCTACAGAGATCCAACTTCCCGTATGCCTGGCTAGAACCTACAGCAGCAGCAGCCAAGCTCACCACATCCTGCCGAGATCCAGTGCAGCTCTCAACAACACCATAAGTATACCAGCCATCCTTCAGGAAGACCACCCAGTGTAGTAACAGGGACTTGTGTAGCAAGCAATAGACTCACAGAATCTGAGACTTTGTGGTTCGCCCTGGTGAAGGTGGAGGTGTAGTCTGCTGTCAGACACAGCAGAAGCATAGATTAGCAGACAGCCCCTAGGACAGGGCAGAGTAAAGCCTCTGGAGATTGCCACAGACCACCTAGTAGTGGTGACCATGGAGAAGTCAGACCAACCTACCCCTATCTGTGGAGAAGTGAACCCCTACATATACACTGGGTCTGGTCCCAGCAGCACCCTCCACCTACATAGGTGGAGAGAGATGCAGGCTAAGGGTATGTAGACAGCGTGGAGACCTCTGCTTGTACTGGATCTAGACTCAGTGATACCCACCACCTGCAGAGACAGACAGAGACTCAAGAACAGACCCTGTGGAGAGCTCATAGACCCAGACATGCAGCGGGAGAGGTACCAGTGGCACTCAGAACCTGTACAGACAGAGACACCAGGCCAGGGTCCTAATCATTAAAGGAAACCAAAAAGTGAGGCTAAAAACTGATATCATTACTATAGGTTACAGAACAAATGCGAGCTCTTAAAACATACTCGAAACTATTCTAACCAGCAAAAGTATCTCTCAAATTAGAAGGGAAAATAAAACCATTCAGGACAAACAGAAGCTGAAAAGCCATTGAAATGGGGTTTTCTTAAGTGGCTATGAGGGTCTTATTTGAGGGGGGAGGTACTAGGGATTGAGCCCAGAGACATTCTACCTCCAAATTATACCCCCAGCCCAATTTTATTTCTTATTTAGAAACAGGGTATCACTAAGTTGTAGAGGCTGACTTCAAACCCATGATCTTCCTGTCTCAGTATGGTACTGGGTTACAAATGTGCGCCACTATGCCTGACTAGAAAACCCTATTTCAAAGTTAATAAAATGAAAAGGGCTAGGGGTATAACCCAGAGGCAGAATGCCTTTGTCTTTAATCCCCTGTACAGAAAAAAAAAAAAAAAAAAAGATGGAGCCGGGTGTGGTGGTACACGCTTGTAATCCCAGTGATTGGGAGTCTGAGGCAGGAGGATTGTACAGGTTTGAAGCCAGCCTCAGCTATTTAGTGAGGCTCTCAGCAACTTAGTAAGACCCTGTTTCCAAATAAAGTATAAAAGGTCTGGGAGGATAGCTTAGAGGTAGAAAAGCCCCTGGGTTCTACCCCCAGAACCACACACACAAAAAAAGATGGAAAAGAAACGACTTGCTCTTACACCTTGTATACATGAATCAAATTATCATACTATTTCCCATAAGTATGTACAAATGTGTCGACAAAAAATATAAACCAGGCGTGGTGGCACAGGCTTGTAATCCCAGTACTTGGAAGGCTGAGACAGGAGGATTGCAGGTTCGCGGCCAGTCTCAGATACTTAGGCCCTGCACAACTTAGTGAGACTCTGTTTCATAATAAAGAATAAAAAATAGAGAAGGGGGGGTATAATTCAGAAGTAGAATGCCCCCAGGTTCAATCCCCAGTACCACAAAAACAAATAAATAATCAAATAAATAAATATAAAAAATAAAAGTAGCCAGTTGTGGTGGCCCACAACTATAATCCCACTAATTAAAGAAGGCTGAGACAGGAGGATCACAGGTTTGAAGCCAGCCTCAGTAATTCAGCAAGGTTCTCAGCAACTTAGCAAGACTCTGTTTCCAAATAAAAAATAAAAAACAGTTGATGGTATATCTTGGAGGTAGAATGCACCAGGGTTCAATCCCAAGCACCACTAAGTTAAATAATTTTAATTTTAAAATAATTATAACGTTAATATTATTTGCTCTCTCCACCAAAAGTAAAAATCAGCAGAGCAAGCAGAGAAAAACAGGAGGAAAGTAGCAATGAAATAACCCAAGAAAACTTCTATCCCACGTGTCACAAGTACTGAGATTAAAGAAGCCAACATATCCAAAATACGATGAATACAAGAAAGTTTCACACCAAGAATAAAAATTATGGAAGTTTACTGGGAGAAAAGAGCAAGGCAGGGGAGAGCAAAAGTCAGCACAGGGCAAGAGATCTAAGAAACACAGGACCTGACACTCAAGATGACACCGAGCAGCCCCAGGACTTCAACTGTGCTTCTAGCCTAGCGCCCGACCAGGCCAGCGTGCCGCCAGAAGGAAGAGCAGGAAAAGCCAGGCTGGCCAGGCCAGCAGCAGAACGGAGAGGACGGTGGAGCAGTTCAGCACCGATGGAAAGGCTAGTAACGGGCACAGGACAGCTCTGTTGAAGCATTAGGAAATATGGCACTAGGTGTCTTAAGCAAATAAAAGGGGGGAGGGGTGTTAACAATTCTAGGACTAATAAAAAGAAACATAAGAAGGGCTTTGTTGTTTAATGTTTGGCTTTCAATTTCAGGAATTCTCCTGGCATGTTATAGTCAACCTGGAAAGTTAGTACAAGAAAGGAAACCTAGCATATCAAGTTTCGCTCATATTGGCTCAGCAATGCAAAACATTTATAATAGTCATAATAAAGTAAATGCTGATTATTTAGCCAAAACTTGTGCTATAACTGCTTTGGGGAAATGATTAGGGTGGCTAAAATTTTAGGTACTGTCTGATTATATGCAGAGGCTATTTTAATGAAAGTAATATGATTTAAAAATGAATAAGAAAGTAATATGATTTAAAAATGAATAAGAAAGCCTGGTATAGTGACATGAACTTGTAATCCCAGTACTTAGGAGGCTAAGACAGGAGGATCACAGGTTCAAGGCCAGCCTAAGCAATTTAGTGAGACCCTCTGCAACTTAGATCTTGTTTTAAAATAAAAAATAAAATAGGGTGGGGGTATAGCTCAGAGGTAGAATTCAATCCCCACACACCCACAAAAAAAAAAAAAAAAAAAAAAGAATTAGAGATGGGTAATTAGCAGAGCACTTCCTTTGAGACGTAAAAATGGAATTACCACATAATTCAGAAATTCTGCTCCTGGATATATACCCAAAGGAATTGAAAGCAGGTGCTGAAGATGTAGCTCCTGGCTTGCATAGCATATGCAAGGTCCTGGGTTCAGTCCCCAGCACTGTGAAAAAAATAAAAAATTGAAAGCAGGGTCTTGAATAGGTATGTGTAACCCACATTTATAACAACCTTTTTGCAACATCCAAAGGGTAGAAGCAATTCAAATGTCTATAAATTAATAAATGGATAAACAAAAATTTGTATCCATATAATGGATTATTATTCAATATTAAAAACTAAGGAAGCCAGGCGTGGTGGCGCACACTTGTAATCCCGCGCTTGGGAGGTGGAGACAGGAGGATCGCGCAGGTTCGAAGCCAGCCATGCTGGCTTAAGAGACCCTGTTACCAAAAATAAAAAAGTATAAAATAGGTCTGGGAGTGTTGCCCGGCGGTAGAAGGGTTTCCAGGAACCCCAGTACCACCAAAAAAAAAAAAAAAAAAAAAACCCTACAGAAATTAACCAGGCATGGTGATGGTGGCATGCCTGTACTCTTAGTACTTGGGAGGCTGAAACAGTCTTGAAGATTGCAGGCTCAAGATCAGCCTCAGCAACTTAGTGAGGCTCTCAGCAACCTAGCAAGACCCTGTTTCAAATTTAAAAATAAAAAAGGCTAGAGGTAAAATGCCCCTGAGTTCCAATCCCCAGTACCACATAAAAGAAGAAGGAGGAGAGGAAAGAGGAGGAGGAGCAGAGGAGGAATAGGAAGGAAGAGAGGGAGAGAGAGAGGAAGAAAGGAAGGAAGGTAGATTGGTTCTGAAATGTGCTACAGAATGAATGGACCAACCCTATGGACATTATGCCAAGAAAAATATGCCAGTCACAAAAGAAAAATACTGTATGATTCCACCTATATGAGGTACCTAGTATAATCAAATTACTAGAAACAGAATAGAATGGCGGTTGCCAGGAGCTGAGAGCAGTGGGGAACAGGGATTTGCTTAATTGGCATGGAATTTCTGTTTTGCTGATGAAAAGAGATTTGCAGATTAACTTCGCAGCAATGTGAATTTACTTTGTGCTGAAGTATGCCCTTAAAAATAGTTAAGATGATAAACTTTTTGTTGTGTGTACATTGCCACAATTTTTTTAAACTTTAAAAAGTAAAAAAAAAAAAAAAAAAAAAAAAAAAAGCCAGGCCTGGTAGTGCATGCAGTATTCCCAATACTTGAGAGGCTGAGACAGGAGGATGACAGGTTCAAAACCAGCCTCAGCAACTTAGCAAGGCCCTCAAGAACTTAGTGAGACCTGTTTCCAAGTAAACAAAATAAATAGGACTGAGGATGTAGTTCCAAGGTAGAATACCCCTGAGTTCAATACCTAGTACCATAAAAAAAGCAATCTGATGGCCCTTTCAGTTTTATACTTTTATTAAAAACTGGCTACAAGCTGGGTGTGGTGGTGCACGCTTGTAATCCCAGTACTTGGGAGGCTGAGACAGGAGGACTGCAGGTTCAGAGCCAGCCTCAGCTACTTAGTGAGGCCATCCACAACTTAGTGAGACCTGTTTCAAAAATAAAGAATTTTTTAGGCCAGGCGTGGTGGCGCACACTTGTAATCCCCGTGCTTGGGAGGCAGAGACAGGAAGATCGCGCAGGTTCGAAACCAGCCGCGCGCTCTGGCTTAGGAGACCCTGTTTCCAAATAAAAAAATATAAAAATAGGTCTGGGAGTGTAGTCCGGAGGTAGAAGGGCTTCCAGGAACCCCAGTACCACCAAAAAATAAATAAATAAATAATAATAAAGAATTTTTTAAAAACCTGGGCTTGGATGTAGTTTGGAGGTAGAATGCCCCTGGGTGCAATTCCCAGTACCACAAAAAAAAAAATGGCTACATACCAACAAAAGTATATTTTTAAAAAATGGCTACATACAAGGTTTCATACTACACAGGTGAGACCAGAGAGTTCCTACATCCAAGGAGCTCATCCCCTCTTTTACCAGGTGAGGAGCATTCTCCTTAGGTGTCTAAATTGGATACCTATCTGTTGGCTTAAGGCTTCTTTTCTGAAGCATAGTTTAAGGAAATGAGTTAGAGAAAGGCCAGCCAACTACCTAAAAATAAACAGAGCCTTCCGCTGATCACCTGCACACTTTCTACTATGGAGCACAATTGACGGCTAGAGATTCTGCCTCTGCTGGTCAAAACCTGGATTGCTTTCATCTGCCTAAAAGAGATCCTCCTGGTTCTGCCCCTATTCTCTTAGAAATTCTCTGTTGTTTGGGGTTGTGTGTGTGTGTGTGTGTGTGTGTGTGTGTGTGTGTGTGTGTGTGTGTGTTACTGGGGATGGAACCCAGGGGCATTCTACCTCCAAGCTACACCCCCAGCCCTATTTTTTATTCATTATTTTGAAACAGGGTCTCACTGAGTTGCGGAGGGCCTCACTAAGTAGCTGAGGCTGTCTTTGAACTGCAATCCTCCCGTCTCAGTCTCCCGAATGCTGGGATTACAAGTGTGCACCGTCACACCTCACTCACTTTTTTTTTATTGCAGAACATATTCATTTTGTCTAACACCTGTGGTTAAAGAAAAAGTTATATAACTATCCCGCCACCTCCTCCCTACCCGGACTCATACTCTTAAGTCCAGAGAAATATATTTTTTTACTCTTATGGTACTGGCTATATTGAACCTAGGGTTCCGGTACACTGAGCTAGACTCTTTTTATTTTTTATTTTGAAACAGGGTCTTGCTAAGTTGCTGAGGTTCTCACTAAGTTAATGAGGCTGACCTGGAATCTTAGACACTCCTGTCTCAGCCTTTAAGCACTAGGATTATAGGCATGTGCCACTGCACCTAGCAAAAAATTTCTGTTTCCAACCACCTGACTTAGAAACAATCCAGAAACCGAAATGGAAGAGCAGACTCTTCTCCTTCTAATGTACATTCTCCCTTTGGGCAGAGTGAACAGGAGCGCCAACCATTTCTTGTTCTCCTTGCTAACCAGGTGACCCAAGCCAGTCATTGACATGTGTCTCAGATTCCTCACTTAAAAGAATGGGGGACATGAATATACTCCACAGCATTGCTGTGGATGACTTGCCAAAAAAACTACTGGATGGAAATCTAGCACAATGTCTGGCTCAAAGCCAGTACTTCAAAAGTGGCAGCTCCCTGAACCATAGATGCAAAGTTGGTGGCAGCTTGACCTGAGCCGTAACCAAATGGACTTCCAAAATCGCCCACTCCCATGTGCTGGGATCAAAATGCCCTCAGAAGCCGGGCGTGGTAGCACATGCCTAGGACCCCAGTACTTGGGAAGCTGAAGCAGGAGGGTCTGAAGGTCCCAGGCCAGCCTCAACAACTTAGACTGTCAGCAAATAAGCAAGACCCTGTTTTAAAATAAAAAATATAAAGGACTGGGGAGCTGGAAGGTAGAATAATCAATCTACTAGGTTCAATTCCTAGTTTTAAAAAAAGTCTCTATGGAAGCCACAAAGGACAGTGGACAGAGGTTGGATGTGGAATTAGATTAATACCTATCAAAGCCCAGTTCCATAAATGTAGGTCCCTCAATTATTGATTAAATACTATGAGTAGATCCTACATCTGCAAAATAGAAATCATGAGACCTATCTAATATAATCACCGGGGAGATTAATTGAGATAACATAATAAATGTTCAATAAGCTTGATTTGGTTTTGTTTGGGTTTGTTTTGATTTTTGTTTTGTTTTTTGTGGTACTGGAGATGGAACCCAGGGGCATTCTACCTCCAAGCTAACCCCCAGTTCTATTTTTAATTCTGTGTGTGTGTGTGTGTGTGTGTGTGTGTGTGTGTGTGTGTTACTGAGGATGGAACCCAGAAGCCTTCTACCTCCAGCTATACTATATTTTATACTTTATTTGGAAACAGGGTCTCCCTAAGTTGCTGAGAGCCTCACTAAGTAGCTGAGGCTGGCTTCAAACCTACCCGAATCTCCTGTCTAAGCCTCCAAGATACTGGGATTACAAACCTGCGCCACCGTGCCCAACTTATTCCTTATTTTGAAACAGGGTTTCACTAAGTTGCAGAGGGCCTCACTAAGTAGCTGAGGCTGGCTGAGAACCTTCGATCCTCCTGTCTCAGCCTCCCAAGTACTGGGATTACAAGCCTGGGCCACCATGCCTGGCTTTTTTAATTTTAATATACTTTTATTGGTACATTACAGTCTCACATCATAATGTAAAATGTAAATCATGTTGACAGTGACATACATGCACACAGCACTTGGTGTCCCCCCACACACCTCATCCTCTCCTTCCCTCCAGGGGAATCTCCCCTCTCCATTCCCCATACAGGGTACTGAGATTGATACTGGTATTTTCACGTTTGTATAAAAAGCTCACAATAGTAATTGTTCACTGATCCTCACTCTTCCCATCTCAGTCCCCTAGACCTCCCTGGCTCCACTGAGGGTTCTCCATTATCTGGAGTCCCTCTGGTATCCATATTACTCCCTAGCTTCCACCTATTAAAGAAAACATATGACCCTTCGCTTTCTGTGACTGGCTAATCTCACTTAACATAATATTCTCCAGGTCCTTCCATTTTCTTGAAAATAACATGATTTTGTTCATTATTGCTAAATAGAATTCCATTGTATGGATATCCCATAGTTTTATACACCATTCATCTATCAATGAACACCTAGATTGGTTCCATAATCTGGCTATTGTGAATAGTGCTGCTATGAACATGGGTATGCATATATTACTGTAGTTCTCTGATGTCAGTCCCTTTGGAAAGATACTCGGAAGTGGTATGGCTGGATCAATAGTATCAATAAGCTTAATGACGTAAGGTTTCTAATTGTTTTGTGTTATATAATTGGTCTCTACCCTAACCCTAAACCTTGTAACATTGAACCTACAAAAATTCTAGAAGAAACCTCATGCACAAAGAGTAATTAAAACTGTAGAAATTAGCCGGGCGTGGTGGCACACGTTTGTAATCCCCACGCTTGGGAGGCGGAGACAGGAGGATCGCGCAGGTTCGAAGCCAGCCGCTCTGGCTTAAGAGACCCTGTTTCCAAATAAAAAATATGAAAAGTAGGTCTGGGAGTGTAGCCCGGAGGTAGAAGGGCTTCCAGGAACCCCAGTACCACCAAAAAAAAATAACTGTAGAAATTATAAAACTAACAATTCAATACTTAAGTTTTCTGGGCATGACATAAATTAAATGGTTGTGGGCTTAAGAAGCATACACTTTAAACTAAATAGAAGCAATAAATGAGAGTACTTTTAAATCATCTATTTGCCCTTTTAAATAAAAATCAGTCTTTCATCACTATAGAATATCATTTTCTTATTGCAGTCATTGAAAATGCAGAAGAGAGTAGAGTGTTAGAGATTATGTTTTACCTGTCCAATGTGTTCCTGTAGTGTAATCATATCATTGGTAGTTTTCCTCTCTCCAGACCTTGATGAGACTGTTTCTCTTCTCTGATATCTTTTTTTTTCAACCTCCAAGCTACACCCCCTGCCCTATTTTTTATTCTTTATTTTGAAACCGAGTTTCACCGAATTGCAGAGGGCCTCATTAAGTGGCTGAGGTTGTCTGCGAACCACGATCCTCTGGTCTTAGCTTCCCGAATGCTGGGATTACAAGTGTGTGCCACCACACCCGACTCTCTGATATCTTTGTTGATATGAGCCTGTGACTTATTTTGACCAAAAAAATATGAGCAGAAGTGCTGTGAGTCTCTTCCAGCAGAAGCATATAGTTTTCAGAGAGAAAATCTTGCCCAATGCCAGTGACCACCCTTCCTGGGGATCATGGAAGTTTTTATAGAGTTTGAATCTCCATTAGTCTGTTTCTGAGGGATTATGATAAGCAGAATCCTCCCTGGGTGAGTTCTCACTGGTCTTGTTGCATGAGCAAAAACTGAACTTTGGTTATATTTGCCACTAAAATTTAAGGACTGTTTGTTACTGTAGCTTCACCTACCCCACTCTAACCGACAGAATACTGAGATCAGTTTAGAGAAAGTGAGTTAATGCTATAGACTGACTCAGATCATCTTACAGAATGGGGACTCAATTTATGGATATAAAAATAACAAATATTGCCAGGCGTGGTGGTGCACGCTTGTAATCCCAGCATTTGGTAGACTGAGATAAAAGGATTGCAGTTCGCGGACAGCCTCAGCTACTTAGTGAGGTCCTTGCAACTCAGTGAGACCCTGTTTCAAAATAAAGAATAAAAATAGAGCTGGAGATATAGCTTGGAGATAGAATGCCCCTAGGTTCCATCCATCCCCAGTATCGAAAATATATATATTCCAGGTGTGGTGACAAACATCTCTAATCCCAGTACTTGGGTGACTATGACAAGAGGATTTCAGATTTGAGGCCAGCCTCAGCAACTTAACAAGATCCTATTTCAAAATAAAAATGGCTGAGGGTGTAGCTAAAAAGTAGAATGTCCCTGGGTTCAATCCCAAGTACTCAAAATATTTTTTAATATTAAAAAACAAATAACAATGGCAGGCGTGGTGGCTCACGCTTGTAATCCCCATGCTTGGGAGGCGGAGACAGGAGGAAAGCGCAGGTTCGAAGCCAGGCTTGCTGGCTTAAGAGACCCTGTTTCCAAATAAAAATATAAAATAGGTCTGGGAGAGTACCTCAGAGGTAGAAGGGTTCCATCCCCAGTACCACCAAAAAAAAAAATAACAAATATGATTGATTATATCATATAATCAATTAAATGTTTCATAACCTATTAAATACTTCAGTAAATAGCTGCCTCTGAGCCTCACTGTTCATTCTAAATTCAAGATATTTCTATCCCTCTGATGGTAAATAATGTTACAACCTATCTTACAACCATCACTTTATTTTTATAGGTTTGAAAGTTTACTGAACATGTTTAATAAACTTTCAGTAGAAAAAACACCTATTGTTCTAGGCACTATGATTATCCATATCTGTAAGCATAGGCTGGGTTGTCTGAATAGACTACGAAGCTTCATCTTTTTGACTCTCCAAGAAAAAATAGTTATGGTGGCTTCCCACTACTTGTCTACTTATCACAGCATCATAAAGAGTTAAAATCCTAAAACACCTAGGGGCCCACTAAAGAGATGAGTAGATAGCAGGACTTGAAAAGCTGTAATGATCACAGACTAGGTCCTGGTCTAAAGACTCAAAGCAACCTTTCATAAGAAAAGCTCACCAGAGTGCAATGACGGGATAAGTCACACCTGCTCTACCCCCACAAAACAGAAGCATCTCCCATTTCCTACCTAAGTCCCATGTTTGCTGGCTCAGTCATACACTCAGCGGGAACGCTATGGGATAAACTATAATTGACCCACCATCAACTGCTACAGAGTTCAGCATGAAAATCAAAAACTTTCATTGAGCCTTTTAACACAGCCAGAGTGCGTTATAAAACCTGTCTGTGAACAGGCTTCACTGGATGCAATGGGATCCTGGAAAATTTGCACATAAATCTAGCTAGTAGGTAGGTGGATAGATAAAAAGATAGATAGGTTTATATTTTTCTAATACTTAAAATATATATATATGAAAAAACTTTTACTCACTAGTTAAAGCAGTACCTATAGCAAGATACTTTGGCCAGTGACTTATCATTTTTCAAGTGGTATAAATATCAGGATTTATACCACTTGGCCTATTTTTAAACTATGCATAAATGCCTAGGGATCAATCGCTTTAACAAAGGCGCGTGACTACCTATGTATTTTCAACAAGTGGTCAGGTCACGTGGAAGCCCACAGGATGTGTTTTCCCCATTCGATTCTGCCTGTAGTGAGTGTCAGCACATGCAAGAAATGGAGCCTCACACTCTCGTCTCCATGTTGGGCCTGGGGTGCAGTCTCAGGGCTCGTGGGGGTCTGCAGTCAGCTGGGAATTTGCCTCTGCTTCCTTATTAGTGAATGGTGTTTGGTGTTACGTGAGGAACGATAATCCAGATAACCTCCAAAATTCCCAATGCAAAAACTCTAGGAATAAATGAGCAATTTAACATCTCTCACTGCAGGGGAGCAAGAGGGTGGACTGGAAAGACAGGAGGATTTCTGGGGAGAATACGTTGTTGGTGTTGTCAGTGTTGTTGCTGTTGTTGTTGTTATAAAATACCTCTCTTCAAGCTGTTTTGCTGGGCTTGAGTTTGCACATCCTTCCTCACCTGGAGTCCTATCTTTCTACCGAGTCTTTACAAGCTCTATGTGCTTCCGGGGCTGACATGAGGTATAGTTTCTCCCCTGATCATCAGAAGAAGGGTATTCCAGTAAAATAAGAATACAACAGTAAAGACAAAACACCGAAAAGAAAATCGGCTCACCAACAACATGTGTAAATGTGCCTTGTTTTCATGTTACCTACTATGATTGGGAAGCCACAGTGGCAAGACCTTTGTTTCTGGGAGGTTTTACATGCTCATGCAGAAAAATCAACAGACGCTAAAGTAGGCAAGTGAGGAGGGAGGTTAAGATCAATAATAAGTCTGCAGTGGCTGATAGTGAGCCCAGATTCACTCGTGATTCACTTCTAACACCCTTATTGATAGAAAATAGGACAACTCGAGCAGCTGGAACCTGTGGCTTGTGAAGGCCCATTTATTTCATTTGGTCTCATCTTTCAACACTTCCCGGCAACCTTCCCTTGAGGCGCTCTGAATCTACTTCTTTCTCACCTCCCAACCTTGGGCTGCCACCTCCTGCTGCCTTCACTTTGGCCTGAGTGGTTCCTGTTCATCTTTCTGCACTTCTTTCTCCAGGAAGCCCTGCCCGGCATTCCAGTGCTGAGTTAAACGCGCATCCCCACCTGCATCCACGGCCCTGTCGTTAAAACTGCCTGTATGCTCCTCCATATGACCTGCGCGGCTGTCCTGCTGTCTTTATATCCTCAGCGCTTAGAGTGTAACAGGAACATTGTGCTCAATAAATCTTAGCCAACAGATGGCACTGGCCCCCTCTCCTGGCCTAATTATGAAAATTTTACAAAAGAGTCTGCCAAACTACTCTCATTTCTTTCTCCAAGATAAAACCAAACAACCTGAACATCCACCAATATGTTTGGCAAGAGACTCCATTTACCTTGAATAAGCGGGCAGGCAGAGTGCTGAGAACCAGGCCTAGCACAAAGCAAGACCCCCGCTGATGTCCCTTTCCCCTCCCCCTCCCACTTAACCCTCTCCTCTCTTCCCTACTCACACCATTGTCTATCAAATGCAAACATCAGGATCATTCATATCCCAGAGATTGCTCTTAAAAGCTCCTTAAAAGTTTGTTGAGAGAACCAAGAAAAAGGTAATACCATTTATGGGATATGCCCTGAAAATAAATCAGGTCAAAGCATTAAAAGCATACTGGAAAGCCGGGCGTGGTGGCGCACGCACGCTTGTAATCCCTGCACTTGAGAGGCTGAGACAGGAGGATCGTGCAGGTTCGAAGCCAGCCTCAGCTGGCTTAAGAGACCCTGTCTCCAAATAAAATATAAAATAGGTCTGGGAGTGTAGCCCAGAGGTAGAGGGTCCCTGGGTTCCATCCCCAGTACCACCAAAAAAAAAAAAAAAGCCTACTGGAGCCGGACGTGGTGGCGCACGCTTGTAATCCCCACACTTGGGAGGCGGAGACAGGAGGATTGTGCAGGTTCGAAGTCAGCCGCACTGGCTAAGAGACCCTGTTTTCAAAAATGAAAAAAGTATAAAATAGGTCTGGGAGTGTAGCCCGGAGGTAGAAGGGCTTCCAGTAACCCCAGTACCACCAAAAAAAAAAAAAAAGGTACTGGAAGGGCTAGTGTTAGGGATTGGATCTGAAATGTCCTTATATGCTACATGCTAAAGGCCTGGTGGCCAGCGCCTGGTACTGTTGGGAAGTGGGCCTACTGGGAAGACATTAGGTCTTTACGGGCATGCTCTTGAAGGGGATCTTGGCCTGCAGTCCTTTGGCGGTGGTGTTCCACCACCCCCAGCTATCTTTTCCATGTAGATCACGAGGGTGTTTCCTACACTTGACATAGTACCTGACACCGAGTAGGTACACATGAATATTTACTGAGTGGGTGAACAAATAAAAGTTAAAATTGTTACTGTAATACTTGAAAATAAAATGACTTGAAAAATCAAAATCTCTCACCAAGCCATTTTATGTTAATCAATGCATAATGCTACAAGGGACAACTCTAGTCTTTGCCAGCTTTCTGTTAAGTTTGACACAAGAAAAGTCATTACAGTCGAAGCATTGCAGGTAAATCCTTTCTGTTATTCACAGTCAACAGGGGAGAAAATCAGTCTAAACATAATGATTAGTTTATGATATATGGTTTCAAGTCGATGAATGGTTTCCATTCTCCCCTGGGCCCTCCATCTTACTCAGTAAGCTACTCATTTTGCCTGATCACACCCCTCTTCTATTCTTTATAATCTGATATTCCAAACATATCACTATACTTCAGCTTCACACCCCATTCCTCAAAGAAGCAAACCATCAGTATCTTTTTCCCATGTTCAAATGTATTCTAATAAAGGAGGAAAAAAAATCACAGCTGTTCACACCACCCTGAATCCACACTTCACAATGTGAATTTTGAGGCCCTCCATTAATGTTCAACATCATTAGCAATCAGGGAAATGCAAATCAAAACCACATTGAGATTGCATCTAACTCCAATTAGAGTGGTGATCATCAACAATGCAAACACTAATAAATGTTGTGAGAATGCGGGGAAATTGGAACCTTCATACACTTTTGGTAGGATTTCAAACTGGTACAGCTGCTATGGAGATCAGTGTGGCCATTTCTCAGAAGACTGGGAATGGAACCGCCATATGGGCCATCTATATCACTCCTGGGGATCTTTTCAAAGGAATTAAAGTCAGATATGTGCATGCCCCTGTCTATAGCAGCACAGTTCACAACAGCCAAATTATGGAACCATATTAAGTGTCCATCAATAAAAGAATGGATTGCAAATCTGTGCTATATACATGCAATGGAATTTTACTCAGTCGTAAAGAATAATAAAATTATGTCATTTGCAGGAAAATGGATGGAAATAGAGAATATTATGCTCAGTGAGATGAGGCCGTCTCAGAAAGTGCTTAGTTGTATGTTTTCTCTCATGTGTGGAAGCTAGAGAGAAATTGGATAACAAAAGAGACCTCAGATAAAGGAGTAGGACTCCAATGGTGGATGGAAGGGGTTTAGGGAGGGAGGAAGGCGTAGAGATGTAATGAAGATAACAGTTTAAATAATACTACCTATAAAGCCGAGCATGGTGGCGCACACTTGTAATCTCAGCATTTGGGAGGCTGAGACAGGAGGATCACGCAGGTTTGAAGCCAGCCTCAGTTACTTTGTGAGGCCCTTTGCAACTCAGTGAGACCCTGTTTCAAAACAAAAAAATAAAAGCCAGGCATGGTGGCGCACGCTTGTAATCCCAGCATTCGGAGGCTAAGACCAGAGGATCGCAGTTCGCAGACAGCCTCTGCTACTTTGTGAGGCCCTCTGCAACTCAGTGAGACCCTATTTCAAAATAAAGAATAAAAAATAGGGCAGGGGGTGTAGCTCAGAGGTTAAATGCCCCTGGGTTCCATCCCCAGACCCGTAAAAAATAATAATAATAAAATTAAATTAAATAGGGTTGTGGTTGTAACTCAGAGGTAGAATACCCCTGGCTCCAATCCCCAGTACCACAAAAATTAATAACAATAATAATAATAATAATAATAATAATAATAATGTAAAATGCAGCAGAAGCAATGCTATCCACGTTTGGATCCTGGGCCTCAGAAAGTTGAGCACACTTCTGCCCACTCTTTAAATCCTTCCTCATGCCTCCGAGGCCGGGATCAGAGCCTGCCAAGGGGTTAGGCCAATGCCAGGGCCAGCGGCCGGCATCGGAGCCTGCTGTGAGGCAAGGCCGGTGCTGGGGCCTCCGAGGCCGGGATCGGAGCCTGCCAAGGGGTTAGGCCGATGCCAGGGCCAGCGGCCGGCATCGGAGCCTGCTGTGAGGCAAGGCCGGTGCTGGGGCCTCCGAGGCCGGGATCGGAGCCTGCCAAGGGGTTAGGCCGATGCCAGGGCCAGCGGCCGGCATCGGAGCCTGCTGTGAGGCAAGGCCGGTGCTGGGGCCTCCGAGGCCGGGATCGGAGGCTGCCGAGGGGTTAGGCCGATGCCAGGGCCAGCGGCCAGCATCGGAGCCTGCTGTGAGGCAAGGCCGGTGCTGGGGCCTCCGAGGCCGGGATTGGAGCCTGCCGAGGGGTTAGGCTGATGCCGGGGCCAGCGGCCAGCATCGGAGCCTGCTGTGAGGCAAGGCCGGTGCTGGGGCCTCCGAGGCCGGGATCGGAGCCTGCCAAGCAGTTAGGCCGATGCCGGGGCCTGCGGCCAGCATTGAAGCCTGCCGTGAGGCAAGGCCGTTACTGGGGCCTCCAAGGCCAGAATTGGAGCCTGCCGAGGGGTTAGGCTGGTGCCGGGGCCAGCGACTGGCATCGGAGCCTTCCGTGAGGCAAGGCCACTACTGAGGCCTCCGAGGCCAGGATCAGAGCCTGCCTTAAGGCTAGGCCAGTGCTGGGGCCACCAAGGCCGGGATCAGAGCCAGCTGAGGGGTGAGGCCAGTGTCGGGGCAGCGAGACCAGAAATGGGACCTCCCATGAGGCAAAGCCGCTGCTTGAGCCAGCGAGGTCTGGATCAGTCCACCGGGTAGCCAGGCCACTACTAGGACCATCAAGAGTGGGATCGGTACTTGCAACACAACATGCACAGAGAAATATATCAGGAAAAAAAAAAAAAAACCAGATGCTTCCCCTAATCAGCAATAACTAGGAGGAAAGGGGCAACAGGAAGAGGTCGAGCTATAGAAAGGGCCCTATAGTGAAGCAACTAAGGTGATCAATCAGAGGATATAGAATAGGGGAGGATGGAGCCTCTTTAAAATGCAGGAGGTACATAAACAAATGTATCAAAGTTAATCACCAAACAAGCATGGGATCAATGGAGGGGGAGGGAATGGGATGGGGGCTGGATGAGGGCTAATTGGATGATGTATGCTTGTATATCCTCTTAAATCTTGTATTCCAATATGATACATGATTACAATGCACCAATAAAAATAAATTTTAAAAAAAATCCTTCCTCATTGCTACATAAATAGGCCAGACTGGTCTCCTGGATGACAGGATACCACACACAGCAGAAACAAGTGGTCCCAGCCAAAATCACCCTCCACCAGCCAAGGCCCAGCCACCCTGAGAGCAACAGCAGATTCGTGGGGACCCAGCTAAGACCAAAAGACCATCCATCTGAGCCCAACCCAAAGCGCTGGTCCATGGAATCATGAGATTAAAAAAAAGACTAATAATTGTTTTAAGCCACTGAATAGTAGTGAGGCATGTTAGAGAGCAAAAGGTAAGTGATAAACCTATCTAAATATTTTCCTAGACTTCCTACCTTCCTTCCGTCTCACATAGTGGTGATTCAGCTTTTCCAGAGCCTCCCTTGTCTAAGCACATTCTCTTCCTCCTGAGATGCCTCCTGCACCTGGCCCGCCTGGGAGACTTATTTTGAGACTCAGTTCAATGGCTCAATACCACCTTGACGATCTCCCTCCTCCCCTGCTGCCTCGCCCTCCTCTTCAAGCTCAGAGCGTTTATGTATGTATACCTCCATCTTAGCACTTATTTTTATATCCATCCTACTGCAAAGACAAGTTCATCAAAGGTCAAGGCTATGTCTTATTCATCTCTATAATCAAGTCCATAGACCCTTGCTTGCCATTTACTGCTCCGTAATGACTGGGTAAAGACTGAATACTTGGACATCTCCCATTTCTGCCTCCTGTGTACCAACCACCTCTGCCTTCATAATAGCCCCTATCGCAACTGTCCTGGATGGTTCAGCAGCCTCCCTGGTTCCCAACCAGTCTCGTTCAACACTCTCATAACACAATGTAAACACCTTCCATAATAAACATTAGCATTTAGCAGGGCGAGGTGGCACATGCCTGTAATCCCCGTACTTGGAAAGCTGAATCAGGAAGACTGCAGGTTTGCAGGCCAGCCTCAGCAACTCAATGAGATCCTGTGGGTGTGGTGGCGCACGCTTGTAATACCCACGCTTGGGAGGCAGAGACAGGAGGATCGCACAGTTTCAAAGCCAGCCGCACTGGTTTAAGAGACCCTGTTTCCAAATAAAAATATAAAATAGGGCCGGGCGTGGTGGCGCACGCTTGTAATCCCGGCGCTTGGGAGGTGGAGACAGGAGGATCGCGCAGGTTCGAAGCCAGCCGCGCTGGCGTAAGAGACCCTGTTTCAAAAATATAAAATAGGTCTGGAGTGTAGCCCGGAGGTAGAAGGGCTTCCAGGAACCCCAGTACCACCAAAAAAAAAAAAAATATATATATATATATATATATATATATATATATATATATATAATAGGTCTGGTAGTGTAGACCGGAGGTAGAAGGGTTCCATCCCCAGTACCACCAAAAAATAAATAACTAAAATAACCGGGTGTGGTTGCACACACTTATAATCCCAGTACTTGGGAGGCTGAGACAGCAGGATCAGTTTCAAAGCTGGCCTCAGAAACTTAGTGAGGCTCTCAGCAACTTTGTGAGACCCTGTTTCCAATAAAATATAAAACAGGTCTGAGGAAGAAGGCCCCTGGGTTCCATCTCCATCCCCAATACCACCCCTTTAATAAAATAAAAAATACACACTGGAGGTATAGCGCAGAGGTAGAATGTTCCAGGTTCAATCTCCAGTACCACAAACTCATCATCATCATCATTAGCATTATCATGACTTTATATAGCACTATGCCCATAAAACATTAAGCTCTTTCAAAGTAGAAACCATATTCCCTTCTTTTTCTTATGCTAATACTCAGTCTAATAATTTGTGAATAATGGTGATTAGTTAATGGTTAATTTTTTTAGATTTTTAATTTTTTATTGGTGCATTGTAGTCATATATCTTATGGGATACAAGATGGTGGAGACAGACATGCACACATCACCAAGTAGCCCTTAACAATTCCCTCTCCATTCCCTCCCCCTCACTCCTTTTCATCCTTGGCTTACTGATTGACTTTGACATGTTTGTTAAAGAATTAATGGTTCATTTTAATAGTTAAAAATACTCTGGAGCCCAGCGTGACAGCACACACTTGTAATCCCAGCATTCGGGAGGCTGAGACAGGAGGATCGTGGTTCACGGACAGCCTCAGCTACTTAGTGAGGCCCTCTGCAACTCAGTGAGACCTGGTTTCAAAATAAAGAATAAAAATTAGGGCAGGGGGTGTAGCTTGGAGGTCGAATGCCCCTGGGTGCCATCCCCAGACCCGCAAAAAAAAAAATAACTCTGGGAGGCCAGGTATGATGGCGCATCCTTGTAATCTCAGCATTCGGGAGGATGAAGCTGGAGGATCACAGTTTGCAGACAGCCTCAGCTACTTAGTGAGGCCCTCTGCAACTCAGTGAGACCCTGTTTCAAAATAAAGAATGAAGCCGGGTGTGGTGGCGCACTCTTGTAATCCCCGCGCTTGGGAGGCTGAGACAGGAGTATTGCACAGGTTCGAAGCCAGCCTCAGCTACTGAGTGAGACCCTGTTTCCAAATAAAATATAAAATAGGTCTGGGAGCATAGCCCAGAGGTAGAAAGCCTCTGTGTTCCACCCCAGTACCACCTAAATAAATAAATAGATAAATAAATAAATAATTAAAAATAGGGCAGAGGGTGTAGCCCGGAGGTCAAATGCCTCTGGGTTCCATCCCCAAACCTGTCCCTCCAAAAAAACAAAAAATACTCTGGAAGGATCTCACAGGTTCGAAGCCAGCCTTAGCTACTTAGTGAGGCTCTCAGCAACTTAGTGAGATCTTGTTTCCAAATAAAAAATAAAATAGGTCTGAGAGTATAGCCTGGAGGTAAAAAGCCCCTGGGTTCCACCCCCAGTACACCCAAAAAAAAAAAAAAGTTTCTATGAAAAAAAATTCATTCCATAAAGCTGACTTTCTAATAAATGTTTCTAGACAACTGTCACTACAATGCACAGGGCCGTCTAGACTCAGCTGTGCGTGGGAGGAGAAGGAACAAACTCTTGCCTTGTAGGTACTTTTCCCGATCAGACATTGCCATTCTGAATTCTCTCTCTCACTGTCGTAAGTGATGTCTCCTCTCCCAATTCAACTGCTTCGAAGCTTTCAATATTCAAAGAGTGTGGGGACTTTAGTACAAGACAAATCACTTCATTAACTATCCCCAAGAGTTAGTGGATTAACATTGATCTACTCAAAGATTCTGCCCTTGATGTCCAATAGCCTCATCAGCAACTAGTATAAAGATTCAGAAAGGAGGCTTCTCCAATGTTATAGATGACCTGAAGATGAAATGAAGACCTACTATACCACTTAACAAAAAAAAATAAATGTACGGTACTGGGGATTGAACCCAGGGGCATTTTATCTCCAAGCTACATTCTCAGCCCTTCTAAAATTTTTTGCTTTGAAATAGAGTCTTGCTGCAGGCCGTGGTGGCGCACGCTTGTAATCCCAGCATTTGGGAGGCTGAGTCAGGAGGATCGTGGTTCGCAGACAGCCTCAGCTACTTAGTGAGGCCCTCCGCAACTCAGTGAGACCCTGTTTCAAAATAAAGAATAAAAAAAATAGGGCTGGGTGTGTGTCTCGGAGGTCGAATGCCCCTGGGTTCCATCTCCAGCACCCCTCCCCCCCAAAAAAAAAAGAAATACAGTCTTGCATACGTTGCTGAAGCTGGCCTGGAACCATGCTCCTCCTGTCTCAGCCTCCCAAGTTCCGGGATCACAAGATTGTGCCATCACACCTGGCTTCAACAAATGCTTCTTATATGCTTACCTACTATGTGCCAGGACTCTAAGATAATGCAGATCTGAGATACAGCAGAGAACAGAAAATACCAAAGAAAACATTTTTCTTCCGTAAAGCTTTCATTCCAAAGGCAGATGATTAACATTAAACAAAAAAACTAATTAATACAATGAACAAGCAAAACTAACACCTTGCCCTAACACTATTGTGAGCAAATAGGCCATGTGGCATAACACAGTCAAGGGAAAATACCTTACATTCTGAGTTTAACTTTCAAACCAGGAATGTCCTGTCTAGCAACAGTCCCCTGAAATAAACAAGACCTTGAGCCCTTTGCCAAAAATTGCTAACTAGAGAATCCGTTTACTCTGGCCTTTTACAATACCAGCATCTGCAAATATGTGATGATTCTACAGGTGAATAATTATGTGAGAAAACTGCTGAAGTTTCCCATCACAAAGAACTAATTAGTGGTAACCTTGAAGGGAAATTTTTTGTTTTTCTTAATCGCTTATTACCGTCTTTACTGGAAGGGCCAATTCTGAAGGCTGGTCTTCTTTGCAAAATAATGCAAGTAAAATCCTTTAGTTCCTTACTGCTTTTATCTCAAGTTTTTTTGTTGTTGTTGTTTTGTTTTTGTTTTGGTTTTTTTTTTTGGGGGGGGGGGTCTGGGGATGGAACCCAGGGGCATTCAACATCCGAGCTACACCCCCTGCCCTATTTTTTTAGTCTATATTTTTGAGACAGGGTCTCACTGAGTTGCAGAGGGTCTTACTAAGTAGCTGAGGCTGTCCGCGAACGGCGATCCTCCGGTCTCAGCCTCCCGAATGCTGGGATTACAAGCGTGCGCCACCACACCCGGCTTTCTCTCAAGTTTTTCTTTTACCCACCTGAGCCAAGTTTTGTTACACGACTCAGACCTCTTTCACCCAGGCTTGCCTTTCTCAGCTCCTGGAATAAAATCTGCAGAGATGGAGCTTTTACTCTGAGTGACTCCATTTGTACTCTGTTTGTCTTTTGATTTCTAGATTAAGGCTGGTTATTGGCCAGGTCTGCCTCTGTTTCACACACGACTGCTATTTACTTCCCCGTAAGTAGCAGTGCCGCTCAGAGACAGATTTCAGTTATAGGCTCTGACCACCTGATTTCCGCTATATTTTTTCTTGTTATTGATCAGTTGTCTTTCTAATGTGTCCTGGCATTCGAACACTTGTCTCTTTGCCACGGAGTCACAAAACAATCATTCGGTCAGATCATTGCGTGTTGGAAGCACACTCAAGTCACATCCTCGACCACGGGTTATGCATTTTTGTTTCTAATAATCAGTAACATCCTTGTGCTACTTGAGCTCAGAGTACTCACAGTAAAAAAATAAAGAGAATAGTTCTGTGCTCCCTGAAACAGGATCACGGAGTCGCAGGACGAGAACTCCTCCTCTGACCCAGAGCTGCTGCAACTGACAGGTGAGTTTTTGCGACACCTGGGAGCGTATTTGCTTTTGACCCTTGACTGGAGCTGCTAGTACTTTGTGTGTCTGTGCCCTTTCTCTTCCTCTCAGAAAAACTTGATCTAGAACAGCTGAGGAGAAAAGACTTCAGGGAATAAGGATGGAAACTGAAAAGGCCAGGTAGGGCTACTACCTTAGCATGGGCAAGAAATGACTACGGCTTGGACTAGCATGATAATAGCAAACAGATGAGAAGCAGCTGAGCTCTTTTTTTTTTTTTTTTTTTTTTTGTGTGGTACTGGGATGGAACCCAGGGGCATTCTACCTTCGAGCTACACTCCCAGCCCTGTTTTTTATTCTTTATTTTGAAACAGGGTCTCACTGAGTTGCAAAGGAATTACAAGCCTGAGTCACCACGCCCAGATTTTTTTTTTTTTTTGTATTGGTATTGGGGATTGAACCCAGAGGCATTATACCACTGAGCTACACCTGCAGCCCTTTTTACTTTTTATTTTGAAATAGTCTTCTAAATTGCTGAGGCTGGCCTCAAACCTGTAGTCCCCCTAAGGACTGTGCAGGTGTGTACCACCAAGCCCAGCTGCACACAATATATTTTAAAGGCTGAGGTGAGAAAGAATGTATATAAGTGTGAGAAGAAGCCAGAGACCAAGAATGGCCCCACAGTTTTTTTTGGTAGATAACAAAGTAGAAATTTAAAATTACCTTTACTATTCAGGAAAATGAAGTATGATAAGAAAGTATAAATGTATCCCCTTGGTTTAAATTTTCTACTTTTATCTTTCCAAAGGGGTTGAATTCAGAGAAATACAGCAACATATGCATACCTATGTTCATAGCAGCACAATTTGTAATAGCCAAAATATGGAACCAACCCAGATCTCCATCAACAGATGAATGGATAGCAAAACTTTGGGAAATACACACAATGGAATTCTAGTCAGCCATAAAGAAGAACAAAATTATATCATTTGCAAGAAGATGGAAAGCCCTGGAGAACATTATGTTAAGTGAGATCAGCCAAGCACAGAAGGAGAAGGTACATATGTTTCCTCTAATATGCCCAAACTAGGAAACACAGAGGATACCAGTGGGACTCCAGATAATGGAGGGGAAATATCAGCAAAGTTTGAATGGAAAGGTAGGAGAGGAGGATGGCTGATCTTGATTAATGAGGGTCTACATCTGAACATGTGTAAAATTATGAATATGACATGGTTAACCTGGACAACCATTGGTGGGAGGGGGGAAGGGAAAACGGGGGCGGGGGGGACACCAAATATAGTTTAAATGTATACTATTTATGTTCAATAAAAAATTGTTAAAAGAAAGAAAAATTTAAAAAATAAATTTTCTACTTTTAAAAAAATGCAGAACAAACCGAGGCATAGTGGCGGCAGGTTTGCAATCTCAGCAATTGGGAGGCGGAGACAGGAGGATTGTGGTTTGCAGACCACCTCAGCTACTTGCCCTTTGCAACTCAGTGAGACCCTGTTTCAAAATAAAGAATTAAAAGGGGGAGGGGGACTGGGATGTAGCTCAAAGGTAGAATGCCCCGGGTTCCATCCCCAGTACCAAAAAAAAAAAAAATTTTTTAAGTGCAGAACAAGAGGAAACTGGCCTAGAAGTGTCACGTTCACTGTGACTCGTGACAGCCAGAAGATCGTCCGGCCTCCAGAGCCTCCCCACGGCGAGTGGAGGTGGCGCAGGGCGGTGCAGGTGGCGGCAAACCTGAATGCGGTGAGGATTAGGGTTCTGCTTGAGATTTCATGAATTTTGAATACTGGCTTGGCTTAGATGGGGAAACGCTGTCTATTTGTGTACGGCTTTGTGAACAAGGAATTAACCCAGAAGCTCTATCATCAGTTATTAAGGAACTTTGTGAGGCTACTGAAAGACTAAAGTGCTGGTTCTCATGTGTAAGCATCACCTACATATTGTGAGAAACTCGGTAAAACCTACCTCCCCGCGGCTTCTCCTGTTAGTGCAGTGGTGCCTCTAAGCGTGCGCTGGGATTCCTGTGGACAAGCCAGGCCCTTTCTCTAGTCGATTTCCTGTACGCTCACTCTTAACCTTAAGGCTGCTGAAAATACGGCCAGCTGGCTTTCTGGAGAAATCCTGCTGAGATGCATCAAGCTTCTTGAGAGGACGTAAAGACTGCATCGCATTTAGGAATGGATAGTGACGTTACTGCGCGCAGGCGTGTAGAAAAAGTTTCCTTCTCCGGGCGTGGTGGCGCATCTTGTAATCCCCGCGCTTGGGAGGCGGAGAAAGGAGGATCGCGCAGGTTTGAACCCTGCCTCACTGGCTTCAGAGACCCTGTTTCCATATAAAATATAAAATAGGTCTGGGAGTGTAGCCCGGAGATAGAAGTGTTCCATCACCAGTACCACCAAAAAAAAAAAAAAAGAAGAAAGAAAGAAAAGAAAGTTTCCTTCTTAAAAGAATTATAAAACCATAGCTTTATAAATAAACCAGTGTAAAGTGGCTTACAGAGAAAATAAGTTATCAGATGTGTTTCCATCACATCTTACTCTTTTTTTTTTTTTTTTTTTTTTTTTGCGGGGTGCGCACGCTTGTAATTTTTTTTTATGGCCCTAATTCTTTGGCATTATGACCCTTGAAGTTTTTGTTGTTGTTATTTGTTTTGGTTTTTGGTTTTTTGTGTTGTGTTGTGTTGTGGGTTTTTTTTTTTTTTTTTTTTTTTGCAAGTCTGGGGATGGAATCCAGGGCCATTCTACGTCTGAGCTTCAACCCCAGCCCTATTTTTTACTCTTTATTTTGAAACAGGGTCTCATTGAATTGCAAGGGCCCTCACTAAGTAGCGGAGGCTGTCTTTGAACCATGATCTTCCTGTCTCAGCCTCCCAAATGCTGGGATTACAAGCGTGCGCCAACACACCCGGCTAAATTCTACAAATTAAAATACAGTAGCTGCAGTAGAGCACCTGAAATGAAAGACAGTACTTTCACTATAATCCACATTAATCAGTCCACATCTACAATCTCTTACATTAAAATTCATAACTATATAAATCATTTACCTAACAAAGCAACATGTGGTTCAGGGGTCTCAGTGTGTAGTGCGTGTATGATGCCCTCTTCCATTTGGAAGAAATTATAAAGTACACGTTTTAAAATATCAGATTTTAGCCAGGCGTGGTGGCGCACGCTTGTAATCCCCGCACTTGGGAGGCTGAGACAGGAGGATCGCATGGGTTCGAAGCCAGCCTCAGCTACTTAGTGAGGCTTTCGGCAACTTAGCGAGACCCTGTTTCCAAATAAAATATAAAAAACGTCTGAGAGTATAGCCCAGAGGTAGAAAGCCTCTGGGTTCCACCCCCAGTACCACCAAAAAATAAAATATAATATCAGATTTTAAAGCCAGTTGTGGTGGCACATGTTTATAATCCCAATACATGGGAGGCTGAAACAGGAGGATCACAGGCCTTAGCCAATAGTGAGGCTTTCATCAACCTATCAAGACCCTGTTTCAAAATAAAATAGGAGCCGGGAGTGGTGGCGCATGCTTGTAATCCCAGCACTTGGGAGGCTGAGACAGGAAGATCGCACAGGTTTGAAGCCTGCCTCAGCTATTTAGTGAGGCTCTCAGCAACTTAGTGAGACCCTGTTTCCAAATAAAATATAAAATAGGTCTGGGAGTATATCCCAGAGGTAGAAAAGCCCCTGGGTTCCACCTTCAGTAAAACAAAAAAAAATTATTAAAATAAAATAAAATAGGGCTGGGGACATAGATTGGAGGTAGACATCCCCTGGGTTCAGTCCCTAGTGCAGTCCACCAAGTCAGGAGAGCTGAGGTCTGGGGAGTCCCCAGCTTCCCCTGACTGAGGGCTAGTGTCACTCCCCTGCACCTCAGAACCCCAAGCTGTACTGGAGGAGTGATGGCAGCCATGTGCCTACCCAAAAGGCAGGCATGCAGACAAATGGGGTGTCCTGCAAACAAGAGCCACCACGGAGCAGTCAAGGAGCACGAGACAGAATAATTACGCCCATAGGAGGAAAACTGAGCTCTGGGCTCTCCAGAGAGAAAAAGGAAATGAGAAAGTAAAAAAGGACACTGTGCAGGAACAAAAGGCCCTCCCTGGGAGCTAGTTTAAGAAGTGTATCTCTCTGGAAACATCCATCCGAGGTACCAGAGCTTTTAAACACACCAGCCGGTAATGGAGTGCAAGAGAGGTCACCGCCAGAGATGAATGCAGACCCATCCAGCAGCAGAAATGGATGGTTTGTGTAACAAGAACAGATGGTCCTGCCAGGGCAGTGTCTCCCCTGTCCTTCCCGCCCACGCTTATAATGCTGTGTGTAATGTCGTGGGACAAAGATCAGAGAAGGAAATGCCAACCGCGTGAGGAGCGCAGGAAGACCGTTTAAAAAAAGGACTTCAGTCAGCTTCGAGGAAATGAGTGTTAATTCTCAGTTGCCCAGACACCCATTACTGACCGTTCCAGACAACATCTCCCCAACTGAAAAACACTGCCTTTTGTCTCTTATCTCTCCAGTCTGTGGGCATTTAATTCCCACATAAGAAGAAGAAAAAAAGTTCCTTAAAACATAAGAACCTGGAAAATCTAAGTCACTATTCCTTTTTAAACAATTCCAAGCTGGATCTACAAAAGAAAAAAAAAAAAAAACTATTGGCCCGCCGGTTTTATCCTAAAAACCTGAAAAGTTTGGCTGCCTGAAAACTCTGCTATTTTACTTATAACTTAGAGGAACACGAGAACTTAAAAATCTGGCAGAGCATATGGTCTTAGTATTTTCACTGTAAAGCAACATTGCTTTTCTTTGAGATGGATATTGTATTTCTAACTGGCTGGACTGACCTTTCCAAGAGTGTGGCTTCGGTCTGCAGCTTAAAAAAAAAAAAAAAAAAAAAATGTCATTCTTCCTTCTCGTTCTCCAGTTTCTATTAATCACATTTCTCTTTACATACTATATAATCAATAGGGACATGTCCATTGCCCTCTAGCTGATTTCTATTATTCCTCATTACCGCCTCTGTTCCAGTTCCCTGCGTCACAGTACGTATTAAATCTTTGGACAGTGAGTGTAAAGTCCTACCCTATCCTGCCTCTGTTGGGGTGACTATCCTATAGTTGTATAATCAATTAGCCCAGCATCTGATCTCTGTTTCAAATGTCTTCTTGGAGGAAATTTAATTATGATTAATATCTTTTCATGACTTTGAAATTATATAGGCACGATTCCTTACTCGGTCATGCTTGTTAAAAACCATAAACCAATTTATTCTACTCCCTCTAGATGAGAGGAGGCCTTTCCAATTCTCGCTGTTTTTTAACAATGTAAAAAGACCAGCAGACATCAGATGAATATACTTTTTTATTTTTTCTTTCACTGGTAAATCCTTTCCATAAGACTTTTGTGGTTGGGAGATTTGCAGAGGTTTCAAAACAAGCCTTACAAATACAACTTAAAGCAAGGTTTCTATAATTACAACAGAAAGAAAGATGTCTTGAGACAATAGTAAAATTCAGATTGCAAGCAACTCTGCTTTCTGTGAGCAATGGATTTCTGGAAAGCTGGAGTAAATTAAAAAGTATATCAAACATTTTAAGTAAATTCAGAGAAGTGGTTATTAGTAGATATGAGACTGGTGGCCAGTCCTCCGGTGAGGTGGGTGATCCCTTTCTAATTAAGGTTTATACCTTTCAATTTATTATCAATGATTTTCAGTGAAGAATCTGGTGCTCAGTTTTCCAGAAGCCAGGCACACAAATGTGGGTTTATTTTTTTTAAGTATCTGGGTCAAATTAGCCATAAAATCCCATGAGCAAATTTTAGTCTTCACCATGCCACCTGCATGTGTATTACTGCAGGGGATCTGTGTGTGTGTGTGTGTGTGTGTGTGTGTGTGTGTGTGTGTGTGTGTGAGAGAGAGAGAGAGAGAGAGACAGAGACAGAGAGAGACAGAGACAGAGAGAGAGACAGAGAGAAAGAAATTGGGAATTGAACCCAGGGGCCTCTACCACTGAGCTATAGGCCCAGCCCTATTTTATTTTGTATTTATTTTTTAAGCACTGGGAATTGAACCCAGGAGTTCTACCTCTGAGCTATACCTCGAGCTCTATTTTTAACATTTTATTGTGAAATAGGGTCTAAATTACTGCACACTGGCCTCAAACCTGCAATCCTTCTGTCTTGGTCTCCCAAATGCTGGGATTACAAGCATTTGCCATGCACTTGACCTTATCCTTTATCTTTTTTTTTTTTTTTTTCAGTACTGGGGATGGAACTCAGGGGCATTCTACCTCCTAGCGGCACCCCCAGCCCTATTTTGTGTGTGTGTGTGTGTGTGTGTGTGTGTGTGTGTGTGTGGTACTGGAAGTGGAATCCAGGGGCTTTTCTACCTCCGGGCTATACTCCTAGACTTATTTTTTATACTTTATTTGGAAACAGGGTCTTACTAAGTTGTTGAGAGCCTCACTCAGTAGCTGAATCTGGTTTTGAACCTGTAAATCCTCCTGTCTCAGCCTCCCAAGCCCTAGTATTACAAGCATGCACCACCACGCCCAGCTTTCCAGTCCTATTTTTTATTCTTTATTTTGAAACAGGGTCTCACTGAGTTGCAAAGGACCTCACACTAAGTAGATGAGGCTGTTGGGTGAACTGCAATACCCCTGTCTCAGCATGTACCACCACACCTGGCTTCTTATCTTTTATTTTGAAATAGGTTCTAAGTTACCACACTCTGATCTCAAACCTGTGAGGTCTCAGCCTTCCAAGTACTGGGATTACGGGCATGTACCACTGTGCCTCACTTCCCTGTGGATTATTTAATTCTCTGGGAGGATATATCTTTGTTTAATTCACTGCTCAACTGGCCCCCGGCCCTTGTTCTGTGATGTTACATGAGGTTTTTTTGTTTTGTTTGTTTTGTTTTTGGTGGTATTGGGGATGGAACCCAGGGGTCATCTACCTCCGGGCTACACTCCCAGACCTATTTTATATTTTATTTGGAAACAGGGTCTCTTAAACCAGCTGAGGCTGGCTTCGAACCTGCGCGATCCTCCTGTCTCCGCCTCCCAAGCTCGGGGATTACAAGCGTGCGCCACCACGCCCGGCTTACGTGAGGTATTTTGAACTAGTTGAAATGCCAATGATTTTGTCTATTTGAATAGTTAACACCTAGGAAATGGTTTTGCTGACCTTAGACATTAACCCCATTGTCTCTAACTTAGCAAAATCATTTCAGCAAATTAGCCTTCAAATTCCCCCTTTGAAGTACCTTGAATCATCCTGCTAGTTGTCCTGATAATAGCTTAAATGTTAACATATATTCATTCTTTGCATGAGGCTTTTTGTGTGTGTGTGTGGTACTGGGGTTCCTGGAAACCCTTCTACCTCCGGGCTACACTCCCAGACCTATTTTATACTTTTTGGAAACACGGTCTCTTAAGCCATCATGGCTGGCTTCAATCCTCCTGTCTCCGCCTCCCAAGCGCTGTATGAGGCATTTTTTATTTCTTCAAAAACTACTTTGGGAGCCAGGCATGGTAGCGCATACTGTAATCCCAGCATTTGGGAGGCTGCGACAGGAGGATCACAGTTCGCAAACAGCTTCAGCTACTATTTAGAGAGGTCCTTTGCAACTTAGTGAAACCCTGCTTCAAAATGAAGAATAATAAAAGCCGGGCATGGTGGTGCACATTTGTAATGCCTGCACTTGGGAGGCTGAGACAGGAGGATCGCACAGGTTCGAAGCCAGCCTCAGATATTTAGTGAGGCTCTCAGCAACTCAGTGAGACCCTGTTTCCAAATAAAGTATAAAATAGAACTGGGAGTACAGCCTGGAAGTAGAAAAGCCTCTGGGTTCCACCCCTAGCTTCACCAAAAAATAAAATAATATAAATAAAAAATGAAGAATAAAAAATAGGTTGGGGCCAGACGTGGTAGCGCACATTTGTAATCCCTGCACTTGGGAGGCTGAGACAGGAGGATTGCACAGGTTCGAAACCAGCCTCAGCTACTTAGTGAGGCTGAGTAGTAAAGCATGCTACTTTACTACTCAGCCTCACTAAGTAGCTGAGGCTGGCTACTTAGTGAGACCCTGTTTCCAAAAAATATATAAAATAGGTCTGGGAGTATAGCCCGGAGATAGAAAGCACCTGGGTTCCACCCACAGTACCACCAAAAAAAAAAAAAAAAAAAGGTTGGGGTATAGCTCAGAGGTAAAATGCCCTGAGTTCCATCCCCAATGCCACACACACACACACACAAAAAAAAAAATGTGCTTGAGCCAGGCATGGTGGCACATGTCTGTAATCCCAGTACTTGGGAGGCTGAAACAGGAAGACCACACGTTCAAAACCAGCCTCAGCAAATTAACAAGACACTGCTTCAAAATAAAAGGATCAAAAGGGTCAGGGATGTTACTCAGTGACAAAAAGGCTAGACCCTCAGAGATGCCAGCCCTGACATCACCAAGCCCACGGGACAAGAATGGCAGCCATCAACCATTAAACTTCTCAAGTGAAAAAATAAACGGTGTGTTCCAGCCACTGAAAATGGTTTGTTGCTGGGCATGATGGACAGGAGGATCATGGTTCGAGGACAGCCTCAGATACTTAATGAGCCCTTTGCAACTCAGCGAGACCCTGTTACAAAATGAAAAATAAAAAATAGAGCTGGGGGGTGTAGTTCGGAGGTAGAATGCTCCTGGGTTCCATTCCCAGTACTAAAGAAAAAAAAAATGATTTGTTTTTCCTTGCCTTCAGCCAAAAGTGTTTCCAGCTGATAAAATTATTTAGCCTCCTCTAATATTCCCAGTTTTGTAAATTTTCAGGCTTTTGTTTTGTTTTATTTTGTTTTTGAAGTACTGGGGATTAAACCCAGGGGCATTCTACTTCCAAGTTACCCTCCCAGCCCTATTTTATTTTCATTTTGATACAGAGTCTCACTAGGTTGATGAGGGTCTCACTACTTGCTGAGGCTGTCCTTGGATCTGTGAGCCTTCTTGTCTCAGCCTCCCAAGTACTAAGATTACAAGCAAATACCACCATGCCTGGCGAGTTTCCAGGTTTTCAACCATAAAGGTAATTTCTTCCTACTCATCCTAAAATCTTTACTGCAAAATCTTTACTGCTGTTGTTGTTGTTTTGGTTTTGGTGCTGGGGATTGAACCCAGTGTCATTCTCCCTCTGAGCTGTGCCCCCAACACTACTTTTTTATTTGGAAACAGGGTCACTACCTTTCTGAGAGCCTCACTAAGTTGCTCAAGCTGGCCTTGAACCTGAGGTACTCCTGTCTCAGCCAAGTTACAGGGATTACAGGTGTGCACCACCTTGCCCACCTCATAACAGCTCCTAAAAACAAACTGGGGGTGGGGGTGGGGGATTGCTATCCCCTGTGTGTGTGATGGAACCAGGTAATGAGCCGCCTCAAGTACTCGCCTTCCCCTCTGAACACCAGAGTTGGTGAGTTATAAACTGAGGAGACTACCTCTTCCCAAGCACGCGGCTTCCCAAAGATTTAGAGCCCAGGAGAGTGCCCAGGTACCAGTCCCCATCCCACTCCAGGACGCCCGGGCTGACACCTGGCCTTGCCTTTTCCCTAGTCCACGTTACCAAAGACTCTAGGGTGGGGGGCGGGGGGCGGGGGGGGGGGCACCAACTAAAGGAGTCTCAGCTCGAGCCTGCCAGCCTACATCTTGTTTTCTTCCCACAGTTGGACAACTAATAATCCCTCCCCACAGCTCTAACTGTGCGCTCTAGGCTTAGTCCTGGCTTCTCATCAAAAACAGAGTGCCAATTCCTTTTTATGTATCTCTTCCAAATAAGGAACATTCGCTTTATATAGGTCCAATAAAAAGCTCTCCTTGATCTATGATATGAATGAGATCTGAGCCAGTCTGCTCTCTGCCATGTCCAGAGAGAGAGAGAGAGAGAGAGAGAGAGAGAGAGAGAGAGAGAGAGAGAGACAGAGCCCCCCTAGGAAAGAAAGGAAGCACATACACTATTTGTCAGATCTATGATACTTTAAGTGTGTTATCTCACTAGCCCTTCACAATGTCTTCTGCAAAGTATTTAGCACTAGTCCCATTTAATGTGAAAGTATTGAGAATCAGAGAGCTGATACCATTAGAAAAAAAAAAAAGAAACAAACAAACAAAGCAAAACAAAACCCGCAAAACTAGGGCTGGAATCCAGACCTGTTCCTCCCGATGCTTGTTCTCGTGTTGCAGTGTGGCTTTTATTTCTCCTCCCTTGCCTTAATCCTCTGCCCCCAAAATGCATCTTACACACCCACCAACACACATACATATCACATACATACACATATATACTATCACACATACACACCCACCAACACACACACACACATCACATACATACACATATATACTATTACACATACATACATATTTCCTTATTCTCTTTAATACTCTCACTCGTAAGAGAAAAAAGAAAAGAAGCCAACTCTTTTCTGTATAAAACCTCATTCAGGGAAACAAAATAACCTGTAAAAATTGCCTATTTCTGACATTTCCCTGAAGATTCCACAGGCCTTCAACCATCCTCTCAGTGCCACCCCTCTGGAACTATCCTGGGATAGAACATTCGCCTATTGTTTCTATTACATTCACTTCTAATATTCCTTTTGCCTCTTAAAATGGTAGTGGTGCCAGGCGTGATGGCGCACACCATAATCCCTGTACTTAGGAGGCTAAGACAGGAGGTCACAGTTTGGAGGCCAGCAATTTAACAAGACCCTCAGCAACTGAGACCCTGTTTCAAAGTAAAAATAAAATAGGGCCAGGGATGTAGCTCAAGAGGTAGAATATCTCTGGGTTCAATCACCAGTACCCAAAATAACTATAATTATTTCTACTTGGTTTCTTTCTTTCCTTCTTCCTTCCCCTTTCTTTCGTTCTTTCTTCCGTCCTCTCTTTCTTCTTCTCTTACTCAGGATTGTATGGTCACTGCTACATTCTTACCTTTCTAATCCCACATTCTCTCACCCATGATTTTCTCTTCCTGCCTCCTTCTGCCATACGTGTAGAAAATCGGAGTGAAACGAGCAGGTGGATGGGAACAAGTGGAAAAGAAAATGACATGGCACATTAGAGAGGCGATAACATAATAATGCGATAATTGCCCAAGGAGAGCCTTCGGAGTCTCTAGGCACACTCAGATTATCGGGAAATTGAAGCAAGTTCATGTAAGGCCTTGTCGACTTTGCACTTACACGCAGACAGCCGCAGCTGACCACCACCGCAGAGCCCGTGGGATGAGGAGCACATGGTCTCGTCTTCCCTGGTAAAGATCCCTCCCCTGGCATGGGGTCTCCTAAGTCACCTGTCTGAGTGAGTGAGTGAGTGTGTGTGTGTGTGTGTGTGTGTGTGTGTGTGTGTTGCTGATTACAACCTCAGACCAGGCTAAATTTATTTTTTATTTGGAAACCAGGTTTCGGTAAGTTGCTAAATATCTCACTAAATTGCTTCCAACCAGCGATCATCTTATCTCACCCCTCCCCCCCCCCCAAGTACTGGGATTACAGGTTTGCACCATCGCACCCAGCTCTGGCTACTTATTGTCTTCCAGTCTGGATAAAATAAACCTTGAATTGACCAAAGTGGAATCTTTCCTTAACTGATGACACAGAGTCTGAAAACTTAGAAACCAAAGTACCATTCCTCTGGTCTAGGGAAAGCAAGAGTACCGAGGGACACAGCCTCTCTGATGAGGTAACTCTATGACAGTCAGTACCCAGAATGGCAGTTGGGGGCCACAGAGTGTCTGGTGCCCAGGAGACCCTGTGTAAAGTGGCCAGGTTTCCTACTCCTCCCAACATAAATCTTCAAAAAGACTCCCATTGAAGGAACACAAAAATTCCACTTTAGCAAAAATGAAAACAAAGGTTTAAAATACACTTTTAGCAGGGGGCAGTGGAGCATATCCAGTACTTGAGAGGCTAAGACAAGAAAATCACAGGCTCAAGAATAGCCGTAGCAGCTTAGTGAGATTCTGTTTCAAAATTAAAAGGGCTGGGGGTGCATCTCAGAGATAGAATGACCCTGGGGTTCAAGCCCTAGTTCCACTTAGAAGAAAAAAAAGTTCATTTTTTAAAGTTTCTTCATTGTACTTTGCAATGTTGGTAAATTTTTTAATAAAGAGCAATAAATAAATAAAATATCTATGCTAAAACTGACTACAAAACACACACCCACCAAGGGTATGTGGCTGGGTTTCTCTACCATTGACCCATCCACACTCCTGCCTGCCATCCAGTGGATTAGTGAAGTCCAGGCTGCTGGTGAAGGCCATGCAGGACTAACCTCTCGCGGCTCCCTGTTGTTTTTAGGAACCTGTGAGCTTTCAGAAGAATGGATCCTATTTAAGCAAGAAGCAAAATTCTTCTTCAAGGATAATTATTTTGTCCGACTCTCACTTTGCACGAGTCTTCCTGAAAATTGACATTTCTCTGAGAGTGGCAAAGTCTCAGCTCAATGTCAAGTGCACTGAAGCCTTCTATTTTCCTTGAAGCAAAAAGGTTTCAAATATATTTTACCATCCTGACAGCAGTGACAAATGGGCCTTTAACTCAAATAGATTACAGATGGGCTTTCCGAACCACATAAAGCTGCATGCAAATAAGGAAACACCAACATTTTTTTTTTAATGTCAGAAATACTCATAGGGGTTTTTTTGACATTTGTTTAAAAAAAAAATTACGAGCTCCCCTTTCTTCATTGCCTCTTTCATTTATTATTAGCAGTGAGATGGTACAAGAAGCATGACCCAGGAAGAGGCTAAAGTCGGGAGAGCAGGAGGTTCTGTGGCCAATCACAGGGGCCATATTTGCAGAATAGTCAGCGAGCAGCTGCCTTCCTGGTCTGAGGGAGGGGTAAGCAGAAGTCAGCAAGTCTTTTCTGCAAAGGGCCAGATAGTAAATATTTTAGGCTTTGGGAGCAACTTGGGTCTCTGTTGTAACTATTCAAATCTGCCTTCATAATATGAAGGCAGCTATATAACGTTAAGTCATAGAGTTGATTGCCGCTGTGTTCACATAAAACTTCTTTTATAAAAATCAGAGGCGGAGGGAGAAAGGAGGAGGGAGTGGACTGAGATGTGAAGAGCTGCGTGCATGTGTGTTTGTTTGTTTGTTTGTTTTACATCAAACCTCACTGTGATGTATAATTGTCATGCACTAATAAAATGATTATTAAGAAAAAAGAAATAGGCCAGACAAGCCAGGCGTGGTGGCGCACGCTTGTAATCCCCGCGCTTGGGAGGCTGACACAGGAGGATCGCGCAGGTTCGAAGCCAGCCTCAGCTACTTAGTGAGGCTCTCAGCAACTTAGTGAGACCCTGTTTCCAAATAAAGTATAAAATAGGTCTGGGAATATAACCTGGAGGTAGAAAAGCCCCTGTGTTCCACCCCAGTACCACAAAAATAAATAAATAAGTAAATAAATAAGAAATAGGCCAGACTTATTCCACAGACCCCTAGGTTATGATGTTGGTGGCAGATAAATCATAGTGATTGGCAAGCCAGGTGTGGTGGCACATGCTTGTAATCCCTGTACTTGGGAGGCTAAGACAGGAGGACTGCAGGTTCGATGCCAGCCTTAACTACTTTAGTGGGGCCCTCCACAACTTAATGAGACCCTGTTTAAAAAGAAAAGAATAAAAAAAAATAGGGCTATAGATGTAGCTAGGAGGTAGAATGCCCCTGGGTTCAATCCCCAGTTCTAGGGGGAAAAAATCATGATGATTGGCAAAGAAAGACAGAGTCACAAAACATCACACCTCAAAAGCCTTCTACTGGCCAAGGAGCTGGAGCAACCTGGGGGGCCTCCTGCAGTGCCCAGTGTTAACTTCTTTGATTATTGTATTGTGGAAAGGTAGAGGGATCCAGTGGAGGGGCTAGCGGGCAGCCAGGAGAATTGGGGCAGCCGCTAAGTCCAACTAGTATAAAAAGTTCATCACAGCCCAGCCAATGACACACACTTGTAATCCCAGTATGTAGGAGGCTGAGACAGGAAGATCACAGGTTTGAGGCCAGCCTCAGGTTCTTAGTTAGACCCTGTTTCAAAAATAAAAATTAAAAAGGCTGGGGATCAGCCAGGCATGGTGGCGCACGCTTGTAATCCCCACGCTTGGGAGGCAGAGACAGGAGGATTGCGCAGGTTTGAAGCCAGCCGCTTGCTCTGGCTTAAGAGACCCTGTTTCCAAATAAAAATATAAAAATAGGTCTGGGAGTGTAGCCCAGAGGTAGAAGGGCTTCAAGGAACTCCAGTACCACCACCAAAAAAAAAAAAAAAAAAAGGCTGGGGATGTGATTTGGGGTAGAATGCCCCTGTATTCAATCCCTGCTACCAAAAAAAGAAAAGGTTAAAAATTCATCAGTATTATAACAACTGGTAAACCCAATCCAGTGGCTACCAGCCTGTCTACATCCTGGAGTTCTGATTTAAGATATTGTCTCAGCTGGGTGTGGTGGCAAACACTTGTAATCTTAGTACCTGGGAGGCTGAGAGAGGAGGATTACAGGTTTGGGGCCAGCCTCAGCTACTTTTGGGGCCCTCCACAACTTAGTGAGATTTTGTTTTAAAAAGAAGAATAAACACCAGGCATGGTGGCACACGCTTGTAATCCCATACTTGGGAGGCTGAAACAGGAAGATCACAGGTTCGAGGCCAGCCTCAGCAACTTAGTGAGGCCCTCCACAACTTAGTGATACCCTGTTTCAAAAAAAAAAAAAAAAAAAATCAAAAAGCCGGGCGTGGTGACACACGCTTGTAATCCCTGCTCTTGGGAGGCAGAGACAGGAGGATCGCGCTGGTTCAGAGCCAGCCTCGCTGGCTTAAGAGACCCTGTTTCCAAATAAAAAAAATATATAAAATAGGTCTGGGAGAATAGCCCAGAAATAGAAGGGCTTCCAGGAACCCCAGTACTGCCAAAAAAAAAAAAAAAAAAAGAATCACAAATAGGGCTAAGGGTGTAGCTTGGAGGTAGCTGGGTCCCATCCCTAGTCCCACCAAAAAAAAAAAGAAAAAAAGAATAGGGCTGGGATGTTCAATTCCCCAGTACTGAAGAAAAGAGGAAAAAAAAAAAAGGTACTGTCTTTTGGGAGAGACTAAGAAAAAAATTAAGGTCTTTCATGGATGTGAGATTTTTTTCTACCTTCTTCCCAAAAAGGCTCTAAATAAAAAATGAAATGAAATGAAATAACTGATTCATTTATAAGAAAAAAACGGTTAAAAGCCAATGAGAAGACAATACCATTAATAACCTTAAAGGTCAGAGTACAGAGCGGAGAGTGGGCAGGGTGAGATGCTTCCCCCGGGGCTCTTTGATTACTCGGCCACACTGCTCAGTAATTGAGTTGGCATCATGAGTAGAAAGAGCGGTGGCCTGTGAGCCTCTGGGAGGTGGTGGCAGGGTGGGGGAAGGGGGCACAGAAATAGTGCTCTGCAGAAAACTACAACAGAGGAAGAAATTGTCTTTGGAGCGTTCCATCCCCAACCCAGGTGCCAGGACCCTCCTCATCCACTGCCGCTCCCCCAACCCACACATATACCATTAAACTACAGAGTCCTTCTCACCCTACAAGCCCTCAGCTGGATACCACTAGAAGGTTATTAGCCAAGCCAGCCTGGTGATGCACGCCTGCAATCCTAGCACTTAGGAGGCTGAGACAGGAGGATCTGAGGTTCACAGCCAGCCCTAGCAACTCAGTAAGATTCGCTTCTCTCTTTTTTTTTTCTTTTTCCTTCCTTTCCTTTCTTTTTTTTTTTTGTGTGTGTGTGGGGGGGGTTACTGGGGAAAATTAAACCCAGAGGCATTCTACCTTTGAGCTACACCCCCAAACCGATTTTGTTATTTTGAAACAGGATTTTACTAAGTTGTTGAGAGCCCTTGCTAAATTGCTGAGGCAGGCCTCAAATTTGTGATCCTCCTATCTCAGCCTCCCAAGTACTGGAATTATAAGCATGCACCCCCAAACCCAACTGTAAGATCCTGTTTCAAAAATAAGAAAAGAAAACCAGGCATGATGGTGCATGCTTGTAATCCCAGTACTTGGAAGGCTGAGACAGGAGGATCTCAGATTTGAGGATAGCTTCAGCAAACAGTGAGACTCTCATCAACATAGTGAGACTCTGTTTTACAATAATAATAAAATAGGGCTGGGGTGTAGCTCAGAGGTACAGTGCCCCGAGGTCAACCCCCAGAACCACAATACATATATATATACATTTTAAAAATAGGGCAGGAGATGTAACTCCAAGGCAGAACACCCCTGGGCTTGATCCCCAGTACCACACACACAAAAAAAAAAACACATCCTGCAAATGCAACCCCATCAACGTCTCTCTCACTCCTCCTGTTTATGTTTGTTGGTTTGGGTTTTGGTTTTGGTACTGGGGGTTGAACCCACAGGTCTTTTACCTCTGAGCTATATCCCTGTTTTTTTGTTGGTTTTTGTTTTGTCTTTTTTTTTTTTTTTTTTTGGTGGTACTGGGGTGGGTTCCTGGAAACCCTTCTACCTCCGGGCTACACTGCCAGACCTATTTTATACTTTTTATTTGGAAACAGGGTCTCTTAAGCCAGCGCGGCTGGCTTCAAACCTGTGCGATCCTCCTGTCTCAGCCTCCCAAGCGCGGGGATTACAAGCGTGCGCCACCACGCCTGGCTGTCTTTTTGTTTTGAAACAGGTCTTGATAGGTTTCTGAGAGTCTCACTACATTGCTGAAGCTATCCTCAAACCTGGCATGCTCCTGTCTCAGTCTCCCAAGTACTGGGATTACAGGTGTGCATCACCATGCTTGGCAATTTCTCATTTCTCAAAAAGAACTGAACTTAAGCAACACAGGACTGGTGGGATCGTTCTACAATGAACACAGGAATTTACTGCAGAGCTGGACTCTGCAGCTTGAGGGAGATACAAAGGGAAGTGAGAAATCTTGCCTGGGCCCCCCCACCCCAGCCCTTTGAGGCCTCCCTCAGGGACCTTGGCCCTGTCAGCCCCTCTCTACCTCAGAAGAGAGAATGCATCTCCAGAGGTCGGGCTGCCTTTGAGGCGTTCTGCTTGGACCAACAAGCAGCCAGGCAGTTTTCTTTGCAACAATCCTGTACCTGGCCTTAAACATTTTTTTAAAAGCCAGATAGATGCTGAGACAGGAGGATCCAGGTTGGGGGACAGCCTTAGCTACTTAGTGAGGCCCTTTGCAACTCAGTGAGACCCTGTTTCAAAATACAGAATAGAAAATAGGACCAAATATGTAGCTGGGAGATAGAATGCCCCTGGGTTCCACCCCCAGTACTGAAAAAAAAAAAAAAAAAAAGCCAGACAGATGTGGTGGTGCACACCTGTAATCCCAGTACTGGAGAGGCTGAGACAGAACACCGAGGCCAGCCTCAAAACATAGTGAGAGCCTGTCTCAAATTAAAAAAATAAAATAGAACTGGGGATATAGCTCAAAAGTAGATTGTCCCTGGGTTCCATCCCCAGTATCAAATAAATAAATAGCCAAAGCGCAAGGCCTCTTAATCAACAGAAGCAACACTTAGGCAGAACCTGCGACTTCCCACAGATCTCACACGGGATCCTGCCAGCCTTACTCGTTGAGCATACAAGCTTTATCTCTTAAAACAAACCACTTTTAATCAGAAAAAGAAAATCTTTTTTTTTTTTTTTTTTGTGGTGGCACTGGGGTTCCTGGAACCCTTCTACCTCTGGGCTACACTCCCAGACCTATTTTGACATTTTTATTTGGAAACAGGGTCTCCTAAGCCAGTGCGTGTGGCTGGTTTCGAACCTGCGCCATCCTCCTGTCTCTGCCTCCCAAGCGCGGGGATTACAAGCGTGAGCCACCACGCCCGGCCAGAAAAAGAAATTCTGGGCTCTGGGCAGCATGCACTTGGACACCAGGGACCTGCGAGGCACCCAGCAAGGACGCGCTCCGAGGGCCCTTTTTCCTGGTAACTGCAACGAAGGCCTCCAAGTTTGGGCTAATAAAATCCTCACTAAAAACTCTCTCCCTGACCTGACCTGAAGCGCAGTAGAGTCGTTTCAAAGCCTGGCACAAAGCCTTTCTCAGAACCATTTCATTTCGCTGACGGGAGGGAGGTGGGGAGAGAGGCGCTTTTCATTTCCAACCAGGGAGCAGCAGTCAGGAAGCCGCCGCCGCAGCAGTGGGGATTTGATGACCGGCTTCTCCGGCAAAGCACTAAAAATGGGGGGCAGTCTGAGGTGAAGACCGTGCCCCTTGATAAAGCATGATAATCGCCACCATAGGCAAGAGCTCTTTTTCTAATTAAACGCTCCCTTCCCTCCCAGGAGAAGTCTTGCCCAGCCAGAAGCCCCAGGACCAAATGCGTGGCCACGCATGGAGAGAGAGAACTTGAAAAGAAAAACAACCAGGGGAAGGGCAGCTGGGGGAATGGGTCCAGCAGGAGGCCCGCGCCACGGGGCAGGAGCCACCAGAGACAGGCCCGGCTCCCAGGGGCGCTCTGGAGGCTGCGTGCACAGCTGGGCCTGCCGGCTGCAGCTTTGTCCCCAGAGCTCAGTCAGGTGGCAGTGTACACAGAAGCACTGGAAGGGGTCAGATACTGCGGGAACTCAAGGAAGGGGCCCAAAGGAGTGGGTGTTTCAGCGGGAACAGGCCAGGAAGAAACACGGGAGCCTATACTACAGCTAGACTGATATCCACATCCTGTGTGTGTGTGTGTGTGTGTGTGTGTGTGTGTGTGTGTGTGTGTGTGTACTGGAGATTAAACTCAGGGGCATTTTACCCATTCTACCTCTAAGCTATATCCCTAGCTCTTATTTATTTATTTATTTTGTTTGTTTGTTTGTTTGTTTTGTCTTGAAATGGGATCTCCTTAGGTTGCTAAGAGTCTCGCTGTATTGTTGAGGCTGACCTAGATAGAAACTGTGATCCTCCTGTCTCAGCCTCACAAGTACCTGGATTATAAGCAGTACATCTCTACTTTTTTTTTTATTGTTTTTAATTTTTTTTTTTTGCTTGCTTGCTTTTGGTTCTAGAAAAATGAGTGTCTGTGTCTCTTGGTGATTGCTTTGGTGAGGAAGGAACACATCTTTGTAATATTTAGTCAAAAGCTAGAGTGTAAAGTTAAAAAGAGAAAACCCGAGGACTTGTCTTTGATTCAGTAAAATCTCACCTGGAGCAGCAGTGGTGCAAGGTGCTTGCACCAACTGCTGCTCAGTTGGCGTGCTTGCCAACTGAGACGAAGAAGGTACAGAGGGGGATGGATGATGGATGGATGATCAATAACAAAACAAGTAAGGTTAAAATACACCCAGCGTCCTCAGCAGATCATATAAGATGTGAAGAGTGGGCAAGGAGACAGAACAGAACATTTATCCCACCACCAAGACAAACTTTTTTTTTGTACTGAGAATTGAACCAAAGGTCATTCTACCTCTATGTTACACTTACAGCCATATATATATATAGTCTTGCTAAGTTGCTGGGGCTGGCCTCCATCCTGCTATCCCCTATCTCAGCCTCCCAACTACTAAGATTTATAGGTGTGCACCACCACCACCATCACCACCACCACCACCACTGACAAATTCTTTCTGAATAACAAAATTACCTATAACTAAAGGATCCCCCAAAGTCTCTCTTATATTCAATAAGAACCTCTCAAAGCAACATTCTTTTTTTTTTTTTTTTTTTTTTTTTTTGCGGGTCTGGGGATGGAACCCAGGGGCATTCGACTCCACAACACACAGCACCAAACTTTCCCAAAAATAGCAGTTGTGGCATGCATCCCGTGTGGGCCAAAGTGAAGACTCCAGACTCCCAGTGCAGTCTCTCCCTACACTGATTCTTGCACCCATTCTCTCCAAATATCATCAGCAGAAGGCAGACGGGCAAACTGGAAATGAGGGGGGGGGAAAAACATTTTAAAGACATCTCTCTACATGCTGAGCTTAAGATGTTCCAAATGGAATTGAGTACTGCCCACTGGCACCGGAGCACACGATGACTTCTTGTGTTCTGGGCCCTCTCTAAATACTATGGTTGCCCCATTGAGTTCTGCTTTCCTAGGGGTTTCAAGATTACGCCTCATAATGTCTCTCTTAGAGGGTTTGAATAAATCATTTCTTCTCCATTTCTCATGCTTAGCAAGTTGAACATCTTACTACTAAATGAATCGACTTGGTGTCTATGCTTTAGCAGCAGAACCCAGACTTTTTTTCTGTAGGAAAATCTAAGTTTGCCTTCCAAGAGCACCCCCTAGTGTCTATGTTGGAACTTCATGCAATTCTTTTCAATGAAAAGGATAATGAATATATGAACATACTGGTAGTATTTGTGTTATGGCACAGAAGATCTGTGCTCTGTGAAAGGCTAACATTCATGTGTGTACATATATTTAAATCAAATTACATTCCTATTGATTTTTATTAGTATTTTAAATGCATGCTTACATTAAAATAATCTATGAACCATTATAAAGTGAACACGTACGTGTGTGTGTGTGTGTGTGTGTGTGTGTGTGTGTGTACTCGTGGCACTGGGGATTAAACCAGTGCACTCTACCTCTGAGCTACACCCCCAGCCCTGTTTTACTTGTTTTTTTTTTGAAACAGGGTCTCACTAGGTTGAGAGTTTCACTACCTGCTGAGGCTCCCCTTGAATCTGCAGTCCTCCTGTCTCAGCCTCCCAAGTACAGTAATTACAGGTGACTGCCGCCACGCTCAGCTTTCGCCCTTTAAAATTCAACAAACCTGCATGGCTCAGTAGCAACGGCCATAATTCCAGCTACTTGGGAGGCTATGGCAGGAAGATCTTGAGTTTGAGTCCAACCTGGGAAATTTAGCAAGACCCTGTCTCAAAAATTAAAATAAAGGGGGACTGAGCATTGTGGAGAGCCGGGAGAGCACTTGCCCACCGTGTGTGAAGCCCTGGGGTCAATCCCTAGCATAGCAACAAAAACAACATTTTTCAGAAAACCTATTAAAATAACATATTTAATAGAAAAATGGTTTCTAACAAAATATACAGAATTTTTAATTGTTACAGAATCATGATATGCTTTAACTATCAGAAACAATAGCTGAAAAAAATAGTGTTAGTTCCCTACAGAAATAGTTGTGGGTTCTTCTCCCAAAACAGTATTTTATTTAAAACTCCATGAATATTTATTAATAATGAAGCCAGAAAGGTCTAGTTCATTTCTTGGTTGGGCAAGTGGAATGCGGGGGCATGCCTGGTTTGTAATAGTAAATTTTGCATAATAATGTTGTAATTACAAATAACATTATGCTCTAGGTGCTGTACTAAGCATTAAGATAGAGGCCCTGACCTCCTGGAGCTTATGTTTAATGGGGCATGTAGACAAATCAAAAGTCAAGAACAAGCCGGATGTGATGGTGTACACCTGTGCTCCCAGTACTTGGAGGCTGACACAGGAGAATCCCGAGTTTAAGGACAGCCTCAGCAGTATATGTGTGTGTGTGTGTGTGTGTGTGTGTGTGTGTGTGTGTGTGGTACTGGGGGTGGAAACCAAGGACTTTTCTACCTCTGGGCTATACTCCCAGACATATTTTATTAGAAACAGGGTCTCACTAAGTTGCTGAGAGCCTCACAAAGTAGCTGAGGCTGGCTTTGAACCTGTGCGATCCTCCTGTCTCCACCTCCCAAGCACGGGGATTACAAGCTGTGCCACCACGCCCAGCGCCAATTTTTTTTTTTTTTTTTTTTTTTTTTTTGGTGGTACTGGGGTTCCTGGAAGCCCTTCTACCTCCAGGCTACACTCCCAGACCTATTTTTAAATTTCTTTTATTTGGAAACAGGTTTCTCCTAAACCAGGGTGCGCGGCTGACTTCGAACCTGCGCGATCGTCCTGTCTCTGCCTCCCAAGCGCGGGGATTACAAGCGTGCACCACCACGCCCGACCAATTGATTTTTTACAAAGGGACCAGACACGTGTATTGGAGAAAAGACATCCTTTTCAACAAATGGTGTTGGAAAACTGGTTATCCAGTTATAGAAAGATGGAACTAAATCCTTACCTCTCACACTGCACAGGAGTCCACTCAGATGAATCAAAGACCTGGAAGTTAGACCAGAGACTTTGAAGCTACTAAGAGAGGGCATGGGTCCAACATTCTAACATATAGGCACAGGCAGAAGCTTCCTCAAAACCCCCAAAGCTCAGGAGATTAAAACAAGAATAAATAAATTGGAAGACATTAAATTTAAAAGTTTCTGCTCATCAAAGGAAACCATCAAGAGTCTAAAGAGGAAGCCTAGAGAATGGGAGAAAATCCTTGCCAGCTATCCCACTGATGGAGGACTAATATATAGAATATACAAAGAACTTTAAAAGAACTTTAATTTTTGTGTGTGCATGTGGTACTAGGGTTCCTGGAAGCTCTTCTACCTCTGGTCTACACTCCCAGACCTATTTTTATATTTTTATTTGAAAACAGGGTCTCTTAAGCCAGCGCGGCTTGCTTCAAACCTGTATGATCCTCCTCTCCTGTCTCTGCCTCCCAAGCGCGGGGGATTACAAGCGTGCACCACCACGCCCGTCTAAAAGAACTTTAAAAGACACTAAAATAATCAAGAAATGGGCAATTGAATAGAATAGATAATTCCTTGAATGTATTCCAATAAATACATTTAAAAATGTTTAACATCATTAGCAATCAGGGAGCTATAAATCAAAACTACACTGAGATTTTATCTAGTCCCAATCAGAATGGCAATCATCAAGAAGTCAAAAAATGAGCTGGGCATGGTGGCCACGCTTGTAATCCCAGCATTTGGGAGGCTGAGACCAGAGGATCGAGGAGGCTTGCAGACAGCCTTAGCTAATTAGTGAGGCTCTGCAACTTAGTGAGACCCTGTTTCAAAATAAAGAATAAAAAAAAAAAAAAAAACGGCAGGAGGTGTAGCTCGGAGGTCAAATGCCCCTGGGTTCCATCCCCAAACCCACACAAAAAAATAAAAGTCAAAAAATAATAAATGGGTGAGGGTCTGCTATAAATGTTTATAGCAGCACAACTTACAATAGCCAAATTATGGAACCAGCCTAGGTGTCCATCAACAGGCGAATGGATTGCAAAATTATGGAATATCCACACAATGGGATTCTACTCATCGATAAAGAACAAAATTATGTCATATGCAAGAAAATGGAAAGACCTGGAGAAGATTATGTCAAGTGAGATTAGCTAGTCACAGAAAAGTGTTCTTAATATGCACAAGCTAGAGAGTAGCAAGGATGCCAGAGGGACTCCAGATACTGGAGTGGAAACCTCAGTGGAGCCAGGGAGGTGGTCTAGGGGAAGGGGAGTCGGGGAGTGAGATTCATTGAAAGAATTACTACCATCGGCTATGTGTACATATGTGAAATAAATACCAACATTGATCTCAGTGCTCTGTATGGGGAAGAGGGGAGATGGGGAGGCGGGGGGGGGGGATCAAATGCTGCGCATGTATGTCATTGTCAACATTATTTACACTATGATGTGAAACTATAATGCACTAACAAAAGACTTTTTAAAAAGTGAACACAAAAAGATCCAATAACTAAACCCAGTGAACAAGGAATGCCACGGTTCGAATCAGCTCCCTAGACCCAGTGCTTAGTGTACTGAGGTTACAAGGGTGTGCCACCATGCCCAACTTAAGTGAATGCTTTCAAATGGTTAAAATAGCCAGGTATGGTGGCACATGTCTGTAATCTCAGTACTTCAGAGGTTGAGAGGGGAGGATCACAGGTTCGAGGACAGCCTCAACAATTTAGACTCTCAGCAACCTAGCGAGACCCTGTTTTCTAAACAAAAAAATAAAATAGGGCTAGGAGTGTCACTCAGAGGTAGAATATCTCTGGGTTCAACCTCTAGTACTAAAATAAATAAATAAATAAATAAATAAATAAATAAATACCATATATAAAAATGGTCTGGGCCTGGTGGCATACATATGTAATCCCAGTACTTGGGAGGCTGAGACTGGAGGATCACAGTCTGCAAACAGCCTCAGCTACTTAGCTAGGCCCTCTGCAACTAAGTGAGACCCTGTTTCAAAATAAAGAATAAAAGCCAGGCATGGTGGCGCACGCTTGTAATCCCAGTACATGGGAAGCTGGGACAGAAGGTTTGCACAGGTTCGAAACCAGCCTCAGCTACTTAGTGAGGCTCTCAGCAACATAGTGAGACCCTGTTTCCAAATATAAAATAGGTCTGGGAGTATAGCCCAAAGGTAGAAGGCCCCTGGGTTCCATCCCCAGTACCATAAATAAATAAATAAGAATAAAATAGGGCCGGGAGCAGTGGTGCTCGCTTGTAATCCCAGTACGTGGGAGGCGGAGACAGGAGGATCGCACAGGTTCGAAGCCAGCCACGCTGGCTTAAGAGACCCTGTTTCCAAATAAAAATAAAAAATAAAAAAATAGGTCTGGGAGTGTAGCCCGGAGGTAGAAGAGCTTCCAGGAACCCCAGTACCACGAAAATATAAAAAAATAAAAAATATATAAAAAATAGGGCTAGTGGTGTAGCTCGGAGATAGAACACCCCTGGATTCTTAGTACACAAAAAAAAAAGGAAAAAAATGGGTCTGGGAGTATAGCTCAGAGGTAGAATGCCCCTGGGTTCAATCCCCAGTACCACAAAAATAAATAAATAAATAAATAAATAAATAAATAAATAAACAAAGAAATAAGTAAAAAATAAGTAAAGTGGTTCTTTAAATATGTTTTGCTGAGAGCCAGATTAGCCCCTTTTGTTTAAGTTTCTTCAACTATCTTTACCAAGTTTGTTAGAAGTTTGGTTTTTTTGTGTTTGTTGTGTTTGTTTGTTTGTTTTTGCAGTACTGGGGATGGAACCCAGAGGCATTCTACCTCTGAGCTATACCCCAGCCCTATTTTTTGTATACTTTTTTTTTTTTTTTTTTTTGGTGGTGGTACTGGGGGTGGAACCCAGAGGCTTTCTACCTCCGGGCTATACTCCCAGACCTTTTTATATTTTTTTATTTGGAAACAGGGTCTCACTAAGTTGCTGAGAGCCTCACTAAGTAGCTGAGGCTGGCTTCGAACCTGTGCGATCCTCCTGTCTCAGCATCCCAAGTGCGGGGATTACAAGCGTGTGCCACCACACCCGGCTCTTGTACACGTTATTTTGAAACATGGTCTCACTGAGTTACAAAGGCCCTCACTAAGTAGCTGAGGCTGCCCACGAACCATGATCCTCTAGTCTCAGCCTCCCAAATGCTGCGATTACAAGTGTGCACCACCACGACTGGTTTAGAAGTAAATTTTTATGGTGTCTTTAAAAAAAAAAAAAGACACATATTTGAAAGCAGTTTGGCAAGGGGAATTTTACCTTTTGCAAAAAGGGATGCTGCCATGAGAAAAGTCAGGCCTGCAAGAAGGACAAGGAAGAAACTTGCTGGGCATTTGATTTCAAGCACGGGGCTTCTGCACTGTGTTCCTATTGGTGGGAACAGAGCCTCACCATCTTTACGCCATTGGCTGAAGGGGATGCCAGGGGCTGTGTTGGCAATTTCCAAGAAATGCTATCTTTACAAAAATACAAGCACAATTACACAAATTACACAATGGCAGTTTCACAGCATGGAGCCCGAGTCAAACTATTTCTTTGACAGAAAAGATTTATTTTTCACAAGTTCAAACAGGGCCACTGCACACAGAAGCAAATTTGCAGATATGGTGGTGAGCCTCCACAGTTATCCCAGATGGGCTTAAAACCAAGAGATATTTCTCTGTTCCATCTTCCTCTTTGCCACCCTCCCGCAAAGCAAGAGCCCTAAAGCACCCATTACATTTGTTTCCTGCTTGTCGTTCTGTTCAACAATACACCACCTCTGACGTAAGCCCTGCACACACCCCTTCATTCATGGTAAGGCAGGAGGATTCCCGCCCCAGGTGTCCTGCCACAGAGGCGGCCTTCACTCCCCCTCCCAGGGTTCCACTAGACTCCCTCAAGAAGGTCTTCAACGGGGCAGAGCAGCCTGCCGGGCACTACACTGTGTTGGGAAAAGAGACGGAAGGGAAAGGTTTCCAGTCTGAATAAAATGCGCCTTGGGCAGGACTCTACTCCTTTTCCCACTCCCCAGCGGAACTCCAGACTCTGGAGCCAACTCCTCCCTCCCCTGCCATTACTCCGGCCAGGGAGGGGCCCGTCCAGACCCCCTCCCTCTCACATAACTTGACCCTTTCTCTGGAATGGTACCCCCTTCATCTTGCCCTTCTTTTATTACTATGGCTCGACTTCCTAGATAAACCTATTATATTCCCTACTTTCGCTTTGTCTGAAATCATTCTCTCAGGAAAGAACTGAGGAAGAGAGATTACCACCCTAGATTATGAATTTCTAGGGAAATCATCAGGGGCGAGTGTAGAGTTGTGCTTTTTTTTTAACAAACACATGATGTTCCGAGTGTTGCTCGTGCGTGCCTAATCTGCTTGTTCAAACAATGGTGCATGCTGTTGCACAAAACATTGGGGGGGGGGGGGCTGTATTAAGTCCTTTGTCTACCCTAAGTAGTGGCAATTTTTTCCTTTGAAGTAAGAATTTGAGGATAGAACAGCTAAGTAGAATTCACAGTTAAAGTGGGTAAATAATGTGAACAATAAAGCTTGTGAAAACTACTTTTTCATCAAAAATAACCATAAAGCAATGAGACTTGAATTTTTAAGTATGTGTAGCTTATTATACTAGTTCTGAAAAGAAGTACCATTACTTTTAGGTAACAACAGCAGGAACATAAATGTGTACAATTCATCCCATGGGGATCTCCTTAAAAGACAACAATTGCTTTGATAGATAATTTCCAACAAATATCAGAGATATGGGTTATAAAAGAGGGAGTCATGGCCCCAAACTTATATCCCTAGCCTACCAACACAGTAAGATCCTGACAAGCCCAAAAGAGACGTATCACTTTTAAAACTTTAAGGCATACAATATAATTTTCAAAAATACATTAAAGCTGGGTATGTTACAAGCACATGCTTATAATCCCAGTACTTGGGAAATTGAGACAGGAGGATCGCAAGTTCAAGGCCAGCCTCAGCAACTTAGCAGGGCTCTCAACAACTTAGTGAGATCTTGCTTCAAAATAGCAAAATAAAATAGGGCTGAAGTGTAGCTCAGAGGCAGAATTTTTCTGGATTCCATCTCCAATACCACAAAAAAATTTTAAAGTCCATAAAAGATAAAATTTTTTTTTTTTTTGGTGGTACTGGGGGTGGAACCCAGAGGCCTTCTACCTCTGGGCTATACTCCCAGACCTATTTTCTATTTTATTTGGAAACAGGGTCTCACTAGGTTGCTGAGAGCCTCACTAAGTAGCTGAGGCTGGCTTCGAACTGCGCAATCCTCCTGTCTCAGCCTCCCAAGCACAAGGATTACAAGCGTGCACCACCACCCCCAGCTTTAAAAATAATTTTAAAGTAATATAAGTTTGTGTGCAATACAGAAATTTGAAACAAGGATCATGAGTACCATGAGCGCCATCTTGAGGCAAAAACTACCACTCACAGCCTCAAAACCATTTGTTGCATCTACATGAATACAATACTCCCTTAATTTAAAAAAAAAAAACAATTTGGCATGATGGCCCACTCCTGGGCCATCATGGGAGGCTGAGACAGGAGGATTGCAGGTTTGAGGTCAGCTTCAGCAACTCAGCAAGACCCTGTTTCAAAATAAAAAATAAAGAGGGCTGGGGTTGTCAAGCATAGTGGTGCACGATTGTAATCTCAGCATTTGGGTGGCTGAGACAGGAGGATCGTGGTTCATGGACAGCCTCAGCTACTTAGTGAGGCCCTTTGCAACTCAATGAGACCCTGTTTTAAAATAAAGAATAAAAAATAGGGCTGGGGGTATAGCTCAAAAGTAGAATGCCCCTGAGTTCCATCCCCAGTACCACCAATAAATAAATAAATACATACATAAATAAATAAAGAGCTATGGCTGGGAGTATAGCTCAGAGATAGAATGTCAGTGGGTTCAATCCCCAGTACAGAGAAAAAAACTTTTTAATCAAACCCTTTACTTTAGCCAGGCATAGTGGTGCAAGTCTGTAATCCCAGTACTTAGGAGGCTGAGACAGGGATTGCAGGTTCAAGGACAGCCTCAGCAAGTAGTGAGACTCAGAAACCTAGTGAGACTACGTTTCAAAATAAAAATAAAATCAGCTGGGGGTGTAGTTCAGAGGTAGAATGCCCCAGTACCAAAAAATATTTAACTTTTACTTTGTATATATAAGTCATCTTTAAGATATATTTAAAGTGCCTGGTGTTCAGCAAATGTTATTATTGAAGGTCTTCTCACTCACACTTGGCTGGGTTGAATTAATATCTCTGTTCTTAAGAAAGAATGAGTATGTCAGCCAGATGTGGTGGTGCATACCTGTAATCCCAGCAACTTGGAAGGCAGGAGGATCACAGATTCAAGGCCAGCCTGGTCAACTTAGCAAGACCCTGTTTCAAAATTAAAAGGTCTGGAATAAAGCTCATTGGGTTCAATCACCAATACACACACACACACACACACACACACACACACACACACACCATGACTAAGATTGCCAAACACTTAATTCTTTTTTTTTTTTTTTTCCGGGTCTGGGGCTGAATCCCAGAGGCATCTGACCTCTGAGCTACACCCCCTGCCCAATTTTTTTTTTATTTTTTATTTTGAAACAGGGTCTCACTGAGTTGCGAAGGGCCTAAGTAGCTGAGGCTGTCCGCGAACCGCAATCCTCAGGTCTCAGCCTCCCAAATGCTGGGATTACAAGCCTGCGCCAGCACGCCCAGCTCCAAACTCTTAATTCTTAACAGTTGGGTCTAACAAGTTTATTATCGCGGTCTACAAATAGATTCACTTGAGGCCAATCATGTATCCTTGCAATTCTCAAAAACTCTCAAGTGGGAGGACACTGGAAACTTTGCTGCCCTGTGCAGACCACAGTAAGGAGCAGGGTAATCAAACTCCAATTACAGTCCCGGGTCCCAGCATCGATCCTGATTTCGTTTCTAGAACTACCTCTTCCATCCCCATGAACTTCAACTAGCCAATAAACTGCAAAACTTAACCAAAAAGGGCTTCAGGAAATACTGAAATACTATTGCAAGGGTCATGTTCCCAAGCCAGAGGCTTGAAAACAAGAATAACTTCCCAACTGTCAGCTTCTGTTAAAACCACTGCTAGAAGCCAGGTATGGTGGCTCACACATGCAATCCCAGTACTTGGGAGGCTGAGACAGGAGAATCACAGGTTCAAGGACAGGCTCCGCAACATAGTGTGCCCCTCAGCAACATAGCGGAACCCTGTTTCAATTTTTTTTTTTTGAAACAGGGTCTCCTAAGTCAGTGAGACTGGCTTCGAAACTGCGTGATCCTCCTGTCTCTGCCTCCCAAGCCCAGGGATTACAAGCGTGCGCCACCACACACCCAGCCGTTTCTATTTTTTTTTTTTTTTTTTTTTTTTTTGGTGGTACTGGGGTTCCTGGAAACCCTTCTACCTCCGAGCTACACTCCCAGTACCTATTTTTATACTTTTTTATGTGGAAACAGGGTCTCTTAAGCCAGCAAGGCTGGCTTTGAACCTGCGCGATCCTTCTGTCTCCGCCTCCCAAGCACGGGGATTACAGGCATCTGCCACCATGCCCAGCTCAATTTTTTAAAATTAAAAACTAAATAGGCTGGGGTGTGGCTCAAAGGTAGAATGCCCCTGGGTTCAATACCCAGTGCCAAAAAAAAAGAAAAACTTGCCAGGATTCTACTCAACTAAGCTGCTGTCCCCATTCAAAACTCTGACTCTGCTCTACTTGGCTGAGTAAAATCTTTCACTTCTCTGTTTCAGTCACTTGAGTGCTTTTGACACCAGGATGTATTTACTCCATCACACAACTTAGGAACATTTTTATCAACAGAAAAAAAAAATGTCCTCTGCCGGGCGTGGTGGCGCATGCCTCAGCTACTTTGCGAGGCCCTCTGTTATCAATAAACAGGTGTCTGGGGTGCTGCGACAGACAGTACAGCTGTGAGCACCTGGGGCCACAGCAAAGTCAATGGACGTGGAACAGTCCAGTGAACTCGAGTCCCCCACCAATACGCACCTGCTCCTGGGTCTCACCTACTGTGTGCAAGAGTAGATGCCAATGACTTAAGAACTGTCAGGAGGACTTAGCAGAAGCAATTCTACCTGTCCAGTTATCTACTGAGATTGTTGCCTTTATCAGAAATCAAGCACCATAGCCTGAGAGCAGCTGATGTCCATGTACAACTCTCACATTCTTCATGTGTAACATTTTCCACGTGGTGACCATGCCAAAATGCAGTAAGGCAATGACCAACCAAATTAACCCAAAAGGGATACACCAGGCAGGGCATGGTGGTGCACACCTGTAATCCCTGTACTTAGGATGCTGAGACTCGAGGATTGCAGGTTTGAGGACAGCCTCAGAAACTTAGGAAGACTCTCAATAACAAAACCCTGTTGCAAATAAAAAAATAAAAGGGGCTAAGAGTAGGTTGGAGGTAGAATGTCCCTAGGTTCAATACCCAGTACCAAAAAGGCGGGGGGAATATACCTGAGGAGAGGCAGCCATCCTCAGAAAACAGCAGATCTGCCCTCTGCATAAAGAATCCAGGGAGCTGGGTGTGGTGGCCTGTGCTCGTAATCCTCAGTGCTTAGAAGAAGGCTGAGACAGGAGGATTGCAGGTTCACGGACAGCCTCGGATACTTAAGTGAGGCTCTCTGCAACTTAGTGAGACCCTGTTCCCAAAAAAAAAAAAAAAAAAAAAAAAATTAGGGCTGGGGTTGTAACTTGTTCCCCCCACCAAAAAAAAAAAAATAGGGCTGGGGTTGTAGCTCACAGGTAGAATGCCCCTGAGTTCAATCCCCAGTACTGCAAAAAAAAAAAAAAAAAAAAAAAAATCCAAGAGCATTTCTACATCATAAACACAATCAAGGCTGTAGGGTGGCCTCCTGGGATGGAGGAGAGATGGAGAATACAGGCCAGAAAAATATATATATGGAAGCCAGGCGTGGGGGCGCACGCTTGTAATCCCAGCATTTGGGAGGCTGAGACAGGAAGACTGCGGTTCACAAAAAGCCTCAGCTAGTTAGTGAGGCCCTTTGCAACTCAGTGAGACCCTGATTCAAAAATAAAGAATAAAGGCCGGGCGTGGTGGCGCACGCTTGTAATCCCCGTGCTTGGGAGGCGGAGACGAGAGGATTGCGCAGGTTCGAAGCCAGCCTCTCTGGCTTAAGAGACCCTGTTTCCAAATAAAATATAAAATACATCTGGGAGTGAAGCCCGGAGGTAGAAGGGTTCCATCCCCAGTACCACAATAAATAATAAATAAATAAATAATTAATTTAAAAAAACAGGCTGGTGGTGTCGCTCAGAGTAGAATGCCCCTGGATTCCATCCCCAGTACCAAATAAATATACACACACACACACACACACACACACACACACACACACATATATCTATCTATATACATATGGGAATGAAGAACTAATAAGACCAAGAAGAGAGGTGCGTTGTGCTAACTACATTTGTTTGCTAATGTCTTGACAGTTCTCCACACCACTGTGATTCCTGTCTGGAAATGGTAAAATGAAGGGCAATTCTGCCTACCAAGAACCAAACTGATTAATCTAAATTTACATGCTAATTGGATGCAGGAACGTTACCTCCCAGGACCTTGGTGACTCAAAGTTTAGCTCTAACTTCAGCTCTAACCCTTGTTCTCAATGTCAAAACCCTGCCTTGCTGGGTGGCAGCAGCCTAATTAAAGAAGCGCCAGGGGAGTAAAACCAATAACCTTTATTAAATTACACCATTTTTTATAACTTTATCAATAGAAACCAACACTGCCAGATCCCAAGGATCAAGATGGGGGCAACACATACCCTGAGGCTTTCAACAAGACAGAATAAGCCTCACAGAGCCCCTGAAAGCCAGGTCACACCTTCCTGACACCCTACGCAGAATGATACTGAGTTCAGAGTGACTCCACTGAGTAGGAGCAAGAACTTGGAGCCCTGTATGGGAGTCCCTCCTCCCTCTTGCCGCGTCCAGGCAGGAGGTCTCCTGGGTTGCAGGAACTTTGAGGAAAGGATGCTTCACTAAAAAGGTTCTTCACTCTGCTGTCGGGAGGTAAGAAGGGCTTCTCAAGCAAAGTGCTGCATAAAAATGAAATAATAGCCGGACGTAGTGGCGCACGCTTGTAATCCCCGCGCTTGGGAGACTGGGACAGGAGGATCGCATGGGTTCGAAGCCACCCCCAGCTACTTAGTGAGGCTCTTAGCAACTTAGTGAGACCCTATTTCCAAATAAAATATAAAATAGGTCTAGGAGGAGGAGGAAGAGGAGGAGGAGGAGGAGGAAGAAGATTTTGCATGCCTAGACGATGACATAGCCACAAAGATAAAGGTCAGAGTGATGTGGCCTCGAGCCAGGGGATGGCAGTGGCCACCAGGAGCTGGAAGAGCGAGCTCCCGCAGGGAACACAGCTCTGGTAGCACCTTGATTTGGGTCCTGAAACACTAATTTTGGATTTCTGGCCTCTAGGACTAAGAGAGAATTAAATTTCTATTGTTTTAAGCCACCAAGCTTGTGGTCACTAGTGACAGCAGCAGTATGTCACAAATGCCCAAGTCACCCAACAGGAGGAGTCAATATCCTAAGAAAAGGAGAAGAAATCCGAAGTTGTAGGTGGAGACAGAAGGGTAACTGCCCAGAGGTAGCAAGACCTCGTTGTGAGAATAGATAAGGATGATTATGATGAACTTTGGCCCCATAAACGACAACCCACGTGGAAAGAGGTGGAGACTTTTATACCTAGCACTCTTCTCCCCTCCCCCAGGAGGGTTGCTCTACCACTGAGCTACATCTTTTTATTACTTGTTTGTTTGTTTGTTTGTTTGTTTTAGTACTGGGAATTGAACCCAGGGGAATTCTACCTCTGAGCTATACCACCAGCCACTTTTATTTTTTGTTTTGGAACAAGGTCTCACTAAGTTGCTGAGACTGGCCTAGAACCTGCCATCCTCCTGTCTCAGCTTCCCAAGTACTGGGATTACTTGCATTGCTGCCATCACTGGCGCTTTTTTTTTTTTTTTTTTTTTTTTTTTTTTTTTGAGACAGGTGTTGTTAAGTTGCTCAGGCTGGCCCTGAACTTGTGATCCTCCTGTCTCAGCCTCCCAGGTCCTGAGGTTACAGATGTGTACCACCATGGCCTACTTACAACCAGCACTCTTCATGAGAAGGAAAGACAAAGAATTTAGCAGCAGCATTAGATGGAAAAGCCTCGATGAAACTTGATTAGGACCAGGCAATGGTCCTGATTTATAGGCAGCCAAAAGGAACATGACCGGGAGGCAAGGAATCCTAAAATAAAGCTCTTCAACAAAGGACACCAAATTCACCATTTTGCTTCCCTGCTCCAAACTTTTAGTAAGGGAACATATGTAAGAGAAACTTCTTCCTAATCCTTTCAGGATATATTTGGAAAACTGTGTATTAATTAAGGTTCTCCTGATAAACATAACAAATAGGATACAGATGTAGAGAAAGAAGCTTATTATAAGATATTGGCTCATGCAATTATGGGAGCCAAGGTGCCCCACAACCTACTCTCTACAAGCTGGAGGCCCAGGAAAGCTGGAGGAATGGTTCTAGTTTAAACCCAAAAGCCAAGATCCAAGAGCACCGATGTCCAAGCACAGGAGAAGGTAGAGGTCCCCACACAGAGAATGAATTCACCCTTTTGTTCTCTCTGGCCATTCATGGATTAGAAGATGCCCACTGCCATTGGTGAGGGCAGACCTTGTTTACTCATCTACAGACTCAAATGCTAATCTCATATGGAAACTCTCTCACAGAAATATTGTTTTACCAGCTCCCTGGGCATCCTATAGTCCAGTCAAGTCAACTTGTAAAATTAACCATCACACCTGTGTTATGAGTTCAGTTGTGCCCTGTCCCCAAAAAGATACATACATAGTCCTAACCACCAAGTACCTGACACTGTAACCCGTTTCGGATATAGGGTCATTAAAACAGAAGTAAGCAAGTCAAAACGAGGCCATTAGGGAGGGGCTCTAGTCCCATGTGAATGGTGCACTCATTTTTTTTTAAGGGATGAGGGGAGAAGAATCTCCAGTATCACAAAAAAGTAAGAAGTAAAAAAAGAGAGAGAAATTTGAAAACAGAAACAGATACACACAGAGAGAAGATGATACAGAGACACACTGGAAAATGAAATGTAAAACACAGAGGATTAGAGTGATGTATCTAAAGTTCAAGCAATGTCAAAGACTATAGGTCAGCCACCAGCATCGAAAATGAGACAATGGCCGGGCGTGGTGGCGCACGCTTGTCATCCCAGCATTGGGGAGGCTGAGACCTGAAGGATCACGGTTCGCGGACAGCCTCAGCTACTTAGTGAGGCCCTCTGCAACTCAGTGAGACCCGGTTTCAAAATAAAGAATAAAAAATAGGGCAGGGGGTGTAGCTCGGAGGTCAAATGCCCCTGGGTTCCATCCCCAGACCCGCAAAAAAAAAAAAATTAAAAAAAAAAAAAAAAGAAAATGAGACAATGAAGCCAGGCGTGGTGGCCAACCCCGGTGAACGCAGTACTTGGGTGGCTGAGACAGGAAGATCACAGGTTCGCAGCCAGCCTCAGCAACATAGTGAGGCCCTCAGCAAATGAGTGAGACCCTGTTTCCAAATAACAAATAAAAATAGGTTCGAGGGTGTGGCTCAGAGGTAAAATGTCCCCAATCTCCAGTACTACAAAAAAGAAAAAAAAATAGAAAACATACCCCTCCCTCCAGAACTCAGGAAGCCCATGGCATGCATGGGTTAATCTTTTTAAAGTATAAGCTGGCCATGGTAGCGCGTGCTTGTAATCCCAGCTCTTGGGAGGCTGACACAGGAGGATCACATAGGTTCAAAGCCAGCCTCAGCTACTTAGTGAGGCTCTCAGCAACTTAGTGAGACCCTGTTTCCAAATAAAATATAAAATAGGTCTGGAGTATAGCCCTGAGGTAGAAAGCCTCTGGGTTCCACCCCCAGAACCACCAAAAAAATAAATATAGTATCAAGAACTTTCAAACTTTTCTTTAAAACAAAGGCAAGCTTGACTTGTCAAAGAAGAAAAAAAAAAAAAACAAAGATGTATTTCCCACATGCTTTTTACTGTGGCAAAGTTTTTACAATATTACATTATTGCTGTTTGACAGGCCCCCTTCAAACCTAGCACCAGGAGGAAATAAAGGGCTCTGTGCTCTCCAAAGACAGCAAACTGACAACAAAGCTTGACATAACATAATCTTCCTCCCCAGCTCCTCAGGAGGATGGCCCACATGTTACAAGTTCTAGTTTCTCATCAAACTGCAGGCCTATGTCAAAAATAACGAAACAACACAAAAATCTAAGCAAGCCCAAATTCTTGTCGCCTCGAGACGTTTTGAACTTTTTTGCAGAGTGGTTCAAAATAATTACATCAAAGACTAATGCATAAAGTAAGTAATAAATAAGAGTATTTTGTTAGAAAACCGACCTTAGTCTTTGACACAGGACACACAGTTTTTTTGAAAGTCAGAGAAAAGAATCGCCAGATTATTCATTCACTTGAGCTGTTTTGTTGGCGGCGCTGGAGATGGACTCCAGGGCCTCACGTGCACTTGTTGGGGTGTGTGCACACAGCGCCTAAAGAGATGCAGCCTCCCTCGGCCTGAGCAGCCTGCAGGCCAAGCCTTAGGCAAAGTTTAAGAACTTCCGCAGTAAAGTGATTCAGCAGAAAAGGGGCTAAGATGGCGCCTGGAGGAAGCTATGAAGGCGTGGTTTCCCCATTCATTATGGGTGGGGAGACTGAGCAGTTTTTCCCTTTTTACCTTTAAAGGAGCTTCCGCACACATGATTGGCTTGTGTACTGGCCTGGGATTGGCTGTGAACTACATGCTGGGTCCGTGAAGAGGTGATCTTTATCCCGATAGGCTAGGCTATTTCCTCATTGGAAATTCCCCTTGTGGTTTTGTGCTATATACATGTTGCTTGAAGAAGAATAAACGAGCTTCTGCTTGACTGGCTCCCGGCTCTGTGCGTTGCTGTTGTTCGGGGCGTCGGCACCCACCTTCCCACTCAGCCCCACCGCTGCCGGGCTGGACCCGTCATGCACTAGCATGAGCCATACAGACCCCAGCTGAGTTATATTTGTCCAGCAACTAAGCTATGGTCCTGTTAGGACTGTTTGGTTGCATACAGTAAGAATCCGAAAACACCATCTTCACAAATAAAGGTTTATTTTTTTCATAGAACCAGAAATCCAGAAGCAGGCATGGGCCAGGCAGCTTGCGCCGGGAAATCGCCAGGGATGCGGAGGTCTTCTAACCTCCTCTGCCTCCTCCATTTTAACATAGGGCTTTTGTTTCCTATACTCACAAAAGAACTGCGTCTCCTCAGGTCACCGAGTCGTTCTACCCAGGAAGGAAGGAAGGCAGAAGATGCATGCTTGCTAAGTCTATCCCTTTTGTCAGGAAAAGGATACATTTCCTGGATTTCTATTGTACTGCCCAGAACTTTGTAATCCTATCTGTAAGCAAGCCTAGGAAGCCCAGTTTTACACTATTGCCCTGAGCAAAATCTGTGTTGTAAGGACGGTGGAGGAGGAAAACACTGGGGTTTTTTTGTTTTTTTTGGGTTTTTTTTTGGTGGTACTGGGGTTCCTGGAAGCCCTTCTACCTCCGGGCTACACTCCCAGACCTAGTTTTTAACTTTATGTGGAAACAGGGTCTCTTAAACCAGCGAGGCTGGCTCCGAACCAGCGCGATCCTCCTGTCTCTGCCTCCCAAGCGCGGGGATTACAAGCGTGCGCCACCACGCCCGGCAAACACTGGCTTTTAAAAGAGGAGTTAGGCCGGGCGTGGTGGCGCACGCTTGTAATCCCCGCGCTTGGGAGGCAGAGACAGGAGGATCGCACAGGTTTGAAGCCAGCCATGCGTGCTGGCTTAGGAGACCCTGTTTCCAAATTGTAAAAATGTAAAAATAGGTCTGGGAGTGTAGCCTGGAGGTAGAAGGGCTTCCAGGAACCCCAGTACCACCAAAAAAATCAATAAATAAATAAAATAAAATAAAAGAGGAGTTAGTAATGTTAGGGTCCGAGATGCACCCTCTTGCCCAAATAACGAAGGACTCACCAAGGATGTAACACACAGGCAGAGTTTTTATTATGCTGCAGCTCTTTTGTACTGGCTAGCCAGTGGTCGAAGCTCTTTTACAAGCCCGCCTGTGGTTTGAGGACTGTCCGGGTGGCTACCAGGGAGTGCCCTGGCCGAGCCAACGTCCAGCCTCACCAACAGAGAGCGAGTGGTCAGAGTCGACCCCGAGCACACTTCAGGCTCTATATTTATAGCCCCTGGAGGGGTGGTTACACACGTCACAGCCCACCAAAAAGTAGGATACAACCAATCAATTAAAAAGGTAAACAAGTACAACCAATGATTTCAAAAGAAAGCACACACACACTTGAATTACAGCAAATAGTTTTAAAGGACAGCCTTTCTACGTCACTGCCTGCCAAGGAGTGACTTTCTCTTTCATGCTTGGTTACTATGGCAACCTTCAGCTAGGCCCAGGATTACTGACCGTTTGAGGAACTGTCCAGGTGTTTCCTTTAGATAAGGTTGTGGCGAGCTTGGGACTCACTTCCAAGAAAAATAGCTTCAAATAGCTTCACTCTCTAAACTACTTTATACTGTTTTAAAATATTTCAAACTTTAGTAATATCCTTAAAATAATTTCTAATAGTAACTTAGGTTTTAAAATAAAACAACTTTTAACATTAAGGTAGCTGGGATATAAGCAAGCAGTTTCACAGAAGCCAGAACTCAGGCAGTTATCATAAGCAGGAACTTATAAGTTGTACTTTATATTGGCAAGTGGGGTTACCGAAGCAGAGACTCGCAGTTTTAATTTTATCAGGAGAGGGGAATGTTTCCTCACAGCACTCTTACATGTTTTGTTACTCTCTTACTTCTACAATGGTCCTACTTTAATTCTAATATCCTGCTTTCTTATTTCTCTTCCTGCATTCCTTCAGTAATATCTACCAAGAGGTAGAAAAAATAAAAACTAGCTGGGGGCATAGCTCAGTGGTACAGTGCTTGCTTAGCAAGTGCTGGATTCAAAGGAGGAGGGGGGAGGGGAGGGGAGGAGGAGGGATGGGAGAATGAAGAGGAGTTGGAAAGAAAAGAGAAAAAAACATATAGCCAGGTGTGGCGGTGCACTCCTGTAATCCTGCCCAGTATTTACAAGGCTGAGACGGGAGGATGGGAGGATGGAAGATTTGAGGCTAGCCTCAGCAAATTAGTGAAACTCTCAGCAACTTAGTGAGACTCTGTTTCTAAAAAAAATTAAGCCAGTCTGGGTATATAGCTTAGAGATAGAATGTTCCTGGGTTCAATCCCCAGTACTACACCCCCCCCCAATAAAAAGAAAGAAAAGAAAAACTGAAATTATTCACTCTCTCTTAAACCATAAAATTTTTCCTAGGCTTAGTACATAATTAAAATAGTAAATACCATCATTAATTCTTATGGTAAAACCATCCAACCTATAAGATAAATGGGCTTAATTGAAAACCATTCAACCTATAAGATAAATGGGCTTAATTGCTCAAAGAATTCTAGAATGGAAATAAGTTAAAACTTTTTTTTAAGTACTGGAGATTAACCCCAGGGGCATTCTACCTCTAGGCTACACCCCTGGCCCTTTTTGTTTTTTATTTATAAACAAGGTCTTGCTGAGTTGCTGAGGGCTTCATTAAGTGGCTGAGGCTGGCCTCTAACCTGCAATCCTACTGTCTCAGCCTCCCAAGTAGCAGGACTACAGGAATGAGCCATCATGCCCGGCTGCTAGGGCATCTTTAAGGCTGACACTGAATGGGTATGTGTGCTCAGGGAGAGAGGGTGCAGAGAGTAACCCTGGAAAACTGGGGCTCTCACCTGACTCAAAAACTATAAAATAGTGCTCACTGAGACAAAAACAAAGTAATGGGCCCACTCAGAAAGAAGGAGCATGGAAGTCCCTCTCAGCCTTGGGACTCTTAGAGTCGAGTAGAGTCGTGGAATTGTCTGTGGGAGAGCTGAAGGGAGCCTGAGGTCCCAGAGGGCTGAGGTCCCAGAGGGCCGTGGTCTAGTCCAACCACCCCTGCACCCCATTCTACAGATGAGAAAGGCAAGGCTTCCCACCCAGGCCTCCAGACTTCAGGGCTCCTCAACTTCCTCCGAGCGAGACGGGGCGCAGCTGTGTCCATCGGTGGGGGTCGGTGACCCTTTGTAGAGACCGGTGAAGTTTCCTCATCTGAATCCTTGGAGCTGTCGGTGCGCTGAGTGAGGCTTGAGGCGTCATCGTTGTTTATTGCTCTTCTCACGCTCATGGGCATCCGTTCAGCCCGGGGTTACTGTAGGCCTGACGCTCAGGGCGCTGGGCTGTGACAGGGAAATAAATGGGGTTGCAGCTAACTAAATGCCGGCGTGAGGCTGGGGTGTTTGAAACATCTCAAAATCCATCCGCTGGCCTGTCTTCTAGCCAAGAGCTGCTGCTGTTCTAGGACATAATAAAAGAGATGCTGTGTTAATTTTAAATATTTTGTTGAACATAAGTAATTAGAATATCTAGCCATTTTCTAAGACGGCCAATATCCAACAACGACTGCACAGAAAGCCTTGCAAATGTTCCCCGACTACAGAAATGTCAATTTGCTTTCAAGTTCCTTTTCAGCAATATTTTTTTTTTACTCTTAAAGAAGTGAACATTTATAACTATGAATAAATCATTTGTGGTTTGTACAAATATTGAGGAATAGCCAATAAAGCGTCTATATAAATATTCAGTTATGGAGATAATTCGATTTAAATAGATAACACTTTTGATAAATATCGTTCGACGTAAATAAACATCTACACTAACCCGTGAGCACCCAAGCCCAGCTGATGTTTCCCGCAAATCTTTGGAAAACATTTCATTTTGCTGTTCTTATATACACTACACATCTCTGATGATTCTTTGATCCTCTTCATTGTAAGCAGTTTCTGCATGGAAAGCAGAGCCTTACCTGAAGAGAATTCCTCTTTCTATGGCACCACCATCTTATCAGGATCTTTCCTTCTTCCAGCCTGTACATGTGGCGCTGGAGGGACCCGGGTTCTAACTGCCTGTGTCCCAACTATCTCTGCGATTCACTACTCTGTAACTGGACCAGTTGAATCCTGTTTAGCCCCAGTGTCCTCATGGGACTGAGGCTTAAATGAGATCTTGTGAATAACAGTGCTCAGAAGACATTCTATAACCTATTTGTGTTCAGTTTGAAAGCCAGAGAGAAGAAATCGCCCGATTATTTATTATTATTTATTTATGATTTCACATAAATTGAATGCTCCATCTGAACCATCTAAAACAGACTTGGAGCCAGGCATCATGGTGCATTAATCCCAGTGCTTTGGAGGCTGAGACAGGAGGATCGCTGGCTCGCCGCCAGCCTCCGCAACTTAGTGAGGCCCTCTGAAACTTATTAAGACCCTGTTTCAAAATAAAATATAAAATATGGCTGAGGGTGTAGCTCAGAGGTAGAATGTCCCTGGGTTTCATCCTTAGTACCACAAAAGGAGAGGGGAGGGGACGGAAGGAAGAGAGGGAGAGGGAAGAGAAAAGAGGAGGGGGAGGGGAGGGGAAGGGAAGGGCAGGGAAGGGCAGAGCGTATCCATTGTTTCAGGCTGTCACTGTGAATACAGATTGGTATAACATTCTTGGAGCAATTGGGCCATAACTATCAAAATTGGAAATGCACATTTCCTTTGATCCAGCAGCTTTGCTTCTGGAGATTTACCTATCACTAGCTAGTTATCAAATATGTTACTAGATCAATGTCCCAGGATGTTCACTGCTGTGTTTTTGTAATAGCAAAATAAAGGAATAACTTAAATGTTCATCAATAACCAATTAGGTAAATTACCATAAATTCCCATTTATGGCATTTGTCACAATAAGAATTTTACTAATGTTTGGCTATTGGGTTGCTTTTTTTTTCTATTTTTTTTTCTTCTTTTCTGTGCTGAGGACTGATAGAACTCTTGGCATTTTATCTCTGAGCTATATCCCCAGTCCTATTTGTGTGTGTGTGTGTGTGTGTGTGTGTGTGTGTGTGTGTGTGTGTGCATTACTGGGTCGGAACCCAGGGGCCTTCTACCTCTGGGCTACACCCCCAGCCATATTTTATTTTTTTATTTGGAAACAGCGTCTCACTAAGTTGCTAAGAGCTTCACTAAGTTGCTGAGGCTGACTTTGAACCTGCCATCCTCCTGTCTCAGCCTCTCAAGTACTGGGATTACAGATGTGCACCACCACGCCCAGCTTGTTTGTTTGTTTATTTGTTTGTTTTGAAACAAGATCATCCTCTATTACCATGCATTCTGGCCTCAGACCTGCACTCTGCTGTCTCCGCCTCCAAGTACTAGGGTTGCAGGCATGTGCCCACACAGCCAGTTTACTGGATTATTATCTCTCCTCTGTGAGGAGAGGACCCATGATCCCCCTCCTGAAGTGTCCTTTAGTATCAAGGAGCCTGGGGACTGAGTGAAACACTGCTGACCTCTTTCTGCCCTTGTCAGCATGCATTCCCACGCAAGGATTGGTAAATTGAGGAGAGTAACTGGACATTCTCTGCTCAGAAGTCCCCTTCACTTCTTGGGGAGAGCAGTCCACAGGGAACCAGAGCTCACTCTCCTCCCAAGATCTCCATCAGGCCTTTCCCCCAGTGGGGGAGCCCTCTGTGACCAGCCCTGCCTGTGGCTGGCGGGTGGATCTGCCCGTTCTGGACATGGGCGTTAAGTTTGTGTGGTTTCACACTCTTTCTTTCAACATAGCCTTTGGCAACGATACAGGCAAATGAATTGTGGTCTCCATCTAACTTTTCTTTTACATATCAATTTTTGGGGGGACAGTGTTGGTGCTGGGGATTGAAGCCCCTATTTTTATATTTTGAAACAGGGTCTTACTAAGTTTCTGAGGGTCTTGTTAAGTTGTTGAGGCTGACTTCAAACTTTTGATCCTCTTGTCTCAGCCTCCCAGTTACTGGAATTACAGACATGCACCACCACACTGGGCTCCAGATTGTGTTACTTCAAAGCATGCGCTGTGTGTGAAGTGCTATGATATAAACATGGTTTCCTTTAGAGAGTGAGATTAGGAGGAAAGCTGGACTGAACATATACCTACCAACACTGGATTTTTCTAACCATATTTGTAGTGTTATTTGATAGTTAGAAACTATCCATGTAAGATTATTGAGAAGCATACTTATAAAGTTTTGTTTATTTCTTTATACTTTCTGTATTAAAATAAACATTTTTAAGAAAAACTCTTATAAGAAAAAAGGAAGGGAAGAAGAGAGGGAAGGAGGGGGAGAGGAAGGAAACCAAAACCCATAGCAAATCCCTTTGTAGAATGGATAATCACACTCACATGTCAAGGCTCTTTGTTGAAAGGATAAAGAAATGCCCTAGCTACATTAAACAAAAAATAACTGCATCTGAAAGTATCAATTAGCTCACAAAGAGCCAAGGGTGGTGATACATCTCATCTCAGTACTTGGGAGACTGAGATAGGATTGCAGGTATGAGGACAGCCTCAGCAACTTAGCGATAACCTGTTTCAAATGTTTAAAGTTGGGACAGATCGCAGGTTCAAGACCAGCCTCAGCAACCTAGTGAGACACTATCTCAAAACAAAAATAAAATAGAAAACAGGCTGGGGATGTAGCTTAGAGGTAAATTGCCTTTGCATTCAGTCCCCAGTACAAAAAAAAAGTTATTTTTTTTAATGCAGCCAGGTGTGGTTATGCATGCCTGTATGCCCAGTCCTTGGAAGGCTGAGACAGGAGGATTACAGGTCCAAGTCCAGCCTCAGCAATTTAGTGAGCCTCTAAACAACCTAGCAAGACCCTTTTTCAAAAACAAGAAAAATATTTTTAAAAAGAGCTAGGGGAGCCGGGCATGGTGGCGCACGCTTGTAATCCCCGCACTTGGAAGGCGGAGACAGGAGGATCGCGCAGGTTCGTAGTCAGCCTCACTGGTTTAAGAGACCCTGTTTCCAATAAATAAAAAAAGGTCTGGGAGTGTAGCCTGGAGGGAGAAGGGCTTCCAGGAACCCCAGTACTACCAAAAAAAAAAAAAAAAAAAAGAAGAAGAGCTAGGGGTAACACTTGAAAGTAGAATTCCTCTGGGTCCAATCTCAATACCATACACACCCAAAAAAATTTTTTTGTTAATGCTTAAAAAGGGCTGGGGATGTAGCTCAAAAGTAGACTACCTCTGGGTTCATTCCCCCAGTTAAATAAATAAATAAATAAATAAATAAATAAATAAATAAATAAAACAAAAGCTGGGCTCAGTGGCACATGTCTATAATCCCAACAACTCAGGAGGCTGAGGAAGGAGGATTGCAGGTTCAAGGATGGTCTAAGGAACTTAGCAAGACACCATCTCAAAGTAAAAATATGAAAAGGGCCGGGGATATAGCTTGGTGGTAGAACACCCTGGGCTCCATCTTCCATTCCATAGCATATACACATACACACACAACAACAGCAACAGAAAGCTAACGAAGAAGATGGGGAAGCTGAGGAACCAGCTAAGGACTGGGCCTGGCGCCAGGCCGCCTCGGGCACCATCATCAGGACACCCAGGGCACCTGGGAGGAAGAGCTCCCACCACACCACCACCACCGCTGCGCCACCCAGCCACTGCGGCCTGGACTCTTCCAAGTTCAGGACAGGAGCGGCCACTGCCAAGGTGAGGACGCCTGCCGGGCCCAGGGGCGGCCTGCAGTGGGGTCAGGGACCCCTCACCCTCTCATTCGCTGCTACGGGAGGATCTAGGATGCTGGCAGGGAAGTGGTTTGTGTGGGGATGATGAAGCCATCTCTGATTGCTTGGTTCTGTTTCCTAAGCGAATTAGACAAAGGACTGTCAGCTGAGAAAGAAGTGAGAAAACAGCACTAGAGATCTGAGGAAAGATGCCAGCCAGCACTTCTGGAGGTGGGGTTCCAGTTATCTACGGCAACGTAATCATCCACCCGAAACAGTGACTTGCAAAAAATTGTCACTTATTTTGCTCCTAAACTGGGGACCCAGTATGCCCAGCTAGGCAGCTCTCGTTCAGGGTCCTTCATAAGAGTAGTTAGAGCTGGGAATGGTGGCACACACCTATAATCCCAGTACTTGGGAGGCTGAGAAAGTAGGATAGAAGGTTCAAGGCCAGCCTTAGCAATTTAGTGAGACCCTATTTCAAAATAAAACTAAAATAAGGATGAGAATGTATCTGGCAGGTAGAATGCCTCTGGGTTCTATTTCCAGTCACACACACACACACACACACACACACACACACACACTCCAGTTAGATGTAGGTAGGGCTGGTCATCCTGAAGGACTGACTTCATACATAGCTTGGCTCCTGGACTGGGACAGTAATAGCTGGTGATCCTCGGAGGTAACTTGATATCACTTTATTTTTACTCATTTATATTTATATAGAGAGAGAGAACATACACATATATATGCGTGTGTATATGTATAAACATACATATATATAAAACATATGTTTATATAGCAATATATATGTATATTCACACAGCAGCTGAAGGTTCCCAGGGCCCCAAGAGAAACCAGCAGAATCTTCATGACTTTTTCTAAACTGGCCTCAGAAGTCATATGTTGTCCACTCTGCTATGGTCTAGTCCTGGGAAACTAGAACACAAAGCCCTACCCAGATTCAAGGGGAGGAGATGTAGACCGTCCCACTAAATGGAAGAAATGTCAAAGAATTTGCAGAGATATTTTTAAGCCACTACAAGTAGAAAAACAAAAATATTAAAGAAGGATACTGAAAGTATAGGGCTGTCTTGAGAGTCACTTGGCCAAGTCCTGCACTAGACAGAGGCCCGTGGGCAGAGTCCATGCTACCACCTGGTGACCACGGGCTGCCGGGGTACAGAGCCAGGAGGGTGGGTGGTTGATTCCCCATGGATTTTATCACTCCTGCCATCTCTACGAGGATGTAAGCGCTGTGAGGGCAGGACCCTCTGACTTATGGCTGCACCTTGGAGACTGGAGCTGGGCCTCCTGCAAAGTGGTCCTGAACCTGTCTGTGTTGTGGCGGAACCTGGCTCGTTTTCACAGCTTTCGTTCAAGTCTTCTTCCAATCAAGACGCCTCCCTGCCTCCTGGTCACCAACCCCCCTGTGTGACTGCACAGATCACTGGACTGCTCAGAGCTTCAGTCCTCCCACCTAGAAAATGAAGATCCTATGATCTCTCAGGGCTCTTGCAGGCTTAAAAATCATACCTTGCTCTCTTCTCCTACTGAACTGATGGCTTTCAATGACAATGGCAAAACACTTGCACGCAGACAACGGCAGCAGCGTGGGGCCCTCGGCTTTTTACCTTGCAACGGAACCACTTAAGGCACAGCCTGTGGAAACTCATTGAACCTAAAAGCCGAGCCTCCTACACTCAATAAATCCTGGTTGGATTTCAGCTTGAGACCACAGAGGGAGAAGTATTGATGCCAGAGCTGTAAAGTACCTAAAAAAAGACAGATGGAGCCCATCCTTTGCCCTCGTGGGTGTTCACATCCTTTCTCGGCTATCACCCAACCCAGTCAAATGAATATATCTCTTTTTATCTTTCCACATATGTCAATCCTTTTCTTTCCTGAATCATTTTTGTTGCTTTCCTCTGAACCTTCCCCCCTCTGCCTCAGCCTTTTCAGTGTTTCAAGTCAAGGCTACACACAGAGTGGGGGGTGCTCAGAGACAACGGAGAAGCTGGGACAATAAAGACAAGAAACCTTTAGTAAGGCCCCAGTACTGACTGGACGGTGCCCACTGGGCCCTGAAGGCCGCGGAGCACCCTGCAGTCAGATTTGCAGGCTTGGCCACTGCCTGTGAGATGGATTTGAGGGTCCAGTAAGATCTCCTGCTCAAAAAACACTAGCTGGGGTTCAAATCCCAGCTGCCTCACAAACTAAATGTGTGTGTGCCCTTGGATAAGTTGTCTCCTAACTGTCCCACTCCTCAGTTTTTCTTCTCTAAAAAAACAAGAATGGTAGTCCACAGGGTTGTTGTGAGGACTGGATAAAATGATACCCACAAAGTGCCTTTTGGAGGGTTTTTGTTTTGTTTTTGCCGTGCTGGAGGTAGAACCCCAGGGCATTCTAGCTACACACCTCCGAGCTACACCCCAGCCCTATTTTATTCTTTTTGTGTGTGTGTGTGGTGGTACTGGGGTTCCTGGAAGCCCTTCTACCTCCGGGATACACTCCCACGGGCTACACTCCCAGACCTATTTTTTTTTTACTTTTTTATGTGGAAACAGGGTCTCTTAAACCAGCAAGGCTGGCTCCGAACCTGCGCGATCCTCCTGTCTCCGCCTCCCAAGCACGGGGATTACAAGCGTGCGCCACCATGCCCAGCTTTATTCTTTATTTTGAAACAAGGCTCATTAAGTTGCAGAAGACTTCACTAAGTAGCTGAGGCTGACCAAGAACCTCAATCCTCCTGTTTTAGCCTCTGACTACAAGCATGGGTCACCACACCTAGCTGGTTTTGGTTTTGGTTTTGGTTTTGGTTTTAGTTTTTGGTTGAGTTACTGGGAATGGAACCCAGGGACCTCTACCAAGTTATATCCCAGCCTCCCCCACCCCCTCTGGGCTACACTCCCAGACCTATTTTATACTTTTTTATTTGGAAACAGGGTCTCTTAAGCCAGCGCGGCTGGCTTCAAACCTGCGCGATCCTCCTGTCTCCGCCTCCCAAGTGCAGGGATTACAAGCGTGCACCACCACGCCCGGCTTATTTTTTTGTTTTAAAACAAGATCTTGAGCCAGGCATGGTTGTTCACACTTGTAATAATCCCTACTTAGTGAGGCCCTCCACAATTTAGTAATACCCTGTTTCAAAATAAAGAATAAAATATAGGACTGGGGATGTAGCTCAGAAGTAGAAGGCCCCTGAGTTCAATCCCCACTATCACAAAATTAATTAATTACAAAAATAGGATCTTGCTAAATTGCTGAAGGCTTCACTAAATGCTGAAGCTGGCTTCAAAACTGCAATCCTGAGCCAGGCGTGGTGGCGCATGCTTGTAATCCTCGAGTTTGGGAGGCTGGGACAGGAGGATCGCACAGGTTCGAAGCCAGCCTCAGCTACTTAGTGAGGCTCTCAGCAACTTAGTGAGGCCCTGTTTCCAAATAAAATATAAAATAGGTCTGGGAGTGTATCCCAGAGGTAGAAGGTCCTTGGGTTCCACCTCCAGTACCACAAAAAAAAAAAAAAAAAAAAAAACCTGCAATCGTGTCTCAGCCTGCAAGTACTGGGATTATAGGTGTGCACCACCACGCCCGGCGACACAAAGTGCTTTGAGCAGTACCTAGCACATAGTGCAAAATAAATGTGAGGTATGATCTCTTATCTTCCATGGTGCCTGAAATCCTCCTGTTATTCCTTGGGATTAAGGCAGTGGATCTAGCCTTGCTGCTGGTCTTGTTCTAGAAATATTCTTGGGCTAAGAAGTTTAGTTATGCTCCTGCCCTATCTGCAAAGAATGGCATTCCTGCCTTGATAATCTGCCCACTGTCTAATTATTCTATCACCAAGTTTGTGCCTTTAGTCTCCTTCTTGTGACTAAAGTCCAGCTTCCGAAATTCAGATGGATAGACAGAGTTCCACCAGGGATGAAGTTGCTACCCAATAAACATTAGCTGGTTGACTGCCCCGCTACTCCATCGTGTCTTGATGCCGCCCTGGAATGGTGTCCCTGTGCCTCAGCCTTGGTGATCCCTCCTCCTGCGCCCAGCAGCTGCTTCCCACCCACATCTGAATTCTCAATTCATCCCCCTGAACAGACAGTTCCAGAACATCAGCCAAACCTGTTATGGTGAAATATGTTATGGTTGTGGAATGTTATGGTTTGGGAGAAACTGTCCCCAGGGACCGCTGTTAGGGTCCCAGACACAATTTCCTTCAAACCACAACAAAACCAAAAAAAAAAACAGAAAAACCGCGGGTCCTTGTCCTGGGCTAAGGATAAGTATACGTAGCTCAGACACTTGATGAAGATTTAAAGAAATTTATTTAAAAAAATAGGAATACAGAAGATAGTTATAGCCCCATGCCAATGGCATGGGGGGGGGGGGTTCGAGCAATTCACCACCCAAAAATACAGCACGTGAACCCGACTTTTTATACCCATGACCTCCATCTTGTTTACGTAATTCTGACATAGTAAACGTCCCTGTAAGGTACCTACCCCAGCAAGGTGTGACAAGGTGTCTCCTTTCACAAAGGTCGAAGGTCAACCCCTCCTCCCATCCTAGCTAGATTATCTAATCATGTAGATCTGTCTTTAGACAGAAAAAGTCCTAGTTCTCCTCTCTCCTATTGACTTACTAATTACTTTTAGCTAAGTCAATCTAAGTTTCAATAGCTGTTTGCTTCCTGACAGAAGCCAAGCCTTTTTCTCTCCAGGTTTGCCATTTTGACACAATTATTTCTGAAAAAAATCTATTAATAATCAGAGCTTTCTCAAATCTTCCTAGGCCATTCCCAATACTGGTACAAAACCACTACCTTTTTTTTCCATCTTCTTGGCTGAGTAAGCAGGGTAACTAAGTCCCTGGGGGATCCTCCTCAGAACACCCACTCCACAATTCCCCTGCCAAAAAACTCCACCTCTGCAGCTGGTCGTGGTGGGTTGTAATCCCAGTACTTGAGAGGCTGAGACAGAAGGATCCCGCAGGTTCGAAGCCAGCCTCAGATACTTAGTGAGACTCTCAGCAACTTAGTGAGACCCTGTTTTCAAATAAAATATAAAATAAGTCTGGGAATGTAGCCTGGAAGAAGAAAGCCCCTGGGTTCCATCCTCAGTACCACAAAACAAAACAAACAAACAAACAAACAAAAAAACTCCACCTCTGCAGAGTCAGACAAGAACCTACCAGATGTCTTTATTGACATGGACCAGCTTCCCCACCCCTGCCCTTCCCTCCTAAGTGCTCCATGAGGGTCCAGTGAGAGCTCCCTCAATCTGCCCAGTGCCCAGAACACCAACCAAGTGCAGAGGAAGAGTCAGAACTATAACAGAGGAGATCAGGCCACCTAGGCCAAAGGGTCCAGGACAAGAGGGGAATGTAAAATGAGGCTGGAAAAGTAGGATGGTCCCTGACGAAGGGCTTTGGAAGGAGACAGGCAAGTCTGGACTGAAGACAGGCATGATTAGGGTGGCATTTCAGGAAGGCACCTGCACCCAGGTAGCCTCATGTTGGAATGAGAAGAGTCTGGAGGGGAGATGACCAGCGAGGTTAGCACAGACCCCTTCCAGCAGAGGCCACAGTCCCTTCTGTTTTCAGTGTAGCTGTTGTTGATGGAACCGCAGTACCCAGCAAGATGGTGTCTAACACCCATTTTGAGAGTCACATGCCCAAACCATCCAGATGTGATCTTAGTGAAGGACTACAAAGCTGGTGGTATGATATGATCTCTCCTGAACGTGGCCCAGCTATAGCTGACTGGGTTATCAATATGGAATATATTTTCGGGGGATTGGGGAGCAGGGTACTAGAGATAGAACCCAGGGGCATTTTACCTTTGAGCTACACCATGACCTTTTTTATTTTTTATTTTGAAACAAGGTCTCATTAAATTACCACACACAGGCCTCAAACCTTTGATCCTCCTGTCTCAGCCTCCCAAGCCCTAGGATTTCAGGCATGTATCACTGTGCCTGGCTCAATTGCAGGATATGAATGGAGAACTTGCAGCAATGACAAAGCTATGAAAGGCCCATCTCAAGTTGGAGATTCTCAGGATTCTCTTTCGAGTGATGGATGTTACGGATTGGGGAGAATATGGTTTGGGGAAACTGTTCCCCGGGAACCCCTGCGAGGGTCCCAGACACACTTTCCCCCAACCCATAACAAAACCCAAAAACAACCCAAACAGAAAAAAAAACCTCAGGTTCTTGTCCTAAGCTAAGAATAAATATGCATAGCTTGGACCGTTGCTGAAGATTTAAAGAAGTTTATTAGAAAGAAATACAGCCGGGCGTGGTGGCACACGCTTGTAATCCCCGCAGAGAAAGGAGGATCGCGCAGGTTCGAAGCCAGCCGCGCGCGCTGGCTTAGGAGACCCTGTTTCCAAACAAAAATGTAAAAGTAGGTCTGGGAGTGTAGCCCGGAGGTAGAAGGGCTTCCAGGAACCCCAGTACCACAAAAAAAAAAAAAAAAAAAAAGAAGAAGAAAGAAAGATAGAAATACAGAAAATAGAAATACAGCCCCATGGGGGGGGCAGGAGTGACTCAAAATGAATACACCAAAGGGATCGCACGTGGACCGGACTTTTATACTCATGACCTCCATCTTATTTGTGTAATTCTGTCCCTGTAAGGTACCTCCCCCAGCCAGGTGTGGCAAGGTGTTTCCTTCCATGAAGGTCGACCCCTCCTACCATCTTAGCTAGGTTATCCAATCCTGTAGATCTGTCTTTAGAGAAAGGCCTAGTTCTCCTCTCCTATTGACTTGTTAATTGCTTTTAGCTAGGTTAATTTACATTGGAATAGTTGCCTGCTTTTAGGCAGAAACCAAGTCCTTGCACAGATTTGCCCCTCACCCAATTTTTGAAATATATTAATAATCATAGCTTTCTCAAATTTTCCTGGGCCATTCCCAATACTGTTACAATGGAGATTTATCTACCACAATGGCCAAGAGCATAGGTGCTTCAAGCTTTGAGGAGTTTGGCAATTCTCAGGACCACAGTTGGAGAACAGTGATAAATGCATTCAAAGAAATCACTACCATGATGGAAAGAATCAACCTCCCTCAAAATATAGATGCTCACTTTATTCAAACAAGTGTATGAACAGCAGAACCTAGCAGGAACAAGTCAATGATACTGTAGCTTCTGTTTGTCTTTATATTGCAGGTCGTCAAGAAATGTTTCTAGTACATTTAAAGGAAGTACAGAGAGCCAGGCATGGTGGTGCAGGTCTATATCTCCAGGACTCAGAGGTTGAGACAAGAGGAGTACAGGTCAAGGCCAGCTTCTGCAATTCAGCAACTTAGTGAGAACCTGTGTCAAAAAATAAAATAAAGCCGGGCCTGGTGGCGCACACTTGTAATCCCCGCTCTTGGGAGGCAGAGACGGAGGATCGCGCAGGTTCGAAGCCAACTAAGAGAACCTGTTTCCAAAAAAAAAAAAAAGTATAAAATAGGTCTGGGAGTGTAGCCCAGAGATAGAAGGGCTTCCAGGGACCCCAGTACCACCAAAAAATAAAAATAAAATAAATAAAATTAAAATTAAATAGAGCTGGGTACATATCCCAGAGGTAGGACACTCCCATGTTCCACCCTTAGTAACACCACCACAACATCAAAGAAAATAGCTTTGATTTTGTAGGCCCCCTGAAAAGGTCTAAGAGACCCTCAAGAGTAGAAGGGACGCCAGAGCTTTCTCTCTCCACCACATGAGCACACATTGAGAAGGCAGACACTTGAAGCCAGGAGAGCCCTCATCAAGAATGATCTTTGACTTCTTAGACTATGAGAAATAAATGTCTGTTATTTAAGCCACCCAGTCTGTGGTATTTTATTATAGCAGCCTGGACTGATTAAGACAGTAGGGTTAAGAAAAAAATAAATAAATAAAACCTCAATTTCTGGTAAAAGAAAATAGAAACATTCTAATGTCATAGAAGGTAGGGGATAAATTCCAGGCCATTCAAGAAAAAGGGGGAAACCAGACCTGGTAAAACACGCCTGTAATCCTAGTACTTGGGAAGCTGAGACAGGAGGATAGCAGGTTTCAGACCAACCTCATCAACGTAGTAAGACTCTAAGCAACCTAGTGAGACCCTGCTTCAAAAAAAAGAAAAATAGGTCTAGGGATGTAGCTCAGAGGTAGAATGTGTCCTTGGATTCAATCCCAAATAATACACACACATACAAACACACACACACACACACACACACACACACACACACACGTGCAAGGAAGAAGAGAAAGGAGGCAGCAGAGGAGAAAGACAAAAACTTGATTTTTTTTTTTTTTTTTTTTTGTGGTATTGGGGTTCCTGGAAGCCCTTCTACCTCCGGGATACACTCCCACGGGCTACACTCCCAGACCTATTTTTTAACTTTTTTTATGTGGAAACAGGGTCTCTTAAGCCAGCGAGGCTGGCTCCGAACCAGCGCCATCCTCCTGTCTCCACCTCCCAAGCATGGGGATTACAAGTGTGTGCCACCACGCCCGGCAAACTTGATTATTTTGGAGTTGGGAAATAAAGATATGGAAACTCTAAATATTTCTTCTTCTTTTTTTTTTTTTGCGGGTCTGGGGATGGAACCTAGAGGCATTCGACCTCCGAGCTACACCCCTGCCCAATTTTTTTTTTTTTTTTATTCTTTATTTTGAAACAGGGTCTCACTGAGTTGCGCAGGGCCTCACTAAGTAGCTGAGGCTGTCCGCAAACCGCAATCCTCCAGTCTCAGCCTCCCAAATGCTGGGATTACAAGCGTGCGCCACCACGCCCACACAAACAAATGACAGTGAGGACTTGGTGATTTCAGGAGTCAGAGGAGATTTGACATCTAGGAGGACATTGGAGGGCACAGCCTGCCTGGGGGTCCACAGGAGAGGCCCATGAGCCAAAACGTGGAGTTTAGAGCTTTGCCTGATGACAGGAGACCTGGTGTGACAGAGTCCTCAAGTCTCAATTAAAGGAGCTACCCAGTACACCTTCCCCAGACCCAGTGCCCATATCTCCTCTTTATGTTCTTGGCCAAGTGCTGCCTATGGGAAATAAGAAGGGGAAAGCCCAGTTAAGTATAGGAAAGATCATACTGACAATAGGAAGATGGGAAGAGGAAGATTTAACACACCAAGGAAGCCAGGCTCAGTGGCACACATGTATACATCCCAGTACTTGGGAAGCTGAGACAGGAGGATCCAGAGGTTCAAGGCCAGCCTCAGCAACTTACTGAGACCCTCAGCAACTTAGCAAGATCCTGGTTCAAAATGAAAATAAAGCCGGGCGTGGTGGCACACGCTTGTAATCCCCACGCTTGGGAGGTGGAGACAGGAGGATCGCGCTGGTTCCAAGCCAGCCGCACTGGCTTAAGAGACCCTGTTTCCAAATAAAAATAGAAAAATAAGTCTGGGAGTGTAGCCCGGAGGGAGAAGGGCTTCCAGGAATCCCAGTACCACCACCAAAAAAGAAAAGAAAAATAGCTAGGAGATAGAATGCCTCTAAGCTCACTCATCAGCGCCAAAATAATGATGATGATAATAACACCAAGGGAAAATGAGCAAAACAGTAAGGAAGTTATGTTTATGAGCTGTTACCCCCACCTTAAGATAGAGGCTAATAGAAAATAGCCAGGAGTGGTGGTACAGGCTTGGAATCACAGTACTTGGGAGGCTAAGACAGGAGGGTCACAGGTTAGAGGACAGTCTCAGCAAGTAGTAAGACTCTCATCAACCTAGTGAGATCCTGTTTCCAAATAAAAATAAAATAGGGCTGGGGTATAACTCAGAGGTAGAATGCCTCTGGCTTCAATCTCCAGTGCCATTAAAAAAAAAAAAAAAAAAGACAGAGGAAAATGACAAAATGTGAAAACCTGGATGAGCCCAGCCAGACAGACTCTATTCAGCTCTACCTCTGGGAAATAGTAAGATCGCCCTGCAGGGAGCTTAAGGAGCATAAGCCTTTGAATGGGGCTTAATAACAGCAGAGCCAGGCCTTTTCTCCAGTCCACAGTTGTATTGGCCTCTTTGATCGCTGAATAAGTCAGGGAAGGATTTTTCCTGGAGTAGAAAGCTTTCCGTGGCTGGTTTCTTGGGAGTCTTGGCAGGTGTGTGGCCACCCAGCAGGGAGTCCTGAAGCTCTGAGCAGCCAGCAGTGGGAGAGCAGCAGGTCGCACAGCTTTAGAATTGCCCTCCAGGGGAGAAAGCAGGAGGTTGGAAACCCAGAGACAAAAGGCAATGGGTGTGGAGGGGAGGGAAGAAGTAGGAGAGATTTTTAGAAAACAGAAAAGACTAGCACCCTTGTAATCCCAGTGTTTGGGAGGCTGAGACAGGAGGATCACAAGTTCAGGGCCAGCCTCAGCAACTAGACAAGACTGTTTCAAAATAAAATAGGGCTGGGGGTATAGCTCAGAGGTTGAATGCCCCTGGGTTCCATTCCTAGACACACACACACACACACACACACACACACACACACACACACACAAAGAAAATGGAAAAGATTGACGAATTGGATGTGTATCATGGAATTCAGCATGATGCCCAGATTTTTTACCCATAGATCTTGGGCTTTTTTTGTTTTTTCTTGTGGTACTGGGGGTGGAGCCCAGGGGCTTTTATACCTTCAGGATATGCTCCCAGACCTATTTTATACTTTATTTGGAAAGAGGGTCCCACTAAGTACCTGAGGCTGGTCTCGAACCTGTGCAATAGTCCTGTCTCAGCCTCCCAAGCACTGGGATTACAAGTGTGCGCCACCACGCCCAGTTAGATCTTGGGCTTTGATAATGCACTTCACTGAAATGAGGGGTGGCAAGAATTCTAGGGCAAGAAGGTAGGCATGAGGCTGAAGAGGCCGCACTTCAGTTCACAGATAAGTCTTGCATGTGGTGGCGCACGCTTGTAATCCCCGCACTTGGGAGGCGGAGACAGGAGGATCGCGCTAGTTCGGAGCCAGCCTCTCTGGTTTAAGAGACCCTGTTTCCAAATATAAAATAGGTCTGGGAGTGTAGCCCGGAGGTAGAAGGGCTTCCAGAAACTCCAGTACCACCAAAAAAAAAAAAAAAAAATTCATCATCAAAGCCTGGAGATGGGAGAGGAAGGCCGGTGCTAACGCAAAGGAACAATTGCTGTCTGTCTCTTCCCTGGAGAATATCAAGTAAGATTGTCTATAAACCAGGTGTGATAGTGCATGCCTGTAATCCCAGTACTTGGGAAGCTGAGAAAGAAAGATTTAAGGTTCAAGGACAGCCTCAGCAACATAGCAAGACCCCGTTTCAAAATAAAAATAAATTGAGGAATTATTATCATTGGTTATGTGTATATATGTGAAAATACCAATGTCAGTCTCAGTACTTTATATAGAAAAGGGGAGAATGAGGAGGAAGTTGGGGGGCAACAAGTACTGTGTGCATGTATGTCACTGTCAATATGATTTATGTTATGATGTGAGACTATAATGCACCAATAAAAGCATATTAAAAGGGGTCTGGAGTGTATCTCAGAAGTAGAATGCCCTTGAGTTCATTCCCCAGTACCAAATTAATTAATTAAAAATAAAAAAGGTTGAGGGTATGTGGCTCAAAGGTAGAATGCCCCTGGGTTCAATCACCAGTAACACATACACAGAGACCATTTTTCTTTTACCAGGCTCACTTCTCTCAATTATGTTACCTCCCTGGAACTCTGCAGCATTTCAGCTTGAGACTCTGGACCAGAGCCATACAAGTGGAAAGCAGAAAAATTATCTAAATTTCATGTGACTTACCTGCAGTATTCATTATGTTTATTCTTTTTTTTTTTATGGTACTGGGGTTCCTGGAAACCCTTCTACCTCCGGGCTAAACTCCCTGACATATTATATATATATATATATATATATATATATATATATATATATATTTTTTTTTTTTTTTTTTTTTTTAAACAGGGTCTCTTAAGCCAGAAAGGCTGGATTTGAACCTGCGCGATCCTCCTGTCTCCACCTCCCAAGCACGGGGATTACAAGTGTGCGCCACCACGCACAGCCATTATGTTTATTCTTGTTCCCTGCCACTAATTTTAAATCACCATAAATCTCTGAGCAAATGACATTTCCACCATCTGTTTTGTCTTCAAATCTCTCTAATAATTCAGGGCATCTAGATCTCACAAATTGTGTAGCAGGGCATGATAGTCCACACCCAAAATCCCAGTAGCTGGGAGGCTGAGCCAGGAGGATCGCAGTTTCAAAGCCAGCCTTAGCAACTTAGTGAGGCTCTCAGCAACTTTGAGACCCTGTTTCTAAAATAAAAAATAAAATAGGGCTGGAGTTGTAGCTCTAAGGTAGACTGTTCCTGGGTTCCATTCAAAAAAAAAAAAAAAAAAGGAAAGAAAGAACAAAAAGTTTTGCAGCATTACAGGTAGAGACATCCTCTAGAAAAGTAGAAAACGGTACTAACGACAGGGACATGTGAGACAGAGATGAAGGCTGAAGAAATTGGTGCAGTTTAGTTCACTTAATTAAAGGAGTGTGGAAAGAAAAAGCAAGGGCAAGAACAGAGCTGTAAGAGGAATAAATTATTAAAATTGAGGGAAGGAGCCATGTGGTGGCGCACACATGTAATCCCAGTACTTGGGAGGCTAAGACAGGAGGATCACAGTTTTGAGGACAGTCTCAGTAACTTAATGAGAACCTCAGCAATCTGGTGAGACACTGTTTCAAAAAAAATTTCTTTTTAATTTAAAGGGGGCTGAGGATGTAGCTCAGAGGTAGAATGCCCATGGGTTTAATTCCCAGGATCACACACACACACCCAAAGAAAGTATCCATCTTTTTTTTTTTTTTTTGGGGGGGGGTCTGGGGATGGAACCCAAGGGCATTCGACCTCTGAGCTACACCCCCAGCCTGATTTTTTATTCTTTATTTTGAAACAGGGTCAACACTGAGTTGCAGAGGGCCTCACTAAGTAGCAGAGACTGTCCGCGAACCATGATCCTCAGGTCTCAGCCTCCCAAATGCTGGGATTACAAGGGTGCGCCACCACGCCTGGCTCCATCTTATTTTATCATCTGTTAAGTGGAAGAAGTAGAAACACCCTCAGCATGATTCATAACTAATGCAGCAAGGGCTCACAAGCCCCGCCTCTTCCTCACCAACAGACATTGGTGCAACTTACGCTCCAAAGCACCTGGGTCGACTGTGCCTGCAATCCCATCCTTGAATGGCACCTGCTTTCCCCGTTCTGTTTTCCTCCGTCTCTTATTAGTTCTTCCTAAAATGCATTCTTTTAATAAATCTCCTGTACACAAACCATTAACGTAGGGTGTGCTTCTAGCCCAAAGTCTGTAGTACTCTCACAGAGCTGTTTAAAATACAGGTAAATAAACTGGGCGTGGTGGCGCACGCTTGTAATCCCAACGCTTGGAAGGCTGAGACAGGAGGATCGCGGAGGTTCAAAGCCAGCCTCAGCTACTTCGTGATGCTCTCGGCAACTTAGTGAGACCCTGTTTCCAAATAAAGTATAAAAATAGGTCTGGGAGTATAGGCCGGAGGTAGAAAAGCCTCTGGGTTCCACCCCCAGAACCTCAAAAATAAATAAATAAATAAATAAATTTAAAAAATACAGGAAGATAAGCTGGGCGTGGTGGTGCATGCTTGTAATCCAGTTCTTGGGAGGCTGAGACAGGAGGATCTCAGGTTTGTGGCCAGCCTCAGCTACTTAGTGAGGCCCTCCCCAACTTAGTGAGACCCTATTTCAAATATAAAGAGTAAAAAATAGGGCTGGGGTCTGACTCGGAGATAGAATGCCCTTGGGTTCATTCCCCAGTACCGTAAAAAGAAAAAAAAATACAGGTAGATAGCCTGTATGATAGCATACCCCTGCAATTCCAGTATTTGAGAGATTAAGACAGGAAAATCACAGGCACAAGGACATCCTCAGACACTCAGACACTAGTGAGACCTAGTGAGACCCTGTTTCAAAATAAAAAATAGGATCTGGGCGTGGTAGCGCACGCTTGTAATCCCAGCATTTGAGAGGCCAAGACAGCAGGATTGCAGTTCGCAGCCTCAGCTACTTAGTGAGGCGCTTTACAATTCAGTGAGACCCTGTTTTCAAAATAAAAAATAAAAAATAGGGCTGGGGGTGTAGCTCGGAGGTAGAATGTCCCTGGGTTCCATCCCCCGTACTAATATATATATATATATATATATATATATATATATATATATATATATACATGTAGAGCATTTAGAACAGTGCCTGACACATAGTAATTGCTCAATAAATCTGAGTAAAAAAAAAAAAACAATGGGCCAGAAAGAATGGGATATGATTATTATGATAATGTTATTGCAAGACCCCTAGCCTGTGGTAAATCACTTAGAAGCTGCCTTTTCATCCCATAAGGCAAAAAGCAGAACAAACTAAAAATCCACAGTTCTTCCTAGATCTGTCGAAGCAGCAAGGCCACTGGGCAAGCTGCTGCGCCCCAACCTGCGAAAACAGTCTGGCAGGTCTAGAGTGCAACTTACAACGGCGGAAACCTCCGCAGGAATCAGTGCTGCGATGGGAAAACCGTGGGACTGCTGACGGCTCTGTGTGGACACACCTGAGAGTTCAGAGCTCCGAGGGGACCCAGTCATACACAACATCACATTTTGTGAGTTTTACCCCCAGAAACTCCACAAGGTTCTTTTTTTTCTTTTTTTTTTCTTTTTTTTTTTTTCTGGCAGTACTGGGGATGGAACCCAGGGAATTCTACCTCCGAGCTACAACCCCAGCCTGGTTTTTTATTCTTTATTTTGAAACAGGGTCTCACTGAGTTGCAAAGGGCCTCACCGTCCCTGAGCCGCAATCCTCACGTCTTCAGCCTCCCAAATGCTGGGATTACAAGCGTGCGCCACCACGCCCCGCTCAAAGTAGCTCTTTCCAATCATTCGCACAGAAAGGCAGGAATTTCTCTTTGTAAAACTGAAGAAAGGCGTAACTTCTCTGTACAATTTCATATAAAGTTTTGGTTTTTTTTAACTGTGTGATTACTCTGCCATCTAGCTTCCTAAGCCTATACAGCTGTTGGTGAGATTTTCTTGGGGCATATTATAACTGAGCACTACTTTGGTTTAACGTGGACTGTTAAGAACACTTAATGTTCCATGATAGTAAACAAACATGTGCGCATACACACACACACACGCACACACACACACCCCACAGCAATAGCAGGAAGTGTTATGTCTCCTCCACAACAGGAAACAGTCTTTATTTGAAAGGTCAACCTATAGTGTTGTAAGAGACCCCTGAGCCAGCTGAGGTTTCTTCCTGTTAAGTAAAGGTCAACTGAACAGCACTCTTTCTTTTTAAGAATCTGGAATGAGATTTTGGATTTGCACTGAGTGAACTTAACATAAAAAGCCAACTGATAAAACACAGAGCATCTGCCCATCTGCCTAGTTAATAAGAATAATATAGACTTCCGGGAAGATGGCGACCGAGAAAAGCGGGGCTTAAGAGCCCCACTAACAACCAATTTCCATTACCACAAAACCAGCGCCTTTCATAGCCAGAAAACACCATCACCAGAAAAACAAAAAAACCACCAGGCTCCAGAGAGAAAGCGGACTGAGAACAGAGCTCAGGGCCACAGAGGAGACACACGCGCCCGAGGACGCGGCAGCGGCAAACTCAACGGACGGCTACAGCAAGCCGAGGTGAGCCACTGCGGAACAGCCAGGCGGGATCTTTCGGCGCAGACAGCATTTAAAGCTCCCAGTGGCTGAGCTAAGCACACGCTGCAGGGATTCAGAGTGGAAATCAAAACCAGAGAAGAAAAAATAACGCCAGCTTCACGGCCGAGGGCGTGGCAGCGGCGCCATATTGCCACTGGCGGCAGCAGCAGCAGGGAATTCACCGAGTCCAGTACAGCTACATCTGTGTACTCAAGAACAGTGAGTCAAATTGCGGGCCACAGAGGAGAAATCCCAGTACTGTACCCCCTGGGACTTGACTCAGTGAGGGGGTGGCGGTGGCAGAGATATCACACCATAGGAGAACGTGCAACCTGGCGCCCCCCACAGTCTAAAGCAGCCTCTATCGACTCCCTGGGTCGGAGACTCTGTGATACAACCCAGTAAAGGAGTAGTGGGGTCTGAGATAATACAGACTCGAGATCCAGAGCACCTTAAGTGAAGCCATAGTGACCCAAGTGAAGAACCCAGAGAAGGAACAAACCTCCGAAATCATGGGAAAGAGGAATAACACTGGAGTAATGAATGCGCACAACCCCACAACATCAGAACCCGATAAAACAGAAAATCAGAGATTTCTAGAAGATCAAATCAGGAAAATAACTGTAGAAATAATAGAGGTGCTTCGAAAAGAACTCAGAGAGAGCCAAAAAGAGATAAAGGATGCAATTAATGAAGTAAAGGCCTCAATTCAAAGCACAAACAACCGATTAGACCACATGGAGAACAGAATCTCGCTCTTAGAAGATGAGCAATCCAAAAATGAACGCATAGTTTCTAATCTAGAAAAAAATATCCGACAGCAGGAATCTGACATTGAAGAAATATGGGCCCATCTTAAGAGAGCTAACCTAAGAATAATTGGAATAGAGGAGGGAAAAGAAAGTGATACCAAAGGGATCAACAATCTCTTCAAGGAAGTAATAGCAGAAAATTTTCCAAATATAGAGCAAGAGGTTGATACACAGATCCAGGAAACTTATAGAACTCCCTTTAGACAGGATCGGAGAAGAGGATCCCCACGCCACATAATTGTCAAAATGACCAATGTGGAAGCCAAGCAGAGAATCTTAAAGGCAACAAAAACAAAGGGCCAAGTGACATTCAGAGGCAAACCAATTAGAATCACTCCAGACTTCCCAAACCAAGTCATGAGAGCCAGAAGGGCTTGGAGTAACATATTCCAAACTCTGAAAGAAAACAACTTCCAGCCAAAAATTTCCTATCCAGCAAAACTTTCTATCAAATTAGATGGAGAAATAAGAAGCTTCCATGACAAACAGAAACTGAAGGAATTTATGTCTTCAAAACCAGCGCTAGAGAAAATACTCAAAGAGATTAACTACAAAGAAGAAATAGGTAACACTCACCAGAACCAGAGAAACAAGAGTTTCCATCCAACAGACAACTAAGATTGGTTATCTGTGGAGATTCATTATTTATGTTAGTCTTTTACCTATCTCTAAATTGTATTGTTTGCCTTTATTGTTGTTAATTTTTAGGATTTCTAGTTGGAATATTAATATACCTTCAGATATAGCATTTGGAAATATTTTATCCCATTCTATTAGTAACTGTTAACTCTGTTTACATTGTCTTTGGATATACAATATTTTCTTTTATTTTTTTAGGGAGCTTGTATATTCTTCTGTTGCCTGTGCCATTGAAATCATATCCAAGAAATCACTGCCAATTTCAATGTTGTGAGGTTTTATGACCCAGATTTTCTTCTAAAAGTTTATAGTCTTAAGATTTATATTTAGGTCTTTTATCTATTTTGAGTTAATACTTGTATGAGGGATTAGGTAAGGGTCCAATTTTATTCTTTTCCATGTAATTATTATTTTTCAACAATATTTAGTTAAAAGACTATTATTTCCACCACCAAATGTTCGTGGAAACCTTGTCAAAAATAACTTGACAATATAGGGAAGAATTTAGCTCTAGGCTTGTATTTAACTACAATGGTCTATATATCTGCCTTTAGAACAGTACTACACTGTTTCAATTATTGTAGCTTTATATGGTTTGAAATCAGAAAATATATATCTGCTAGCTTTGTTCTTTTTCAAGATCGTTTTGGGTATCTAGAATTCATATTCCATATTAGGATAGATTTTTTTTCTGAAAAATAAATATATAAATATATGATAGTTTCACCTAAAAAAACAGAAAAAAATATGCTCAGGTAAGAAAGAAAGCAAAAAGAAATATTGAAATGTTATCTTTAAATCATCAAAAGCTTGGTATCAGACAAATGAAACTGTTATGTGAGATTATCATTTTTAATTTTGGATAAATTGCTATAATACTAGATGTCAACCACTAAGCCAAGCATGGGAAGGAGGGATGGGGAGAGAATGGGGTGGGGATCGGGTGGGGGTTGACTGGGCGATGTGTGCATATATGTCTACAAAAGTTTGTATCCCACTATGATGTATGAATACAGTGCACCAATAAAATAAAATTAAAAAAAAAAAGAATAATATATACTATAGCCGGTCGTGGTGGCGCGCGCTTGTAATCCCCGCTCTTGGGAGGCTGAGACAGGAGGATCGCACACGTTCGAAGCCAGCCTCGGCTACTTAGTGAGGCTCTCAGCAACTTAGTGAGACCCTGTTTCCAAATAAAGTATAAAATAAGTCTGGGAGTATAGCCAGGGGTAGAAAAGCCCCTGGGTTCCACCTCCAGTACAACAAAAAAATAAATAAATAAAAGAATAATATATATATTATAGAGTGTTGTTGCTAGGAAAAAGTAACTTACCTCCAAGAGAAGGAACGGAAATCTGTCTTTTGGCATGAAGCTGGGTTTGAGATCAGATTAAGCACTATTCTTGAGAAGAGTCACTAATATCAGACAGTAAATGTCCTCCTCTCCCAGGGGCTAGAGGATTGCGTGGCCTAGAAGCAGGAAACAACTCAAGCAGCGGAGAGACCCTTCGCATCCAGCATAGGACCTTGCCCTGAGGTCTGTGTTTCTCCCAAATGCCCCCACACACACACACACACAGTGTATATTTCTTTCTATTGAGCTACCTAGTTTAAAAATGTTGCCAGGCGTGGTGTCACATGCTTGTAATCCCAGCATTTGGGAGGCTGAGCCAGGAAGATCCGCGATTCGCGGCCAGCCTCAGCTACTTACTGAGGCCCTCTGCAACTCAGTGAGACCCTGTTTCAAAATAAAGAATAAAACAGCAGGCTGGGGGTGTAGCTCAGCAGTAGAATGCCCTTGCATTCCATTCCCAGTACCACAAAAAAAAAAAAAAAAGAAAAGAAAAGAAAAGAAAAGAAAGAAAGAAAATGTTATCTTAGCTTATTTTTTTAAAGTGTTTTTTGTTTTTGTTTTTGTTTTTGTCTTTTGGAACCAGGGATCAAACCTAGAGCGCCACACCTGCAAAGCAGGCACTTTGCCACTTAACTACATCCTGGCCCCAAAGAAAATGTTTTCAAGCCAGGTGTGGTAGTACACACAAACACACACACACACACACACACACACAGAGTACTTGGGATGCTGAAACAGTAGGATTGCAGGTTCAAGACCACCCTCAGCAATTTAGCAAGATTCAGCAACGTACCGAGACCGTTTCAAAACAAAAAATAAAAAGGGCTGCAGATGTGGCTCAGAGGCAGAATGCCCCCTGATGAATTGCCTTTATCTTTTCCTCCTCCCACTTTCTGGCCTTTTTAATTAAATGTAGGACTTCTAGAATTTTTATCATAAGCATCTGGGACTCATTGGGTTACTGTGTAATCATAGTACTGTGATTCTCTCCATGCTCATTCATAAGTTTATATATCCTGTCTCCTGTCAGCTCATTTTAGTGAAACTTCGATTGGAGACATTTTCCCTTCACTTCAACACTGTCCTGAACCTTAACCTTGAGAACAACAGCTTTTCTGAGTCCTGTGAAAATATGTAGTGAATCATTGAGCCTGAGGGTGCTGCTCTTAGGAACCACACAAAAAAAAAAAAAAAAAAAAATTGCAAAAAAAATTGCAAAAAAAAAATCTTTTTTGTGTTTTTCTGCTCTAAAAGGCTCTAAATAAATGTAATAATAACAACTGATATTTCAACAATAAATTTGCATACAAGGACATAGCTTTCCAATTTATACAACAGAAACTTTAATATGGAACAAATGTGTATTGTATAAGTTTGGATGAACTCAAAACGCTTTACTTTTGAATATGCGCCATGTAAGTAAAGTGAAGAAGAAACATCTTGAGACACCTCAAACTGTGGGTTTGAGGGTTATTTTCATGAATTTAGCATTTGTTACGCCCTAAAGTTTTCCTATACTGTGACCGTGTGTGTGTGTGTGTGTGTGTGTGTGTGTGTGTGTGTGTGTGTGTTTACTGGGGACTGAACCCAGGAACATTCTCTCTCTCAGCTACACTCCCAGCCCTATTTATTTATTTATTTATTTATTTATTTATTTATTTATTTTGCAGTACTAGGGATGGAACCCAAGGGGATTCAATCTCCAAGCTACACCTCCAGACCTATCTTTTTTTTTTTTTTGGTGGTACTGGGGTTCCTGGAAGCCCTTTTACCTCTGGGCTACACTCCCAGACCTATTTTTACATTTTTATTTGGAAACAGGGTCTCCTAAGCCAGTGCGCGCGGCTGGCTTCGAACCTCCTGTCTCTGCCTCCCAAGCGCGGGGATTACAAGCGTGCGCCACCACGCCCGGCCAGACCTATCTTTTATTCTTTATTTTGAAACAGGGTCTCATTGAGTTGCAAAGGGCCTCACTAAGTAATAGCTGAGACTGTCTGCGAACTGTGATCCTCCTGTCTCAGCCTCCCAAATGCTGGGATTACAAGCATGCGCCACCACACTCAGCTTATTATTATTATTTTTTTTTATAAATAGGGTCTCACTACATTGCTGAGGGTTTTACTAAATTGATGAGGCTGTGCTCAAATCTGTGATTCTCAGCCAGGGGTGGTGGTGCAGACCTGTAATCTCAGTACTTGGGAGGCTGAGACAGGAGGATCGCATGTTTACAGCGAACCTCAGCTACTTAGTGAGGCCCTCCATGAGCCAGTATTGAAAAATTGCTTTGGTATTAATTTCCAAAATGTAAAAGGTAGTCAGGGCCTGGGTGCAGCACAGGCACTCCAGTAAGGAGTGTCACCCCCAGTAGAGGACTGTTTCAAAATAAACAATAAAACATGGCTGGGAGTGACTCTCAAGTACTGGGATTACAGGCATGGTACCACCACCCGCAGCTTAGTGTTGGAGCTCTGAGCCAACCTGACCTCCAGAGCGGGGCCTTGGAGTGGGAGGATGCACTTCAATCACTTGTAATGATTCAGTCAATCATGCTTACTTAATAGAATTCTGAATTCTAGCTGGGTACAGTGGCACATGCCTGTAATCCCAGTATTTGGGAGGCTGAGAAAAGAGAACCGTAGGGTCAAGGCCAGTCTCAGCCATTTAGCAAGGCCCTCAGTGACTTAGTGAGACCCTGTTTTAAATAAAAAATAAAATAGGGCTGGGAGTATAGCTCAGAGGTGGAAGCCCTAGGTTCAATCCCCAGTACCACACACACAAACACAAAACAGACACACACACACACAACTCTGAATTCTGAAGCACAGTGGAGCTCCTGGTTGGTGAGCACGTCGAGGTTCTGGGAGGGCGTCATGCTGATTCCACCCTGACATGGAAGGTTTGTGTTTGGGACCTTCTCAGGCTTCATCTTATGTGTCTCTTCATTTGGCTGGCCCTAATTTGTGTTCCTTATAATAAAACTGTAATTGTAAATACAACATTTTCACAAACTGTATGAGTTAGACTAACAAACCGTCAAACCTGAGAGGATTTGTGGGAAGCCTATGGATTTGTGGCTAGTTGGTCAGCAATGCATGTGGCCTGGAGACGCCCACTGTGCAGCTAGCAGATGACAGCTTGATTGAGGGCCACGCCCTTTAACTTTGGGGTCTGGATAACTCTAGGAATTAATGCAAGAAACAACTTTCATTATATTAGCTGGTGTCAGAACTCTTTTAAATCTTTGCACATTATTCTTTTAAGCCTCCCCCCACTGTTTAATTGGTATATTTTCCTGTCTCTGAAAATTGTCAGAATCTTGAAACGGAACACTAGTAATGGAATACATACTTTCTAATAAAATAATGGAATTTTCTTCATTTAACAGTTTTTAACAGTGGTACGGTCTTCAGGAACAAATTAAAGTCATTAACAAGGAAGAAATGTATTATAAAAACCTATAATAGCCCGGCACAGAGGCACACACTTGTAATCCCAGTACTTGGGAAATCTGAGACAGGAAAATCCAAGTTTGTGACCAGCCTCAGCTACTTAGGCCCTCTGCAACTTAGTGAGACCCTATTCCAAAACTAAAGAATAAAAACTAGAGCTGGGGATATAGCTCGGAGGTACACAGCCCCTGGGTTCAATCCCCAGTTCCAAAAAAAAAAAAAAAAAAAAAGAACGAAAACCTATAATAAATGTCCCAGATGAGAAGTAGCTATTGTCAACATGCTTTGCTCTCCTGGTAATAAAGAAGCTACAAAGCCAGGCATGGTGGTACACACTTGTAATCTCAGTACTTGGGAGGCTGAGACAGAAGATCACAGGTTCGAAGCCAACCTTGACAACATAGCAAGGCCCTCCACAACTTAGTGAGACCTTGTTTCCAAATAAATCAAATTAGGCTGGGGGTTTACCTTGGAGGTAGAATGCCTCTGGGTTCAATCCCCAGTGCCACACACAAAAAAAGAAGCTACAAGATGGGCCTGGTGGCACACAGCTGTACTTGGGAAAGTGAGACTGAAGGATCACAGTTCACAGCCAGCCTTAGCAATTTAACGAGAACCTGTTTACAAAGAAAAAAAAAAAAAAAAAAAAAAAATATATATATATATATATATATATATATATATATATATGAAGTGTGGCAAAACTTTAAAGGAAAGAAAAAACAAAAACAAAAAATATCCTCTAGCTTCAGCAAGTAATGAGACTCTCATCAACTTAGCAAGACCCTATTTCAATCTAAAAATAAAATAGGGCTAGAGTGTTCAGCTTGAAGGTAGAATGCCCCTGGCTCTATCTCCAGTGCCAAGAATAAAAATAAAAAAAATAAAATAGGCCTGGGAGTGTAACTCAGAGGTAGAATGCCCCTGGGTTCAGTCCCCAGTAACAAACAAACACACACACACACACACACACACACACACACACACGCACACCCCAAAAAGTAGGGTTAACAACATCAATAAGATGGCACAGTAAGGGAGATAGCCTTGGAACTTTGAGTCAGACAATTAAATTATAGCTCCATGATTTATCAGTTGTGTCTTTGAGTAAATCACTTTATCCCTACCAGTCTCAGTTTTATGATCTTTAAAACACAACAATCCTTGATCTGCTTGTCTGGCAAAGCTGTTTCAAAGATCAATAGAGACAGTGAATATGGAAATACCCTATAAAAACTAAATCAATGCAAAATCCCGGCATTATAAAATTTCAGATCCAAAGATATCTTTTCAAATGTAACATCTGAAAGATAACAATTCAGATATACAAGAGTAGTGTTTTTCCAAGAACTGTGAATGTCTCTGCCCCGGCAACAGAAGACAAGAACATAGAGGAATGTGAGCGATGAAAACCTGAAAAAGTTGAATTTTTCAGCCAGTATATGAAAGGCGCCTTCACCCATACGTCCTGACAGAACACCAGTAACTAAGCCCTGCTGGGCACAGAACTGCTCAGAATTGCAGAAATTAAAATGTCTGACCCAACTGGCCTGAAACCAAGTCGTATAATGGTAAAGTTTGGCTTCTGTATCCTTCTTACCCTGGGTAGCTCAGGCGCCGTCAGCACTAACGGAGTGGACCAGCCCCATCTTCTAGGCTGCAGTTCCAAATATGAGTCCTCTCCTTTCATGGCTGACAGACATATCCTCTGTACTAGATGTCCACACTTAATCTTCATGCATGTTAATAAGAGTTAATAGCCATCAAAGGAAGAACAGATGCCCGAGTATCACCATGAAATGGAATTTGTCAGTATGTGAAACAGGAGCACAAGGTGGCCCCGACTCCGCCCATGAAACTCAGCTGAACAGATTGCCAAGAAACGGTTCCACTTCTTTTTATTTGATTCTCTTATTGATTTGTCTGTGCTGCCATGAATGTTTATCACTCTGTCAACTAGTCCTTTAATTTGCAATCTTATTATTTTAGGAAATAAAACACAAACCTCCCTTAGCATTAATATAATGAGATATTACTCTTTATGGACGCCTGTTAGGGGTTTTAGTAACCCACATTTCTTTGGATCCCGGGGAAAAAGCTTATTGATTTTTCCAGCACTTGCTGTTTGTGCTGGATGTTTGGCAGTAGAGTCGTAGCTAGTCGACACAGGGGAGCTGTTTACATTATCGGCATAATTACTATTAGGTTGCACAATGTGCATCATGCAGCTGGTACTTACAGTCTTGCAACATTATGAAACTAAGCTGTTCTTTTTCTCTCACTGCTACAACAGCTAAAATCATGTACACATGTACACTGCTTTTCTTCTGAACCCAGATTATTTATAGTAAGAAGTCACAAAGTTAGCTCCTAAATGTGGGCCTCTCGGAAGGCTTGTTCAGAGAGATCAATGGGATCCTGCATTCCTAGTGACAGAAATACTATAATATATATATGCAGACTATAATAATTATTATATATTATATAAATTATATATTATATGTTATTATATATAATTATTATATATAAACAGACTATAATAATATATATTATATGTATGGAGAAAGAAGGCATGACTTTTCTCTGAGCATCAGCCTCCCCTGTTTTACACCCATTTCTCCAGGTACCTTTTCTCTCTCCTCCCTTTCTTCCAGATCTTGAAAACTTTAGCCAGTCTGTTTTGATGGTAATGCACTCCCTTTCCTATTTATTAATGATGCTATGTATTTCAAGATTATCTGAAGCCAAACATGGTGGTACACGCTTGTAATCCCAGCATTTGGGAGTCTGAGAGAGGAGGACTGTGGTTCATGGATAGTCTCAGCTACTTAATGAGTCCTTTGCAACTCAGTGAGACCCTGTTTCAAAATAAAGATTAAAAAAACAGGAAGCTGGGCATGGTGACGCACGCTTGTAATCCCAGCAATCAGGAAGCTGAGACCAAAGGATCGCGGTTCACGGACAGCCTCAGCTACTTTGTGAGGCCCTCTGCAACGTAGTGAGACCCTGTTTCAAAATAAAGAATAAAAAATAGGGCAGGGGGTGTAGCTCGGAGGTCAAATGCCCCTGGATTCCATCCCTAGATCTGGAAAAAAAAAAAAAAAAAAAGATTATCTGAATTAACAAATGTTTCACAATAATGCTTTAATGGCAGCATGCCACATCTGGTAAACTGACCAAGGACAGGGAAAGCACCATCCAGGAGTTACCCATGCATAAATGGGAAGGTCTGCAGGCAGAACAAGAATCCAGGAAAATATATAATCAGATGGTATGTATCCAAAGGTGAAGGTTGGTCATTGTGGATGAGAGCTCAGCTTCCTGAAGTGTGTTCTTTGGACTCCCGGGATAGCATCCACTCGAGGTCCACCTGTGCCACTTCCACAGCCAGACTTAGATCTTGCCCCAAGATTGGGGTTCTCAAACTATGCAGGGGAGCAGGAATGTTTTTATAAACAGAGAGAAAACTGTCAGGGTTCTAAGGGGCCCAACCAAAACAATGGAGAGGGTAAGTGATAGGACATTATGGTTCTACAGGCCTTTCAGACATCTGTCCAGAGTTGTTTTTTTCAGTCAGAAGGTATAGTCTAAGCCTGGCATGGTGGCACATGCTTGTAATCCCAGTACTTGGGAGGCTGAGACAGGAAGATCACAGGTTCGAAGCTAGCCTCAGGTACTGAGTGAGGCTCTCTGCAACTTAGTAAGACCCTGTTTTAAAATAAAGAATAAAAAATAGGGCTGGAGGTATAGCTCAAGTTAGAATATACCACAAAAAAAGAATGTTCTAAGAGTTTACTCTCCAGTACAGTACCATAAAAATAAATATAGACTAGAATCAAATCCAGCAGTACTCACCATTGACATATATAATAAGCTGTTTTAACAGAAGGATTTTCAGTAAGCAAAGAAAGCCAGTTCTAGCTTTCTAAAAATTCTTTCTAATTAATCAAGTGACTTCGAGTTCAAGACACTGAATGATAATTTATACAACTAGATTAAACTTGTTACTTCCTATTTAGTTTTTTTTTTTTTTTTTTAGGTACTAGGGATAGAATCCAAGGGCATTGTACCTCCAAGCTATACCCGCAGCCCTATTTTTTAGTATATTTTTATTTTTGAAACAGGATCTGAGTTGTGAATGGCCTCATTAAGTAGCTGAGGCTGTCTGCAAACCATGATCCTCGTGTCTCTGCCTCCCAAATGCTGGGATTATAAGCAGGTGCCACCACACCCCGCCTCCTATTTAGTTTAAAACTCTAAAAAACATGGGACACCTGGAACTAGCACAAATTATCATCTAATTTTTGGCCTTTATAAAGCCTTGATTCCAGAGCCAGGCGTGGTGGCGCACGCTTGTAATACCAGCATTTGGGAAGCTGAGACCTAAGGATCACAGTTCGCGGACAGCCTCAGCTACTAAGTGAGGCCCTCTGCAACTCAGTGAGACCCGGTTTCAAAATAAAGGAAAAAAAAATTGGGGCAGGGGATGTAGCTCAGAGGTCGAATGCCTCTGGCTTCCATCCCCAGACCCACAATAAATAAATAAATAAAGCCTTGATTCATACACACTCCTATAGAATAACAACAAACTAAGCCTTCTTCTACATTCTCGATTAACCCTTGGAAAACATCTTTTCTTCCTTTTTCTTTTTTTCTAATTTTTGTGGATATTGAGTAAAATCAGATACTTTTGTTATGCCCCTAGTATAGTCTGTACCCAAAAGCTCATATTCCTAAAGCACCAATGATTTGTGCATTTGGTGGTGGTGAGGAGATACTACAGATTGAATCCAGAAGTGTTCTACTCTTGAGCTACACCCTAGACCCTAGCCCTGTTGTTATTATTACTTTGGTGGTACTGGGAATGTTTGAAATCCAAGGGCATTCTACCTCTGAGCTACACCCCCCAGCCCTATTTTTTATACTTTATTTTGAAACAGGGTTTCACTAAGTTGCAGAGAGCCTCACTAAGTAGCTGAGGCTGTCCACAAACCCCGATCCTCCTGTCTCAGCCTCCCAAGTACTGAGATTACAAGTATGCACCACCATGCCTAGCCCTTAGCCTTATTTTACTTTTTATTTTGAAGCTGGGTGGGTTTAAGTTGCTGAGGTCCTAAGTTGTTGAGACTGGTTTCAAACCTGCAATCCTCCTGTCTCAGCCATTTCTGGGTGAGAACTACCTTTAATGGTAATTGGCAGCCAGGCATGGTGGTGCATGCCTGTAATCCCAGTACTTGCAAGGATTCCAGGTTCAAGGCCAGCTTTAGCAATGTAGCACTGTTGCAATGTAGCAACATAGCAATATTGACCCTTTTCAAAATAAAAAATAAGGGCAGGCATATGCTTGTAATCCCAGTACTTGGGTGGCTGAGACAAGAGGATCATAGGTTTGAGAGATCAGTCTCACCAATTTAGTGAGACCCTGTTTCAAAATAAAATCAGTGCTGGGCATGGTGGTTCATGCTTTTAATCCCAGCATTTGGAGGCTGAGACCAGAGGATCGTGGTTCGAAGACAGCCTCAGCTACTTATTGAGGCCCTCCCCAATTTAGTGAGACCCTGTTTCAAAGAACAAAAATTAAAAGCAATCCAAATTGGTCACTTCAGCTTCCCTCCTGTCATATTTTCCTTCCTGTCAGATGAAACTTCAGTAGAGATCAATTGTATCCTAACTAGGGGCACAAAATCCAGTTGATCAGTTCCTGCTTAAACAGAGTCCTAGCTTGGCTTCTAATACGTTTTGGTTTTTCTTCCTGTCTACTTCACTCAATTACAGGTATTCACCAGCAAGCCTGGCTCACCAGTGAACTCCTTTTTTGTGGTGCTGGGATTAAACCCAGGGGTTCTACCTCTGAGCTTCTACTTCAGTTCTGCAAGAGGGCCTCAGCTCTAGCCTCATCTTATTTTCAAACAGGGTCTCACAAGCAGGGAGTGGTGGCACACGCCTGTGGAGACGGGACTGTAGGCTTAAGTTCAGGGCTGGGGATATAGCTTGGAAATAGAATGTCTCTCTGGGTTTAATCCCCAGTATCACATACACACAAAAGAAAAAAAAAAGAAACCAAGCTACGAATCAGGCCAGAGCCGGGTATGGTGGCCCCGGCTTGTAATCCCAGCATTAGGAAGGCTGAGATAGGATCAGTTCCCAGACAGCCTCAGCTACTTAGTGAGGCCCTCCACAACTTAGTGAGACCGTTTCAAAATGAAAAATAAAAAAGGACAGGGGGCGTAGCTCGAGGCAGAATGCTCCAGACCCGCAAAATAAATGAAAACAAGCCAGGCATGGTGGCACATGCTTGTAATACCAGCATTTGGGAGGCTGAGACAGGATCATGGTTTGTAGATAGCCTTGACTACTTAGCAAGGCCATTTGCAACCTGGTAAGACCCTGTTTCAAATTAAAGAGTAAAAAATAGGGATAGGGGTATTGCTCAAAGGTAGAATGCCCCTGGGTTCCATCCCCAGCTCCACACACAAAAATATAAAACAAAATTGTTATTTACCAAATTTCAGCATTTATGACAGAGAACAAATCATGTATTTTGAGAAACTGAGCCAGGCAGGCCTGACAGCACATGTTCATAATCCCAGTACACAGGAGCCTGAAAAGAGGATCACAGCCGGGCGTGGTGGCGCACGCTTGTAATCCCCGCGCTTGGGAGGCAAAGTCAGGAGGATCGCGCAGGTTCGAAGCCAGCCGCGCGCGCTGGCTTAGGAGACCCTGTTTCCAAATAAAAATGTAAAAATAGGTCTGGGAGTGTAGCCCCGAGTTAGAAGGGCTTCCAGGAACCCGAGTACCACCAAAAAAAAAAAAAAAAGAGGATCATAGGTTTGTAGCCAGGCTCAGCGACTTACTGACACTGCTTAAAAAAAAAAAAAGGCTAGGAGGTAGAATACACTCAAATCAAAGGTTTTTCTTAAACATTTTATTTTATGTACAAAGAAACATGGTCTTTCACTGGGTAGGCATCATGGATAATCCATTCAAGGAAGATCACTCAGTCCAACTGGAAAAAAAAAGAGGTAATTTTTATAATGCTTTAATTTCAACCTACCCCCCCACAAAGACTGGCTCATTCTAGAATGTTTAACTAGAAACACAATATGCCCAAGCTAAAGACCCAGACTTAAGTAATTTATTTACTGAATGCCTACAAACCACTCTACAAACCCCAACTTTTAGTACTGGTAAATTCACTCCTTCCTTCAAGCAAAGTATTTACCAATAAAAATACTACATAGCCCGATATAGTGGACCACACTTGTAATTCAGTTCTTGGGAGGCAAGACAGGAGGATCATAGGTTCCTGGCCAGCCTCGACAACTTAGCCACACCCTGTTTCAAAACAAAAAATAAGGGCTGGGACTATGGTTCAGAAGTAGAATGCCCCTGGTATCCATTCACAATACCACCAAAAAAAAAGATAAAATGATATTTACCAAATGCTCAGGCCAGTTTTATCAAGTAGGTTACTATAATTCAGTGGGACAGAGTTCACTCTCATCTGTGACACACTTGTTCCCATTGAGTTATTTAAACTACATTTTAACACCAGCATATAATGATTACATATTTGGTCAATGCTGTTAAATTTGCATTAAGAACATTTTCTAGCCGGGTACGGTGGCGCTTGCTTGTAATCCCAGCATTTGGGAGACTGAGACAGAAGGATCAGTTTGCGGATAGCCTCAGGTAATTAGTGATGCCCTTTGCAACTTAGTGAGACCCTGTTTCAAAATAAAGAATAAAAATTAAGGCAGCGGGTATACCTCAGAGGTCAAATGCCCCTGGGTACCATCTCCAGACCCGCAAAAAAAAAAAAAAAAAAAAAAAAGAACAATTTCTACCTGTTACACTGAAAAGACCTCACATTAACTTACATTCACAAAATCAACCCAACATCTACTTTAAATGAGTTAATATCCTCTACAAAACTAATTATAAATCAAAATGCTGGTGTCTTTCTCTCAAAGAGCCAGCCAGAAATTCATTTTCAGCTGGGCATCGTGGTGAACATTTGTAATCTCAGTACTTGGGAGACTGAGGCAGAAGGATCACAGGTTCAAGGCCAGCCTCAGCAATTTGGTGAGACAGTTTCAAAATAAAAGTAAAAAATAAGAGGACTGGGAGTGCAGCTCAGACGTAGAAAGACCCCGGGATTCAATCCCTAGTAACATAAAGAAAATAAAGACCCCGGGATTCAATCCCTAGTAACATAAAGAAAATAAAATTAAAGAGCGGGGCATGGTGACACACACACCCACAATCCCAGTACTCGAGAGGCTCATACAGGAGATCAGCCACAGGTCTGAGGCCAGTCTCAGCAACTTAGCAGAACCCCGATTCAAAATCAATACTAGAAGCTGGGTGTGGTGGTGGCAAATGCTTGTAATCCCATAACTTGGGAGACTGCGACTGTAATACTGCAAACTGGAGGAGGGCCTCAGCAAATACTGAGACTTTTACCAGCCTAGCAAGACCCTGTTTCAAAAACACAAATAAAAAAATATGGCTGTAGCCCCTGAATTCTATCCCTAGGACCACACGAAAGAGAAAAGACTAGGGATGTAGCGCAGTGGCAGAGCGCCCGGTACGCAAAAAAAAAAAAAGAAAAAGTATGCCCTCAAAGGGCCAATATGTAAGGTAAAATTTAACCCTAGTGACTTCCGTTAAGTGAAATATTTTATCCAACTTTGTAAGTGACACCTAAGTGGCGTGGCTGTCTTAAGGGGAGGGGTAGCTAGGAAGGTTCATTTCTAAGGCCTTCACCCTCCCCGTCCAATTATCTGGCTGCTCAACCTCCCGCCGGCGTCACCGGCTCCAAGAGCCCGGCCGGCGAAGGCGCCCAGCCCTGGGCGCGCAGGGCCCGCACCTTGATGAAGCCGATGTCCTTCGCGTACTGACGGAAACACTGGCGGCACATGTTGAGGCCGTACTTCCGAATCAGACCGTGCCGGTTTGAACAGACGCGGCTGTGAAAGAAAGAGACGGCATTTTTGTAGGTGGCAGTTATCCCAAGGTCCGCACCCGCCCGCACCACAGGCCCGTAATGGCGCCGGCCGCGACTCCCATTCGTTTTGCTGCAGCGCGGCCACAAACTCCTCGACTTGAGACTTTGAGCAGCCTCCACACCCAGAGCAACCCTTCCGTAAAACCACACTACTTCTCACCAGGAGCGAGAGCCCTGGCCGAACTTCCGCGGATGGCTCCAATAGAGCTGCTGGTGACCCATCTTGCTTCCAAGGCTGCAACGAGGCAAAAGGAGGGAGTTGGGGCACGCAGGCGCACTTCACATTTTTTGCCCGGAACACTGCTTACCCAGAATGCAGTGCTGAAAAGTGACGCGTGCGCAGTGTGGCGACGTCGCTTTCGCCTCCAGCGACCGCGGAGTCCTTGCAGGCCGGCCCCGCTGATGACGTCACCACAGCTCACGTTCTAGTTCTACTTCAGCGCCGGGCCAGACCGCCGGGCGCGGTGGCGCGCGCCTGTAGTCCCAGCTACTCGGGAGGCTGAGGCGGGAGGATCGCTTGAGTCCAGGAGTTCTGGGCTGTAGTGCGCTGTGCCGATCGGGTGTCCGCACTAAGTTCGGCATCAATATGGTGACCTCCCGGGAGCGGGGGGCCACCAGGTTGCCTAAGGAGGGGTGAACCGGCCCAGGTCGGAAACGGAGCAGGTCAAAACTCCCGTGCTGATCAGTAGTGGGATCGCGCCTGTGAATAGCCACTGCACTCCAGCCTGGGCAACATAGCGAGACCCCGCTTCTTTTGAACATCTCAGAAGTAAACGTCTACTTTCAAGAAGCAAATCATTATTAAGTGTCTTTATTGGCTTTGCCTAATCGTGCCGTTTACATTTCTTTAATTATAATTTTACTCATGAAAAGCTGATCTTGATTTTGAAAAGCCTCGGCTCAGCACTGACACCTACTGGAAAGATTTTAAAAACAACTTGAAGTATACTGTAATAACTAGGAGTCAACGATAGGGGTATAACTTAGTGGCAAGAACTTTTGCCTAACTTGTAAAACACTAGGGTTGATCCGCCACTCTGCAAAATAAATAAATAAATAAATAATATCTACACACATACATATATACACGTATGTGTGTTTGCATATATATAACATTTATATATCATCTTTCTTTACATATCATACCTGTCATGAGCAACAGATAACTTCTGTGACTGAAAAAAGAATTTCAACACTCACCAGTTAGAGATAATGTAATTGCCTCAGAAATTTCCTGAGCCAACGCATTATGTCTTAAAATTATAAGCCTGGTTTGTTTGTTTTTTGTTGTTGTTGTTTGTTTTTGTTTTTTGTTTTTTTTTTTTTTGTTTTTTTTTTTTTTGTTTGTTTTGTTTTGTTTTGTTTTTTTGCAGTACCGGGGATTGAACCCAGGAGCATTCTACCTCTGAACTACAACCCCAGCCCTATTTTTTTTAATTATTTTTTATATTGAGAGAGGGTCTCACTAAGTCACAAAGAACCTCACTAGGTAGCTGAGGCTAGCCAGGAAACTGCAATCCTCCTGTCTAAGTCTGGGATTACAAGCATGCGCCACCACGCCCAGCCTTGGGCTTGCCTGGGTTTTTAAGAATAACCAAGCTCTGTTTCAGATTTTAAAACCACATATTCCATATTCCTTTCCTCCCCAATGCATCTCCTTTCTACCTAAAATTTTATTTCATCTATTCTACTTCATCAATACCCAGTGTTTCTCACAACAGACCATAAAGCAAATAGAAGGGGATGAAAAACAGTGAAAATATACAGCAAAACTGGGGAATGAAGGTGAATTTAAACCTCCTTGTGTGAGCATTGCCTACATACTTTATATTGATAAGTACAGAGAAAGATGTATCCATATAGATACATATATAATAAAGTGTATCTATAAAGTAACTTTGAAATGTGTCTTTCTTATAAAGTATATCTATAGATATAGAAGACAAACCATTATAAAAATTTTGGACTAGGCGTGGTGGCAGTGGTACACACTTGTAATCCCCACGCTTGGGAGGCAGAGACAGGAGGATCCTGCAGGTTTGAAGCCAGCCTCTCTGGCTTAAGAGACCCTGTTTCCAAATAAAAATATAAAATAGGTCTGGGAGCGTAGCCCGGAGGTAGAAGGGTTTCCAGAACCCCAGTACCACCACCAAAAAAAAAAAAAAAATGGAGTTAGAACTACCAGGCCAAAGAATATAAGCTTTCATACAAATGTATTAAGAACTTGCCCCATAGAAATTATAATAAATAGCTGGGCGTGGTGGCTCACGCTTGTAATCCCCGCGCTTGGGAGGCTGAGACAGGAGGACCGCGCAGGTTCAAAGCCAGCCTCAGCTACTTGGTGAGGCTCTCAGCAACTTAGTGAGACCCTGTTTCCAAAAAAAAAGTGTAAAATAGGTCTGGGAGTGTAGCCTAGAGGTAGAAAAGCCCCAGGGTTCTACCCCCAGTACCACCAAAAAAAATAATAATAATAAGTAAATAAGAAGAAGGAAAGAAAGAAATTGTAATAACTAAGTCCTGCATAATCCCAGCACTTAGGAGGCTAAGACAGGAGGATTGCAATTCATGGACAGCCTCGGCTACTTTCTGAGGCCCTTTGCAACTCAGTGAAACCCTGTTTCAAAATAAAAAAAATACAAAATATAGGACTGGGGATGTAGCTCAGAGGTGGACCCAGTACCACAAAAAATAAAATAAAGAAATTGTAAAAACCTTACTCTTATCCACAGAGTGCCTATTTTCCCACATTCTCTCAACAGAGTGAACTAGCAAGCTTTTTTTATACTTGTCCTTTTCATGGAGTAGAAATGGTAGTGCTATTTCAATTTGATTCTTTTTTTTTTTTTTTTTTTTTTGTGGGTCTGGGGATAGAACCCAGAGGCATTCGACCTTCGAGCTACACCCCCTGCCATATTTTTTTTGTTGTTGTTCTTTATTTTGAAACAGGGTCTCACTGAGTTGCAGAGGGCCTCACTAAGTAGCTGAGGCTGTCCGCGTACCTCGATCCTCCTGTCTCAGCCTCCCAAATGCTGGGATTACAAGCGTGCGACACCACGCCCAGCTCTTTCTTTCTTTCTTTCTTTCTTTCTTTCTTTTCTTTCTTTCTTTCTTTTCTTGTCTTTCTTTTTTTTGTGGTACTAGGGATTGAACTGAGGGACATTCTACCTTTGAATTACACCCCAAGCCGTGTGTGTGTGTGTGTGTGTGTGTGTGTGGGTGTGTGTGTGTGTGTGTGTGTGTGTGGTGTTGGGGATGAAATCCAGGGGCCTTCTACCTCGAGCTATACTCCTAGACCTCTTTTATATTTTATTTGGAAACAGGGTCTCACTAAGTAGCTGAGGCTGCCTTTGAACCTGCTCGATCCTCCTGACTCAGCCTCCTAAGTACCAGGATTACAAGCGTGCGCCACCACACCCAGCTTCCAAGCCCTATTTTAATTATATTTTTGAAACAGAGTCTCCCTAGGTTGATGAGAGTCTCACTACTTGTTGAGACTATCCTTGAACCTGCGAGCCTCCTATCTCAGCTCCCCATATACTAGAATTACAGGTGTGTGCCACTACCCCCAATTTATTTTCAATTTTTGATGAAGCAGAGACTATTTTGAAATACTTATAAGCTTTTTTATATATCTTTTATATATCTTTATTTGAAAACTTTGGGTCCATAACCCACTTTGTTTTCATTTTAAATTATTTTATTTTGCCAGGTGTGGTGGTGCACGCTTGTAAGGCTTGGGAGGCTAAGACAGGAGGATCACGCAGGTTCGAAGCCAGCCTCAGCTACTTAGTGAGGCTCTCAGCAACTTAGTGAGACCCTGTTTCTAATAAAATATAAAATAGGTCCGGGAGTATAGCCCGGAGGTAGAAAGCCTCTGGGTTCCACCCCCAGTGCCACCAAAAAAATAAAAAAAAAATTATTTTATTTTTATTCTGGAAATTATATATTTACTTAAAACCCAACAGGGAGCTGGGCATGGTGTTGCACACTTGTAATCCCAGCATTCCAGAGGCTGAGACCTGAGGATCAAGGTTTGCGGGGGGGGGGGGGGGGGGGGGGGGGGGGGGGGGACACGACAGCCTCAGCTACTTAGTAACTACTTGCAACTCAGTAGCATGCTGTTTCAAGAATAAAAAAAAAAGACCAAAAAATAGGGCTGGGGGTGTAGCTCAGAGGTATAATGCCCCTGGGTCCCATCCCCAGTACCACACACACAAAAAAAAAAAAAATTGGGTAATAAGATCCATTCAGCTGTTGCATAAACATTTTCAGTTTACTCATGATGTATCCTTTTATTTTTATTTTTATTTATTTATTTATTTATTTTTGCAGTACTGGGGATAGGACTCAAGGACATTCTACCTTTGAGCTACACCCCCAGCCCTATTTTTTATTCTTTATTTTGAAACAGTCTCACTAAATTGCAGAGGGCCTCACTAAGCAGCTGAGGCTGGCAGTGAACCTGCGATCCTCCGGTCTCACCTTCCAAGTACGGTGATTACAAGTGTGATGATATTTCCTTTAAATTATCTCATATAAAGTAAACTACTTATAAAGTACACTTTAAACTATAATGATGATTTAAAAATAAGTACAAACCAGGTGTGGTGGCACACATTTGTAATCCCAGAACTTGGGAGGCTGAGACAGGAGGATCAAAGTTTCACAGCCAGCCTCTGCTACTTAGTGCAGTCTTCCACAGATTAGTGAGACCTTGCTTCAAAATAAAGAATATAAAAAATAGGGCTCAGGGTATAGCTCAGAGGTATGATGCCCCTGGGTTCCATCCCCAGTACTGCAAAAATAAATAGATAATTAATTAATTAAAATAACCACAACAACATAAAGAACTCTTTAAAAAAAAAAAGGTTTTCTTGTGAAGTTATCTTTTAATGTTTTTGGTACCAATTTTGGGTGAACCAGGACGGCCACTTCCTGATTCATTCAACAATCTTCCTGCTCTGATGGTGTTTGGATGGTGTCTTGCCTGTATATAGCACTAAGGTCCCCATCAGAGGAGCTTTCTTCTCGTTTCCCTGTTGTCTGATTGAGTATATATATAATTTTTCATCTTAATTTCCATTTCAGTGAATTGCCATTGTTTGTCCTGGTTAGAGCATTTGTTCCTCTTTATTTTTGAAACAGGGTCTGAGTTGCAAAGGGCCTAAGTAGCTGAAGCTATCCATCAACCGGGATCCTCCTGTCTCAGCCTCCCAAATGCTGGGATTACAAGTGTGCATCACCACACCTGTCTTAGGCTATTTTTATAGTTTAATTTTCTCTATGGCCATGAAATTAACATTGCTAGTTGCCCAGTAGTTTTGATGCTCAACTCGATGTACAAGCAAAAATACTAAGTGGAGGGCCTGCGTGGTGGCGCATGCTTGTAATCCCAGCGTTCGGGAGGCGGAGACTGTAGGATAGAGGTTTGTGGACAGCCTCAGCTCCCTAGCCTCAGCTCCCTAGCGAGGCACTTCACAACTCAGTGAGACCGTTTCAAAAATAAAAGGACTAAAAAATAGGGCTGGACATGTAGCTCAGAAATAGAATGCCCTTGGGTTTCATTCCCAGTACCGCAAAAAAACTAATAATAATCATTAATAGTAAGTAGAAAGGTAGTCATTTATTATCATAACCACTCTTTTTTCCTGAAAAAGTACGATTTTCAGAATGCAGAATCAAGCTGGGTGTGATGACGTATGCCTGTAAAGTACTTGGGAGACCGTGACAGGAGAATCTCAGGTTCGAAGCCTGCCTTGGCAACTTAGTGAGGCCCTCCTCAATTTAGTGAGATCATTTCAAAGCAAAAATAAACTAGGTCTTGGAGCTAGGGATAATGGTGCACACTTGTAATTGGGAGGCTGAGAGACAGGAGAACCGCCGTTAGAAGCCAGCCTAAGCAACTTGTGAAGTTCTCTGCAAGCCAGGCATGGTGGCAAACGCTTGCAATCCAGCATTCGGGAGACTGAGACCCGATGATCACGGTTCTCGGACAGCCTTAGTTAGCTACTTAGTGAGGCTCTTTGCAACTCAGTAAGCCCATTTCAAAATAAAGAATAAAAAATAGAGTTGGGTGTGTAGCTCAGAGGTAGAACGCCCCTAAACTCTATCCCCAGTACCTCAAATAGAAGGAAAGAAAAGAGGAAAGGAAGAAAGAAAAGAAAGATAGGAAGGAAGGAAGGAGCGGGACGTGGTGGCGCACGCTTGTAATCCCAGTGCTTGGGAGGCTGAGATAGGATTGCACAGGTTCGAAGCCAGCCTCAGCTACTTAGTGAGTCTCTCAGCAACCTAGTGAGACCCTGTTTCCAAATAAAGTATGAAATAGGTCTGGGAGTATAGCCTGGAGGTAGAAAAAGCCCCTGGGTTCCACCCCCAGTACCACAAAAAGAAAGAAAGAAAGAAAGAAAGAAAGAAAGAAAGAAAGAAAGAAAGATAAAAACTGGGCTGGAGGTGTAGCTTGGAGGTAGAATTCCCCTGGGTTCAATCCCCAATTCTGAAGAAAAAAAAGGGGGGAGGCTGGGAGTGTAGCTCAGAGGTAGAATGCCCCTGGGTTCAACCCCCCCCCCCATGAACAAAAAGAATGTGGAATCAACAGGTAACATTTTGGGTTCAACACGTTGTATGTAAACAGGGATCTTCATTTTAGGGTAAACTATAATTTTTGCCACCTTTCAATCGAAAAATAGTATTTCTGAACACCATCTCACAATTATGAAAGTGCAATTTAGACCAAATGAAATGTAGAATATAAAACTGGAACAAGCCGGGTGTGGTGGCCCTTGCTTGTAATCTCGGTAGTTGGGAGGATGAGACAAAAGGATACCAGGTTCTAGAACAGCTTCCTAAACATAGTGAGACTCTCAGCAACCCAGCAACACCAATCGTGCGCGTGGACACACACACACACACACACACACACACACACACACTCAAGAACCAGGGTAAAGCATGAAGCTTCCAGGCTCTCAGAAACCTATCAACACACACACACACACACACGAACCAAGAGCACAAACTTTTTTTTGTGTGTGTGTGGAACTGGGGTTCCTGGAAACCCTTCTACCTCCGGGCTACACTCCCAGACCTATTTTTAAAATATTTTTATTTGGAAACAGGGTCTCTTAAGCCAGCGCGGCTCCTGTCTCAGCCTCCCAAGAGCCGGGATTAAAAGCGTGCACCACAGGCAGTAACTTTCTCAACAAAACCTCCAAAGCTCAGGAAATTAAAGCAAGAATAAACAAGTGGGATAACATTAAACTAAAAAGTTTCTTCTCATCAAAGGAAACTATCAATAACCTAAAGAGGAAGCCTACAGAATGGGAAAGGATCTTTACCAGCCACCATTCTGATAGGGGGCTAATATCCAGAGTATACAAAGAGCTCAAAAGGCTCTACACCAACAAAACAAACAACCCAATCAAGAAATGGGCAAATGAACTAAATAGACACTTCACAAAAGAAGAGATACAAAGGGCTAATAGATACATGAAAAGATGTTCTTCATCACTGGCCATCAGGGAGATGCAAATCAAAACTACACTGAGATTCCATCTAACCCCAGTGAGAGTAGCAAGCATAAAGAAATCAAACAACAACAAATGCTGGCGAGGATGTGGGGAAAGAGGAACTCTTTTACACTGTTGGTGGGAGTGCAAACTAGTTCAGCCACTATGGAGATCTGTGTGGAGATTCCTAAGAAAGGTGGGAATAGATCCACCATATGATCCAGCTATACCACTCCTGGGTATCTTTCCAAAAGGGTTGAATTCAGAGAAATACAGCAACATATGCATACCTATGTTCATAGCAGCACAATTTGTAATAGCCAAAATATGGATCCAACCCAGATCACCATCAACAGATGAATGGATAGCAAAACTGTGGGAAATACACACAATGGAATTCTATTCAGCCATAAAGAAGAACAAAATTTTATCATTTGCAAGAAGATGGAAAGCCCTGGAAAGCATCATGTTAAGTGAGATCAGCCAAGCACAGAAGGAGAAGATACACATGTTTCCTCTAATATGCCCAAACTAGAAAACACAAAGGATACCAGTAGGACCCCAGATATTAGAGGGGAAATACTAGCTAAGTTTTAATGGAAAGATAGGAGAGGAGAAAGGCCGATCTTGATTAAGGAGCATCTTCACCTGAACATGTGTAAAATTATGAATAAGACATGGTTAACCTGGCCAACCATTGGTGGGGGGGGGGGAGAAAACGGGGGCGGGGGGAGAGGGCACCAAATATAGTGTAAATGTATACTATTTATGTTCAATAAAAAAAATTGTTAAAAAAAATAAATAAATAAATAAATAAAAAAAAATAAAAAAAATAATAAAAAAAAATAAAAAAAAAAATAAAAAAAAAAAAAAAAAAAAAAGCGTGCACCACCACGCCCGGCAAGAGCACAAACTTTTAAGGAGGCGCCACTCTCAGGCTCCTAGTCTTGCCTCGTTAAAGTCTAAGCCTCGGACGCCTTTCTGCCCTCGAAAGGTCTCAAATAGAATAAGGAGTTCAAAGAGCACGGGAGGGGCCTACCCACCATGATAAAGTAAGATTTGTCCAACGAGAATTGCCAAGTCAAATGCTGTCACCTAAAGTTGGCTCTGGATTGACAGGTGTCGTCTCCAGGGGACGGCCACCAAAGAAGCGTCAACTCGTCCTGGCCGGCTGGTGGGAAAGCTCGTAAAGTGCCCAGTGCCTGCCCTGGGCAAACTCTACGTCCCAAACATGCCGGTCCTAAATCCTACGTGTGTGGCCCTCGCCAAGCGCCAAAGCCCTAAGCGTGCTGTAAACCCGGTGCACTGAGAAGGCCGAGCCTGCAGGAGGAATCCGGCACCAACAATAACACCGCGGCCGCCAGCTGCAGGAGCCCCGAGGTGGGGTAGGACGAGTCGCCCTCGTCGGCCGCCGGTTTCGAGAGGGTGCAAGCTGAGTCCTCGTGGGGTCCACTACGAAATGCACGGCTCACGGCCACCTGGAGGGCTCGGTCCGGCGGCAGGGAGCGGACACGGCCATCTCGGGACTCGCGGAGCCCGAGAAGTCGACCCTTACAGCTCAGGCGGATCCGCGGGCAGCCCGCGCGCTCGAGGACCCCGGGGGCTTGGCGCGGCGCGGCGGGAAGAAGGAAGTTTCAAAGCGGAGCGGCTCGGCGGCCGCAGCTCGGGCAAGATGAAGCTGCACTGCGAGGTGGAGGTGATCCACCGGCACTTGCCGACCCTCGGGCTGAGAAACACGGGCAAGGGTGTCCGAGCCGTGCTGAGCCTCTGTCCGTCGCGGCCCCACGCGAGGGGCGAGCCGAGTAGTCCTCCCACCGCCTGCCTGCTCATCTCCACCATGAAGGACAGGCGCGGGACCCGCTACCAGGTACGCGGAGGTGTGGCGGGCAGGCACGCCGGGGGAGTCAGCCCCGCGCGCCCGGGTGGAGCCCGGCCCGGCACTCGGTCCCTCCATCACTCGGACCTAAGTCCCGCGAGTCTTCATGCCCACCGAAGGAAGGAAGCTTTTGAGAGTGCACTTTTTTCCTTGCCCTTTCTGCGATTCTGGGGTTACGATGTTGCTATTCAGTGGTAGAAAACTACCCCGCCCCTTTAAAGCCTTTGCAGTTTGAGCCTGCGCGAAACAACCTCCGGTGAAGCCACTAATTTGGGGGAACAGTAAAGTAACTGCACTTTACTGTTCGTAAATATGCCTTTCCCCTCGTTGACTTTACATATGTTCTCTACTGCTGTAACTGTCCCATCCGTCTCATCCATTTGTCCAAAATCTCCATAATTCTTAAATTCTCACCTTTAAGATCACCTTCCTACTTCTAGAATAGGTAAGATTTCCTTGTCTAGATTCTGGCAGCCTACACTTCTTTTGTCTAAATACTTGTCCTAATTACTTGTTTAAGCTGGGTGTGGTGGCGCACACCTGTGATCCCGGTGTTTGGGAGGCTGGAACAGGAGAATTGTAGGTACGAAGCTTGCTTGCCTCAGCAACTTAGGCCGTCGGCAATTTAGCGAGACCTTTTTCCAAATAAATAAAATAGAATAGAATAAAATAGTGCTGGAGGTGTAGCTCAGGGGTAGAATGCCTCTGAGTTTAACTCCCAGCATCACAAAAAAAAAAACAATCTTTTTTTTTTTTTTACTTGTTTAATAATTGTGTCATCAGATTGTCAACTTTGTAAGTGTAGTTACCATGCTGGTCTTATTCACTACTATTTCTCATACCCCTGTCATAGTACCTGGTACATACTGGCTTTTCATTAAACAGTTATTGAAGTCAAAAGTAAAAGCAACACCAATCATGAAAAAATTGGGGGCATATATCATGTTTCAGTAACTGTTCTAGCTCTGGGGATACAGTAGTAAACAAGACTCTCAAGCCTTTCCCTTTCATGGAATTTGTATATAATTTAGGCATGTCCACCCCACATTAATGGAATGAGGTTATAAAAGCAATTAAGTGCCAGGAGTGGTGGCACACGCTTCTAATCTCAGCATTTGGGAGGATGAAACAGGAGGATCACGGTTCAAAGACAGCCTCAGCTACTTAGATTCTTTGCAACTCAGTGAGACCTTGTTTTGAAATACAGAATAAAAAATAGGGCTGGAGGTGTGGCTCAGAGGTAGAATGCCCCTGGGTTCCACTCCCAGTACTGGGGGAGGGGGGGTACTATTGGCAGTTCTTATTGTGGCAAGATAGTTGAAATAGGAGAAGAGGGACATTCTCCCAAAAATGGGATTTTGCTCTCAAAAAAGAGAGTATCTGAACAGAGCAATAATACCTGCCACAAGCCAGGAAGAAGGAAAACTGCTCAAATGCTAAAAATAAAAAAAATCAAACAATAAAACTATGAAACACCCAGATTAAAGGACTAAAAGACAAATCGAAACATGGCAAAGTATCTGACATATTCTATTTCTAGTGTTATTAAATGACAACACCTAGTTTTGTCCTTTTTTTCCCATTGGTTTTAAACAGCTGAAGGGAAACATTGAGCAATTCTTCATCAAATTTGTGGATGAAGGGAAAGCCACTGTCCGGTTAAAGGAGCCTCCTGTGGATATCTGTTTAAGTAAGGTATGGTATTAAAAACAGTAATGGGTAGGTTGCTTGAGTGTGTTTGAAGACAGCTTTGCCAGTTCAATCTCTAGTACTGTGCGTGCACATGTACACACGCACACAAACACACATACTTTTTTGTTTGTTTGTTGTAGTGCTGGGGGTGGAACCCAGGGGCTTTTCTAAATCTGGGCTATACTCCAGACCTATTTTTTACTTCATTTGGAAATAGGGTCTCACTAAGTTGCTGAGAGCCTCACTCAGTAGCTGAGGCTGGCTTCCAACCTGTTTGATCCTCCTGTCTCAGACCCCTAAGCACCGCTTTGTAAGCGTGCACCACCACACCCTGCCAAACTTTTTTTTTTTAATGGTGCTGATGGTAGTGGGGATTGAACTCAGAGGCATTCTACCTCTGAGCTACATCCCCAGCCCTCCTTTTTAATTTTTTATTTTGAAACAAAGTCTCAATAAGTCACACAGAGTACCTAAGTTGCTGAGGCTTGCTGTACCTGCTATCCTGTTTCAGCCTCCTAAGTAATATGAATACAGGTATGCACCACCTGCCTGGCTTAAAAAAAGAGGTGTTTTTTTTTTTTTATTTTGGGGTTGAGGATTGAATCCAGGGACATTCCACTTTCAAACTATACACCCATTCCTTTTTTTTTTTTCTCAGTACTGGGGATGGAACATATGAGAAGTCTACCTCTGAGCTATACCCCCAGCCCTTTTTTTTTTTTTTTTTTTCCTGTACTGGGGATGAAACCCAGGGACATTCTACTTCTGAGCTACATCTCTAGCCCTATTTTTTATTCTTTTTTTTGAAACAGGGTCTCACTGAATTGCAAAGGACCTCACTAAGTAGCTGAGGCTGGCCTCAAACTGCGATCCTCCTGTTTGAGCCTCTCGAATGCTGGGATTACAAGCATGCAGCACCATGCCTGGCTCTAGAATGGGTATTCCAAACACAATTCCTAGCCGGGCGTGGTGCACGCTTGTAATTCTAGCGCTTGGGAGGCTGAGACAGGAGGATCGCACAGGTATGAAGCCAGCCTCAGCTACTTAGCTACTTAGCGAGGCTCTCAGCAATTTAGTGAGACCCTGTTTCCAAATAAAGTATAAAATAGGTCTGGGAGTTTATAGCCCAGAGGTAGAAGAGCCCCTGGGTTCTACCCCCAGTACCATAAAAAATAAATAAATAAACAAACAAACAAACACTTTTTTTTTGGTGATACTGGGAGTGGAACCCAGGGGCTTTTCTACCTCAGGGCTATATACTCCCAGACCTATTTTATACTTTATTTGGAAACAGGGTCTCACTAAGTTGCTGAGAGCCTCACTAAGTAACTAAGTAGCTGAGGCTGGCTTCAAACCTGTGTGATCTTCCTGTCTCAGCCTCCCAAGTGCGGGGATTACAAGCATATGCCACCATGCCCAGATGTAATATATATTATTATTATTAACTAAGCAGATGGGCAAATGCTCTGTGTTTTATTAGTTGGCTTTTCATGTTAACTTCACTCAGTGCAAATCCAAATCTGCATTCCAGATTATTGAAAAGAAAGTGTGCCACCACATCCAGCTAAACACAATTCTCTATATAACATTTTTCGAAAACTCTTAAGCTTGAAATTCAGACCGAATAAAATACTAAAAAATTTATTTTTACAGCTAATTTTAACAAATGATTATGTCACCTTCATATATAACTATGGAATTTGTTTTTTGAAGATCTGTCCTGTATGCATTATCTAAAAAATAAATTTAACCAGGCATGGTGACACATGCCTGTAATCCCAGTATTTGAGAGGTTGAGAGAGGAGGATTGAAGGTTTGAGGACATCCTAAGCAGGTAGTGAGACTCTAAGCAACCTAGGAAGACCCTGTTTGAAAATAAAAACAACATACAGCTGACAGTGTAGCTTGTAGGTAGAATGCCCCTGGGTTCATTCCCAATCATCACAAATAAATAAGTAATTTATTTACAGGCTGGCTGTGGTAGCACACACCTATGATCCAGGTTCTTGGGAGGCTGAGACTGGATGATTACAGGTTTAAGGTCAGCCTCAGCAACTTAGTGAGACTCAGCAACCTAGGGAGACTTTCAAAGAAAGAAGAAATATAAAAAAAGGGCAGGGTATATAGCTCAAAGGTAGAATGCCTCTGGATTCCATTCCCAGTACCAAAATAAATAATTAACAGTTTATAATTGTACAACTTATTTTTATTTATTCAGGCCAATTCTGGCAGCTTAAAGGATTTCCTTTCAGCTGTGAGACTGACTCACAGAGGCTGTGATATCAATGCACCACTTTCAACACTTACACCAGTGAAGACTTCAGAATTTGAAAAATTTAAAACTAAAATGGTTATCACATCCAAAAAGGACTATCCTCTCAGCAAGAGCTTTCCATATTCTCTGGAACATCTTCAGGCTTCTTATTGCGGGCTTGTCCGAGTTGACATGCGCATGCTGTGTTTAAGAAAACTAAAGAAGTTAGACTTGAGCCACAATCATATAAAAAAGCTCCCAGCTACAATTGGAGACCTCATACAGCTTCAAGAACTCCACCTGAATGACAATCACTTGGAGTCATTTAATGTGGCCTTGTGTCGGTCTACACTCCAGAAGTCACTTCGGAGTTTGGATCTCAGCAAGAACAAAATCAAGGCGCTCCCTGTGCAGTTTTGCCAGCTTCAGGAACTTACAGATTTAAAACTTGATGATAACGAATTGGTTCAGTTTCCTTTTAAGATAGGACAACTCACAAACCTTCGATTTTTGTCAGCAGCTCGAAATAAGCTTTCATGTTTGCCTAGTGAATTTAAAAATCTATCCCTTGAGTACTTGGATCTTTTTGGAAATACTTTTGAACAACCAAAAGTCCTTCCAGTTATAAAGCTACAAGTACCATTAACTTTATTGGAATCTTCAGCACGAACCATACTAAATAATGGGTAAGACCTTTATATTCATAAAATGTAGCACTTTGGTAGCATCTTAGTATTCTCTTTAAACTCAGAGTAAAATACTCAATGTTTAATTTAGCTTCCAGTATACACAACCTGACCGCTTGGTGTTGTGATCTTTTTGATGTTTCCTACCTCTGCTTGGAATGATTTTCCTCCAGGAAATCTCATCGCTCACTCCCTTGCTTCATTCGGTTCTCAGCCCAGGAGTCATTTGAGAGAGGTCATAACCTGCAAACATTTTATTCCCTGCCTCCATGTGTGTGTGTGAGATATATATATATATATATATATATATATATATATATATATATATATATATATATATATATATATAGTTGTTTTGGTACTGGGGATTGAACCCAGGGACATTCTACCTCTGAGCTTTACTCCCTGCCTTATTTATTTATTTATTTATTTTGGTGCCAGTGATTAAACCCAGGGTCATTCTACCTCTGAGCTACACCTTCAGCCTGATTTTTTCTTTTCTTTTCTTTTTTGCGGGTCTGGGGATGGAACCCAGGGGCATTTGACCCTTGAACTACACCCCCTACCCTATTTTTTATTCTTTATTTTGAGACAGGGTCTCACTAAGTTGCAGAGGGCCTTACTAAGTAGCTGAGGCTGGCCGCCATCCTCCAGTATCGGTCTCCCAAATGCCGGGATTACAAGTGTGTACCACCACGCCCGGCTTTTATTCTTTATTTTGATACAGGGTCTCACTAAGTTGCAGAGGGCCTCACTAAGTAGCTGAGGCTATCAGCAAACCATGATCCTCCTGTCTCGGCCTCACAAATGCTGGGATTACAAGCGTGTGCCACCATGTCCGGCTGCTTTGAACTCTTGTCTCAGCCTCCCAAATACTGGGATTGTAGGTATGCACCACCATGCCCGGCTAGAACTTGCATTGTGTGTGTGTGTGTGTGTGTGTGTGTGTGTGTGTGTGTGTGTGTGTGTGTGTGTTACTGATATTTGAACCCAAAGGCATTCTGCTTTCAAGGCACACCCCAGACCAATTCAATTTCTTACTTGGAAATAGGGTCTCTATAGGTTACTGAAGGTCTGACTAAATTGTTGAGGCTCTCTTCGAACCTGCAATCCTCCTGTTTTAGACTCCCAAGTACTGGGATTACAGTGTACGCCATCATATCTGGCTAAACTTGCATTTTTTTTTTTTTTTATGGTATTAGGGATTGAACCCAGGGACATTCTACCTCTGAGCTATACCCCCAACCCAATTTTTTATCCTTTTTTTTTTTTTTTTTTTTTTTTTTTTTTGTGGTACTGGTGTTCCTGGAAACCCTTCTACCTCCGGGCTACATTTTATATTTTTATTTGGAAACAGGGTCTCTTAAGCCAGAGAGGCTGGCTTTGAACCTGCGCGATCCTCCTGTCTCCGCCTCCCAAGCACAGGGATTACAAGCGTGCGCCACCACACCCGGGTATCCTTTATTTTGAAATAGGGTCTCACTAAATTGTGGAGGGCCTCACTATGTTGCTGAGGCTGGCCAAGAACCTGCAATCCTCCTGTCTCAATCTCCCAAAGGCTGTTATTACAATGGTGGGCCACCACACCTGGCTCAACTTGAATCTTTGTTTAGCAGTACTGGGGATGGAACCCAGGGGCATTCTACCTCCGAGCTACACCCCAGCCTTATATTTTCTTTTATTCTTTATTTTGAAACAGGGTCTCACTGAGTTGTAAAGGGCCTCACTAAGTAACTGAGACTGTCCGTGAACTGTGATCCTCCAGATGCTGGGATTACAAGCATGCACCACCATTCCCAGCTCAACTTGCGCTTTTTTTTTTTTTTTTTTTTTTCCAGTACTGGGGATGCGACTCAGGAATATTCTACCTCTGAGCTACACTCCCAGCCCTATTTTTTATCTTTATTTTGAAACAGAGTCTCATGGAGTTGCAAAGGGCCTCACTGAAGTAGCTGAGGCTGTCCATAAACCCGGATCCTCCTATCTCAGCCTCCCAAATGCTGGGATTATAAGTGCGCCATCACACCGGCTTCAACTTGTGGGGTTTTTTTGTTTTTTGTTTTTTGCTTTTAGCCCAGGAGCATTCTGCCTCCGAGCTGTATCCCCAGCCCTATTTTTTATTTTTTACTTTGAAGCAGGATCTTAATAAATCGTGGAAGGCCTCACTAAGTAGCTGAGGCTGGCCGTGAACCTGTGATCCTACTGTCTCAGCCTCCCAAGTACTGGGATTACAAGTGTGTGCCACCATGCCTGGTTTCAACTTGCATCTTTTAACAAATTCTCAAGTGATACTGATGCTACTTCTCAGAGGACCATGCTTTAAGAACCACTGTTTTTCAGTATTGACCCTTGCCTAGGAGTGAAGGATTACCTAAGCTTACAAATAATTTCCTAGAACAGTCCATGGGTTGTAAAAGATCTAATAAATATTTATTGGATGTCTAAATTTGTTTATCTGGTAAGTAGAGGTCAATCAATGCTATCATTAGGAAGTTTTTTTTTTTTTTTCCCCAGTACTGGGGATTGAACTTCAAGCTGGGAGGTACATTCTACCTCCCAGCTACACCCCCAGCCTTATTTTTTTATTCTTTATTTTGAAACAGGGTCTCATTGAGTTGCAAAGGGCCTCACTACGTAGCTGAGGCTATCCACAAATCATAATCCTGTCTCAGCTTCCCAAATGCTGGGATTACAAGTGTGCACCACCACTCCCAGCTAGGAATTCTTAAATAATATGGATGAAAAATATAGATGTCTAGATTTTAACTGAAGTCAACTAGCTCAGATTCTCCAGAGATGAACTTTATTATATGCCAGAATTTTAAAATGTATTTTAAGAGCTAGGCACATGTGTAATCCCGGCTACTTGGAGGTTGAGGCAGGAGCATTGAAAGTTTGAGGCCAGCCTGAGCAATTTAGTGAAATTGTTTCAAACTAAGTTACCAGGGCTGGCCTTGAACCTCATTCTCCTGTCTCAGCCTTTCAAGTACTGGAATTACAAGCATGTGCCACTATACGTGGCTGACAAGTGACTTTTCATTCTGTTGAGTTAGTTTTGCTATCAGGTGATCATGCTGAAAGATACTTTATGGACTGATAAATACCTTCTTTGGTTCAAAGTATGTCATAGGCAGTTTTGTAATATATTTGCCTATTGCCATTCAGAAAAATAAAACAATATGTGAAGTCCCCTTAAGTTGTAATTTTCTTTTTTGTACTACTGGGGTTTGAACCCAGGGGCATTCTGTCATTGAGCCACATCTCTAGTCTCTTTCCCTTCCCTTTTTTTCTTTCTTTTTTTTCTTCTTATTTTTGGTATGGTATTTGGGATTGAACTCAGAAATGCCATACATGTGAGCTACATCATAGCCCTGTTTTATTTTTTATTTTGCAACCAGGTCTCACTGAATTGCTGAGGCTGGTCTCATACCTGCAATCTGAGCCATGCATGGTGGTGTATACTTGTAATCCCAGTACTTAGGAGGCTGAGACAGGAGGATTGCAGGTTCACGGCCAGTCTCAGCTATTTAGTGAGGCCCTCAGCAACTTAGTGAGACTCTGTTTCAAAATAAGGAATAAAAAATAGGGCTGGGAGCCAGGCATGGTGGCACATGTTTGTAATCCCAGCATTTGGGAAGCTGAGACAGGAGGATCACAGTTCATGGACAGCCTCAGCTACTTAGGCTCTTTGCATATCAGTGAGATCTTGTTTCAAAGAATAAAAAATAGGGGTGGGATGTAGCTCCAAGATAGAATGCCCCTGGGTTCCACCACCTGTACTGCAAAAAGAAATAAAAATAAAAATAGGGCTGGGGGTATAACTCAGAGGTAGAATGCCCCTAGGTTGAATTCCCAGTACCACAAAAAAAATTTTTTTAATTAAATTTTAAAACCCCCTGCCATCTGTCTGTCTCAGCTGCCAAGTACTGGGATTATAGGCATGAGCCACCACACACAGCTTTCCCTAGCCGTGTGTGTGTGTGTGTGTGTGTGTGTGTGTGTGTGTGTGTGTGTGTGTGTGTTTTACTGGGGATGGAACCCTTCTACCTCCAGGCTACACTCCCAGACCTATTTTTTTTTTTTTAAACAGTCTCTTAAGCCAGCGCGACTGGTTTCGAACCTGTGTGATCCTCCTGTCTCCGCCTCCCAAGCGTGGGGGATTACAAGCGTGCACCACCACACCTGGCAACCCTTTTAAAATTTTAATGCAGGGTCTCACTAAATTATCCAAACTAGTCTCAGACTTGAAATTCTCCTGCCTCAGCTTCTTGAGTCACTGTGATTACAAATGTGCATCACTATACCTGGTTATAACTTTATTTTCTTATTATAATTCACTGTCCTAATAATTTGTTTTAATATATGAAATTCTAAATCTAGTAACAAAATATTTCACATTTTTTCCAACAGGATTCCATATGGCTCTCATAGAATTCCTTTCCATCTTTGCCAAGATTTGGACACTGCAAAAACTTGTGTTTGTGGAAGATTTTGTCTAAACTCTTTCATCGAAGGAACTACTAACATGAATCTACATTCTGTTGCCCACACTGTGGTCTTAGTAGATAATATGGGTAGTACTGAAGCTCCTATTATCTCTTACTTCTGTTCTCTAGCCTGTTATGTAAACTCTTCTGACATGTTAAAGTAAAAGGTGATACCACAGAAAGATGTTTCATTCAGTTATAAACTAGATTGCACCAGGCGTGTTCGGCACATAACTGTAATCCTAGTACTCAGGTAGGCTGAAACAAGAGGATCACAGGTTTGAGAACAGCCTCAGAAAGTAGTGAGACTCAGAAACCTGTTTTGAAACAAAATATAAAATAGAGATGAAGGTGTAGCTTGGTGGTAGAATGTCCCCGAGTTCAGTCTTCAGTACTACAATAAATAAATAAACAAATGAGCTTGGAACTCATTTATTACTTAGAATTTAACAGTGTCAAAGTGGAAAAGGAATCCTTTTGTGTACTTGCTTCAAGAAGAATGTGTATTCTGCTAACATTTTTAAGTTATTTGACTCCAAAACTTTATTAAAACTTTAATTTTAATTTTGTTTTATTAGCTTTATTCATTTATTACAGTTTAACTTCTCACTAAGTTTTCCAGGTGGGGTTATAGGGCTTTCTCTAAATTAGTTTTTAAAAAGCCAGGCATGGTGGCACACGCTTGTAATCCCAGTGCTTGGGAGGCGGAGACAGGAGGATCGCACAGGTTCGAAGCCAGCTGTGCTGGCTTAAGAGACCCTGTTTCCAAATAAAATATTAAAAAAATAGGTCTGGGAGCATAGCCCATAGGTAAAAGTTCCCTGGGTTCCATCCCCAGTACCACCAAATAAATAAATAAATTAGTTAAAAAGATACTGATCTGAATCACTCTGATCATGAAAATGTCTTTATCAACTTTCTTCTTGCATTTCGATGAAAGAAATTAAGTTTCTGCATGCATAAAATACTTTGGAGAAGTAATGCTCCAAATAGTCCAAATTTGTTTAAGATGAAACGATATACAAGTTGAGCATTTCTAATCCAAAATCTGAATTGCTCCAAAATCTAAAACTTTTGAGCACTAACATGCCAAGAGTGGAAAATTCCACACCTGACCTCATAGGAAGTGGTTGTAGTTAAAATGCAGACACACTTTAAAAATACTATATGAAAGTATGGCTATGTGTATGGGTATATATGAAACTAATTTTGTGTTAAGACTTGGGTCCCATCCCCAAGATATGTCATTTTATGTTTAAATATTCTAAGATCTCAGTCAGACATGGTGGCACATGCCTATAATCCTACTTGGGGGCTGAGACAGGAGGATCATGGGTTGGAGGACAGTCTTTGCAAGTAGTGGGACTCTCAGCAACCCAGCAAGACCTTTCAAAACAAAGGGCTAGGGGTTTAGTTCAGAGGTAGAATGCCTCTGGGTTCAGTCCTCAGTACCACAAAAACAAAATACCCCCATAAATATTCCAAGATCTTTAAAAACCAGAAATCTGAAACTCTTCTGGTCCCAAGCATTCCAGATAAGGATACTCCATCTACATAAGTTGCTAAACACACCACTTTTTCATGTGTCTTTTTTCTTTTACTGGGGATGGCACCCAGGAGTATTCTACCTGCGAAAAATACCCCCAGCCTCTTATTTTTTATCTTATTTTATTTTTTGCAGTAGAGGGGATGGAACCCAGGGACACTCTACCTCCGAGCTATACTCCCAGTCCTGGTTTTTTTTTTTTTTTTTATTCTTTATTTTTGAAACAGGATCTCACTCAGTTGCAGGGCATCTCGCTGAGACGTAGCTGAGGCTATCTGCGAACCACAATCCTCCTGTCTTAGCCTCCTGAATGCTGGGATTACAAGTGTGTGCCACCATGCCCAGTTTATTCTTTATTTCTTGAAAGTCTCACTGAGTTGCAAAGGGCCCAAGTAGTTGAGGCTGTCTTCAAATGATGATCTTCCTGTCTCAGATGCTGGGATTACAAGCATGCACTCCCACACTCAGCTTTCATGTGTCAGACTACATATGGAATGCATAGTCACCAAGCATTAAGTAGGAATTGCCTTAATATCTGTCTTTCACAGCCAGTAATGGTACAGATGGGCACCTGTAATCTCAGCACTTGGGAGACAGAGAAAGGATTACAGGTTCAAAGACAGTCTTGGCAATTTAGCAAGGCTCTCAGCAACCTAGTGAAACCCCGTTTCAAAACAAAACAAAAAAATAAATGGGGGTGCAGTTTGGACATAGAATGCCCCTGGATTCAATCCCCAGTACCAAAAAAAAAAAAAATAGAATGGCTTTCACATAATATTTGTTGTGACTTACAATTTTTTTTAAGGTTGAGTGAGGGAGCAGAAATTTGCCTTTATTAATTGCAATCTATTTACTTGAGGGTGGATATAGTTGTTGGTTTTATTTTAGGGCCATTTTTTCCTCCCCTTTGACAGCACTGGGGATGAGACCCAGGAGCATTCTATCTCCAAGCTACTTCCCTAAGCCCTATTTTTTATTCTTTACTTTGAAACAGTCTCACTGAGTTGCAAAGGGCCCAAGTAGCTGAGGCTGTCCTCAAACCATGATTCTCCTATCTCAGCCTCCAAAACACGGGATTATTACAAGCATGTGCCACCACGCCCAACTTTTTTTTAAGTGTTTTTTTATTTCTTTGCAGTACTAGGGATGGAACCCAAGGGCATTCTACTTCTGAGCTACAATCCCAGCCCAATTTTTTATTCTTTATTTTTATTTTTTTTGGTGGTACTGGGGATGGAACCCAGGGGCCTTCTACCTCCGGACTATACTCCCGGATCTATTTTTATATTTTATTTGGAAATGGTCTCTTAAGCCAGCTGAAGCTGGCTTTGAACCTGCACGATCCTCCTGTCTTAGCCTCCCAAGCACAGGTGCGCCACCACACCCAGCTTTTTATTCTTTATTTTGAAACAGGGTCTGAGTTGCAAAGGGCCTAAGTAGCTGAGGCCGTCCACAAACCCTATTCTCCTGTCTCAGCCTTCCAAATACTGGGATTATGTACCACCACACCCGACTTTAACTTAAAAAAGTGGTGGCAGCCAGGAGTGGTGGCTGCAAGTTTATAATCCCAGCATTGAGAGGCTGAGACAGGAAGATTGTGGTTCATGGACAGCCTAGGCTACTTAGTGAGGCCCTGTTTCAAAATAAAATATAAGCTGGGCATGGTGGCACACGCTAGTAATCCCAGCATTTGGGAGGCTGACACCAGAGGATCTCGGTTCGAGGACAGGCTCAGCTACTTAGTGAGGCCCTTTGCAACTCAGTGAGACCCTGTTTTAAAATAAAAAATAGAGCAGGGGGTGTAGCTCGGAAGTTGAATGCCCCTGAGTTCCATCCCCAGATCCAGCCAAAAAAAGAAAAAAAAAGCGGGGGGGGGGGGGGTGGCAAACACCTATAATCCCTGTCTGTACTTGGGAGGTCGAGGCAGGCTAATCGCAAATTCAAGGCCAGCCTCATTAATTTAGCAAGGCCTTGTTTCCAAATAAATCAAAGAGCTGGGATTATAAGAGGTAGAATACCTCTGGTTCAATTTTCAGTACCAAAAAAAAAAAAAAGAGAGAGAGAGAGAGAAAAGAGGCTGGTGATGTAGCCCAGGGATAGAGTTCCTCTGGGTTCTACCCCTTGTAATGAAAAGAAAAAACATACTTGGTGCTCAGAACTATGCAGAGTTTTAGGCATACTCTCTGAGGTTAGAACTATCCTCAGTTGATAATGGGAGGCTAATATATATGTGAAATTAACCAAAAAACAAAAAATATTTAAGTAGTTATTTTCCCTCCATTGCATCAATTAGCTCTAACTTGGTTGTAATGTTTGAAGCAGGACTCCTGTTTCCTTAAAAATACAAAATTCTAACTGTTGGGAACCAAATTTAGAAGGAATTTCATAAGAGGATAAACCTTAATTCACTTCCAAAGAATTTACTCGTTCTCTTAAGAACTACATTTTAAAAAGCAAAAAAAGGGGAAAATGCTATATTAAACATGCAATTCTACTTCTGAGTAAGAAAGGTAAGAAAAAACAAAAGTCTGGGTATCATTATCACTGTATTTATTTTCCTACAGGTAATCTTTTATAGCGTCAACATTTTCCCCTCAAAAGGACAAAAGGAAAAGAGTCACAGGTTTAGAACTGGATCACTTGGCCCTTTCTCTTCTTGTCTCCTCCCAGTTCAAAATGCTTGCATCTCTTAATGGCCAGCATCCTCTTGGATCTGCAGTTGGGCTCAACGCATTCAAGCCTTAGCACAATCTTCTTTGTGGTTTTAGCCTTCTTCCGGAAAATTGGCTTTGTCTGCCCACCATAGCCGCTCTGCTTCCGATCATAGCGCCTCTTTCCTTGGGCATACAGAGAATCCTTGCCTTTCTTATACTGGGTCACTTTGTGAGGCTGGTGCTTCCCACACTTTTTACAGAATGTCCTTCGGGTCTTGGGTACGTTGACCATCTTTAAAGTTGAGCTGTGCACACGATGAAAACTAATGAAATATTTAAGGTAGCAGATATTAAACTTTTTTTTTTTTTTGGTGGTACTGGGGTTCCTGGAAGCCCTTTTACCTCCGGGGTACACTCCCAGACCTTTTTTTTTTTTTTTTTTTTTGGAAACAGGGTCTCTTAAGCCAGCAAGGCTGGCTCCGAACCAGCATGATCCTCATGTCTCTTACCTCCCAAACGTGGGATTACAAGCGTGTGCCACCACGCCCGGCGATATTAAACATATTGAATGGTGAAAAGTGCTGCACTTAAGATATTTACAGAAAAAACTACTTTAGTTAAAATTAGTAAAGTATAAATCCACCTGGCATTCATTTTCCCCATAAATGTATGTACAAGTGCACACTTGTGGAACATTTCATTCACTGGACAGGGTTGGGGTGTTGAATGGTAGAATGCTGGCCCAGCATGAGAGAGGCCCTGGTTTCAAACCCAGCACCTTATATACTTATTAACTGGAGCATTTATTTCCTACTTATATTTTTTGGCAACGAAGCCAGGTGCGTTCCACCTCTAAAGCTACACTCTCAGCCTTTCTTTAAATTTTGAAACAGGGTCTTGCTAAATTGTGTTGGCTGGCCGGGAACCTGCGACCCTCGGGGCTCAGTTCCCCAGGATTACGACCACGAGCACCGCGCCCGACCAACTGGAGCGCGAGACTCACCTCAGCGAGAGGAGCAACAGCACTGGGAGTGGCCAGTAGTCAGTAGGCTACAAAGCGGCGTCGCTTAACGCTTTACAGTGGCTGTCGAGATAAAAAAAAAAAAAAATGGAGTGGTGTTTTATCTAGTTTTCGTCCAGAGGGGTTCAGACGTAAAAAAAACAAAACACGCGAATTTCTTTACGACCCCCCCCCCACCTTCCTCCATTTTCTAGCTCTAGCGTGGCTAGCGCACCGCGCGGGGCAGTCGTCCTGCTGCGGCCCGCCCCGTCCCTTCTCCCAGAACCACGTCGACGCGGTTTCACTTTCCCCGTGGAGACCCGGGGCGGTCGGCCGCCTCAGGGCTGACGTGTCACGAGGCGGCGGCGCGCCCGAGCCCCGGCCGCCATGCACGCGCGCCCGCCGGAGGGAAAAGCCAGTTCTCAAGCCCAGCCCCGCCGGGGCGGCGGGCGGCGCTGCCCCCTCCCCGCAGGGCCTGCCCTTCCCCGGGTTCCGAGGCTCGGGGGCTCCGGCCGGGACGGCTACCGCCCGGCTCTCCACATACCCGGTGGTTCACGGCCGCCGTGCTCGCCTCGCGACGCTCACGCCTAACAGGAAAGGGCGGCGCGGAGCGGAAGTAGGAACCGAGCTTGAGCGACAGGCCTGCGAGCCAGTGGGCGGCCGCCCGCGCCGGCACGGCGCCTGCGGACGCGCCAATCGGCGGCTCGCGGGGCGGGCCGAAGGGCGTGGGCCCCAGGGCCCCGGCGCTCGGCGGCCAGTGTCGGGTTGTCAGCGCGGCGCTGGCGCCGAGATCCGCGGCAGCGTCTCCGTTCTCGGCCGTCCGGGGCCGGAGGATGCGATCGCCGAGGACGCAGGGCGGCTGGAGGCGCAGGTAAAGAAGCCGGAGTGCGGCGGGGCTGCTTCCGGGACCTGCGGTGCCGAATGGAGAGGACCGAGGCGACGCGGAGCCACGGCTCCTAGTCGCGGGAGCTGCAGCCGCCAGGCGAGGATGTGCGGAGCCCGGGCGGCTCGGGGCCGCTGAGAGCCTTGGGGCCCCAGGACCCCCGGGCCCGGGATGAGTTAGCGAGGGCGGCCGCGGGGCCAGTTCCTATCGCCGCAGGCCCAGGCGCCCTCCCGCCCGTCCCGTCCTCGCAGAGGCCGCCAGCTCCTTTCCGCGCCCGCCCGCCCGGCCGGGAGACCATGAGGTTCCGCATCTACAAACGGAAGGTGCTAATTCTGACGCTCGTGGTAGCCGCCTGCGGCTTCGTCCTCTGGAGTAGCAATGGGCGTCAGAGGAAGACCGAGGCCCTTGCCCCGCCGCTGCTGGACGCCGAGTCGGCGAGGGGCGCAGGCGCCCGGGGCGGGGACCACCCCGCCGTGTCGGTGGGCATCCGCAGGGTTTCCAACGAATCGGCGGCACCCCTGGTCCCCGCAGCCCCGCAGCCCGAGGCGGACAACCTGACGCTGCGGTACCGCTCCCTCGTGTACCAGCTGAACTTTGACCAGACGCTGAGGAATGTAGATAAGGCTGGCACCTGGGCCCCGCGGGAAATGGTGCTGGTGGTACAGGTGCATAACCGACCCGAATACCTCAGACTGCTGCTGGACTCACTTCGAAATGCCCAGGGCATTGACAACGTCCTTGTCATCTTCAGCCACGACTTCTGGTCGACAGAGATCAATCAGTTGATCGCTGGAGTGGATTTCTGTCCGGTCCTGCAGGTGTTCTTTCCTTTCAGCATTCAGTTGTATCCCAACGAGTTTCCGGGCAGTGACCCCAGAGATTGCCCCAGAGACCTGCGTAAGAATGTAGCTTTGAAACTGGGATGCATTAATGCTGAGTATCCTGACTCCTTCGGCCATTATAGAGAGGCCAAATTCTCCCAAACCAAACATCATTGGTGGTGGAAGCTGCATTTTGTATGGGAAAGAATCAAAGTTCTTCAAGATTATGCTGGCTATATATTTTTCCTAGAAGAGGATCACTATTTAGCTCCAGACTTTTACCATGTCTTCAAAAAGATGTGGAAATTGAAACAGCAGGAATGCCCCGAGTGTGATGTTCTCTCTCTGGGAACCTATATTCCCAGTAGTAGTTTCTATGGCATTGCTGACAAGGTAGATGTGAAACCTTGGAAATCTTCAAAGCACAATATGGGTTTAGGCATGATGCGGGATACGTATCAAAAGCTGATTGAGTGCACAGACACTTTCTGTACTTATGATGATTATAACTGGGACTGGACTCTTCAATATGTGACTGTATCATGTCTTCCAACATTCTGGAAAGTGCTGGTTCCTCAAGTTCCTAGGATTTTTCATGCTGGAGATTGTGGTATGCATCACAAGAAAACATGTAGGCCATCCGTCCAGAGTGCCCAAATTGAATCACTCTTAAAAAATAATAAACAGTACCTGTTTCCAGAAACTCTAATCCTCAGTGAAAAGTTTACTATGGTAGCTGCTTCCTCGCATAAGAAAAATGGAGGGTGGGGAGATATTAGGGACCATGAACTCTGTAAAAGCTATAGAAGACTGCAGTGAAAAAAATTATCACAAAAGCAAAAGTGACAGTCTTCTATTTTTGATATTTGTCTCAACAGGCTATACAATTGTATGAAGGGGGTTAGGAACTGGTTTCTGCTTTAATACAAAAAATTTTCTTGTAAGAGATGTCCAAATACATAGTAATCTTTTTCAATTATATCCGATTAAGGTTTAAAACTGAAGTTTTCATTTTGAGTGTTGAGTTTTTAGAGCTAAGTCTGTATCTGCTAACGATAATTGTTAACTGATGTGAAAGGAGAGGGGAAATTTTATTTAAATTGCATCTGTTAATCTTTCTATCTGAAACTTTGTATACTTTTCCACTTTAAGAACTTATTTTAAGTACAGAAAAATTTATTTGAAACTGATAGCAGTAAAAAGTATTACAATGAAATCATTAAAGTATTAATGAAACCAGCCCAGTTTCACTCTTGACACAGTTATTAGGAAGGGATTGACTCAGTGGGTTAAAAACGCGAAAGTTTTATTTGAAGCCGAGAAGCCGGGCGTGGTGGTACATGCTTGTAATCCCAGCATTCAGGAAGCTGAGCCCGGAAGATGGCGGTTCGTGGACAGCCTCAGCTACTTAGGTCTTTTGCAACTCAGTGAGACCCTGTTTCAAAATAAAGAATAAAAAAATAGGGTTGAGGGTGTAGTCCAGAGGTAGAATGCTCCTGGGTTTCATCCCCAGTACCGCAAAAAAATTTAAAAAAAGGTTTATTTGTTAAACACCCTCTGAGAACAGTCATTTTCAGTATTACAGATTCCTGTGCTGTTGCCTGTGGTTTGGAACCTTCCTAGAACACACTTTCTTTTGGAATGTATTTGATTGGTAAGAAAGTTTAAACATCTTCACCTCATTGTAGAAATACAGTGGTCTTGATTTTTTTTTCTTTTAGTGCTGCCAAAATAAAAATACTCATTTTTGCATAAAAAAGTACTTAATCATTTTTTGGAATAAGTTTGTTTGCTCTTTATGCTGAATTTGTAAAGGCATTCTAAGTTTTTTTAACATTAGTGTTACATCTTAATATTTACTAGCTATACATTGTACAATGAATTTGAAATAAAAATCTGTCATGACATTGCATTCCCTTTTGAAGAAACTACTTAGCTTTCAAATTAGCCAGGAATAGATAATGAACAATAAGAGGCTGCTGTGTAAGAAAAATATAGTCTAAATTGTTTTTGAAGGCCAGAAATGATATAAAGTATAAAGTTCAGTTAGTGCCAAAGCACAACACATTTCAGTGCCAGCTTTAGCTGAGATTCTATTGTGTGTGTGTGTGTGTGTGTGTGTGTGTGTGTGTGTGTGTGTGTGTTACTGAGGATTGAACCTAGGACGCTTTACCACTAAACTCTACACCAAGAGAAATAAAAAGGGCTATTTTTATTTTCAGACAGGGTCTGGCTAAATTGCTGAGACTGGCCTTAGCTTGTGATCTTCCTACCTCAGCCTCTTGAGTAGCTGAGATTACTCAATTGTGCATTGTGCTACCATGCCCAGCAAAATCATGCTTTTAAAGAAAGAAGGGCAGCCGGGCGTGGTGGCGCACACTTGTAATCCCCTCGCTTGGAAGGCGGAGACAGGAGGATTGCGGAGGTTCAAAGCCAGCCTCGTTGGCTTAAGAGACCCTGTTTCCAAATAAAAGTATAAAATAGGTCTGGGAGTGTAGCCCGGAAGCAGAAGGGTTTCCAGGAACCCCAGTACCACCAAAAAAAAAAAAAAAAAAGGCAGCTGGGCGTGTTGGCGCAAGTTTGTAATCTCAGCATTCTGGAGGCGGACACAGGAGGATCACAGTTCATGAACAGCTTCAGCTACTTAGTCCCCTTGCAACTCAGTGAGACCCTGTTTTAAAATAAAGAATCAGCCGTTGTGGTGGTGCACGCTTGTAATCCCCGTGCTTGGGGGGCTGAGACAGGAAGGTCACACAGGTTCGAAGCCAGCCTCAGCTACTTAGTGAGGCTCTCGGAAACTTAGTGCGACCCGGTTTCCAAATAAAATATAAAAATAGGCCTGTGAGTATAGCTCAGAGGTAGAAAGCCCCTAGGTTCCAACCCCCAGCACCACCAAAAAGTAAAATAAAATATTAGGGTTGGGGGTGTCTCAGAGGTAGAATGCCCCTGAGTTCCATTCCCCAGTACCGCCAAAAAAAAAAAAAAAAAAAAATTATATATATAGTGAGACCCTGTTTTCAAATAAAATATAAACTAGGTCTGGGAGTATAGCCTGGAGGTAGAAAGCCTCTGGGTTCTATCCCCAGTACTACAAACAAAAAAAGTATGGGGGGAAAAAAAAGACAGGTGCAATAAATAATAGGAAGCAAGCTTAAAGTTTACTCCATTTTTTTTTTTTTTTTTTTGGTGGTGGTACTGGGGATGGAACCCAGGGGCCTTCTATCTCCGGGCTACACTCCCAGACCTATTTTATATTTGGAAACAGGGTCTCTTAAGCCAGGTGAGGCCTCTCTTTGGTAGTTTAGGTATTAAAACAATTGATTATGAGCTAGACATGGTGGCATGCTTCAAACCTGTGCGATCCTTCTGTCTCAGCCTCCCAAGCGTGGGGATTACAAGTGTGTGCCACCACGCCCGGCTAACCCTTTTATTTTTAAAAGGTCTCTCACTATGTTGCCGAGGCTAGTCTAAAACCTGTAATCTTCCTGTCTCAGCATCCCAAGTACTGGGATTACAGGCATATGTCATCAAGACTGGCTTATTCTCATTTTTTGTAAGGAAAAAAAAAAATCCTTGTTGCCCAGCACGGTGGCACACACTTGTAATCCCAGCATTTGGGAAGCTGAGACAGGAGGATCGTGGTTCAGGGACAGCCTCAGCTATTTAGTGAGGCCCTTTGCAACTCAGTAAAACCCTGTTTCAAAAAAAAAATAAAGAATAGAAAATAGGGCTGGAGGTATAGCTCAGAGGCAGAATGCCCCTGGGTTCAATCCTCAGTACTGGGGGGAAAAAAAAAAACCTTAAGATTTTCTCAGCCAGGCATGGTGGCACACGCTTGTAATCCCATTGTAATCCCAGTACTTGGGAGGCTGAGACAGGAGGATCGTGCAGGTTTGAAGCCAGCCTCAGCTACTTAGGCTCTCAGCAACTTAGTGAGACTGTTTCCAAATAAAATATAAAATAGCTCTGGAAGTGTAGCCCAGAGGTAGAAGGCCCCTGGGTTCCATCCCCAGTACCACACACACACACAAAAATCTCTTTGCCTGGTAGTTTGGGTACTAAAACAATTGATTATGAGCTGGACATGGTGGCATGCGCTTGAAATTCCAGTACTTTGGAGGCTAAGACAGGAGGACAGCAGGTTTGAGGATAGCCTCAGCAAATAGTGAGGCCCTGTTTCCAAATAAAGAAAATAGGGATGGGGTATAGCTCAGCGATAGAATGTCCCTGGGTTCAATCCCCAGTGCCACCAAAAAAAAAAAAAAAAAAAAAAAAAAAATTATGAAAGTGGCACACTTTTTTTTCCCCTAATAAGGAAGACTATTACTGTTCTAAAATTCGTAAATGGGCCAGGTGTGACAGCACATACACATGACAGCACATACCTGAAATTCCAGTATTTGGGAGACTGAGACAAGAAGGATCGCAGGTTTGAAGCCAGCTGCAAATTTTATGAAGACTTTTTAAAATAAAAATGGCTGGGGGTGTAGCTCAGAAGTAGAATGCCCCTGGGCTCAATCCCTTGTGTCAATAAAAAAATTCCAAGAAATTCTTTTTTGTGTTAACTGGGGTGGAACTTAGTGGCCTTTGACCTCTGGGCTACACCTCTAGCCCTATTTAACCCAGATGCTCCTGTCTCAGCCTCCCAAATGCTGGGATTACTAGCGTTCACAACCATGCCCAGCTCCAGCCCTATTTTTTGTTCTACCTCTGAGCTACACTCCCAGCCCTATTTTTTTTTTTTTTTAAACAGGGCCTAGGTAATAGCTGAGGCTGTTCACAAACTGCGACCCTCCTGTCTCAGCTTCCTAAATGCTGGGATTGCAAACATGTGCCACCTTGGCTGGCTTGTCCCTATTTTTTATTTATTTTGAAACAGGGTCTAAGTTGAGGAGGGCCTCCCTAAGTAGTTGAGGCTGATCATGAATCTGATTTTCCTGTCTCAGTCTCTCAATACTGAGATTACAAGTATGTACCACCACACCAGCTCCTATTTTATATTTGGAAACAGGGTCAAAGTTGCTGAGAGCCTTATTAGGTTGCTGAGGCTGGCTTCGAACTCACGATCCTCCCATCTCATCCTCCTAAATACTGGAATTTCAAACATGCTCCAGCATGCCTAGCCAAGAAATTTTTTTTTTTTTTTTTTTGGTGGTACTGGGGGTGGAACCCAGAGGCTTTCTACCTCCGGGTTATACTCCCAGGCCCACTTTTTTTTTTTTTTTTTTGTGGTACTGGGGTTCCTGGAAGCCCTTCTACCTACGGGCTACACTCCCAGACCTATTTTTACATTTTTATTTGGAAACAGGGTCTCCTAAGCCAGCGCGTGCGGCTGGCTTCGAACCTGCGCGATCCTCCTGTCTCTGCCTCCCAAGCGCAGGGATTACAAGCGTGCGCCACCACGCCCGGCCCCAGGCCCACTTTTTAAAAATATTTTATTTGCAAATAGGGTCTCACTAAGTTGCTGAGAGCCTCACTAAGTAGCTGAGGCTGGCTTCAAACCTGTGCAATCCTCCTGTCTCAGCCTTCCGAGCGCTGGGATTACAAGCGTGCGCCACCACACCCAGCCCAAGAAATTATTTTTATTTTATTTTTGGTGGTACTGGGGATGGAACCCAGAGGCTTTCTACCTCCAGGCTATACTCCCAGCCCTATTTTATATTTTATTTGGAAACAGGGTCTCACTAAGTTGCTGAGAGCCTCACTATAAGTAGCTGAGGCTGGCTTCGAACCTGTGCGATCCTCCTGTCTCAGCCTCCCAAGCGCTGGGATTACAAGCGTGCACTACCACGCCCGGCGTAAGAAATTATTTTGAAAATTTTAAAAACTCAGCTGGAAGACAGGCATGGTGACATACTTTGTAATCCCAGCATTTGGGAGGCTGACACAGGAGGATTGCACTTTGTGGACAGCCTCAGCTACTTAGGCCTTTTGCAACTCAGTGGGACCCTGTTTCAAAATGAAGACTAAAAAATAGGGCTGGGGGTGTAGCTCAGAGGTAGTTGCCCCTGGTTCCATCCCCAGTAATGCAAAAAAATCATTAAATAGCACAAGTTATAGAATTGATGCAGACAGTGTCCCTGGGTTCCATTCCCAGTACTGTATTAAAAAAAAAAACAAAAGTTCATTTGGTTATTTGTATTGTAATTTTTTGTTGTTGTTGTTTTTGAGGTACTGGGATGGAACTCGGAGCTTTGTGCCTCTGAGCTACACTGCCAGCCCTATTTTTTAGTCTTTTTATTTTTATTTATTTATTGCAGTACTGGAGATGGAACCCAGGAGCATTCTATCTCCAAGTTACACCCCCAGCCCTATTTTTTAGTCTTTATTTTGAAACAGGATCTCACTGAGTTGCAAAGGGCATAAGTAGTAGCTGAGGCTGTTAGCGAATAGCAATTCTCCAGTCTTGGCTTCCTCAATGCTGGGATTACAACCATGTGCCACCATGTCCAACTCTGTATTGTAACTGTTTAGATCATTAATATTTAAGAAGCTATATTTACAGTATAAATTCATACTATTCAGTGAGACTTAAAAAGTTGAGATTCTACTTTCATACACATATTTTTATTTCTATCTCAGCATTTTTGAGAATTACTTTTGTGTGACAAACAAAATTTGATAAATATCTGAACTTTAATAAAGTAATGGTAAACAAAAGCAAAAGTAAACACAACTCAATATATACAGCATATATTTAAACAAAAAAAATTTTTTTTGTGGTGCTGGGAATGGAACCCAGGGGCATTCTACCTCTGAGCTACACCCCCAGCCCTATTTTTTAGTCTTTATTTTGAAACAGGGTCTGAGTTTCAAAGGGCCTACGTAGCGGAGGCTGGCTTCAAACCTGCACAATCCTCCTGTCTCAGCCTCCCAAATGCTGGGATTACAATCGTGCACCACCACGCCCAGCTATTAAAACAATTTTAATTCTCCAATAGAAACAACACATCAAAAGAATACAAAACTTTTCTCTATAATTAAGGAAACTTTAACTTCTAAGGCAAAAGTAAGTAAACGTAGTTTCCCCACTAGAATCAAAATTGTAAATTTAATTTAATTTTGTTGAATAACTTTAAATAGATAAACTATTTTAGGTCTACATTTTTTTTTACTCAGATTTTAAATTCTATACAATTAATCCAAGTCATACAGCAAAGGATTCTCAAAACTGAATGCACAATGAGTCACATGATCCTTAATAATCTGCACAGTACCATCCTGCATATTGGTTTCTTTTATGCTGCTGAAATCAGATATATTGTGAACTATAGATTTGTTCAATAACAAAGATGTGTGATCTCCATCCAATTCTTTTTCTTTGGTTATTACTGGTTCATTTAAATTATCTTTTTCTTCATTTGAGTAAGTAACACTTTTTTCTTTTATAAAATCAGATTTCACTTTTGCCTCTAGATGCTGAGATTTTCCATCAGATTCTTGTTGAAAGCCTGCAATGGAACCACAAGTATCTGTGTCTAGAGCTTCAACTACCTCAGATGAATCAGAATCAGCTGTTGAAGTGGGAGGATGTTGTACATTTTTAGTTAGGTAACATTCTTCATGGACTCTTTTCTCCTTTCCTTGAAGCTGACCAGGATTACTACACTCCTGCAACTATCAATAGAAACAACATGTTAATAACTCTTTGAAACAAAACAATTAAATTGTAGTATGCTCTAGCCTGTGCTGTCCTCTGTGATGCACACCTGTCATCCCAGTACTTTGAGAAGCTGAGACAGGTTTAAGGTCAGCCTCAGCAACTTTATCAAGGCCCTTTGTTTCAAAATAAAAAAGGGCTGGGGGTATAGGTCAGAGGTAGAATACCCTTGGGTTCAATCCTCAGTACTGAAAACAAAATTATTTTTCACCCTCTGAAAATCAGACTTTTTATGTGGTACTAGGGATTGAACCCAGGGATTTTCTATAGTTCAGATTTTCTATCTGAACTATATTCCAGCCCTATTTTGCTTATTTTGAAACAGGGTCTCACTAAGTAGCTGAGGCTGGCAGTGAACTTGTGGTCCTCTGGTCTCAGCCTTCCAAGTACTGGGCTTACAAGCATGTGCCACTATACCCAGCTCAAGAGCACTGTTGAATTTGAGTTTCCTTAAATTTTATTTTGTGGTACTGGGGGTGGAACCCAGGGCTTTCTACCTCCGGGCTACACTCCCAGACCTATTTTATATTTTAATTTGAAACAGGGTCTCAGTTAAATTTCTGAGAGCATCACTAAGTAGCTCAGGTTGGCTCTCAACCTGTGTGATCCTCTTGTCTCAGCCTCCCAAGTACTGAGATTCCGAGTGTGTGCCACCAAGCCCAGCTTGAGTTTGCTTGAATTTCTGGGATTCTTCCGTATTACCCTTCCCTCAGTCCATGTGTGTGCCAGCCAGTGATACTAGTTACTAAATTCTTTTTATGTTCAATATTGAAGACTATAAATAAAAATGACCAAACCTCTGTCTGGTTCAGCTGGAAAGAATGAACTCTTATGACATAATCGCTATGGTTTGAGAGTCAAAAAAGACTTCAACCCCGCATAAACTCAAAACTTCCCAAACATCTGGTTCTAATTTGAGAGCTATTTGGGGATTAAATGAGGCCAAGTGAAAATAATGGAGGGTTTAGCACAGTTCGTGAACCTGCAACCCTCTTTTCTCAGCCTCCCCAATACTGGGATACAAGTGTGGGCCACCACACTTGGCAGAAGTCTTAATGTCATTCTGCCCAGCCACCTGGACACTTTGTTTACAGTTTGACATAAAGAAATCAAGAATTTAAGTTATTTGTTAGGCTACCACCCCCCACCAGTACAGGGGATTGCACTCAGAGGCATTCCACCTCCAAGCTACATCCCCAGCTCCATTTTTTATTCCTTTATTGGAAAAAGGGGCCGGGCATGGCGGTGCATGCTTGTAATCCCAGCATTCGGGAGGCTGAGACCGGAGATCGCGGTTCACAGATAGCCTCAGCTACTTAGTGAGGCCCTCTGCAACTCAGTGAGACCCGGTTTCAAAATAAAAGAATAAAAAATAGGACAGGTGGTGTAGCTCGGATGTCGAATGCCCCTGGGTTCCATCTCCAGACCCGCAAAAAAAAAAAAAAAAAAAAAAAAAAAGTCTCACTGTGTTGCAGAGGGCCTCAGAAGTAGCTGAGGCTGGCCATGAACCTGCCATCCTCCAATCTCAGCCTCTCAAGTCCTGGGATTACAAGCATGTGCCACCACGCCTGGCATATTTGTTAGGCTTTTAACTTTGCCTTTAGTCACTCTATAAATCCCACCAAAATCTTAACCTTTGCTTGAATTCGGATCTTCTCCTCAGAAACCTGAAGCACTTCAATTGCTGGTGGAGTTAGTGGCCTTGTCTGTGTGAAAGAAGAGCTCAAGACGTCTTCAATAAACTCATCAACATTCTCTTCATTGACAAACAACCTTTCCTAAAATAAAAAGGGGAAAAAAATTCTGCCTCACAGGTCACACTTGACAAAGTTGTACTTAAAAGTATCTCACAAAAGGTTTCATACAGTTCAGGGTTATACTCTTTAAAGTGTTTACCTTTTTGTGTGTAAAAATGAACACTACCACACACAGCTAAAATGTTTATGCCAGGTGTGGTGGCACATGCTTACTGTTCTAGTACTTGGGAGGCTGAAACAGGAAGATCACAGGTTCATGACCAGCCTCAGCTGTTTAGTGAGACAGTTTCAAAATAAAGAATAAAAAATAGGGCTGGGGGTGTAGCTCAGAGGTAGAATGCCCCTGGGTTGCATCTCCAGTACAACATACACACAATTTTTTTTTTTTTGAGGGGGTACTGGGTATGGAACCCAGGGGCACTGTATATATATAATTTATATATATAATTTAATATATATATATATATATATATATATATATATATATATATATATATATATATTTAAATTTATTTTTGTGGTACCGTGGGTGGAACCCAGGGGCTTTTCTACCTCCAGGCTATACTCCCAGACCTATTTTATATTTTATTTGGAAACAGGGTCTCATTAAGCTGCTGAGAGCCTAAGTAGCTGAAGCTGGCTTCAAACCTGTGATCCTCCTGTCTCAGCCTCCCAAGCACTAGAATTAAAAGTACGAGCCACCATATCCAGATAGTCTTTTTATTTTTTGAAACAGGGTCTGAGTTGTGAAGGGTCTCCCTAGGTCTGTTCACGAACAGATCCTCCAGTGTCTGCCTTCCAAATGCTGGGATTACAAACTTGTGCCACCACACCTGGCCCTTTGTTTGTTTTTGAAGATTTGAAGAAGTTTATTAGAAAGATAGAAATACAGAGGATAGGTACAGCTCCATACCAGACTGGCATGGAGGGGTGACTCGAATGAATACACCTTTTGTTTTTTGAAACAGGGTCTCGCTAAATTGCTGAGAGCCTCACTAAGTTGCTGAAGCTAGTTTCAAACCTGCAATTCTCCCACCTCAGCCACCCAAATAATGGGATCACAGGCATGTGCCACCACACCTGTATGCTGCCTTGGAAAAATAAATTTTATTATTGTCCAGTATGATACAAGCGGCCCCAAGTGTGTGTAATTGTATATATATTTTAAAAAGAACCTGTAGAGCATGGTGGCACATGCCTATAATCCCAATACTTGGCAGGCTACGACAGGAGAATCAGAGGTTCAAGATTAGCCTCAGAAACCAGGCGAGGTGGCACATGCTTGTAATCCCAGCGCTTGGGAGGCAGAGACAGGAGGATAGCACAGGTTCAAAGCCAGACTCAGCTACTTAGTGAGACACTGTTTCCAAATAAAGTATAAAATAGGTCTAGGAATATATCCCGGGGTAGAAAAGCCCCTGGGGTCCCCCCCCCCCGCCGTAACACACACACACACACACACACACACACACACACACACACACACACACACACATACAGAGACTAGCCTCAGTACTTGAGAGGCTAAGATAGGAGGATCACAATTTTGAGGCCTCAGCAACTCAGTGAAATCCTATTTCAAAAACAAAAAACCAGGAATAACTGAACTGGTGGATATGACAGGGTCACAGCTGGGAAGAGAATTCCGCAGGGCTGGAAGACTCTGGCAAAACTGAAGCCATTATCACTCTTGATTTTAGTTATAAGAATGATAATATTAATGAAATTTGAAAATTGCTTTGAATGGGGATTGCTGTTTTGAAATAATCTGAAAATTGATGTGAATATGACTGGAAAATACCCGTAAGATTTGTGCTGGGAATAGCACTAAGAATAATATGACTATGGGAGAACTTTCAAGAAGCTACATAGAAAAGAGCTCTTTGAGCCAGGCGTGGTGGCACACCCTTGTAATCCCAGCATTCAGGAGGCTGAGACTGGAGGATCGCGGTTCGCAGACTGCCTCAGCTACTTAGTGAGGCCCTCTGCAACTCAGTGAGACCCGGTTTCAAAATAAAGAAAAATAAGGCAGGGGTATAGCTTGGAGATTGAATGCCCCTGGGTTTCATCCCCAGACCCGAAAAAAAAAAAAAAAAAAAAAAAGGAAAAGAGCTCTTTGCTCCTCTGCTTACAACACCTAACTCAAAGTTTTAGCCATGTAAGGAAAAGTTAACTTTAGGCAAACTATACCTACTGTGAAAGGCCTTCCATATGTTGCTTATAAGTTAGGGGGTCGCCGGGCATGGTGGCGCACCCTTGTAATCCCTGCGCTTGGGAGGCTGAGACAGGACGATTGCGCAGATTCGAAGTCAGTCTCAGCTACTTAGGCTCTCAGCAACTTAGTGAGACCCTGTTTCCAAATAAAATATAAAATATGTCTGGGAGTGTAGCCCGGAGGTAGAAGGGCTTCCAGGAACCCCAGTACCAAAAAAAAAAGTTAGGGGGTCAACTGTAGTATCCCCCTTAGGGGACTAGCGATCATCAGAAAACTTTCCCACCTCCAACCAATCCTCCACTTTCCTATACAGGAGTGTATGATGAATGGAAAGCACAGAGTTAATATTACTGGAAAATGGCTCAATGTGAGGACTCTGCCACTCCTACATAGTGCTGGGCAGGCAGAGACGTCCTTGGTTGCCTGCTCACTAAAGCAAAAGAGTTCTCTTGGTAAACAACTTAATAGGTATTTTATAAAATTAGATGTAGGCATTGTATAATAGAGAAATAGAGTAAGTTTAGTATGGATTTGGTGGTTGGGTCAGAATAAATTAATAGACTACTTAGTGGTCAAAAATAGCAGATAAAATTAGCAGCTAATTTTAGAAGTAGAAACATTAGGTTTAACATTTAATAGTTAAGGATAAGTTTAGTTAAAGTTTATTATGAGTGATAAAGAAATTGGCCAGGCGGGGCTCCCCTTTTTGGTGTTTCTGACCAAAGAGCATAAAAATTTAAGAAAATAAATTGTGCGCTTTATATTTTAAAATATGAAACATAGAAAGTAAAATGTTTTATGCCCCTTAAAGATCTCTTAAAATCTTTGTGTTCCTTCTAATGGAGAAGCCCCTTGTTTTCTGTACTTTTGGGCTAGCCTTAGGTTTGAAGGTGCTTTGCAGAGCTCCACTGTTAGTTAATAATTAGAATAAAACTGATTTTTGTGGCTAGGTAACCAGAATGAATGGTATGATGTTAATTTCGGGTGTTTTTTTTTCAACTACGGTATTGGGATATGAGCTTATCGGGGCAGGTTGAATTGTTCCAGATAAAGCACAAAACGTACCTAGGTGTACTAAAAACATGTTTTGCTAAAAGCTGTTTCATATCCAGGTGTATTGAGGATATGTTTTGCCAAAAGTTGTTAATACCAAATATTTCCATGTAAAAACATATAAAAATAAAGCATCAACTCTGAATGACAGAGTCACGCCTCCAAAAAAGGCGGTCTCTCATTTCCTCAAGTTGCCGACTCCTCACCACCTTCAAGAACCCCTGAATTGGCCGGAGCTGGTCTTCGGCACTGAACCTCCCTTAGGTTCAATCCCCAGTAGCCCCCCCAAAAGATACATATTTATAAAACCAGCTCATTGTTGCCCCCAATAAAGTTATTTTCCTCTGTCCTTTTATATAAACATAATTACAATTTTTGAATTTGTGAATACATAACAAAAGTGAACCTTGGAACAGAATAAAAAAAAAATAGGGCTGGAGGTGTAGCTCAGAGGTAGAATGCCCCTGGGTTCCATCTCCAGTACCACATACACATATATTTTATTTATTTTTTGCGGATAGAACCCAGGGGCATCTACCTCCGAGCTACACACCCAGCCTATTTTTTCTTCCATATTTTGAAACAAGGTCTCAATGAGATGCAAAGGGCCTACTACTAAAGTAGCTGAGGCTGGCCGCGAACCTCGATCCTCATCTCAGCCTCCCAAATGCTGGGATTACAAACAGGCGAACCATACCTGGCCGGAACAGAAAAATTTTACATTTAGAGTAATTTGCCTTGCTATTATTTGAAGACATTTATCTTTGCCTTATTGCAAAAAAAAAAAAAAATCTTGATTTGATTTTTAGTTAACCGAAGAAAAATATTTGTAAATGCTTATTATATGTTTTAGTCTATTTATTTATTTTTGCGGTACTAGGAATGGAACCCAGAGGCATTCTACCTCAAAGCTGCACCTCCAGCCCTATTTTTTTATTCTTTATTTTGAAACAGAATCTCACTGAGTTGCAAAGGACTTCACTAAGTAGCTGAGGCTGTCTGAGAACCAGGATCCTCCTGTTTCAGCCTCCGGAATGCTAGAATTACAAGCGTGAGCCACCACGCCCAGCTATCTTTTTTTTTATTTTTATTTTTTGGCGGTCCTGGGGATGGAACCCAGGTGCATTGTACCTTTGAGCTACACCTTCAGTCCTATTTTTTGTCTTTTTATGTTTGAAACAGGATCTCACTTTGTTGCAAAGGGCCTAAGTAGCTGAGACTGTCTTTGAACCACGATCCTCTAGTCTCAGCCTCCCGAAAGCTGGGATTACAAGAGTGCGCCACCACTCCTGGCCCTTAGTCATGATCTTTTAATTATGTTTTCTTTTTTTCTGTGTGCTGGGTCTGAGCCCAGGGGCATTTTACCTTGGAGCAACACTCCCAGCACTATATTATTTTATTTGAAAACGGTCTAAGTTGCTGAGAGCCTTGGGTAAGTTGCTGAAGCTGGCTTCAAGTCTTTGGTTTTCTTGTCTCAGCCTCCCAAGTACTGAGATTACAAGTATGTGCCACCGCACCTGGCTTAATTAATTTTACATTTTGCTGGACCAGGCTCTCTGTAGATTTGTTATAATTCATTAGTCTTGCTGGGCGTGGTGGCACACGCTTGTAATCCCTGCACTTGGGAGGTGGAGATAGGAGGATCGCGCTGGTTCAGAGGCAGCCTCGCTGACTTAAGAGACCCTGTTTCCAAATAAAAAAATACAAAATAGGTGTGGGAGTGTAGCCCGGAGGTAGAAGGGCTTCCAGGAACCCCAGTGCCACCAAAAAAAAAAAAAAAAAAAAATTCATTAGTCTTCACATTTATTACAGCTGATGGGACCATAATGTCCAATTCTACTTCCGGCCTTAAAGATATAGAACACAGCTGCCTTAATTCCATTTTGGTTTAGTTTCTTTGCTAAAATGTTTCTTAGCATACTAGAAAATCAGGTTAAAACATACTCTTCAATATTCTTCTTCCCAGCTAGGCGTGGTGGCGCACTCTTGTAATCCCAGCATTTGGGAGGCTGAGACAGGAGGATAGCAGTTCAAGAACAGCCTCAGCTCTTAGTGAGGCCCTTAGCAACACGTGAGACACTGTTTCAAAATAAAGAATAAAAAATAGGGCTGGGAGTGCAGCTCAGAGATAAAATATCTCTGGATTCCATCCCAAGTACTGCAAAAAAAAAAAAAAATCACCAAAATCTTCCCACATTGTGAGTTATTTTTATTAAAACAATAACAGGAAAATGACTGCCCTTTCCTAAATTTCCCCTTTCTGATGACAGATATTAGATTTTATATTTTATTTTATTGTTACTGGAGATTAAACCTAGGGGCATTCTACCTCTGAGCTACACCCCCAGCCCCTTTTTTTTTATTTTGAAACTGGTCTCAGCAGGGGATGGGGGTGGTGCATGACTATAATCCCAGTATTTGGGAGACTGAGACAGCAGGCTCAAGGACAGCCACAGCAATATAGGAAGATTCTCAGGAGCTGGGCATAGTGGTACACGCTTGTAATGCCAGCATTTGGGAGACTGAGACAGGATTCCCAGCCAGCCTCAGCTACTTAGTAAGGACCTCTGCAACTCAGTGAGACCATGTTTCTTTTTTTTTTTTGGTGGTGGTACTGGGAACGGAACCCAGGGGCCTTCTACCTCCGGGCTACACTCCCAGACCTATTTTATATTTTAATTGGAAATAGGGTCTCTTAAACCAGCTGAGGCTGGCTTTGAACCTGGGCGATCCTCCTTTCTCAGCCTCCCAAGCGCTGGGATTACAAGCGTGCACCATCACGCCGGGCATAGACCGTGTTTCAAAATAAAAAATAAAAAATAGAGCTAGGGTGTAGCTTGGAGGTAGAATACCCCTGGGTTCCATCCTCAGGATTGCAAAAAAAAAAAAGCAGCAGCTTATAGCTGAAAAAGCATAGGATTCAGATTCATACTTGCATATGAGTTTTGTTTTGGCACGAGATATTGAACCCAGGGACACTGTACCTCCGAGCTACACCCAGCCCTTTTTATGTTTTGCTAGGTTGCTGAGTGTCTCACCATGTTGCTAAGGCTGTCCTGGTACCTTCAATCCTCCTGTCTCAGCCTCCAAAATACTGGGATGACGAAGGGCGTGAACCACCACGCTACTTTTTCTTTCCAGAAACATACTATTATTATTACTTTCTAACCTTGGAAAAAAGTGATTTCTCAATTTAAAATATTTGCACTTTGAGCCGGGTGTGGTGGCACACGCTTGTAATCCCAGCGCTTGGGAGGTTGAAAGAGAAGGATTGCACAGGTTTGAAACCAGCCTCAGCTACTTAGGCTCTCAGCAACTTAGTGAGACCCTGTTTCCAAATAAAGTATAAAAATAGGTCTGGGGGAATAGCCCAGAAGTAGAAAAGCCCCATGGTTCCACCTCCAGGAACACACACACACACACAATTGCACTTTGGAGCATTTCTTAAAACTGATTTGGGTCACAAACCTCTTTGAGAATATGACTTAGTTTTTTTTCTCCGGGAGATAGCGTCCTCAACTTTTGGCATCAATTCCAGAGGTCTAGTAATTACTAAAAATCCTTTCAGCTGGGCATGGTGGTGGCCCACGCCTGTAATCCCAGTATTGGGAGGATAGGATTGCAGGTTCCAGGACAGCCTCAGCAAGTAGTGAGTGAGACTTCCATCAACCTATCGAGACCCTATTTCAAAATAAAAATTATAAAATAGGCTGAAAGTATACTTCGGAGGTAGAATCCCCCTGGGTTCAATCCTCAGTAACAACAACAACAAAAAAAAATCCTTTCAGTCTTCTCGGAGGCGATGGATTCAACGAAAACAATTGTAGTAGGGGCAAATTTGCAGATTTGAAACCCACCCACCAGAGAGAATGTGTGTAAATCTTTTTTTTTTTTTGAAAATATGCTTAACAAGCACCATCATCACGTGAAAAGTTATGGAAAATGCTTTAAGATAAACGGAGAGGTGCCTGAAACTGCAAATTGTGGAAGTGAGATGGAATATTTCAAATATTAAGGCTCTAGAAAGAACTGTTACCTCCAAAGAATCTTTGTTTAAGCCACAATACCACTCTCGCCAACTTCCATGGCTCTCTGGAGATTTGGCCAGTACTATGGCGGCATTGTGTGCAGAAACGCTAATCACGGGTTCTTTGGTGCTCAACTTATTCTCCGGAGCCACTTGCAAGAAGAAGGAATAAACCAGGTCTTGTGCGGAGAAGCACAATCTGTACCCGGTGGGGCTCAGATCCCCCTGGAGACTCTGCGGCCGAATCCGAGGCACCTGAACGAGCACAGTCAAGGAGTCTTCATCCTGACGACACTGCAGGGGAGGACACAAGGGCTCCCTGCGGTCGGCGCCCGGGCCGCCCATGGCTGGAACCGAGGGCTCGCCGCCCGGGTCCTCCGCACGCTCTCTTTCTGCCGGAGACCCCCAGGCAAGGCCCTGGGATGAAGTGCTCGGGGGGGCTCCGCCACCGTCCCCAGGTGAGATCTCTGCTTCTGGAGGATGCTGATCCCCGAGTCCCGGCGGCGACCCCGAGCTCGTTCCCACGTCCTGTTCCAGGGACTCCGGGACCGCTGCGGCGGCGGCGGCGGAAGTGCGGCTCGGGCCGGAAGCGCCGCCCGGGCCGGGGTCCCCCTCGCGGGCGGAAACGCGGGCCGCGCCGGCGGGGCCGAGTCCTCCCGCCGACTCTTCAGTTCCGGGTCCGTCCGCCGACTCTTCAGTTCCGGGTCCGACCGCCGACTCTTCAGTTCCGGGTCCTCCCGCCGACTCTTCAGTTCCGGGTCCGTCCGCCGACTCTTCCGGCTCCGGGGCGGGCTGGGGGCGCGCGGCGGACGGCGCCACGGGCAGCGTGACCACCAGCTGGCGCCGCGCCCGGACGAACTGGGCCTGGCCGCGGCTGTCGTCCACCGCGTAGGGGAGCGCGAGCCGCAGCCGGTAGTCGGGCCGCCGGGAGTCGAGGCTCAGCAGCTTGCCCGTCACCTCCAGCGCCACCTGCTGGGCCGAGCGCAGCAGCGGCAGCTCGACGGTGACCACCAGCTCGTGCGGCACGGGGCCGGGGGCCGAGTCGCGCGAGCAGCGGTAGTCCTGCAGGTCCACGCGGTGGCGCTGCACCACGCTGCAGCGGGGCTCGGTGGGCGCGGGCGGCCGGGCCGGCTCGGCGGGGCAGGGCGCGGGGGGCGTGGGGGCCGCCGGGCGGCGGTAGGGGTAGGGGGGCGCGGGGAGCGGGTCCTCGGCCTCGCCGTCGGGCCGGGCCGGGGCGCCCCCGGGGAGGGGCGAGCGCAGCACGGCGGCCTCGGGGGTGCCCTTGTACTTGATCTTGAGGGTCTTGGCGTTCCGGCCGTCCAGCTTGACGCCGAACTGCCGCTCGACGGCCTCCAGGGCCGTGGCGTCCAGCATCTGGCGGAAGCGCGGGCTGCGCCGGGCCAGCGCCAGCGCGCCGGGGTGGAACACCACGTCGTAGACGGTGTAGCGGCCGCCGCGGCCCGCGTACTGGCGGCCGGGCGCCAGGCTGTAGGGCAGCGACCAGTGGCTGCCGGGCGCCCCGCCGCCCCCCGGGCCCGGCCGGCCGCGGGGCGCGCCCACCAGCGCGTTGCCGCACACGTTCACGAAGCAGCGGCGCGCCCCGTCCAGGCTGGTGCGCAGCACGTAGCCCGGCTCCGGGTGCACGAACTGCACCCGCACGCCGCGCTCCCGCTCCAGCGCCGCGATCTCCTGCTCGTAGCGCCGCCGGTTCTCCGGGTCCTGGAGCTCCTCGGCGTACTCCGAGAACATGCGCCGGAACTCCGGGTCCTGGAAGGCGGAGGTGAGCCGCTGGACCTCCTCTCCGCTCAGGTCCAAGTCGTCCAGCGGCGAGGAGCCCGCCGCCTTCGCCATGCTGCGCTGCCGGGGCCGAGGGGACCCGCGGAGCCGCAACCGCCCGCGCGTGCCTGTTGTCATGGCAACGCCGCCGCGCGGGGGGCGGGGCGGGGGCTGTCGTGGAAAGGCCTTGTAGTTTCTTCAAACCAACCAGCCGCTCTAATACTCTGATGGCTTCCTTTTTTACATTATGATGCCAGTTTTGAGATGGGCTGCAACACTTTTGCAGTTTTTTGCAGTCCGTTCTAAAAAAAAAAAATGGCAGAATTTCCGACTTTAGGTAACACTCCTTCGTTGTTCATAAGACTTTTAAGAGAAACCTCATCCCTTTTTTTAAATTTTTGCGGTACTAGGGGATCATTCTAACTCCGAGTTACACTCCCAGCCCTGTTTTTTAATCTTTATTTTGAAAGTGTCCGAGTTTGTAAAGGGCCTCACTAAGTACCTGAGGATTCTGTTCTTAGCCTCCCAAATGCTGGGATTACACACATGTGCCACCATGCCCGGCTTAACGCTCATCCCTTTTTTACAGACAAGATGGGACCAGAGATACCTGTCCAAAGTTACATAGTATATTCACTTTGCTAAAGAGGATATTTTTCACTTTGCTAAAGAGCATTTCAGTAATGGGGATCAAATCCAAGGCCTCAAAGTATGCTAGGCAAGCGCTCTACCATTTCAGCTACACCCTCAGTACATTTTTTATTTTTACTCGGGATCCTTCTGACTCCGCCTCTTGAGTAGCTGAGGTTACAGGTGTGCACCACTGCCTCTAGTCACTACATTACAGTGGCATAAAACAAAATAGCAGAACATCTGCTTTGGTTTGAAAGTTGTGTTGGAAAATTAATCCCCAGCGCAAACGTTGGGGTTGGGGCCTCATGAAGGGTGGCTGGGCCCTGAGGCCAGAATGTGTGGGTTAGTTGATCAATTCTACCCCCTCTTTCTCTGCTCTTCTACCATGAGATGATACGGAAAGAAAGGTCTCACTGAGCATGGTGGCATACCTGTAATCCCAGTACTTGGGAGGCTGAGGGAGGATCACAAGTTTGAGACCAGCCTCAGCAATTTAGTACAACTTCTCAGCAATTTAGTGAGAACTTGTTTCAAAACCAACAAACAAAAACAGGGCTGGGGTGTAGCAAGTAGAATGGCCTTGAAGCCAGGAGTGGTGGCGCACGCTTGTAGTGCCAGCGCTTGGGAGGCTGAGACAGGAGGATCACACAGATTTGAAGCCAGCCTCAGCTACTGAGTGAGGCTCTCAGCAACTTAGTGAGACGCTGTTTCCAAATAAAGTATAAAATAGGTCTGGGAATATAACCTGGAGGTAGAAAAGCCCCAGGGTTCCACACTCAGTACCACAAAATAAATTATTGAACCTCTGGTATTGTTATGGCAGCAAAAACACACTAAGACATGTGCTGAATCAAACATTATGAGCCATGTAAACGAAGCCTGTAAACCCAGTACTTGGGAGGCTGAACAAGGATCATAGGTTCAAAGCCAGTTAGCAACCTACTGAGACCTACTGTTTACAAACAAACAAAGAATGGCTGGAGGTGTAGCTCAGAGATAGAATGCCCCTGGGTTCAATCCCTAGTACAACACACACACACACAAATTAGGGACTGGGGGTGTAGCACCAGTGGTAGGGCCTACTGTCTATTATGCTGGAGGGCTTAGGTTCAATAGATCCACAGCACTGTAAAAAGGAAAAAAAAAAAAAAGTATTATAGCCAGGCGTGGTGGTGCACACTTGTAATCCCAGCATTCGGGAGGCTGAGACCAGAGGATCGTGGACAGCCTCAGCTACTTAGTGAGGCCCTCTGCTACTTGAACCTGACTTCAAAATAAAGTATAAAATATAGGGCAGGGGGTATAGCTTGGAGGTCGAAAGCCCTTGGGATCCATCTCCAGCCCTGCAAAAAAATAAAATAAAAATAAAAAAGTATTATAATTGAACTTTTGTGGGTTTTTTGTTTCTGCAGTACTAGGGATGGAACCCAGGGGCATTCTACCTCCAAGCTACACCCCCAGCCCTATTTTTTATTCTTTTTATTTGGAAACAGGTCTCACTGACTTGAAAAGGTCCTAAGTAGCTGAGGCTGTCTCCAAACTGCAATCCTCCTGGCTCAGCCTCCCAAATGCTGGGATTATAAACGTGTGCCACCATGCCTGGCTTGAACTGTGTGTGTGTGTGTGTGTGTGTGTGTGTGTGTGTGTGTGTGTGTGTGTTACTAAGGATGGAACCCAGGGGCATTCTACTTTAGAGCTAAACCTCCAGCCCTATTTTTTAATCTTTATTTAGAAACGGTCTCTCTGAATCACAATGGGCCTCACTAAGTAGCTGAGGCTGTTCTTGAACCTCCTATCTCGGCCTCCCAAATGCTGGGATTACAAGTGTGGGCCAGCAAGCTCAGCCACAAACTTTTGTTTTTAAATGCAAATGTGTAGTGTATCTTAATGCAGATCTACATATTTTTTAAAGGTGGCAGAAAATATTTTTCCTACAAAACTTCAAATGTGTACCGTATTTGTTAACTATCAAAATTTCATAAAATATAAGTTTAGGCAGAGCAAGGTTTATCATAATTTTATTATAAATATCATAATTATGTTATAAAAAATTGTTCAGGAAATTGATGTTTTGTTTCTTCTGATGGTCTTTAAGAATCTCAAAAGCCTTGAAGTTTGCTGAAAATAGAAGAATTCATAAAATTATTGTTTATAGTTAATTCATTTTAAAAACAGGTCAATACATGCATATTGTCCCAAATTCAAAAGGTGACACTAAGAAATTTGTCAGTATTCTTATAAAAAAAGGAAAAGATATTCTAATCATATATAAAGTTGTGTATATGGGAGTTTATGCTTATACACAAGTGGCATGGTATTACATACCTGTAATCCTAGTACTTGGGAAGCTGATACAGAATAGCAGGTTCGAAGCCTCCCTCAGCAATTTAGCAAGACCCTATTTTTTTTTTTTTTTTTTTGGGTGGTACTGGGGTTCCTGGAAATCCTTCTACCTCCGGGCTACACTCCCAGACCTATTTTTACATTTTTATTTGGAAACAGGGTCTCATAAGCCAGCGTGCGCGGCTGGCTTCGAACCTGCGTGATCCTCCTGTCTTGCCTCCCAAGCGCGGGGATTACAAGAGTGTGCCACCACACCCGGCCCAGCAAGACCCTATTTAAAAAAACTTTTTTTTCATAAAAGGGCCAGGGGTGTCGCTCAAAGTGAGAATACCCTGGGTTCAATCCCTAGTACCAAAATATGTACATATAAGCTGGGCGTGTTGGCACAGGTTTATAATCCCAGTGCTTGGGAGGCTGAGACAGGAGGATCACACAGGTTCAAAGCCAGCCTCAGCTACTTAGGCTCTCAGCAACTTAGACCCTGTTTCCAAACAGTGTATAAAATAGGTCTAGGAGTATAGCCTGGAGGTAGAAGAGCCCCTGGGTTTCACTCTCAGTTACACACAAAAAAAAATTTATATATACACACATATTTTTTAAAAATGTACACAAGTGCTAAAATATGCAAAGTATTCTGTGCCTTTTCAACTAGTATATACATTATATTTATCTCTAATTCCTTTATAGCTGTAAAATTTAAGTAAATTACAAAAGGTCTGAATAAGCACATTTTGTTTTGGGGGACTAAAGGATTGAACATTTTTTTTTTCGGTACTGAAGGTGAAATTCAGGGGCATTCTACCTCCAAGATACACCCCCAGCCCTTTTTATTTTTTTAATTTTTTATTTTGAAACAGGGTCTCACTGAATTACAAAGGTCTCACTAAGTAGTTAAGGCTGTCCGTGAAACACAATCCTCCTGTCTTAGCTTCCCAAATGCTGGGATTACAAATGTAAGCCACCACCCTTTTTTATTTTGAAACTGAGTGTTTCTAAGTTGCTGAAACTGGTCTCAAATCTGTGATCTGTCTCAGCCTTTTTTTTTTTTTGGTGGTACTGGGGGTGGAACCCAGAGGCTTTCTACCTCCAGGCTATACTCCCACACTTTTTTTTTAATATTTTATTTGGAAACGGTCTCACTAAGTTGCTGAAAGCCTCACTAAGTATCTAAAGCTAGCTTCGAACCTGTGCGATCCTCCTGTCTCAGCCTCCCAAGCGCAGGGATTATAAGCATGTGCCACCACACCCAGCTCTGTCTCAGCCTTTTAAATACCGGATTACTGGCACATGCCACCATGCCCAGCTAAGTATGCACATTTAAACTGTTACCTTTATAACATCTGCAATAAAAACCACACCTACTATGCATAAACCCAAGTGTGTACCTGTGGGATAAATCCTAGAAAAGGAATTATACTTTAGGTCTTAATACATCTTGTCAAATTGCTCTCTGTAAAGGTTTTCACCATTTTTTCATTCAGATCCACTACATTGAGAAGGCACATTTCCCCACTACATCACCAATACTGTGTTTTCAAATAAAATTGTATCTGAAAGCTCATGTACTACCTCATAAATATGTGTAATTTTTGTGTCAATTTAAGTACATATTTAAGTATATATTTGTATAAAAATATAAGTACACACATTAGAAAAAGGAAAAGCATGTGTTGAAACAGGACTAATCTTATCTACTTAGACTATATTCTATGATTAAACTCTACAATATGATTTTTTGTTTTGTGTGTGTGTGTGTGTGTTACAGGGTACTGAACCCAGGGCATTCTGCCTCCAAGCTACACCCCCAGCCCTATTTTTAATTCTTTCTTTCCTTTCTTTTATTATTTATTTATTTATTTTGGTACTGGGGATGGAACCCAGGGGCATTCTACCTCCGAGCTATACTCTCAGCCTTATTTTTTTAGTCTTTTTTTTTTTTTTTTTTGATACAGGGAATGGAACCCGGGGTCTTCTACCTCTGGGCTATACTCCCAGACCTATTTTATATTTTATTTGGAAACAGGGTCTCACTAAGTAGCTGAGGCCGGCTTCGAACTTGTGATCCACCTGTCTCAGCCTCCCAAGTACTAGGTTAAACAAGCATGCACCACCACGCCCGGCCAGTCTTTTATTTTTTGAAATGGTCTCACTGAGTTAAGAAGGGCCTTGCTAAGTAGCTGAGGCTTTCCACAAACTGTGATCCTCCAGTCTCTACCTCTCAAATGCTGGGATTACAAGAGTGCACCACCATGCCCAGCTTTTATTTTTTTATTTTGAAAGAGAATTTTGCTAAATTTTTGAAGCTGGCCTGAAACCTGTGATCCTCCAGTCTCAGCTTCCCAAGAAATGGGATTACGTGTGTCTGTAGGCATATTTTAAAATCTCAAAACACAACTGGGCGTGGTGGTGCACGTTTGTAATCCCAGTATTTGGGAAGGTGAGACAGGAAGATTGAAGTTCACGGACAGCCTCAGCTACTTAGTGAGGCTTTCTGCAGCTTAGTGAGGCTTCTGCAACTTAGTGAGACCTTGTTTACAAAAATAAAGACTAAAAAATAGATGCTGGGCATGGTGGCACATGCTTATAATCCCAGCATTTGGGAAATTGAGACAAGAGGACCGAGGTTTGCAGCTAGCTTCAGGTATGGTGACTCTTTGCAACTTTATGAGACCCTGTTTCAAAATAAAGAATAAAAATAGGTCTGGGGGTGTAGCTCAGAGGTAGAATGCCCCTGGGTTCCATCACAGTACCACACACAAAAAAATAAAGAATAAAAAAACAGGACTGGAGGTGGTGTTTGGAGGTAGAATACCCTAGGTTCCATCCCTAGTACCGCAAAAAAAAAAAAAAAAAAAAAAAAAAGGGCTGATGGTTGTGTAGCCCAGAGGTAGAATGCCTCTGGGTTCTACCCCAAGTAGCGCCAAAAAAAAAAAAAAAAAAATCTCAAGACACCTACAGAACATGTTTCTTAGCAATACAACAATACAACACAAAGAGAGCCCCTGGCTGTTCTGTGAACACTTACCTATCTTCTACTATCTTATTCGAAGGGTAAAAAACTTTAAACGAGAATCCACTTCTTGGAAAAGAGCCCTTTGGAGAGAAAAATGCCCATAAGTGACTACTCAACTTTTACAAAAATAATTCATGTTTTAAATCAAATTTCTTTTTCATGGCTAAAAGTTACAAGGCATGACTATGAAATTATGTGACAGATTTTAGCATGATGTATAGAAAAAAAGGCTGTTACTTTAAAATATCTTGAAGCAAAAGTCAAGTTCACTAGACAGTCTTATGCTAACAGATGTGACTAGAAAATATTTAGGAGTAGCTCTTAGTGTAAGAAATAAACAGCACTGTGTGATGCTAGATATACATCTGACACACTCAAACATTAGTTTTAAGAAGTTGTCCCTGCCTTTTTCCTCAGTGAAAATAGGGTTTGAGCCTGGCATGGTGGCGCACCCTTGTAATCCCCACGCTTGGGAGGCGGAGACAGGAAGATCGCGCAGGTTCAAAGCACTGGCTTAAGAGACCCTGTTTCCAAATAAAAATATAAAATAGGTCTGGGAGTGTAGCCTAGAGGTAGAAGGGCTTCCAGGAACCCCAGTACCACCAAAAATAAAAAATAAAACAGGTTTGATTGCCTTTCCAGTGTGCCCCTAAAGCAAATGAGCAGTAATTGCACTATAAATTGTCTGCTACGAAACTTAAGGGGACTGAATAGGCTCTGCTCTTTCAGTCTTTGTGTCCCCAGCCCCTAAATTAATGTCTGGCCCATAGCAGGCATTAACGTGAGTAAGTATCAGGAGAATGAAGCAGTATCTAAAGTGAGTTATTAGCTTGCCCAAGATACAACAGGTTAAAAAAAAAAGATAAAATGATGGTGTAGGAGGTGGTTGTTTATTTCCAACATGGAAAAAGGAAAATTTAAATTTTATTTATTTATTTTGGTGGTACTAGGGTTCCCGGAAACCCTTCTACCTCTGGGCTACACTCCCAGACCTATTTTTATATTTTTATTTGGAAACAGGGTCTCTTAAGCCAGCAAGGATGGCTTCGAACCTGCACAATCCTCCTGTCTCCGCCTCCCAAGCGCGGGTATTATAAGCGTGCGCCACCATGCCTGGCGAAAATTTAACTTTTAAGTTTAAAAAGGAAAATTTAGAGATAAGGCACATATAACTAGAACATTAACTATAAGAGTGCCCTGAGAGTTCAACTTATTTATTTTTAGTTCCATAATTTGTGTGTGTGTGTGTTGTGTGTTACTGGGGATTGAACCATTTTAGCTTTAAGGTATACCACCAATCCTATTTTTATTTTGAAATAGGGTCTCACCAAGTTCCAGAGGGCCTTGCTAAATTGCTAAGGCTGGCTGTGAACATGTGATCCTCCTGCCTCACTCTCCTAAGTACTGAGATTACAAGTGTGTACCACCTCGCCTGGCTGAGGCCACAGATTTCAAGCAATTAAGTCAAACAAGTCAATTATGTTCATCCTTAGAGCAATGGTTCTCAAGTGGTAATAATTTTGAGCCTCAGGGGACATTTGGCAAATGTCTAGAGACATTCATGACTGTCAAAACTGGAGACGCTATTGGCATCTAGTGTTCAGAGGCTTTAACATGTGCTGTTCAACATGCTACAGGGCCAAGGTTGATAAGCCCTGCCACAGTCAGACATGTCTGACGAGCTGGGCCTGGTGGCACACGCTTGTAATCCTAGTACGTAGGAGGCTGAGACAGGAGGATTGCAGGTTTATAGCCCAGCAATTTGTGAGGCCCTCCACACCATAGTGAGACCCTGTTTCAAAATAAATAATAAATAATAGGTCAGGGGATATAGCTCAGAGATAGAATGCCTTTAGGTTCCATCCCCAGTACCACAAAAATAAAAATAAAAAGTTTTACAGAAGTAGTAACCAACAGTAAGGCATAACATTTCTAGAATTGACGGAGATAAAACATTATTAAACCTTAAAATTTACAAGAATCAGGAAAGCATACAGATTAAAAACAAGTAGTAGCCAGGTGTAGTGGTACACACTTGTAATCTCAGCATTTGAGTCTGAGATAGGAGGATCCCAGTTCATGAACAGTCTCAGCTACTTAGTGAGACCCTATGCAACTCAGTAAAACCTTGTTTCAAAATAAAGAATATAAAGCAGGGCATGGTGGCACACGCTTGTAATCCCAGCATTAGGGAGGCTGAGACCAGAGAGGATCGCGGTTTGTGGACAGCCTCAGCTACTACTTAGTGAGGCTCTTTGCCACTTAGTGAGACCCTGTTTCAAAATAAAGAATAAAAAATAGGGAGGGGGTGTAACTCAGAGGTCGAATGCCCCTGGGTTCCATCCCCAGACCTGAAAAAAAAAAAAAAAAAATATATATATATATATATATATTGAAGATTTTGATTGACAAATTCAGAACACTGAAGTAATTTCAAGGATCTACATAAAATTTAAATAAAATGTGTGCCAATGAAACTTTATCAGTCTTGGATTATTGACACTTTGGCCATTTCCAAAAATCACAATCCTCCTAAAAGGATAAGAACCAATAATATGGTAAAAAGGAATGAAAATCAGGGTCTGAAGAAAAGGGAATCTCACAGTATATTACTTTGAAGGGGAAATTTGCGTTTGCGGGCCTGTTCTTGTTGTTTTGTGGTACTGGAGATTAAACCAAGGGACACTCTACATCTGAGCAACACCCTCAGCCCTATTTTATTTGTTATTTTGAAATAGGGTCTTGCTATGTTATAGAGCAGTAGCCTTAAACCTGTCTCAGTCTCCCCAAGCTTTTTTTTTTTTTGGGGGGGGGCGGGGTGGTGCTATAGGATTGAACCAAGGAGCATTCTACATCTGAGCTATACCCCTATTTACATTTTTTTTTTTTTTTTTTTTTTTTTTTTTGGTGGTACTACCCAGAAGCTCTCTACCTCTGGGCTACACTCCCAGACCTTTTTTATATATTTTTATTTGGAAACAGGGTCTCACTAAGTTGCTCAGAGCCTCACTAAGTAGCTGAGGCTGGCTTCGGACCAGTGCGATCCTCCTGTCTTAGCCTCACAAGTGCGGGATTACAAGCATGCCCCACCACGCCGGCCTACTTTTTATTTGGAAACATCGTTTAACTTGTTGACAGCTTCACCAAGTTGTTGAGGCTGGCTTTGAACCTGTGAGCCTCCTCTCATCCTCCTAAGTACTGGGATTACTGACGTGCATCACCACGCCCAACCTGGCTTTTTTTTTTTAATGTCACATTACTTTATAGTCACATCCTCCTATGCATATCAAAGTAATGTCTCATTAATAGTATATTTTTACCCCAACAATAATTTTATTAAATATACTTTTCAAATTTAAACAAATGTTGTCTAATCTTGACAAGTGATAATTCTATAAGGTTGACTACATGCTTACAGGGTTTATGCAGAGGCACTCAGTGTTGGTCACGGTGAAAGGATCATATTTGTCTGCAATGACAAGTAGATCAGGCACAGGATACACTCGTAAAGCATAGTCATACGCCCAGTACACTGGGCAGACGTAAAGAGGGAGAGGAGTCAAATGTCCCTGGGATAAAATAGTCTTTACAAACTACAACAGAACACAAAATAAAGATTTCAGTTCATTTGTAAAAGTGAAAACAGCTAACAAGTCATTTAAATTAAGTAGTAAATACCAGAGGACCTAGACAAATAAGGAGGCTTTGAATCATAGAGCTTTGGGAAATACAGTTATGAAAATATCCTGTATGTTAGGAGGGAAAAAATCTATAAACTTTCATCTGATACCACATACCCTAACACTGACTTTCCCAAGTAGTCAAAATGGATCAATTGTACTTACAGATGTCTAATAAACTCAAGTGTGTGTGTGTGTGTGTGTGTGTGTGTGTGTGTGCGCGTGCCTCACGCTAGAGATTGAACCTAGGAACATTCTACCTCTAAGCTACACCCAACCTTATTTTACTTTTTAATTCTGAATCAGGGCCTCACTAAGTTGCTGAGGCTGGCTGTGAACCTGTTATCCTTTTGTCTCAGCCTCGTAAGTACCGGGATTACAAGCGAGCATCACCATGCTCAGCTCTCACTTATTCTGTTCATCTAAAATTAATTTCATAGCTTGAGTAAAGCCAAGAATCAATATTTATCCTATATAAACTTGCACGCGCCACAACACTGGGCACATCAGGGAATCTTAAAGCTACAAAAACACACTGCATATCTTCCTGACATGCATGTACCATGCGAAATGTGTAATAAATATGATAAATATAAAAATCTTGTTCAAGTATACATATGTTTTGAAGTATGATTTAACAATTTAATGGCAAAGCAGGAAGCTTCAAAAAATTTGCCTACTTGTTCTGGGCTTTCCACTGTACCCTTAGGGGATTCTTCAGTAGAAAGCTGAGAAACACTTTCTAAGAGTCCTGACTTACTAACAAAAGGGTATTCAAATTGCTTCGAACCACAAGTAGACTTTATAACCCAAAGGCAAATTACTTAGCAGAACTTTTTATAACACAAGATAGTTTAATAAAGAAGACTCTTTACTTACATGATTAGGAATATCCAAACTGCTACTTGGAAAACGGACACAGTTTCTACACATTTTATTCACTAAATCTTCGCGAAAGACAATAATTTCTTGTGTACAATACTGAATTCTAGAATAAGACAAAATTTGTATTTTACTTCCTTAGAAAAAAGTGAGGGGTTCAGGATTTAGCTCAGTGGCACAGGGCATGCTTAGCATGCACAAAGCCCTATTTTCAATACTTGGCACACACACACAAAATAAAATAAAAAGATAATGAAAGAAAAAATTATGAGATAAAATAAAAGAAGGGGGCTGGGGTGGAACTCCGTAGCAGTGTGTACCTAGCATGTGCAAGGCTCTGATTTTGATCCCTATCACTGCAAAAAGAAAAAAAGTTGGGTTTTTTTGGCGGTACTGGGGATGGAACCCAGGGACATTCTACCTCCAAGCAACACCCCAGCTCTATTTTTTATTATTTATTTTGAAACAAGGTCTCACTGAGTTGCAAAGGGCCTCACTAAGTAGCTGAGGCTGGCTTCGAATTTATATAATCCTCCTGTCTCAGCCTCCCAAATGCTGGGATTACAAGCATGCACCACCACGCCTGGCTGAAAAAAGATAATTTTAAAAACAAAGACAAAACTCAAAAGCCATTCCCACTTCCCACTATTTACCACAGCAAAATTCAACCAGTCTTTTTTTTTTTTTTTTTTTTTTTTTGCGGTACTAGGGATGGAATCCAGGGGCATTCGACCTCCAAGCTTCAATCCCTGCCCTAGTTTTTATTTTTTATTTTGAAATCGGGTCTCACTAAGTTGCGGAGGGCCTCACTTAGTAGCTGAGGCTGTCCACAAACTACGATCCTCCGGTCTCAGCCTCCCGAATGCTGGAATTACAAGCATGCGCCACCAAGCCCAGCTCCCAGACCTATTTTTTATTCTTTGTTTTGAAACAAGGTCTCACTGACTTGTGAAGGGCTTAAGTAGCTGAGGCTGTCCATGAACCGTGATCTTCCTGTCTCGGGCTCCCAAATGCTGGGATTACAAGTGTGTACCACCACCCCCAGCTTCCCAGCCCTATTTTTTATTTTTTATTTTGAACCAGGCTCTCACTGAGTTGGAAAGAGCCTCACTAAATAGCTGAGGCTGGCCGCGAACCACGATCCTCCTGTCTCAGCCTCCCAAATGCTGGGATTACAAGCGTGGACCACCATGCACAGCTGACATTGTTTTAAGACTAGACTAGAGAGAAGAAGGGTAGACACTAAAGGCCAATTAGAAGACTATTAGAGTAATCCAGGCTAGAGAAAATGGTAAAGGGTCAGAGAAGGGGAGGTGGAGAGTATGGGCCAGATTCTAGATGTATTCTGAAGCTGAACAGACTTCCTAAAAAGCCACATGTGAGAGAAACCACAAAGTTCTTGCTGGGAGCAACTAGAAGGATGCAGGTGGGAACTTAGGGAAGGTGCAGACAGGTGAGGGGTTGAGGCAGGGAGGCAGAGCAGAGTCCACTTTCAAGGCATCTGTTTGGCAGCCAAGGGGACAGTGAGTGAGCAAGTGGATCCATGAGTCTGGAGTCGAGAAAAGCTATATATATATATTTAGCTATTTTTAAATGTCCATCTATTATTTAAGTTCTTAAATTCATTACTGGTAAATTATTTAAATATACATTTAAAATATTGTCGCCAGGTGTGGTGGCGCATGCTTGTAATCCCCGCGCTGGGGAGGCTGAGACAGGAGGATCGCACAGGTTCGAAGCCAGCCTCAGCTACTTAGTGAGGCTCTCAGCAACTTAGTGAGACCCTGTTTCCAAATAAAAATATAAAAAATAGGTCTAGGAGTATAGCCCGGAGGTAGAAAGCCTCTGGGTTCTACCCCAGTACCACACATACACAAAAAAATAAATAAATAGCCGGGCGTGGTGGCGCACGCTTGTAATCCCCGTGCTTGGGAGGCTGAGACAGGAGGATCACGCAGGTTCAAAGCCAGCCACACTGGCTTAAGAGACCCTGTTTCCAAATAAAAATATAAAATAGGTCTGGGAGTGTAGCCTGGAGGTAAAGGGGTTTCCCATAACCCCAGTACCACCAAAATAATAATAATAATAATAAATAAATAAATAAAATATTTCCAAAGCCAGGTGTGCACACTTCTAATTCCAGTACTTGGGAGGCTGAGACAGGAGGATCTTGGTTCGTGGATAGCCTCAGCTATTTAGTGAGGCCCTCTGCAACTTAGTGAGACCTTTTTCAAAAATACAAGAATAAAAAACAGGACTAGGGTGCAGTTCAGAGGTAGAATGTCCCTGGGTTCCATCCCCAGTTCCGAAAAAAAAATTTTTTTTTCAAAGTTTTGAGAAATCTAAAAACAAAATTTATTTTTATATTTATTCTTTAATAGTCAAGAAACACAAAGAAAGCTAAAGAATTAAGTGATTTTTTTTTTTTTTTTTGGATGTGGTGTAGGTATTGAACATTGGGGCATTCTACCTCTAAGCTACACCCTCAGCCTTGTTTTATTTTCTATTAGAAAACAAGGTCTCACTAGGTTGCTGGGGGCCTCGTTAAGTTGCTGAGACTGGCTTTGAACCTGTGATCCTCCTGTTTCAGCTTCCTACATAATGGGATTATAGGAATGCACCATCATATCTGGCCTAATTTTTAAATAGAAAAAAAAAATAACATTTACCTGCAAGGATTAGTAGTAAAAACTGAAAAAGGTACCCTTTGTCTGAATTCATTAGTGATGCTTTCAGCAAGTGGTGGCCTACAAAAAAAAAATTTATATGATATAGTATATATTTTTAAATTTTACCAAATTTTCTTGAATATAGCAAAAATATGAATAAAAGTTACCTAGGTAAGATGGAACCAAATCCAGGATCCTCTGGACCAGGTACAAACACAAAGCGACTACTGCAACAAAATTCAACATAATTCATTTAAAAATAATAATAATGATGATGTGGCATCACTACCCAATACTCTAATAACAAGTCACCACCTTTAACCAATCAGGAGTTCTAACATTTTTTAATTTTGAGTTTTTTGGTGTGTGTGTGTCTGTGTGTCTGTGTGTGGTGCTAGGGACTGAACCCAGAGGTATCCTACCTCCAAGCTACACCCTCAGCTTGATTTTATTTTTATTTTAGTTGCTGGTAGCCTAAGTTGCTGAGGCTGGCTTCAAACCTGTAATCCTCCTGCCTCAGCCTTAACTTTACCCATTTTACTAAACTGTTAAGTCTCCAGCCCAAGCTGGGCATGATGGCACAAACCTGTAACCCCAGTATGTGGAAGGCTGAGACAAGAGAATTGCAGGTTCAAAGCCAGCCTCAGCCATTCAGTGAGGCTGTCAGCAACTTGATGAGACCCGGTTTCTTTTTTTTTTTTTTTTTGGTGGTACTGGGGTTCCTGGAAGCCCTTCTATCTCCGGGCTACACTCCCAGACCTATTTTTACATTTTTACTTGGAAACAGGGTCTCCTAAGCCAGCGCACGCGGCTGGCTTCGAACCTACGCGATCCTCCTGTCTCTGCCTCCCAAGCGCGGGGACCGTTTCTTAATAATAATAATAATAATAATAATAATAATAATAATAAAAGATAGGACAGCTGGGCCTGGTTATCCAAAAAGTTGCAAAGGGCCTCACTAAGTAGCTAAGGCTGGCCACGAACTGTGATCCTCCTGTCTCAGCCTTCCAAATGCTGGGATTACAAACATGTGCCACCATGCCTGGCTCTTCTGTTTTTTAAAAATAAACTACTTCAATAAAAAATATATAAAGAGGCATCATTACCTTTGGTGAATATTTGGGTGTTCACATATTATATCTGCCAAAGTTTTTAGGGAATCTAAAATTTTAAAGGGATATTAAATTTAATTTACATATATAATAAACAAAAATCAAATTATGTTTAAAGTATATTGATAAATGTAACCCTACATCTTTTGAACATAATTAAAATATTATGGATATTTTTATCAATATTAACATTATAATATGTTAATATTATAAACATTATAATAAACATAACATGTTTATCAATATAAACATATGTTTATCAATATTAACATATCAATAATAACATTGTTATTTAATAGATTCTCAATACCTCTCAAAGCTTGAACTTGATTTTTTCCATATGGTGCTGATGAAAAATTACCACAGAAAATAAAGCAGGTTGGAGGTGCTGGTGAATAACCTAGAGAATAAAGGAACAACACTTTTCTAGTCTGAAAATCAAGCTTAAAACCTTTCACTCATGAGCTTGAGCTTCAGCTTCTTGAGTAGCTGGTACTACAGGTATGTGCCACTGTGCTTGTCAGAATTTAGTTATTTATTTTGTGTGTGTGTTTGTGGTACCGAGGATGGAACCCAGGGGCATTTTACCTCTGAGCTACACCCCCAGCCCTATTTTTTAGTCTTTTTATTTTTGAAACAGGGTCTCACTGAGTTGCGAAGAGCCTCGCTAAGTAGCTGAGCCTGTCCGCAAACCGCAATCCTCCAGTCTCTGCCTCCCAAATGCTAGGATTATAATCGTGTGCCACCATGCCCAGCTAGAATTTAGTAATTTAGTTTTAAGACATGACCCCTTAGATCAAAAAAGAAGAAAGATAAAAAGAAAAAAAAAACCCAAACCCCTACCAGAAAACATTGTGTGAAGTTTTTCCAATACTTCCACTTGGTCCAACCAAACATCAGATAAAAATACAAACATAGCATCTTTATTCTCATCTTCCAGTTGTTTTAGTTTTGCAGATGTCTTCACAGATGTATTAGAAGGCCCTCCAAAAAAATTAGTATTTCCATAGTATGCCCTGTGTAATTAAAACATAATTATTATCTTCTATCCTAGAATCTATTCAATAAGAACAGCCATGGTGGCTCATACCTGTAACCCCAGTCCTCAAGAGGCACAGGAATATCACAGGTTCAAGACCAGCCTCAGCAACTTAGCTAGATCCTGTTTCAAAATAAAAAATAAAATAAGAGCTGGGTGTGATGGTGCACACTTATAATCCCAGCATTTAGGAGGCTAAGACAGGAAGATCGTAGTTCGCAACTAGCCTCAGCTATTTAGGGAGGCCCTTTGCAACTCATTGAGACCCTGTTTCAAAATAAAGAATAAAAAATAGGGCTGGGGGTGCAGCTCGGAGGTAGAATGCCCCTGGGTTCCATCTCCAGTACCACAATAATTAATTAATTAACTAATTAAAATAAGAAGCCAGGTGTGGTGGTGCACACCTGTAATCTCAGTACTTGGGAGGCTGAGACAGGAGAATCACAGTTTTGAGGGCACCCTCAGCAATTAGTGAGACTCTCATCAACCTAGTGAGACCCTGTTTCAAAATAAAAATAAAAATAAACTAGGGCTAGGGGTGTAATTTGGAGGTTGAATGCCTATGGGTTCAATCCCCAGTGCCTAAATAAATAATAAATTAAATAAATGCCAGAGGTCCTTGAGTTCAATCTCCAGTACCACAAAAAATAAAAATAATGCTAATGTCACAAATCACACAAAACACAATATTTCACAGTAACAAGTATTTACTGTATATTATTATTTTATTATTATTATTTTTTTGCGGTACTGGGGATAGAACCCAGGGGCGTTCTACCTCCAAGCTATACCCCCAGCCCTATTTTTTATTCTTTATTTTGAAACAGAGTCTCACTGAGTTGTAAAGAACCTCACTAAGTAGCTGATGCTGGCTTTGAACCTGCATGATCCTTCCATCTCAGCCTCCCAAGTACTGTGATTACAAGCATGCACCACTACGCCTGGCAATATAAAACGTTTTTATTTGTGTGCTGGGATTGAACCCAGGGCCTGGTGCATGCTAAACACTCGTTCACCGCTGCTCTCCACCAAAACTTGTGGAGTTTTGTCTGCAGTACTAGGGATTGAACCCAGAGGTACTCTACTACTCAGCCAGCCTTGAACTTCTAGTCATCTTGTCTCAACCTCAGACACTGGATTACAGGCTGTGCCTAGCCAAAAAATTGTTTTAATGACTCAGCTATGTATCCAACGCAGCATAGTGGCTGCAGTCGGAAGCTCTGGAGTCAAAGTACCCTCTGCTCCTAAGAAACCTTTGTGACTCTGGATGAATCAAGCCTTGATAGCCTCTTTTCTCAAATGCAAAGTGTCCAGACTCATACCTATTACCCAGGGTCACTAGAAGAAATAAGAGATAATGCACAGAAGGCCCTAGGGTACAGTGCTGGGTACAGGGTGAGCACGCTAACATTGGAGCTGTTACTGGTGACACCAAATGGATATGGCACTTTCTTTTTTTTGTGTGTGTGATACTAGGGGTGGAACCCAGAGGCTTCTCTACCTCCGGGCTATACTCCCAGACCCATTTTATATTTTATTTGGAAACAGGGTCTCACTAAGAAGCTGAGAGCCTCACTCAGGAGCTGAGGATGGCTTCAAACCTGCGTGATCCTCCTGTCTCAGCCTCCCAAGTACAGGGATTAAAAGCATCCACGCCCGGCTTGGATATAGCACTTTCAAAGAAATGATCTTGCAGTTTTTAGGGGAGTGCAGAAAGTTGATATAATTGCATGAAGCCTGAATTCAGGATATACCCAAACATAAACCAGACCATCACAAAGAAACACCAATTAAGATACATCTTGACAAAGCTGAGAAAAGACTTAAGAACATCTTTTTTCCTTGGTCCATGAAATGTAAGGTGCAAAGGCAGGAGCAAGAGAAATACTCAAATACCTACAGGCCCCAGGAAGATGACACCAAATTATTGAAGCAGAAACTAGCTGAGACCAACCAGCACACACACATGCCCTGCACCAGGTGAGCAGTCAGTGCAGGGCAAGTGTCGCCAGGTGAGAATTCAGGGGCTGTAAATGTCAGATCTGAAGGTTCAAGAGAACTCAGAAATCTAGACTTTTATGAGAAATCTCCTAACTTTTATACATTGGAATCTAAATTAAAATGTTCTTTTATACCTGGGGGTGGGCAGAGGAGGTCTACAGACCACATTCAACCCTCAGGTCCCTACTATAACATTTAGAGCCTCGTTTAGCCTCTGCTCAAATACCCCAAATGACAGAAAACACCTACCTTTTGGAATCACTGACACCTGTAATCCAAGTGCTTGGGAGGCTGAGACAGGAGGATCGCAGGTTCAAGACCAGCCTCAGAAACTTAGTGAGACCTGCTTTAAAATGTATTTCAGAGGTAGAATGCCCCTGGGTTTACTCTCTAGTACCACAAAGAAACAGAAATTTTAAAAAAGAGCTATTATTTGCCTCTTATAACTTTTACTGCTTAATAGAATGTGAAAAATCACACACACACACACACACACACACACACACACACACACACATTTACACACATTTTTGGTACTAGAGATGGAAACCAGGGGCATTCTACCTCCAAGCTACATCCCCCAGCCCTTTTTATTTTACGTTTAAATTTTGGAACAGGGTCTTGCCAGGTTGCTGACAGTCTCACCTGCTGCCCTGCACCTTATATTAACATAGGAATTACATTCTTCTAAGTGTTTTCCTATCTCTCTCATAGTACCTGAACTTCTATCAACCTTCTGGACAAGTCAGAAAAGAAAATTAAAAGCCTTTCCCAGTTAAAGCCAATGGGCACACATGCCACTGCAACTAATCTTGGTCAATATCCTAGTTTTCATTATTTATATATAAACCCAGTCTTCTTATCTTCCATTGTCCTTTCTATCTATCTATCTATCTATCTATCTATCTATCTATTTATTTATTTATTTATACATACTAGGGATGGAACCCAGGGGCATTTATTTATTTATTTATTTATTTATTTATTTATACATACTAGGGATGGAACCCAGGGGCATTGTACCTCCGAACTACACCCTCGGCCCTATTTTTTTTTTTTTTTTCAGTCCTGGAGATGGAAGCCAGGGGTATTCTACCTCCAAGCTACACTCCCCAGCCAGATTTTTATTCTTTACTTTGAAACAGGGTCTTACTGAGTTGCAAAGGGCCTCACTGAGTAGCTGAGGCTGTCTCCAAACCGGGATCCTCCTGTCTCAGCCTCCCAAATACTGGGATTACAAGCATGTGCCACCACGCCTGGCTTTTATTTTTTAGTCTTTATTTTTGAAACAGGGTCTCACTGGGCTGCAAAGGGCCTCGCCAGGTAGCTGAGGTTGTCTGCAAACCACGATCCTCCAGTCTCAGCCTCCGGAATGTTGGGATTAGAGGTATGTGCCACCATGCCCAACCGCTCTTTCCACTTTATAACAGAGCATGAAACCATGTAATAATTGAGATATGATATACTATCTTATATTTACTACTGCTAATATTGTAAAAAAAAAAAAAATTGGAGGGATACTGGAGATTGCAACCTTCTACGCCCAATCTTTCTATTTTCTATTTTGAAACTAAATTGCGGAGGATCTCACATTGCTGAGGCTGGCTTCGACCATGCAATCCTCCTCTCTCAGCCTCACAATTACTGAGATTACAGGCACCACCACACCTGGCTCCAGAATTATAAGGCAAAGAGTTTAAATAAAACATTTGATACCTAGTAGTATTAGAGGGCTCCGTGGGGGGAAATCCAAAGGCATTGACATGAAACACTTGATCTTCAAACCAACCTGAAAAAACGATAGGTGACAAATCACTTATTGTTGTCCAATTCTCTTCATTGAAAAGGACAAAACCACGTTACAAAGTAATAATGCTATAGTCTCCTGCCCTGTGAACTGACTACAAAAACTGCAAACCCCACTGAGCTGCTTAACACCTTCAGAGCCATGGAAAGTCGAAATTCTGTAAATAAAAACACCTTAAATAAAGAAACAGACTGAGAAGTGAGAAATAAAATGTTGTGGTTTGTTTTTGTTTTTTGCTTTTTTGCAATAGTGGGGATTGAACCCAGGGGCATTCTACCTCTGAGCTATCCCATCCTTATTTTTTTATTCTTTCTTTCCTTCTTTCTTTCTTTCTTTCCTTTTTTTTTTTTTTTTTTTTGTGGTACTGGGGGTGGAACCCAGGGGCTTTTCTACCTCTGGGCTACACTCCCAGACTTATTTTATACTTTATTTGGAAACAGGGTCTCACTAAGTTGCTGAGAGCCTCACTAAGTAGCTGAGGCTGGCTTCGAACCTGTGCGATCCTCCTGTCTCAGCCTCCCAAGCGCGGGGATTACAAGCATGCACCACCACGCCCGGCTCATTCTTTATTTTGAAACAGGGTCTCACTAAGATGAGGAGGGCCTCACTAAGTACCTGAGGCTGGCTACAAACCTGTGATTCTCCTGTCTCAGCTTCCCAAGTACTGGGATTACAAGTGTACCCCACCACGCCTGGCTATACATACATACATACATACATACATACACATATATATATGTGTGTGTGTGTGTGTATATATATATATATATATATATATATATATATTTTTTTTTTTTTTTTTTTTTTGGTACTAGAGATGAAATTCAGGGGCATTCTACCTCCAAGGTATACCCCCAGCCCCTATTTTTTATTCTTTATTTTGAAACAGGGCCTCACTGAGTTGTGGAGGGCCTCATTAAGTAGCTGAGGCTGTCCATGTACTGCGATCCTTCCATCTTAGCCTCCCAAATGCTGGGATTACAAGTGTATGCCACCAAGCACAGCTATCTATCTATCTATCTATATATATATATATATATTTTTTTTTTTAAACAGTGTCTAACTAGGTTGATGAAAGTCTCACAACTTGCTGAGGTTGTCCTCGAATGTACAATCCTCCTGTCTCAGCCTCTCCAATACTAGGATTAGTAGCATGCATCACCATGCCGGGCAGGATTATACTTTTTAATTTCATACTACATACTAGAGTATGTAAATTAGATACATAGATTAGAAAAATAACTCTTTTATGACCCTAGGAAAAAATCTAAAACTTTTTTTCAACATTATTGAAACATACCATACAATTCACCCTTGAAAGTATACAATGTGGTGGGTTTTGGTACACTTAAAAGTTGTGTAGTGCCGGGCGTGGTGGCGCATGCTTGTAATTCCAGCGCCTGGGAGGCTGAGACAGGAGGATCGCACAGGTTCAAATCCAGCCTCGGCAACTTAGTGAGGCTCTCAGCAACTTAGTGAGACCCTGTTTCCAAATGAAGTATAAAAATAAGTCTGGGAGTATAGCCCGGAGGTAGAAAAGACGCTGGGTTCCACCCCCAGTACCACCAAAAAAAAAAAAAAAAAAAAGTTGTGTAGCTAGCCGGGCGTGGTGGCGCACACTTGTAATCCCAGCATTTGGGAGGCTGAGGCAGGAGGAACTTGGTTCGAGGACAGCCTCAGCTACTTATTGAGGCCCTTTTCAACTCAGTGAGACTTTGTTTCAAAATAAAGAATAAAAAATAGGGTTGGAGGTATAGCTCTGAGGTCGAATGCCCCTAAATTCCATCCCAGTACTGAAAAAAAAAAAAAAAAAAGTTGCGTAGCTATCTCTAATCATTTCAGAACACTTTCATTACCCCAAAAAGATTCTATTAGCCTACTATCAGTCTACAAGTTACCTGGTTGTCAAGAATATGTTCTCATACTCAATGTTCTCCCAAATTATATCATGTCAACACATCTTACCCAACACAGAAATGGCTTTTCTGTAAAACAAAGAAGAGGACAGGAAAAAAGCAGACTGACTCACCTTCTGCTAAGACAAAGCACGCCTCTGTGTACAAACCACTATGGAACTGGTGCACGGCAGTTATGAAAAATAATTCTATTACAGGTAATAAAGTCGACATGCATTTGAGCCCCAAAAGATTTCTTTGCTTGTTCGTTTTCAATCTCTGGGGATTGAATCCAGTAATGTTCTATCTTTGAGCAGCATCCCCAATCCCTATTTTTTTTTTTTTTTAATTTGAAACAGGGTATCTACTAAGTTACCACTCGCTGGCCTGAAAAACTTCCTGTCTCAGCCTCCTAAATACTGGGATTATAGGCACATGCCACCATACCAGGTAGAACCCAAATGAATTTTAAAACTTCATATCTGAAATTGTGAATAGTCCACAGCCTAGATCACGGCTTAGAAATTTTCAGGATTAAGGCCGGGCGTGGTGGCGCACGCTTGTAATCCCCGCGCTTGGGAGTCAGAGACAGGAGGATCGCGCAGGTTCGAAGCCAGCCGCGCGCACTGGCTTAGGAGACCCTGTTTCCAAATAAAAATGTAAAAATAGGTCTGGGAGTGTAGCCCGGAGGTAGAAGGGCTTCCAGGAACCCCAGTACCACCAAAAAAAAAAAAAAGAAATTTTCAGGATTAAAACCCAGGCTAAAGCTTAGTAATACTGGCTATACAGTACACTCTTAAAATGTTATAAACTCTCTCAGTGATTTGTGTAGAATCTTTAATTAAGGAATAAATGTAGTTTTGTCTCAATCTGGACCTGGTGGCACACACTTGTAATCCCAGCACAAGAGAGGCTTATGGCCAATCTCAGCAATTTAGTGAGGCCTTGTTTGAAAATTAAAAAATAAAATAGAGTGGCAGGTATAGCTCAGAAGTAGAATAATGCCCTTAGGTTCAATCTCTAGTACCAAAAAAAAAAAAACATAAACTGAGACAAAACTACTTTTTTTTTTTTTTTTTTGGGTGGTACTGGGGTTCCTGGAAGCCCTTCTACTTCTGGGCTACACTCCCAGACCTATTTTATACTTTTTTATGTGGAAACAGGGTCTCTTAAGCCAGCACGGCTGGCTTCGAACCTGTGCGATCCTCCTGTCTCCGCCTCCCAAGCGCGGGGATTACAAGCATGCGCCACCACGCCCAGCTACAAAACTACTTTTTGTGTATGTGTAGTACCAGAGATTGAATCCAGGAACATTCTACTATAAGAAGTTACATTTTAACCCCCGCCCCCTTTTTTTTGTGGTACCGGGGATGGAACCCAAGGACATTCTATCTCCAAGCTATACCCCTAGCCCTAATTTTTATTCTTTATTTTCAAACAGGGTCTCACTGAGTTGCAAAGGGCTTCTTCACTAAGTAGCTGAGGCTTTTCACGAACTGCGATCCTCCTATCTCAGCCTCCAAAATGCTGGGATTACAGGTGCGTACCACCACGCCTGGCTCACTTTTTATTTATTGTTTTGAAACAGCATCTCCCTAGGTTGCTGAGAGACTCACTACATTGCTGAGGCTGGCCTTGAACCTGCCTTCCTCCTGTTTCAACCTCCCAAATATTGGAGATTACAGGTGTGCTCCACCATGCTCAGCTGCATTTTATTTCTATACTCCTATGCTTCCACTATATGAAAAGTTACACTGTAAGCTTAAACAGGTAAATAATCAATTCTTTCAACTCGAGCAACATAGTTATTGTTCTTTAATGGTCCTAGCCATCAAACACAAGACTTCACACATCTAGGTTAGCACTCTACCACTGAGCCACACCCCTAGCCCTGTAACATAAGAGAGTGTGTGTGTGTGTGTGTGTGTGTGTAGCACTGGGGATTGAAAGGGCATTCTAGCCATAAGCTATACCTCCAATCTGATTTTTTTAATTTTAATTTAATTTTATTTGTTGGACTTGGAGATTGAACTCAGGGGCTTTCTACCTCCAAGCTACATCCCCAGCCCTATTTTTCAATTTTATTTCAAAACAGAGATTTACTAAGTTACTAAGAGCCTTGACATATTGTTGATATTTTTTTCCCCCAGTACTGGGGATAGAATTCAGGGACATTCTACCCCCAAGACATACCCCCAAGCCTATTTTTCTATTTTTTATTCTTTATTTTGAAACAGGGTCACAATGAGTTGCAAAGGGCCTCACTAAGTAACTGAGGCTGGCCTTGAACTGCGATCCTCCTGTCTCTGCCATACCATACCCAGCTTTGATGCTGATTTTGAACCTGAGATCCTCCTGTCTCAGCCTTCCAAGTTCTAGGATTACAGGAATATGTGCTACCATGCCTGGCTAGAATTTTTTCTTTTTCTCCTCCTTCTCCTCCTCCTCTTCTTCTCCTTCTTCTTCCTCTTCTTCTTCTTGTTTGTTTGTGTGGTACTGGGGGTGGAACCCAGGAGCTTTTCTACCTCTAGGTTATACTCCCAGATCTATTTTATATTTTATTTGGAAACAGGGTTTCAATAAGTTGCTGAGAGCCTCACTAAGTAGCTGAGGCTGGCTTTGAACCAGCGTGATCTTTCTGTCTCAGCCTCCCAACCGCGGGGATTACAAGCGTGCGCCACCACGCCTGGCCCCGGCTAGAATTTTTAAAACAAAGGATATAGCTTTACTAAGATCCAGTTGTACAGTTCCAGTAGGATCTTCCAGAAAAAATTTTCCCTAAAACAAAATTAAACAAAATATATTCACATTTATGCAAAAATGAACACCATAACATAATAACTAAAATATTCACAAGTTTGAAACTGAGTTATAGTCAAGAGAACAAAGTTTCTAGTCTAGGCTTTTCTTTTATTTGCGGTACTAGGAATGGAACCCAGGGGCATTCTACTTCCAAGCTACATTTCCAGTTCTATTTTTCAGTCTTATTTTTTTAAACAGGGTCTCACTGAGTTGTAAAGGGCCTCACTAAGTAACTGAGGCTGTCTGCAAACCACAATCTTGCAGTCTCGGCCTCCCAAACGCTGGGATTACAAGCATGTGCCACCACGTCCGGCTTGGTCCAGGCTTTTCTGTTACTAATTTGTGAACTCAGAGTAATCACTGGAGACTCAGAGTCCTGACAGGTACTCCAAGAATGACTGCTACACACGGAAAGGCAGCAAGAGAGACCCTTACTGGCTGCCACATGCCTCGCCACCAGCACCTCTAAGGGACCGGATGTGGCCGGCAGCTTGCTTATTCAGAAACCGGGTATTCTCAGTTCAACTAGAGGTCACTGAGACCTACTTTCAGGGTATGCAAATTGAACACCTGGACGAGACAGTCCTTCCTGGTGTCTACTCAGGAAACCAAATGTCGAGGTTACTGAGAGATTGAGCGATCTGTGAGAAATGGGCACTTGTACCTGCTGCATTAATAGTCTATGGTACCAACATTTACCAACCCAGGTCTGAAAATGACAGTCTAACGCATATCAAGTTGAACTTACCTCTTTTAATTGTGTTATCATTCCAAGAACAATCACATCTCCAATTTTGGTTGTACTACCCAATAAGGTTTCTATTGTTTTAAGCTAGAATAAAACAAAACAAATTCTTAAAGATTAAAAATATATTCTTTTAGGAAACTAACTCTTTTTAGCTTTTTTTTGTGTGTGTGTGTAGTACTGGGGGGTGAAACCCAGCGGCTTTCTACCTCTGGGCTATACCCCCAGACCTATTTTATAATTTATTTGGAAACAGGGTCTCACTAAGTTGCTGAGAGCCTCACTAAGTAGCTGAGGCTGGCTTTTTTTTTTTTTAATTTATTTTTATTGGTGCATTGTAATCATATATCACATTGGAATACAAGACTTGAGAGGATATACAAGCACACATCATCCAATTAGCCCTCATCCACTCCCCATCCCATTCCCTCCCCCTCCCTCCGTCCCATGCTTGTTTGGTGATTAACTTTGATACATATGTTTATGTACCTCCTGCTTTTTAAAGAGGCTCCATCCTCCCCTATTCCATACCCTCTGATTGGTCACCTTAATTGCTTCACTATAGGGCCTTTTCTATAGCCCGACCACTTCCTGTTGCCCGTTTCCTCCTAGTTATTGCTGATTAGGGGAAGCATCTGGTTTTAATTTTCTGCGATATTTCTCTGTGCATGCCGCGTTGAAAATACCGATCCCATTCTTGACGGCCCCAGTTGTAGCCTGGCTACCCGGTGGACTGATCCAGACCTCGCTGGCTCAAGCAGCGGCCTTGCTGAGGCTGGCTTTGAACCTGTGTGATCCTTCTGTCTCAGCCTCCCAAGCACTGGGACTACAAGCATGCGCCATCACGCCCAGCCTGGAAACTAATCTTTTTATAAATACATTTGGGGTTCACATTTCAGTATTCACAAGTACCTTATAGTAGAAAAAAAAAAAAACCTAGTAAGTTTAATTTTACCCTTTAAAAGGTGTACAATGGACTGGAAGAATTATGCCTAAAGAAATACCAGTCAACTCAGGCCCTTACCAATAATGAAAGCCTCATAACATGCCATTCTGAATAACAAGTACATTTATTTTTTAAAATACAGACTATCCATTTATTTTACTTACTCATTACATCTCAAAAACTAAGTGTTGTTTTTGTTTTGTTTTGTTTGCTTTTTGTGGTACTGGAGATTGAACCCAGAGGGTCTTGCTAGGTTGCTGAGTCTCGCTACACTACTGAGTTTATCCTTGAGCCTTTAATCCCACTGTCTCAGCCTCCTAAGTACTGGTATTATAAGCATGTGCCACCAAAAGCTAGTTTGCCATGCTCAGCCAAAAGCTAGTTTTTTAAAAAGTTATATTATTGCCAGGCGTGGTGGTCAAGTCCCAGCACCAAAGCAAACAAACAAAAGATCAGCTAAGTCTCAAAGCTACTTTGGCAAAGAGGAGAAGAGAAATATACTTTTAGACTGTGGGCATCTGAGTCACCACAGGAAACCTAATATACAGGAGAAAAACACATGTAGAAGATGGTCTCTGGTAAGGAGATATAAGTAATGTCAATTTCCAAAACTTAATACAATTTATACTTCAAGTGAAAAGCAGAAACTGTCAAATGCTAAAATCATTTTCTCTTTGCTGTGCTGGCATCCAAGATGAATTTGTTTATGTTCTTAGCATAATAAATTCTGTCTAACAAAGGATCGCAGGTTCGAGGACAGCCTCAGCAGGTAGTCGTACTCTCATCAACCAAGCAAGACCCTGCTTCAAAATAAAATAAGAAAATAGGAGCTGGGCGTGGTGGCGCACGCTTGTAACCCCCGCGCTTGGGAGGCTGAGACAGGAGGATCACACAGGTTCGAAGCCAGCTTCAGCTACTTGGTGAGGCTCTCAGCAACTTAGTGAGACCCTGCTTCCAAATAAAGTATAAAATAGGTCTGGGAGTATAGCCTGGAGGTAGAAAGCCTCTGGGTTCCACCCCAGTGCCACCAAAATAATAATAATAATAATAATAATAATAATAATAATAATAAAATAAAATAGGGCTGGAGGTGTAGCTTAGAGGTAAAATGCCTGTAGGTTCAATCCCCAGTACCAAAAAAAAAAAAAAAAAAACTGTTTAGAGCCTGAATGGAAATGGTGAGGCCAGACAGAAGTAATAGCTAAGAACTCTTCCCTAGAATATCCTTCCTGCTACAGAGGCGGGACAGAGCCACACAGATGGACTGACAGTGGCCACACGTGTTGCTGGAATAAAAGTAATAGTACTATTTGGTAACTGCTTTCCAAAGTATAAGAGGATAGAAGTGGACTACACACTTTTACTTTTTTTTGGTGAACTAAAGTTGCGGAGTGTCTAAGTAGCTGAGGCTGGCCGTGAACCTTTTATCATCCTGCCTCAGCCTCCCAAGTACTGGGATTACAGGCATACTGCCACCATGCCAGGCTAGAAGCACCATTTATAGAATCAATGAGAAAACATGGACTAGTCCTAGGGTTGCTGAAACGTGAGGGACAGAGAAGAGAGGTAACATGTTTTCTGCTGATAAAAAGTAAAGGCATAGCTGGGCGTGGTGGCGCACGCTTGTAATCCCCGCGCTCGGGAGGCTGAGGCAGGAGGATCACGCAGGTTCAAAGCCAGCCTCAGCTACTTAGTGAGGCTCTCAGCAACTTAGTGAGACCCTGCTTCCAAATAAAATATAAAATAGGTCTGGGAGTATAGTCTGGAGGTAGAAAGCCTCTGGGTTCCACCCCCAGTACCACCAAAAAAAAAAAAAAAAAAAAGTAAAAGCATAGCTGGATGTGGTGCATACACCTGTAATCCTAGTACTTGGGAGACTGAGACAGGAGGATCAATAGGCTCGAGGCCTGTCTCAACAACTAAGTGAGGCCCTCTGTAACTTAGACCCTGTTTCAAAAAAAAAAAAAAATAGGGCTAGAGGGGGTGTGTAGCAAGAGGCAGAATACCCCTGGGCTTAATCTCCAGTACCAAAAAAAAAAAGATTCTACAGAACTTTTTTTTTTTGGCGTGGGGGATTGAATCCAGTGTTTCCTTTGTACCTTAAATATTTTTTTTTCACTCTAACTATACAGTACATTTTAGTTGAACAAGTGTGTGGTGATCACAAGAGGGATGGAGAGAACCATTATTTTGTAGGCCAGTCAGGTCAGTTAGTTACAAAACAGTTGCAGTTTTCATTTACAATGCAAAGAGTTAAAATTAAGCATTCAATATTAAACTCATACAATTATACGCCCTATATAATTAGGGTAATGTTCTAACCTGGAATTTGCTTCCGATTTCATCGGGGTGAGAACCTATCACCGGAGGAGTAAATAATTCATGTCTGTGAGTCCTCTATAAAAAAGAAAGATTCATATGAGTTACTCAAGCAGACATTTAAAACGAAGATTCAGCCGGGCGTGGTCGCGCAAGCTTGTAATCCCAGCATTCGGGAGGCTGAGACCAGAGGATCGTGGTTCGCAGACAGCCTCAGCTACTTAGTGAGGCCCTCTGCAACTCAGTGAGACCCGGTTTCAAAATAAAGAATAAAAAATAGGGCTAGGAGTGTACCTTGGAGGTAGAATGCCCCTGGGTTCCATTCCCGGCACCACAATAAATAAATAAATAAATAAATAAATAAATAAATAAATAAATAAATAATAGGGCTGGGGGTGTAGCTTGGAGGTAGAATGCCCCTGGGTTCAATTCCCAGTTCCACAAAGAGAAAAGAGAAAAAAGAGAAAACAAAACAAAACCAATAAAACACTGTGCTGAATGTGACAGAGGAAATAAACAAGGAGTTTGCATTCTGCAGAGATAAGCACCCTGAATGCAAGCAGGGTCCATCCTCGTAAATTGCATAGAAGAGAAACTTCTCAGTGTGGAAAGCAGGAGGAAACCGCAGCCAGCTGGAGATCAAGAAGGACTTGAAAAAGAAGGAATGTACAAAGGAAGGAAGGTTTCACAGTGGGGAGAGAGAGAAGAACTGCCAACAGGTTGGCAAAGTCACAGAAGTAGAAGAAATAAACATCCTGCCTTTCAGTTTTGGCTCCAGCACTGTACAACTAATAGAAAAATAGATATTGAGCCAAAAATAGATGTGTGAAAGAACTTACCTACCAAGAATAACTCGTATGTAATTCAATAACAGTAAAGTTCCTTGAAAGAATTCTATGTAAAACCATGGCACAGGCAGAGCTGTATTTGAGAAGATTCAGCTCTCAACCTGCGTAGGTGACAAGCAGCAGGGAACAGACATCCTCAGTGCTCAGCTCTGGAGTCTTTTCTTAGGGTCTGCCCTGCGGACATCTGTTCCTCCCTGAAACCTCCTAGCACATCTGCCATCCTAGCCAGCGCCCAAATCCTCTCCTCTTCCCTTCTCTCTATCACCTCTCTCAGGGCCTCATGGTTGCAGTTCGTTTTGTTTTGTTTTGTTTTGTTTGTTTGTTTTTGTTTTTTCAGTACTGGGGATTGAACCCTGGGGCATTGTACTCCTGAGCTACACCCCTAGCCCTACTTTTTAAGTCACTCTTTTTTTTTTAATTTATTTTTTGCAGCACTAGGGATAGAACCCAGGGGCATTCTACCTCTGAGCTACACCCCCAGCCCTATTTTTTATTTATTTTATTTATTTTTTTGTGGTACTGAGGGTAGAACCCAGGGTTTTTTCTACCTCGGGGCTATATTCCCAGAACTTTTTTTTTTTTTTTAATATACTTTATTTGGAAACATGGTCTCACTAAGTTGCTGGGAAACTCATTCAGTAGCTGAGGCTGGCTTCAAACCTGTGCGATGCTCCTGTCTCAGCCTCCCAAGAGCTGGGATGACAAGTGTGCGCCACCACGCCGAGCCTTATTCTCTATTGAAACAGGGTCTCCCCGAGTTTCAAAGGACCTCACTAAGTAGTAGCTAAGGCTGTCCTCGAACTGCGATCCTTCCGTCTCAGCCTCCCAAATGCTGGGATTACAAGTGTGCGCCACCAGGCCTGGCTTCTTTTTTATTTTTCACATAGAGTCTCACTGAGTTGCACAGTCTCACTACATAGCTGAGACTGTCCACAAACTGTTATCTCAATGGTCTCAATTACAGAGAACCCAGGAATATTCTGGTGAAAGACCAACTTTGGATTAAAAAACTATACCCTTTAAATATCCCTGAGGAGCCAGGCATGGTGGTGCATGCTCGTAATGCAGTACTTAGGAGGCTGAGACAGGAGATCACAGGCGCAAGAACAGCCTCTGCAAGTAGTGAAACTCTTATCAAACTAGCAAGACTCTGTTTATATAAAAATAAAATAGGGCGAGGGGGTACCTCAGAGGTAGGATGACCTTGGCTTCAATCCCCAGTGCCACAAAAAATTAAATAAATATATATCCCTGAGATTTCCTGAAGCTGAAATAGGCTCTTGTCTCTCCCAAGTTTACGTGGTGTATCCCCTCTCCAACTTACCTGGTGCAAAATGGTGTATCGTTCACGATACAGTTCTGCTTTATCTCTTGCTGTTCCGAATAAATTTGGAGCAGGGTAGTTGGTCATTAACAGACTAGAAAAAAGAAACACTTATTTTTTACTATCATAAACACAAAGGTAGGCAAAAAGTGAGACATAAGACTATATATCCCTTTTGAAAAAAAAAAAAAAAAGGTACACCTGAAATAAACTTAAAATCAATAGATGGGTCAGCATAATCTCAACATTTGGGAGGCTGAGACAGGAGGATCTCAGTTCAAGGACAACCTCAGCTACTTAGTGAGGCCCTTTGCAACTCAGTGAGACCCTGTTTCAAAGAATAAAAAAACGCCGGGCGTGGGGGCGCACGCTTGTAATCCCCGCGCTTGGGAGGCGGAGACAGGAGGATCGCGCAGGTTCGAAGCCAGCCGTGCTGGCTTAAGAGACCCTGTTTCCGAATAAAAATATAAAATAGGTCTGGGAGTGTAGCCCAGAGGTAGATGGGCTTCCAGGAACCCCAGTACCGCCAAAAAAAAAAAAAAAAGTAAAGAATACAAAATAGAGCTGGGGGTGTAGCACCACAAAATAAATAAATAAAAAAAAATTAATAGTATACTTACGGAAGAAATTTTTTCCTTTCTGAATTGTATATAAAACGTGGAATATCAAAAGCTCCGATGATATTGAAAATATGCTCTCTGAAAAACATCCCACAAAACACAGATGTGATTTACTAAAATGCAAGTGTACTAAGTGAACATAATAACTTGCATTCCAATGCTTTATCATACTCCGCGTATTTCCTCAGGCCACCGCACACTTTCTTACAGTGTTAAAAATAACATCGGGAGCCAGGCATGGAGGCACAGGCCTGGAAGGCCAGTACTTGGGAGGTTAAGACAGAAGGTTGATGGCTAGAGGCCAACCTCACCAGCTTAGTGAGACTCTGTTTAATAAAAAGAAAAAGGGCTGAGCGTATAACTCAGAAGTAGAATGCCCCTGGATTCACTTCTCAGTACAAAAATCAATAATCATAAGAAAGTAGTCAGGCATGGTGGCCTACACTTGTAATCCCAGTACTTGGGAGGCTGAGACAGGAGGAGCGTAGGTTCACGGCCAACCTCAACTATCATGTGAGGCCCTCTGCAACTTAGCAAGACCCTATTTCAAAATAAAGAATAGATCCAGGCATGGTGGCACACACTTGCAATCCCAGCATTTGGGAGGCTGACACAGGAAAATCACAGTTTGAGGACCGCTTCAGCTACTTAGTGAGGTCCTTTGCAAATCAGTGAGACTCTGTTTCAAAATAAAGAAAAAAAAAATAGTGCTGGGGGTATAGCTTGGAGGTAGAATGCCCTTGGGTTCCATCCCCAGGACCACACACACACACACACACACACACATAATAATAATAATAATAATAATAATAATAATAATAATAATAAAATAGGAAAACCAGGCATGGTGGTGCATGCTTATACTCCCAGCATTTGGGAGACTGAGACAGGAGGATCACAGTTTGCGGACAGCCTCAGCTACTTAGTGAGGCCCTCTGCAACTCAGTGAGATCCTTGTTTGAAAATAAAGAATAAAAAATAGAAGCTGGGCATGTTGGCACATGCTTGTAATCCCAGCATTCAGGAGGCGAGACCGGAGGATCATGGTTCTTGGACAGCCTCAGCTACTTAGAGAGGCCCTTCACAACTCAGTGAGACCCTGTTTCAAAAATTTAAAAAAAGGACTAAAAGATAGGGCTGGGGGTGTAGCTCAGAGGTGCAATGCCCCTGGGTTCCATCTCCAATACTGAAAAAAGATCCAGGCTTGGTGGTGCACACTGGCAATTCCAGCATTTGGGGGGGTAAAACTGGAGGATTGGGGTTCACAGCCAGCCTCAGCTACTTAGTGAGGCCCTTTACAACTCATTGAGCCCTGTTTCAAAATAAAAAATAAAAATAGGACTAGGGGTATAGCTTGGAGGTAGAATCCCCCTGGGTTCCATTCTCAGTACCGTAAAAAAAAAAGAAGTACTGCCAAAAATAAATAAATGAATAAAAATAAAGACTAAAATATAGAGCCGGGGAAGCCGGGCGTGGTGGCGCACGCTTGTAATCCCTGCACTTGGGAGGCTGAGACAGGAGGATCTCACGGGTTCGAGGCCAGCCTCAGCTACTTAGTGAGGCTTTCAGCAACTTAGTGAGACCCTGTTTCAAAAATAAATAAATAAATAAATAAATAAATAAATAAATAAATAAATAAAAGAGGTCTGGGAGTATAGCCCGGAGATAGAAAGCCTCTGGGTTCCACCCCCAGTACCACCAAAAAAAAAAAAAAAAATAGGGCCGGGGGTATAGTTCAGAAGTAGAATGCCCCCAGGGTTCAATCCTCAGCACCACAAAAATAAATAAATAAATAAAGTGACAAATTTTTTCTCTTGAGAGTATTGAGAATGCTTTCTTGTATCTTGAAAGGATACTGTGCAAGCCGGGCGTGGTGGCGCACGCTTGTAATCCTAGCATTTGGGAGGCTGAGACCAGAGGATCACGATTCGCGGACAGCCTCAGCTACTTAGTGAGGCCCTCTGCAACTCAGTGACACCTGGTTTCAAAATAAAGAATAAAAATAGGGCAGGGGGTATAGCTTAGAGGTCAAATGCCCCTGGGTTTCATCCCCAGACCCACAAAAAAAAAAAAAAAAAGGATACTGTGCAATCTAAAAACTTTACCCTCATTATTATGGTTGTTGTTATCTGGGGATGGGGGATTATACCCAGGGGCATTTTACCTACAACCCACACACCCATCCCTATTTTCTGTTTTTGAAACAGGTTCTCCTTAAGTCGTTGAGAGTCTAAGTCTAAGTTGCTGAGGCTGGCCTGGAATCTGTGATTCTCCTGTCTCTCAGTTTCCCAAGTATTCAGATTTTTTTTGGGGGGGTGACACACCAGGGACTGAACCCAGGGGCATTCCACCTCCAAGCTACATACCCAACCCTATTTTACTTTTTATTTTCTATTATAACAGAGGGTCTTACTAAGTTGCTGAGGTTCGCCTTGAACCTATATTTCTCCTGTCTCAGCTTCCCAAGTATTAGGATTACTATTTACTTCCCAGCCCTATTTTTTATTCTTTATTTTGAAACAGGGTCTCACTAAGTTGTAGAGGGCCTCACTAAGTAGCTGAGTCTGGCCTCAAACCTATGATCCTTCTTTCTCAGCCCAAGTACTGGGATTACCAACATGCACCACCATGCCTGGCTTTTTTTTTTAAACAGTGTTTCATTAAGTCCCAAGTACTAGTATTACAAGCACCACCAGGCTGGGCTTATTTCATTCTTTCTTTCTCTCTCTGTCTCTCTCCCTCTCTCTCTCTTCCTCTCCCTCCCTCCCTCTCTCTCTCTCTATTTCTTTCTCTCTTCTGTTCATAGTTCTAATCAATTCTAATGGGAAAAGATTAACAACTACTAACCAAAATAAGATTCATAACTACTTTCAATCATCTCCATTGGCCCAAAAAGGGAAAAAAAAGGTTAAAGTTAAACCCTGTCAGCCAGGCGTGGAGGCGCACGTTTGTAATCCCAGCATTCGGGAGGCTGAGACCAGAGGATAACAGTTTGCAGACAGCCTCAGCTACTTAGTGAGACCCTGTTTCAAAAATAAAGAATAAGCCGGGCGCGGTGGGGCAGGCTTGGAATCCCCGCGCTTGGGAGGTGGAGACAGGAGGATCGCGCAGGTTCGAAGTCAGCCACACTGGCTTAAGAAACCCTGTTTCCAAATAAAAAAATATAAAACAAGTCTGGGTGTGTAGAAGGTTTCTATCCCCAGAAAAATAAAATAAAATAAAAAAATAAAAAATAGTGCAAAGGTTGTAGCTTGGAGGTTGAATGCCCCTGGGTTCTATCCCGAGACCCGAAAAAACAAACAAACAAACAAACAATAAAACCCCCACCTCTCTGTCCATTCTTCTACATGTTTTCCTCCCATGAATCTGAAAGTCTCATATTCAAAGGAGGAAAGGAAAAAAGGGCACTCGGAGAAATAAATCCCCCAAATTATTACCCTCATCTGCCATTCACTATGTGACCAATGTTAATCAATCACTAAACTTCTCTGGACTGATCACTTGCCTGACACAAAAATAAATAATACTTCTGATACTTAATTCAGTTCATTTCCAGCACACAGAATATAAAGTCAGAATGGATGGTAAAGCAGCAAAAGTCAGTAATAGTACAAACAACACTATAATCTTACACCCTAGGGAAAAAACATCAAAGATGAGTCCTTTAATAATGAGATTTTTAACTGGGCGTGGTGGCACACGCTTGTAATCCCAGCATTGGGGAGGCTGAGACAGGAGGATTGAGTTTCAAGGCTAGGCTCAGCTACTTAGTGAGTCCCTCTGCAACTTAGTGAGACCTTGTTTCAAAATAAGGAATAAAAAATAGGGCTGGGAGTATAGCTTGGAGATAGAATGCTCCTGGGTTCCATCCCCAGTACAAAAAAAAAAAAAAAAAAAATGAGGTTTATAATGGAGGCTGTCACTTAAAAAGAAACACAGAAATACCAACTACCGCTATAGAATTGTTCATCACTATTTATACACTCAATGAACTCCTACTTCATGAGGCCCTTTACAACTCAGTGAGACCCTGTTTCAAAACAAAGGATAAAAAATAGGGCTGGCAGTATTGCTCAGAGGTAGAATGCTCCTGGGTTCCATCCCCAGTACCGAAAAAAAAAAAATTATATATATATGCTTATATATATAAATATATATATAAATTCTCTCTCTCTCTCTCTCTCTCTCTCTCTCTCTCTCTCTCTCTCTCTCTCTCAACACCCCCAAAGAAGGAGGGGCAAAGTTAATTCTGTCCACGTACATGGTCTCGTCGACCGACTGGCTGCATTCCTGGACTGCCGCCTCCACTACAGATCGTTCAATCATGTTTGATGACACTAAAAAGAGAATTTCAAAGTCAGATACTTAAAAACAGGCATAAAAATTTAGCTCTTTACACAGATAGCTCTTTTCCTGAAAATAATATGTAAATGCTAATTCTGGGAATACATTCAGTATCCCTTATAAAAACACTTGGCCATTGCCAGGCTTGGTGGCGCACGCTTGTAATCCCCAAAACAGGAGGACTGCACAGGTTCGAAGCCAGTCTCACTGATTTAAGAGACCATGTTTCCAAATAAAAATATAAAATAGGTCTGGGAGTGTAGCCCGGAGGTAGAAGGGTTCCATCCCCGGTACCACCAAAAAAATAAAAAATAAAATACTTGGCCAGGTGTGGTGGCACATGCTTGTTCTTGGAACGACAAGACAGGTTCAAACCCAGCCTCCACAATTTAGGGAGGCTCTCAGCAACCTAGTGACACCCTTTTCCAAATAAGAAATAAAATCATGCTGGGGGGGTGTAACTTGAAGGTAAAATGCTTCTGGGTTCAATCCCCCGTACCAGTAAATAAATTTTTTTTTTTTTTCCCAGTACTGGGATAGAACCCAGGGGCATTCTACCTCCAAGCTGCACCCCAGCCCTATTTTTTATTCTTTATTTTGAAACCAGATCTCACTGAGTTGCAAAGGGCCTCACTAAATAGCTGAGGCTGGCCGCGAACTGCGATCCTCCAGAATGCTAGGATTACAAGCATGTGCCACCACACCCGGCTTCCAATAAATAATTTAATTAAATAAATAAAATACTTGGAAGCTGGGCATGGTACACATGCCTGTAATTCCAGTACTTGGGAGTCTGAGATAGGAGGATGGAGGTTCAAGGACAGCTTCAGAAAGTAGTAAGACTCTTATTAACCTAACATGACCCTGTTTCCAAATGAGAAGTAAAATTGGGCTGGTGTGTACTTCAAAGGTAGAATATCATTGGGTTCAATCCTCAGTACCACAAAATAAATAAATAAACAAACAAATAAAATACTTGGGATCAGAAATGCTCAGATTGTTTTTTTTTTTTTTTCCCCCTGCAATACTGGGGATTGAACCCAGGGCATTCCACCTCCAAGTTTTTATTCTTTATTTTGTAACAGGGTCTCACTAAGTTGCAGAGGGCCTCCCTAAGTAGCTGAGGCTGGCCATGAACCTGTGATCCTCCTGTCTCAGCCTCCCAAATACTGAGATTACAAGTGTATGCTACTACGCCCAGAATTCTGATTCTTTTCTTTCTTTTTTTTTTTTTTTTTTTTTTGGATTTTAGAACATCTGCAAATACATAATGAGCTATGTTGAGGATGGGACCCAAATCTAAATATGAAATTCTTGTATGTTTTATATATGCCTTATATACATTGCCTGAAGGTAATTTCTTTTGTGGGGGCAGGGGTACTGGGAAATGAAACCAGGGATCTTCTTCCTTTGAGCTATACCTCCAGGCTTTTGTTTAAATTTTGAAACAGGGTCTAAGTTGCTGAAGTTGGTCTGGATCCTGCAATCCTCCTGTCTCAGCCAACCAACTACTAGAGTTATAGGTGGGTATCACCAAACCCTGCTGCCTGAAGGTAATTTCACACAATACGTGTAGGCCGCCTGGGACTGTCACATCAGGTCAGGTGTGGAATTCTCCACTTGTGCTATCATGTTAGTGCTCAAAAAGTCTTGGATTCCGGAGCATTTCTGATTTGGGATTTTCAGATTATGTATGCTCAAACTGTATAGTTTCAGGAGGAAAAAAGCCTTATAGCAGAACAATAACGATAGCTCTGTCTCAAATATCTTAATTTTCCATACTTGATTGCAATTATAATATCTGAATATAAAGTGAAATGCCTTCATTTGGTAATTATCTCCTAGTATAAATTTAGTTCTAAAACCATTTCCATAAACTCTTGATTTTTCTTTCTTCATAAGCCAGGCGCAGTGGCACATGCTTTTAGTCTTAGTACTTGGTTGGGAGGCTGAGTCAGGAGGATTGCTGGTTCAAGGACAGCCTCAGCAAGTAGTGAGACTCTCATTAACCTAGAGAAACCCTGTCTCAAAATAAAAATAAAATAGAGGTGGGGATGTAGCTCAGAGGTAAAATGCCCTTCAGTTCAATCCCAGTACCAAAGAACAAAAGAATTAAAAATGTGATAAAACATTTTCTCCTGTATCATGGAATATGTTACTTCCCACATAATCAAAGACATTAGCTTCTACACAACATGAAAGTGAACCACACCCACTTCTATCCTTCAGGGCACTAGAGACTGGACATTTTTTCCCCAAAGAAAAGAAAAGGATTTCTCCTTTGTAGGCCCATGCTTGTGGTATCAGATGAAATATTCAATTGACAGATCTCTGAAGAAAGCAAGAGACAGGGAGTTAACCCTGCTCACTTTCCTCTTTTTCTCCCAAACATTTAAGGGAACCTATCGTAAGACACAGCAACAGGTATGCAGAGAGACAAAAGTGACCATATGGAACCTGATCAAATTCAGGAGTCAAGCCGGGCGTGGTGGCGCAGGCTTGTAATCCCAGCATTTGGTGGCTGAAACAGAAGGATCACAGTTCAAAGACAGCCTCATCCACTTAGTGAGGCCCTTTGTGACTCAGTGAGACCCTGTTTCAAAATAAAGAATAAAAAATAGGGCTGGAAAGATGGCTGTGAGGTCTCCACCAGGGAGGTAGGGACTGTAAAGGGTTCCAGGGGAAGATCCTGAGGAAGGAACTGAACTAGCCGCATGAAGAGAAACGCTACCACACGCGTCCCACAGACACTGGAGCATCTTAATACAGAATCTTCAGCTTCTATTTAAATCTAGACTCTAAGCTGGGCGTGGTGGCGCACGCTTAAAATCCCAGCGCTTGGGAGGCTTGAGACAAGAGGATCGCACAGGTTCGAAGCCAGCCTCAGCTACTTAGTGAGGCTCTCAGCAACTTAGTGAGACCCTGTTTCCAAATAAAGTATAAAAAAATAGGTCTGGGAATATAGCCCGGATGTAGAAAGCCCCTGGGTTCTACTCTCAGTACCACCAAAAAAAAAAAAAAAAAGAAAAGAAAATGACAATAACCACTTAAATCAGTCTACATATTCAATGCAATCCCTATCGAAACACCAGTGGCATTGTTTTCCACAGAAATAGAAAAACCCATGCTAAAATTCATATAGAAGCCAGGCGTGGTGGCACAAGTTTGTAATCCCAGCACTTGGGAGGCTGAGCCAGGAGGATCACGTAGATTCGAAGCCAGCCTCAGCTACTTAGTGAGGCTCTCAGCAACTTAGTGAGACCCTGTTTCCAAATGAAATATAAAATACTTCTGGGAGTATAACCCAGAAGTAGAAAAGCCCCTGGGTTCCACCCCCAGTACTACCAATAAATAAATAAAATAAATAAATAAATAAATCTAGACTCTAACTTGCATAGCGCTATATTGACAATTTGAGAGTTAGCAAAAAATGTTACTTACAGGGCTGCTTTTCAACTGCATCGATGATCTTTTCCAGAGTATCCTCAAGCTCTACTTCATTGACGGATTGAAGAGCTTCTGTGAGGTACTTAATAGCTTCGCTGATAGGAGAAGACAAGAAAAGAGAAGGCAGGGCTTTGGTAAGTAAAGGCTAAAAATTTTATGTCAAAAAGTGGCAAACAAGCCTGGCATGGTGGCGCACGCTTGTAATCCCTGTGCTTGGGAGGCGGAGACAGGAGGATCGCGCAGATTCAAAGCCAGCCAGTGCTGGCTTAAAAGAACTTGTTTCCAAATAAAAATGTAAAAAATAGGTCTGGGAGTATAGACCGGAGGTAGAAGGGTTTCCAGGAACCCCAGTACCACACACACACACACACACAAAAGTGGCAAACACTTATCAATGTGGCCTTGAAATTAAGATCCATTCACTCCTCCCTTCAAGCAGTACTCTCCTTCCATCCTTCTATCCTGTGCCTGCACAACAGTTCTGAGAGCCCGACCCACTCCTTCCTCCAAGGGGCTGCCTGGACCAGTCCTCCATGGCCACAGGCTCCCCTTCCTTCTGAAATTGTTTAGAAAATCATGTATATGTATATATATGTATATATATGTATATATATATATATGTACATATAAATTTATATACACACATATATATATAAATGTGATATGTCTATTTGTATACAGGTTTGATACATCATTTGAACCTAGCATTATTTATTACCTTACTTTTAAGGAATTTGCCTTAATGTCAGGCACCACTTCCTGAACACAATACTCATATATTAATTGTTAATACATTTGCTCAAAATGAGTTCTAATAATTTCATCACTGTTTTTAACTGTAAAAATAAAAAAATTAGCCGGGTGTGGTGGTGCACGCTTTTTGGGAGGCTGAGACAGGAGGATTATGGTTTGAGCCAGCCTCAGCTACTTAGTGAGGCCCTCTGCAACTCAGTGAGACCCTATTTTAAAATAAAGAATAAAAAACAGGGCTGGGGTGTATAGCTCGGAGGCAGATTGCCCCTGGATTCCATACCAAGTTCAGTAAAAAAAAAAAGTAAAAATTAAAATATAGGGGTGTAGCTCAGAGGTGGAATGTCCCTGGGTTCAATTCCCAGTACAAAAAAAAAAAAAAAAAAGGTGGTCCATAAATATTTGCTGATTGAATTCCTAAAACCACACATTAATCTGGGTGACAGCTCTTAGGATGGACCAGAACCTGAAAAGCCAAATAGGATCTGACCTCAAGGCGGGTGTGGTGGTGCACGCTTGTAATCCCCGCGCTTGAGAGGCCGAGACAGGAGGATCACACAGGTCTGAAGCCAGCCTCAGCTACTGAGTGAGGCTCTCAGCAACTTAGTGAGACCCTGTTTCCAATAAAATATAAAATAGGTCTGAGAGTATAGCCCAGAGGTAGAAAGCCCCTGGGTTCCATCCCCAGTACCATAAATAAATAAATAAATAAATAAATAAACAAACAAACAAACAAATAGGATCTGGCATCTGTCATGTAGCATCAGGCTCAAACAGTGGCTCTGGCCTTACTGTTGCTGCTCTGCTTCAGGGTCTTTGTATGGTCATTTCCTCCTACCTTCTTTCTACCTTGTCACATCCTGCTGTGTGTGTGTGTGTGTGTGTGTGTGTGTGTTACTGCAGATTGAACCTAGGGCATTCTACCTCTGATGTAAACCCCAGCCTTTTTTTTTTTTTGGCGGTACTAGGGATAGATTGTACCTTCAAGCTACACCCTCAGCTCTATTTTCTAGTCTTTTTATTTTTGAAACAGAGTCTCATTGAGTTGCAAAGGGCCTCACTAAGTAGCTGAGGCTGTCCTCAAACCTGCGATCCTTCTGTCACATCCTCCCAAATATTGAGATTACAAGTGTGTGCCACCACACCCGGCTGCAAGACCCTTTTTTAAAATAATAAAAAATAAGGTAGGAGTGTAGCTTGGAGGTAGAATGAACCTGGGTTCAATCCCCAATACCACTAAACAAGCAAACTGCTCAACCTACCAGGAATCAAATCCTGCCAACCACTGAATAAACTTGGAAGTGAATGCTGGCCAGTCTGACATTTGAGATCACCCCGCCTTAAGTGTAGCCCTTGAAAAAAGCTGAAGTTCGGCCGGGCGTGGTGGCGCACGCTTGTATTCCCCGCGCTTGGGAGGCAGAGACAGGAGGATCGCGCAGGTTCAAAGCCAGCCGCGCGCGCTGGTTTAGGAGACCCTGTTTCCAAAATGAAAATGTAAAAAATAGGTCTGGGAGTGTAGCCCGGAGGTAGAAGGGCTTCCAGGAACCCCAGTACCACCAAAAAAAAAAAAAAAAAAAAAAGCTGAAGTTCGGGACCCAACTACAGCATACCTGAATTTCTGACCCACAGAAAATGCAGAACATATGTATGCCATTTTAACCTCAAAGTTTGAGGGCAATTTGGACCTATGAGTTGCAAAAGGAATGGAATAATTACTCTAGTGTAATTTTAAAAATAAAATTTATGGTGCTGGGTGTGGTGAGGCATGCTTGTATTTGGGAGGCTGAGAAAGGAAGATCACAGTTCTTCTTACTTAGTGAGGCCCTTTGCAACTCAGTGAGACCCTGTTTTAAAATAAAGAATGAGCCAGGCGTGGTGGCGAAAGCTTGTAATCCCAGCACTTGGGAAGCTGAGACAGGACAATCACACAGGTTGAAAGCCAGCCTTGGGTATTTAGTGAGGCTCTCAGAAACTTAGTGAGACCCTGTTTCCAAATAAAGTATAAAATAGGTCTGGGAGTATACCCCGGAGGTAGAAAAGCCCCTGGGTTTGATACCCAGTACCACACACAAAAATAGATAAATAAATAAAATTTTAAAAGAATTACAAATAGGCCTGGGGGGGTAGCTCAAAGGTAGAATGCCCCTGGGTTCCATCCCCAGTACCGCAAAAAAAAAAAAAAAAAAAAAAAGTCCAGTTCAACAGGTATTTAAATATGTGTAAAATATTGCATTATAAAAATACAGAACTAATTTAACAAGAGAGATCTTGGAATGTTCATTCTGTAAGTCCTAAAAACACAGGTATGATCAAGAAACCTGACTTTCAGAGAAATTATCAAGGAAATCTTAAAAAAAAAAAAAACAACGCCAAGTGGACACCTGAAAACATGCTTAAAATCTACCCATTTTTTCATTATCTAGAAAATAATAACTAATCCAAAACTGGCAGCGTTGAGAGGCGCATGACCTCTGCAACTACAGATGGTCGGGGAGCTCTCCCAGGGCTCTCACTTGGTGTCTCAGTAACAGTGTGGAGTAACACTGTTATAATTCGCTCTGCACAGGGTCCACACTTCCTCCAGCTGAAAGCGGCCCTGTCTCAGTCCTAACCAGCAGCTAAACCCAGATCGCCAATTCTCGGGCTAGGGGGGCGTGTGCGGAAGAGTCTCGCCGTGCCGGGAAGAAACATTTCTCCTCCGCGCCTACGCCCACGTCCGGGAAATTTAGGAACACTCTTCAGCCTCAAGATTGTAGCAAATCACGCCCATAATCTCAGTATTTAGGAGGCTGAGACAGGAGGATCGTAGGTTCAAGACCAGCTTCAGCAATTGCAAGACTCAAGTTTTTAGACTTGCAACCTAGCAAGACCTTGTTTCAAAATAAAAAATAAATAAAAAGAGCTGGGAGTGTAGATCGGAGGTAGAAAGCTCCTGCGTTTAAGCCCTAGCACACACACACACAAAAATGATCGTGCCAAATAGACTTCGCCTTTTAGGACTTTTTAAGGGTCAAGTCCCCATGCGCAGGGTGTCCCGCTGCCCCGCGGAGTAAATTGCACAAGCCGACTCACCCTCGGAGCAGCAAGCCCCGCAGCTTGAAGGCGGAGATCGTCCGGCTCCGCAACCGCTCCGGCGCCATGTTCACAATTTGGCGCCAACACCGCGGCCCCGCCCCTGGCCCCGCTCAGACCACGCCCCCGAGTGGACTAGGCCCCGCCCACTACGCCACGTCTCCAGACCTGGGCAGTCTGCGAGTGGAAATGGCCCGGCTCTTAGCAGCCAGAGACTGAAGGATGGGCGGGTCCTTCCTGGGTGGGAGTGCCTCCCTAGTCTAGTGCATCACCGAGCAACTCAGCGCCCTCAGGATGCTCTGGACCCTCCTCCACTCGGGTCAAGCTCGCCCAGACCAGGTCTCCCTCCCTTCTAGGCTATGAGAGCTACTGGGAGCCCTGTTTATTCACATTCCTCACGCCACAAACGTCCGCTAAGTATTCTGTGTGGTCACTTGACCTCCATTTACTCGAAGCTGGTACATATCTCCATTACTCCCGCCCACCCAGCATTTTCGTGGAGGCCTCCTCTGCACCATGCGCCCTAATATGCATTTTAGGTGTATTAATTGATGTGTTGCTCACAACAGCTGAATTAACTCTGCTGTCCACAACAGCCTCGTTTAACAAATAAGAAAACTGAGACACAAATACTGTAAATGGCAGGCCAGGCGTGGTGGCGCACGCTTGCAATCCCCGTGCTTGGGAGGCTGACACAGGAGGATAGAACAGGTTCGAAGCCATCCTCAGCTACTGAGTGAGGCTCTCAGCAACTTAGTGAGACCCTGTTTTCAAATAAAATATAAAATAGATCTGGGAGGATAGCCCGGAGGTAGAAAAGCCCCTGGGTTCCACTCCCAGTAACACACACACACACACACACACACACACACACACACACACACACACAATAAATGGCTGGCTCAGGCTGAGATATCCAACAAGTGGTGGAGCCAACACTAGTTTCAGAAAGAGAAGTGATAATGTGCCATACATCAAAATGCTTGCTCTGCTGGGCGTGGTGGCGCACACTTGTAATCCCTGTACTTGGGAGGCTAAGACAGGATGATCACAGGTTTGCGTCTAGCCTCAGCAACTTAATGATGCTCTCTGAACTTAGTGAGACCCTGTTTCAAAATAGAAGAAGAAGAAGAAGAAGAAGAAGAAGAAGAAGAAGAAGAAGAAGAAGAAGAAGGAGAAGAAGAAGAAGAAGAAGAAGAAGAAGAAGAAGAAGAAGAAGAAGAAGAAGAAGAAGAAGAAGAAGAAGAAGAAGCCGGGTGTGGTGGCACTGCTTGTAATCCCCGAGTTTAGGAGGATCGCGCAGGTTCGAAGCCAGCCTTACTGGTTTAAGAGACCCTGTTTCCAAATAAAAATATAAAATAGGTCTGGGAGTGTAGCCCAGGGGTAGAAGGGTTTCCAGGAACTCCAGTACCACCAAAAATAAAAAAATAAAAAAATAAAAGATAGGCTGGGCAGTGCATGCTTGTAATCCCAGCATTTATGTGGCTGAGATGGGAGGATCGCAATTCACAGACAGCCTCAGCTAGTTAGTGAGGCCCTCCACAACTCAGTGAGACTCTATTTCAAAATAAAGAATAAAAAACAGGGATGGGGGTGTGACTCAGAGGTAGAATGCCCCTGGGTTCTATCCCCAGTACCGAAAAATAATACAAAATAAAAGAATAAAATAGAGCTGGGAGTGTAACTCAGAGGTAGAATGCCACTGGTACTATCCCTAGTACCATACACACACATAAAATTTTTTTGTTCTGATGAATTCAATAAACCATAGTGGGGTTTTTTTTAGGGGGGGCACTAGGGATGAAACCCAAGAGCATTCTACCTCTGAGCTACACCCTCAGCCTTATTTTTTATTCTTTATTTTATTTTATTTTATTTTTTTATTTTTTATTTTTTATTTTTTGGTGGTACTGGGGTTCCTGGAAGCCCTTCTACCTCCGGGCTATACTCCCGGACCTATTTTTACATTTTCATTTTGGAAACAGGGTCTCCTAAGCCAGCGCACGCGGCTGGCTTCGAACCTGCGCGATTCTCCTGTCTCCGCCTCCCAAGCGTGGGGATTACAAGCGTGCGCCACCACGCCCGGCGCTTATTTATTTTGAAACAGGGTATCACTGAATTGCAAAGGCCCTCACCAAGTAGCTAAGGCTGTCCACGACCTGCAATCCTACTGTCTCAGCCTCTCAAATGCTGAGATTACAAGTGTGTGCCACCACGCCCAGCTAAACCAGGGTTTATAAGTGACACATGCAGCCTTATAAAAATAGGATGATTTCTAAGAGGCTATACACAGTGATCTCCAGGATACATGGTTAAGTAAAAAAAAAATAAGCAAAATGTAGTAAAGGAAGCCAGGCGTGGTGGCGCACGCTTGTAATTACAGCATTCGGGAGACTAAGACCATAGAATCGCAGGTCGCAGACAGCCTCAGCTACTTAGTGAGACCCTCTGCAACTTAGTGAGACCTTGTTTCAAAAATAAAGAATAAGCCAGGCCTGGTGGCACACATTTATAATCCCAGCATTCGGGAGGATGAGACCAGAGGATCCAGCCCTAGGAGGGGTGTATCTCAGAAGTAGAATCCCCTGGGTTCCATCCCCAGGACAAAAAAAAAAAAAAAAAAAAAAAATTAGTAAAGGAGAGAACAGTGTGTGTGTGGTGTATGTACGTATGTATTTATACATATATATGGAGGGAATAGAGACATATATAATTAATATTGAAACATTGGATTCAGGGCCAAACACCACTATGTCTCAAGTCTAAGGATGTTTATGTGTAACATGTTTTCCCAGTGAGGCACAGCACAGCCTTCTTGTGACTTGGGAACAACACTGGACAGCATTTCAGAACTATTCTCGGAAGCCGGGCATGGTGGCACATGGTTGTAATCCCCGCACTTGGGAGGCTGAGACAGAAGGATCGCGCAGGTTCGAAGCCAGCTTCAGCTACTTAGTGAGGCTCTCAGCAACTTAGTGAGACCCTGTTTCCAAATAAAGTATAAAATAGATCTGGGAGTATAGCCCAGAGGTGGTCCCTGGGTTCCATCCCCAGTACCACCAAAAAGAAAAAGAAAAAGAACTATTCTTGGAAGACCCTTAAAGTGGCAAAATCATGTGCAAAAATCACTAAAATTCTTAAAATCTGACACAACTACACTTTAAAAGGCTCACTTGTTTTTAGCAAGCAAGATGAAACAAGGTTATGGTTCCTTATTTGACCTCAGTTGGTAATATGCATGCTAGGCAACTCAAGTGTTTTGCTCCTCTGAGATGTCCTCAAATGACCATGAATATTGTTCATCCCAGTAATGATTAGAGAGTTACAGTTTTTGTGTGTGTGTGGTACTGGGAATTGGGCCCAGGGGAATCTATACCCCCAAGCCACACCCCCAGCCCTATCTCTCTCTCTTTCTTTCTTTCTTTCTTTCTTTCTTTCTTTCTTTCTTTCTCTTTCTTTCGATACTGGAGATGGAACCCAAGGGCATTCTTTATTTTGAAAAAGGGTCTCACTGCCACATGGCACACGCTTGTAAACCCAGCATTCGGGAGGCTGAGACAGAAATTGCAGTTCACTAACAGTCTCACTTAGCAAGGCCCTTTGCAACTCACTGTTTCAAAAATAAAAAGACTAAAAAATAGGACTGGGGATGTAGCTTAGAGGTACTGGGGAAAAAAAAGGGTCTCACTAAGTTGTGAAGGACCTCACTAAGTAGCTGAGGCTGGCTGCAAAGCTGCAGTCCACGTGTCTCAGCCTCCCAAATGCTAGGATTATAAGCATGTACTCCCACGCCCGACTCTAATTTTTTTATTTTGAAACAGTCTCACTAAGTTGCGGAGAGCCTCACTAAATAGCTGAGGCTGTTAGCAAACCTGCGATCTTCCTGTCTCAGTCTTGCAAGTACTGGGATTACAAGCGGTTACCACCACACTTGGCTTATTTAGGAGTAGCAAATGAATTATAGTGGGTAGGTGAATTCACAAACACAGAATATACAAATAAAAAGAATGAGCACACACGTTTGTAATCCCAGCATTTAGGAGGCTAAGACAGGAAGATCGCAGTTCACAGACAGCCTCAGGTAATACTTAGTGAGGCCCTTTGCAACTCAGTGAGACCCTGTTTCAAAATAAATAATAAAAAAATATTAGGGCTGGGGGTGTAGCTTGAAAGTAGAATGCTCCTGGATTCCATCCCCAGTGCCACAAAATAAAATAAAATAAAATAAAATAATAAAGAAAATCAACTTTATTTGCTTAACCACTAAAAAAATAAACAAGAAACAAATGTTTACCTATAGGCAGGAAGGTGGAGGGAATAGAGACATAAAATGATAAAAACCATTAAGTGAGGTGTTTTAGAAACAAGATATTTGCACAGTCCCAAAATAGCACCCTATTTTTAGTACTGGGGATTCAATCCAGAGGCATTTTGCCTCCAAGCTACACCCTCAGCCTATTTTTTTTGAAACTGGATCTTGCTAAGTTAATGAGAGTCTCGCTACTTGCTGAAGCTGTCCTCAAATCTGCGATTCTCCTTTCTCAGCCTCCCAGGTACTGGGATTACAGGTATGTGTCACCTCACCCAGATCTTATTTTTTATTCTTATTTATTTATTTATTTATTTATTTATATTTTGCGGTACTGCGGATGGAACCTAGGGGTATTCTACCTCTGAGCTACACTAGCTCTTTTTTATTCTTTTATTTTTATTTATTTATTTATTTATTTATTTATTTATTTATTTATTGGTGGTACTGGGGTTCCTGGAAGCCCTTCTTCCTCCGGGCTACACTCCCAGACCTATTTTTATATTTTTTTTTGAAACAGGGTCTCTTATGCCAGCGCGGCTGGCTTCGAACCTGCGCGATCCTCCTGTCTCTGCCTCCCAAACGCAGGGATTACAAGCGTGCGCCACCACGCCCGGCTATTCTTTTATTTTGAAACAGGGTCTCACTAAGTTGCGGAGGGACTCACTAAGTTGCTGAGGCTGGCCTAGAACCTGTGATCCTCCTGTTTCAGCCTCCCAAATACTGGGATTACAAATGTGCACCACCACACTAAGCTTCTGTTTGTTTGTTTGTTTGTTTATTTATTTATTATTTATTTATTTATTTTGCGATACTAGGAGTGGAACCCAGGGGCATTCTACCTCTAAACTACACCTCCAGCCTTATATTTTATTCTTTATTTTTTTATTTTTATTTTTTGGTAGTACTGGGGTTCCTGGAAATCCTTCTACCTCCAGGCTACATTTCCAGACCTATTTTTATATTTTTTTATTTGGAAACAGAGTCTCTTAAGCCAGCGAGGCTGGCTTTGAACCTGCACGATCCTCCTGTCTCAGCCTCCCAAGCATGGGGATTGAAAGCGTGCCACTACGCCCGGCTTATTCTTTATTTTGAAACAGGGTCTTACTGAGTTGCCAAGGGCCTCTCTAAGTAGTAGCTGAGGCTGTCCTCGAAGCACAATCCTCCTGCCTCAGCCTCCCAAATGTTGGGATTACAAGCATGTGCCACCACGCCCAGCCTATTTTTTATTTTTTATGTTTTTATTTTTTTTATTTTTAGTGGTACTGGGGATGGAACCCAGGGGCATTCTACCTCTGAGGTACACTCTCAGCCCTATTTTTTATTCTTTTTTTTGAGACAGGGTCTCACTGAGTTGCAAAGGGCCTCGCTAAGTAGCTAAGGCTGTCCACAAACTGTGATCTTCCTGTCTCAGCCTCCCAAATGCTGGGATTACAAGTGTGTGCCACCACGCCCGGCTTTATTTTTTATTTTAAAACAGTATCTCACTAAGTTACTGAAGCTGGAGGCTTCCCTAGTACTGAGATTACAGGCACATACCACCACTTTCAACTAGTAGTGGGATAATTTGATATCATGTTCCTATTATAATGCAATATGAAATGTACAGCATCATCTGTGAAATATTCTTGTAAAAAAATGTTAACCACAGTTTAACCAAGCCCATGTCTAGCTTCTAATTTAGGGAAATAAAGAAGAGAGAGGAACAAGTTAAACTACACCAGGAGGAAACCGTCAGATAAATCCAGAATGTGGGACATTCTAATAGCCAAGTTGGTCAGGTCTCCACCAAAATTTAGTATCACGGGGTTGGGGTGGGTCAGAAGGATCAATCCAGACTCTGCAAGTCACCCCCCACCCCAGTGATTTTTGCTTCCTGGCGTTCATATCTTGTGCATTCTCCTCCCAAACTGAAGAGGACTGACTTGTGCATTCAGTAGAGGGTATTATGGACAGAACATAAGAACTTCCAAGCCAGGCGTGGTGGCACACACTTGTAATCCCAGCATTCGGGAGACTGAGACCGGAAGATTGCAGTTCGCAGACAGCCTCAGCTACTTAGTGAGGCCCTCCGTAACTTAGACCCTGTTTCAAAATAAAGAATTTAAGCCAGGCGTGGTGGTGCATGCTTGTAATCCCCGCCCTTGGGCGGCGGAGACAAGAGGATCGCGCAGGTTCCAAGGCAGCTGCGCTGGCTTAAGAGACCCTGTTTCCAAATAAAAAATATAAAATAGGTCTGGGAGTATAGCCTGGGGGTAGAAGGGCTGCCAGGAACCCCAGTACCGCAAATAAATAAAGAATAAAAAAAAGAAAGAATTTTAAAAAATAGGGCAGAGGATATAGCTCGGAGGTCAAATGCCTCTGGGTTCCATCTCCAGACCTGCAAAAAAAAAAAAAAAAAAAAAAAAGAACTTCCAACCAAAGCCAAGTCATAAAAGACAAGGCTACTTCTACTTTGCTCCCTCTTGGGTCACTCTACCTTGGAGAAGCAACTGTCTTCCATCGGCTTTATGAAAAAGTCCATGTGTTAAGAAATCAAGGCCTCCTTCCAGCATGCCAACTTGTCACCCATATGCCTCTGTGCATATGAGCAATTTTGGAAACCCATCTTTCAACTGAATCAAGTTTGCAGATGACTACAACTTTTGTCAATATTCTAACTACAGTCTTGTGAGACCAGAGCCTAAACCACTCAATCATGCTGTTCCAAGATTCCTGACCCACAGAAACTGTGTGAGATAATAAATATCTATTGTTAAAGCCACTAATTTTGGGGCTAATTGTTACAGGTATAGGTAGACAACTAGTACATGACTTTAAAAAGACTAAAAATACATAACCAAATACAATATGCCAAGTTTGATTTGATCCCAGTTTGGGAAAAAATACTATGAATGATTTTTTTTTTTTTTTTGTGGTACTGGGGTTCCTGGAAACCCTTCTACCTCTGAGCTACATTCCCAGGCCTATTTTTTTTAATATATTTTTATTTGGAAACAGGGTCTCTTAAACCAGCGAGGCCAGCTTCGAACCAGCGCGATCCTTCTGTCTCCACCTCCCAAGCACTGGGATTATAAGTGTGCGCCGCCACGCCCGGCCCTATGAACGATATTTTGAAGCAGTGTGACTTAGGAATCTTGACTATGAATTGTATATAAAATTATATATTTTTCTTTTTTTTAGTGTTTACTAAAATAATAAAACATATAATTATAATATACATCCTGTACTTCTTAAATGGTCCTTTCCTAATTGCTTACATAGTTGAGTATGCTATATGCCCAATCTTTCTTGAACATCTCAAAAAATTATAAAATACTTCTAAGTACATTCTATCATCTTAAAGGTAAGCAAGTCAGACTTGTGGTCTTTAGTGCAACAGTTAGCAGGATTACCCCTTAGGGCCACTGTGGTTTAAGGTTTACTGTGATTTAAGGTGAAAGCAAGTAAAACTGAATGAGATCTCAGAAGAGTTCTCCTGTACAACTATATCTAGAACCTGCAATTCAAACATTAACAAAAACTTCCATCTTAAAGCCAGGTATGGTGGCTCATGCTTGTAATCCCAGCATTTGGGAGGCTGATACAGGAGGATCTCAGTTCACAGAGAGCCTCACCTACTTAGTGAGGCTCCTTGCAACTCAGAGAGACTCTGTTTCAAAATAAAGAATAAAAATTCGGGCAGAGGGTATAGTTCGGCGATAGGTCGGGTCCCTCACTTCCCCCACGGGATCTCGCAGCAGGGACAGAAAGGGGAACTCCTGAAGCCAGAAGTGGTGATATCGCGAGACTCCAGGTGTCACGGGACTCCAAAGATCGTGAGACAGACTCCAGGCATTGCGAAAGTCCAGATGTCGAGAGAGAATTGGCATTCACACACTGCTAGCCTCACCCCAACCCCCCCCACTTTAAATATCAGGGTACTTCTGCTCCCCCATGCAACTCTGCTGACCGCATAGGTCATCAGTCCCTTCCCGCACAGTAGGCAGACCCACCGGAAGGTGCTGGTTGATTAAAGTAGCTTTTGATAACTAGGCTGGTGTTTACCTCCTTCATGACCCCCCTAGACTCAACATCAATCATCTTTGCCAGGCCAGGGTAACTCTCAAGGTAGTGGGTAAGCCAGTTGCCGTGCACTACAAGTCCTCTTTTACAGGACAAAATTGCCCTGCCTGAAGCTCAGGCCAAAGCAGTCGTTAGCCTAATACATAATTCCCTACACGTGGGACCTATGGCACTTAAACATTTTCTAAGCCCCTTGTTTTATTCTCCCTTCTTGCAACAGCTGATTAGTGAAGTCAGTGCCTCTTGTTCTACTTGTGCTGCTGTTTCTCCCCAAGGAGGCCTTCGCCCCTCTTTTCCTACCTACCAAATGAGAGGACACTTGCCAGGACAAGACTGGCAAATTGACTTCACCCATAAGCCTTCTTACAAAAAAACTAAAATATCTTCTTACTTGATAGGCACCCTAACAGTTTGGGTAGAGGCTTTTCCCTCAAAGGACAAGACAGCTAGCACTGTGGCCAATGTTCTATGCTTGGACATCATTCCTCGGTTTGGATTGCCCAATTCCTTTCAGTCTGATAGTGTACCAGCTTTTATTTCTAAGGTTACTCGACAGGTGGTACAAGTCCTTGGAGTTTCTTGGAAGATCCATATCCCATATCAACCGCAGTCATCAGAAAAGGCACCTCCTATAACTTGACAATATATTGAAGAATTTATCTCTAGGCTTTTATTTAACTCAAATGGTTTATATATCTGCCTTTAGAACAGTACTACACTGTTTCAATTATTGTAGCCTTATATGGTTTGAAATCAGAAAATAAACATCTTCTAGCTTTGTTCTTCTTTGAGATTGTTTTGGGTATCTAGAGTCCATATTCCATATCAGGATAGATTTTTTTCTGAAAAATAAATAAATAAATGTATGATAGTTTCACCTAAAAAAAAAAAAAAGAAAAAAATATTCTCTGGTAAGAAAGAAAGCAAAAAGAAATATTGAAATGTTATCTTTAAGTCATCAAAAACTTGGTATCAGACAAATGAAACTGTTATGTGAGATTATCATCGTTAATATTGGATAAATTGCTATAAAACTAGATGTCAACCACTAAGCCAAGCATGGGAAGGAGGGATGGGGAGGGAAAGGGGTGGGGATCGGGTAGGGGCTAACTGGGTGATGTGTGCATGTATGTCTACAAAAGTATTTTCTTTATACCATTTTGATGTATTAATACATTGCACCAATTAAAAAAAATGCACCTCCTTAGGGAACGTGCTGACCAATATCTTCCCCAACCTGGGATTGAAGTAGCTGCTCCATACCCGGCAGTCAAGGCCCATAGGCCAGGGGATCAAGTCCTCCTCAAGTCGCTCCAACCAAAACATCTCCAACCACGGTGGACTGGGCCTTTTACAGTGATCCTCACCACACCTCCTGCAGCCAAACTGCTGGGTGACCCCAACTGGCATCACCTTACTCAGTTAAAAAGGGCTCCATTACAACAGCCTCTTGACAAATTCTCCTGTACAGTGTTGGGGCCCACTAAGCTCCATATTTTTCGGCATAATTCTTTTTAATGCATTTATTTCAGCAGGTCCACTTGTTTATGGAGTATGGTGCTCTCTCTCCAGATGCCAGACAGCCATAAGTATTAAACTAAAAGCCGTTACTGATGCTCTTGACCCAATAGCATGTTTTCCATTTGACCAGACTGACCCATACCTACTCACTACTGAAAAAGGTGGCATGTCTTTCTAAGGGACACTAATGAATCTGGTCTAATGAAGAAAACTGCTAAAAAAAGGTGGTGTAAACTATGACCAGGTTAAATGAAAATTTAAAAACAGTATTGACAGTCTACCTCATATCTGAAAAGGTTCAAAAGGCCAGTAGCTACTGGGCTCCTTCCCCTCCTGGTAAGGGCCAGTAGCTGTTAGGCTCCTTCCTTTCCCAGGACCCATTCTCAGGATTTGCCTTTTCTCTTTCTTTCTTCCTTCCTTCCTTTCTTTCTTTCTTTCTTTCTTCCTTTCTTTCTTGGTGGTACTGGGGTTCCTGGAAGCCCTTCTACCTCCGGGCTACACTCCCAGACCTATTTTATACTTTTTATGTGGAAACAGGGTCTCCTAAGTCAGTGCACACGGCTGGCTTCGAACCTGCACGATCCTCCTGTCTCCGCCTCCCAAGCACAGGGATTACAAGCATGCTCCACCACACCCAGCTTGCCTTTTCTTTTAATAGCTCCTGGTCTGTTAAAGTTTATTAGAATGCGCATTACTGAGCTGTCCAGGGTACCCTCCAATCACGCCCCATTGCAGCCATACTCCCACCTGCACACTTCCAAAGGACTTGACCTCTCCCGGCCAAGGGGCCCCTACAATGCCCCCTGTCAGCAGGAAGACATTATGGACTCTGTCGTTGCCTAGTATCGCCAAAAGGCCGGGATGCTAGGTCGGGTCCCTCCCATCCTCCATGGGACCCCGCAGCGGGGACAGGAGGTGGAACCCCAGAATCCAGAAGCAGAGACATCGCAAGACTCCAGGTGCCACAAGACTCCAAACATTGTGAGACAGACTCCAGGCATAGCAAGACTCCAGATGTCACAAGAGAATTGGCATTCCTACACTGCTAGCCCCCCCAGCCCCCCCACTTTAAATATCTGGGTACTTCTGCTCCCCAGCACGAATGCTTATTGGTCCCTTCCCCCATGGTCGGCAGACCCACCCGAAGGCGCCAACTGCTTAAAGCAGCTTTTGATAACTAGGCTGGTGTTTACCTCCAACTCCATTTCTTTTTTTTCGGAGGGTCTGATGATGGAATCCAGGGGCATTTGACTTTTGAACTATACCCCCTGCCCTATTTTTTATTCTTTATTTTGAAACAGGGTCTCCCTAAGTTGCGGAGGGCCTCACCAAGTAGCTGTGGCTGTCCGTGAACCAGGATCCTCTGGTCTCAGTCTCCCAAATGCTGGGATTACAAGCATGCACCACCACGCCCGGCCCTCTAAATCCATTTCAATGTTACACTCAGAAGTAGAATGACTCTGGGTTCCATTCCCAGTACCACAAAGAAAACAAAAACAAAAAATAAACTTCCACCTTAAATCTTGCCAAGTCAGAAAATAAAACTGTCAGATAGCCGGGCATGGTGGCGCACGCTTGTAATCCCTGCGCTTGAGAGGCTGAGACAGGAGGATCATGCAGGTTCGAAGCCAGCCTCAGCTGGTTTAAGAGACCCTGTCTCCAAATAAAATAAAAAACTAGGTCTAGGAGTGTAGCCCAGAGGTAGAGGGCCCCTGGGTTCCATCCCCAGTACCACCAAAAAAAAAAAAAAAAAAAAAAAAAAGGAGGAATGTGGATTTTAGTTTCTGGGATAAGACCCTGACTATCAAGAAATCTATTGCCATGGTGGTGCATGCTTGTAATCCCAGCATTTGGGCTGAGACAGGAGGATCATGGTTCGTGGACAGCCTCACTACTTAGTGAGGCCCTGTGCAACTCAGTGAGACCCTGTTTCAAAATAAAGAATAAAAAAAAAAGGACTGAGAGTATAGCTTGGAGGTAGAATGCCCCTGGGTTCCACCTCCAGTACTGCCAATAAATAAATAAATAAATAAATAAATAAATAAATAAATAAATAATAGAGCTGGGAGTGTAGCTTGGAGGTAGAATGCCCCTGGGTTCCATCCCCAGTACTGAAAAAGAAAAAAAGAATATGAAAGAAAGTATGCAGAGGAAGTAATCCCAGACCTAGGAGTTGGGACAGCTATAAGAAAATAGAAAAACTAATTTCACAAATCAGTGCCATTGGAGAGAAGAGAAGGAAATGATTCTAGACTGACTAAAGTCTTTGTGTGGGGAGAGGGTGGACTGACTTGGGACTGAACCCAAGGGCATTCTACCTGTGAGCTACTCCCTCAGCCCTACTTTATTTTATTTATTTATTTATTTATTTATTTATCTTATTTTAATTTTTGGTGGTACTGGGAATGGAACCCAGGGGCCTTCTAACTCTGGGCTACACTCCCAGACCTATTTTATATTTTATTTGGAAACAGGGTCTCTTACACCAGCTGAGGCTGGCTTCTAACCTGCGCGATCCTCCTGTCTCAGCCTCCCAAGCGCTGGGATTACAAGCGTGCGCCACCATGCCCGGCTTATTTTTTTATTTTTGAGACAGGGTCTCACTAACTTGCTGAGGGCCTTGCTAAGTTTCTGAGTGATGGGTATCGAGCCTGTATTGATTGCTAATAGGGCAGTATTGGTTGCTAATGAGAACAAGCTTTCATATTTAGGTAGACAATAAAATCCTTTTTTCTGTCTCTAAGCTGTCAGCCAAAAAATGCAGCCAAGGTTGACCTTGGTCAGCTAAAAGTTGGCTCTTAGCCCAGCTCAACATTGAATGTTAAAACATTTTTGTGGTACTGGGTTTCTGGAAACCCTTCTACCTCCGGGCTACACTCCCAGACCTATTTTATATTTTTATTTGGAAACAAGGTCTCCTAAACAAGCAAGGCTGGCTTTGAACCTGGCAATCCTCCTGTCTCCATCTCCCAAGCACAGGGATTACAAGCGTGCGCCACCATGCCCAGCTGGCGCACGCTTTTAATCCCAGCATTTGGGAAGCTGAGACAGTAGGATCCAGGTTCAAGGCCAGCCTTAATTACTTCGAGGCCCTTTGCAACTCAGTGAGACCCTGTTTCAAAATAAAAAATAAAAAAAATAGGGCTGGGGGTATAGGTTGGAGGTAGAATGCCACTGGGCTACATCCCTAGTACCGCAAAGAAAAAGAATAATAATAATAAATAAAAGTAAAAAATAAAAACCAAGCTGGGCGTGATGGTGTACAATTGTAATCCTAGCATTTGGGAAGCGGAGACAGTAGGATCCAGGTTCGTGGCCAGCCTCAGCTACTTAGAGGCCCTTTGTAACTCAGTGAGACCTTGTTTCAAAATAAAAATTAAAAAAAAATAGGGCTGGGGGTGTATCTTGGAGGTAGAATGCCCCTGGGTTACATCCCTAGTACCGCAAAAATAAATAAATAAATAAAAATAATAGTAAAAAATAAAAATAAAAAACAAAAAGCAAGCTGGGCGTGATGGCGTACACTTGTAATCCCAGCATTTGGGAGGCTGAGACAGGAGGATCACAGTTAGCAGACAGCCTCAACCACTTAGTGAGGCCCTTTGCAACTCAGTGAGACCCTGTTTCAAAATAAAAATAAACGGGCGTGGTAGCGCACGCTTGTAATCCCAGCATTTGGGAGTCTGAGACCAGAGAACCGTAGTTCGCAGACAGTCTCAGCTACTTAATGAGGCCCTTTGCAACTCAGTGAGACCTGGTTTCAAAATAAAGAATAAAATATAAGGCAGTGGGTGTAGCTTGGAGGTCAAATGCCCCTGGCTTCCATCCCTAGACCCACAAAAGAAAAAATAAACAAAATAAAGAATAAAAAATAGGGCTGGGGGTGTAGCTTGGAGGTAGAGGGCACCTAGGTTCCATCCCCAGAGCCACAGAAATAAATATGTAAATATGAATAAAAATAAAAGCAAGGTATATTAACCCTATATTAATTACTAATACAAAAATTATAGCCCCAAAACTTTATGCTTTAAAAGACTATATTTCTGTGTCTTTTCTTTATTGTGATTTTTTTTAATGTGTGTGGTATTGAAGATGTAACCCAGTTGCATTCTTCCTCTGAGCTACACCCCCAGCCTAATTTTTTATTCTTTATTTTGTTGGAAGAGAGGAGGGAAATGGAGAGCAGTCTTGTGTGTGTGTGTGTGTGTGTGTGTGTGTGTGTGTGTGTGTGTGTTATGGGGGGATAAACCCAGGGACATTCTACGTGTGAGCTACACCCCCAGCCCTATATTTTATTCTTTATTTTGAAACAGGGTCTCACTGAGTTGCAGACGACCTCACTAAGTAGCTGAGGCTGTCCCCAAACCATGATCCTCCTGTCTTAGCCTCCCAAATGCTAGGATTACAAGTGTGCGCTACCATGCCCAGCTCTTATTCTTTATTTTGTTTTTTGTTTTTGTTTTGGTGGTACTGGGGGTGGAACCCAGAGGCTTTTCTACCTCCAGGCTATACACCCAGACCTGGCTACACCTGGCTTTCTTTTCTTTATTATATTTATTTATTTATTTACTTATTTTTGGTGGTACTGGGGATGGAACCCAGGGGCTTTCTACCTCCGGGCTATACTCCCAGACCTATTTTATATTTTATTTGGAAATAGGGTCTCACTAAGTTGATGAGAGCCTCACTAAGTAGCTGAGGCTGGCTTCGAACCTGTGCGATCCTCCTGTCTCAGCCTCCCAAGCACGGGGATTACAAGTGTGCTCCACCACGCCTGCCAACACATTTTTAATATGTGATATCAGACCATTCTGTCCCTGTAAGGATGAACAAAGAATACTAACAGGCTTACATAGCAGAGATACTGGCTGACCTGCACCAGCTGTTAATGGGAAAAGAGGACTATTGGCTATGCAGGATGCAAGAAAGGAGATAATGAACTCTTAAAAAATGTTATGAACTCAGTGAAACTTGGTTTCCAAATAAAGAATAATAAAAAAAAAATAGGGCAGGGGGTGTAGGTTGGAGGTCGAATGATCCTGGGTTCCATCCCCAGACCTGCAAAATAAAATAAAATAAAATAAAATAAAAAAGTTATGTGTTCAGAGATCTCAGCGTCTTGCTTTCAAGGCATTCTACTGTCATGCTGCCTCTGCAGTAGTGCTTTAATTGCTCTGTTCTCCCTTTCTACCTGTAGTAATACCAAAACTTGGCTTAAGCTTGCAGCAATGCAGTTCTGGCTATTTTTTCTAAACTAGCTAAGAACAAGAACCGGCCGTGACATCCCAAACTGTCACACCGGGGCTGGCTTTGAACCCTCAATCCTGTCTCACTCAGCCTCTCAAGGACTGGGATTACAGGTGTGCGCCACCACGCCTAGCTGTCTGACATAATCGCTTTAAGAGAACCGCGACTAAATATAATGCTGCTATCAAGCAAAAGCAAATGCAGAAAACCATTTTGAGAATCAAGGGATGTGCCGATGGACTGGAAACTGAATGAGGCCGCACTGCCAAGTCACAGTGTTCAGCGAGGACTCTGCTCGGAGTCGGGCTGGGGGCCGCGGGGCGGGGCGGGGCGGGGCCGGGTGGCACGGCGCAGGCGCACTGGCTCCGCCTCCGCAGGCGCACTGGCTCCGCCTCCGCACTAATCTCGACCCTCGCTGCGCTCCGTCGGTGCGCGCGGCCGCGGACCGAGGCTCGGCCGGGCTGCGGGAGCGCCGGCGCGGATGGCGGACTCGCAGCTGTTCTGCGTGGCCGAGGAGCGCAGCGGCCACTGCGCGGTGGTGGACGGAAACTTCCTCTACGTGTGGGGGGGCTACGTGGTAAGGGGAAGGGGCGGGCCGGGCTCGCCGGGGACGAGCGCCGCGCTCCGGGCCGGGCCCCGCGCCCGCCCCGCCGTCCGCCGCGACCCCCGGTGTCCCCGCCGCGGCCGCCCCGCGCTCGCCGCCAGCCCCGCGGCGCCCGAGGAGCCTTTCGCACAGGTCCCTCTTCCCACGGCATCGTACCGAGATCACTTTGCAGTGAAATACTTCTAGGCTGCTTTTTTAAATAATTTTTTTCAGTACTGGGGATGCAACCCAGGGGCATTGACCCTCCCCCCCGAGCTACACCCCAGCCTTATTTTTTATTCTTTATTTTGAAACAGGGTCTCGCCGAGTTGCAGAGGGCCTCGCTAAGTAGCTGAGGCTGGCGGCGAACCGGGATCCTCCTGTCTCAGCCTCCCAAATGCTGGGATTACGAGCGGGCGCCACCACCCCGGCTCTCTAGGCTGTTTTCGTGGCGTTTCTTGCCTAATGGTTACTTACTGATTCCTCCCCCCACCCCTCGGGTCTCAGACTAGTGTTAGCAACAATATGCCAGAAGAGGATGATGGTTGAAGATTCGTATTGCCATGGAGTTTGGAATGTGTGTGTTTTGTTTTGTTTTTATCACAGGGCTATAGCAAGAGTTGGAAAGCTGGAAAAACAACTCAGGAATATATGCCAACCCCCCTAGTTTACAGGTTATTTAAAAAGTAGTTTAAAAAAAAAAACGCCATCTGGAAGCTCTACTGGAAGTAGAACCTACATCTTCTGTCTGGATACTCTTATGTGACAGACCTTTGACATGACTGAATGGCACTGAAATAAAGTATATGTTGTGTATGCTCATACTTCTGAGATTCAAATGGGTTTTTGTTTTGTTTGTGTGTTTATTCTTTAGTGCAGATTCAAAAAATTTAGAACTAATCTTTGAGTGCCTACTATATCTGGCATGTGCTAGGAATGCTCATATCGCTAATCTTACATAATCCTTACTATAATCCTGGAAGGTAGCTATTATCCCCATTTTATAAATAAGGACAAGTCAATGAGAGTAATGGCCACTTAACCCAAAAGACAGCATTATTACAACCTAGATATATGAGATAAAGACATTTTTTTTTTTCCTGGTACTGGGGATTGGTTCTACCTCTGAGCTACATCCCCAGTCCTATTTTTTATTCTTTATTTTGAAACAGGGTTCCACTAAATTGAGGCGGGCCTCACTAAATATCTGAGGCTGACCAGGAACCTGCGATCCTCCTGTCAGCCTCCCATGTACTGGGATTTCAAGCCTGCATCAGCACTCCCGATTTACAAAGACGAATTTTTATGATAAACCTATACAAATAACTGATTATGCTATAATGTTTAATATTTCCACCATTTTTTCTTGATGTATAAATATTATAGAGAGCCCCGTGTGGTGGCGCATGTTTGTAATCCCAGCATTTGGGAGACTGAGACAGGAGGATCGCTGTTTGCAGATAGCTTCAGCTACTTAGGCCCTTTGCAACTCACTGAGACCCTGTTTCAAAATAAAAAATAGGGCTGGGGGTGTAACTCGGAGGTAGAATACCCATGGGTTTCATCCCCAGTACCAAAAAAAAAAAAGTATAGATAAAATAATGATTGCGTGCACAAGGAATGTTTTTTGAGCTCTGCTGCTTGAAAATGTAGAGGCGTCAAACTTCACGTGTGCACACACACGTGTGTATTTTTCATTTATTTTAATCGTGGTACTACTGGGGATTGAACCCAGAGGCATTCTACCTCCAAATTATACCTCCCACCCACCCACCCTCTTTTTTTTTTTTTTTTTTGCGGGTCTGGGGATGGAACCCAGAGGCATTCAAATTCAGAGCTACACCCCCTGCCCTATTTTTTATTCTTTCTTTTGAAACAGGGTCTTACTAAATTGCAGAGGGTCTCACTAAGTAGCTGAAGCTGTCCGCGAACCATGATTCTTAGGTCTCAGCCTCCCGAATGCTGGGATTACAAGCATGTGCCACCACACCCAGCTATTTTTTATTCTTTATTTTAAAACAAGGACTCACTAAGTTGTGGAGGGCCTCACTAAGTAGCTAAGGCTGTCTGTGAACCACTATCCTTGGGTCTCAGCCTCCTAAATGCTGGGATTACAAGCGTGCGTTGCCACATTCAACTGCTCCTTATTTTAAAACAGGGTTTTGCTGCTAAATTGCTGAGGGCTGTGCTAAATTAATGAAGCTGATTTTGAACCTGTAATCCTACTGTCTCAAGCTCCCAAATACTAGGATTACAAGTGTATCCCCACACCCCAGCTATATTTTTTTGTGTGTGTGGTACTGAGGATTCAACCCAGTGATATTCTACCTCTGAGGTACAACCCAGCCCTATTTTTTATTTTAAAGTAGCATCTCATTAAGTTGTGAAGGGCCTTACTAAGTTGCTGAGTCTGGCTGCTAACCTGTAATCATCCTGTCTCAGCCTCCAAAGTACTGGGATTACAAGCGTGCACCACAAGGCCTGGCTCCTTGCTGTATTTTTCCTTTTCCTTTTTTGTGGTACTGGGGATGGAACCCTCAGGGGCCTTCTACCTCTCTGCTATACTTCCAAACCTATATTGTACTTTATTTGGAAACAGAGTCTCACTAAATTGCTGAGAGCCTCACTAAGTAGCTGAGGCTGGCTTCAAACCTGTGGAATCCTCCTGTCTCAGCCTCCCAAGTACTGGGATTACAAGCTTGCACCACTACGCCTGGCTTCTTTGCTATATTCTTGATATTACAATATATCACGTCTATTTAGATTTATTTTAAGCCCATAAATGAGATGTCTGTCATCAGTATAGGATCTGGGTGTGGAACTAATAAATGAAATGTGTGAATTTTTACATCGTATTTTAATCTTGAAATTGTATAATTGATAAGATTCCAGGTCTTTAGGTTGTGGCTCCTGAATTGAAATATTTGTTTTCCTAGTTTTACTTCTTTGTTGAACGCAAGGGGCATTCTACCTCTGACCTATACTCCAGTATCTTTTTATTTTATTTATATTTTTTACAGTACTGGGGATGGAACCCAGGGCCCTCTACCTCCGAACATTTCCCCCAACCCTACTTTTTTATTCTTTATTTTGAAACAGGGTCTCACTGAGTTGCAAAGGGCCTTACTAAGTAGCTGAGGCTGGCCATGAACCACGATCCTCCTGTCGCAGTTATTGTTATTTTTTTGATTTTGAAACAGGGCCTCACTAAGTTTCTGAGTGTCTTGCTAAATTGCTGAGGCTGGCCACAAACCTGTGATCTTCCTGTCTCAGCCTCTCAAGTGTATGCCACCAAGCCTGGCTTCTTATTAATCAAATCAACAGAAGTGCTATAAGAACCATCCTGGAAAATACAACTCTAATTTAGATTCAAAGTCTATTCTGTTTTAAATTCCAGAGGTGGTCAGTAGTTAAACCATGTCTAACATAAGCAGAAAGAGGAGGCAGAAAATTAAACACAGCATATTATGAGAAAAAGAATTTTCCTCCCAACAATTAGTAGAGACATCTGAGCAGAAGGTAGCTGAAAGACCCTAGAATCTGGTCGTATTACAGTAGTCAGTACTTTCAATATATGTGCCTATGACAATTTTCTCCATTTACACAGACAATGTGTGCTAACATTGACAAATATATGTCCTAAAACTCATAAATGTCTGTCTAGAATTAAGAGTAACTATTGTGAACAGGTTTTAAAGAACATTGTATCTGAAAACACCTCTAGAAGTAGGAGCAGAAATGCTGAAAATAGTAAATGATCAGTTTTAATTGGTGCCAGTGTACTCTTTTGCTCTTTTTCCTTCTATATCTTTTCCACAGTTTTGAAATTCATACATACTTGAATGCTGCTACTAGGAACATTCAAAGTTGTGAGTAGTGTTGCAGATTTTAGTTGGAATTGAGCCCTAGGGCATTCTACCTAGGCAAGCCACATTAAAAGCCCTATTTTATTCTGATTTTGACACGGTCTCATTAGGCTATTAGGCTGATGAGAGTTTGACTGCTTGCTACGGCTGTCTCAGCCTCCCAAGTAGTAGGATTACAGGCATGCACTACCATGCCTGGTACAATTTTTTTTTTTTTTTTTGTACTGGGGATTGATTCTACCTTCAACCCTTTTTATGTTTTACAATTTTTGTGTGTGTGTGTGGTACTGGGGTTCCTGGAAACCCTTCTACTTCCGGGGCTACACTCCCAGACCTTTTTTTAAATTTATTTATTTATTTATTTATTTATTTATTTATTTTGGAAACCGGGTCTCTTAAGCCAGCGAGGCTGGCTTTGAACCTGGCTTGTTTTACAATTTTTTAATTTAAAACATTTTTTTGGGTAGTACTGGGGGTGGAACCCAGGGGCCTTCTACCTCCGGGCTATACTCCCAGACCTATTTTATATTTTATTTGGAAACAGGGTCTCACTAAGTTGCTGAGAGCCTCACTAAGTAGCTGAGGCTGGCTTCGAACCTGTGAGATCCTCCTGTCTCAGCATCCCAAGCGCTGGGATTACAAGTGTGCGCCACCATGCCAGGCTATTTAAAACATTTTTCCGGGCATGGTGGCACATGCTTGTAATCCCAGTACTTGGGAGGCTGAAACAGGATCATTGTAGGTTCGTGGCCAGCCTCAGCTACTTAGTGAGGCCCTTTGCAACTCAGTTGTGAGACCCTGTTTCAAAAAAAAAAAAAAAAAAGACTAAAAAAAAGTAGGGCTGGGGGTGTAGCTCGGTGATACAGTGCCCCTGAGTTCCATCCCCAGTCTCGCAAAAAAAAAAAAAAGAAAGAAAGAAAACAAAAGAAAATAGGTTGGGAGTGTAGTTTAGAGGTAGAATGCCCCTGGATTTCATTCCCAGTACTACACACACACACACACACACACACACCAAAAAAAAAAAAAGTTATTTTTATTTTGAAACAGGATCTCCCTATCTTGCTGAGGGTCTTGTTAAGTTGCTGAGGCTGGCTTCAAAGCTGCCATACTCTTTTCTCAGCCTTGCAAATACTGGAATTACAGGTATGCATCACCATACCCAGCTGTTTCCCCAGATTTTGAAGGGAAAACTTAGTGTCTATGTGTTTATAGATGATATGCATTATTCTTATAACTTCAGTCATTTAAACAGTTCTATTTCCTTAACAACTGATATAAATACATTTTGCAGCTGGGCATGACGGCGACGCACACTTGTAATCCCAGCATTTGGGAGACTGAGACAGGAGGATAACAGTTCGCAGACAGCCTCAGCTGCTACTTAGGCCCTTTGCAACTCAGTGAAACCCTGGCTCAAAATGAATAAATCGGGCGTGGTGGTGCAGGCTTGTAATCTCAGCTTTCAGGAAGCTGACACTGGAGGATAGAGGTTAACAGACAGCCTCAGCTACTTAGGCCCTCTGCAACTTAGTGAGACCCTGTTTCAAAATAAAGAATAAAAAATAGGGCAGGGGTGTAGCTTAGAGGCAAAATGCCCCTGGGTTCCATCCCCAGACCTGCAAAAAAAAAAAAAAAAAGATAAGCCAGGTGTGGTGGTTCATGTTTGTAATCTCAGCGATTAGGAGGCTGAGACAGGAGGATTGCACAGGTTCAAAGCCAGCCTTAGCTACTCAATGAGGCTCTCAGCAACTTAGTGAGACCCTGTTTCCAAATAAAATATAAAATAGGTCTGGGGGTATAGCCTGGAGGTAGAAAAGCCTCTGGATTCCACCCCCAGTACCATCAAAACAAACAAAAAGAATAAAAGAAGAATAAAAAATAGGGCTTGGGGCTGGGCGTGGTGGCGCACGCTTGTAATCCCCGCGCTTGGGAGGCAAGACAGGAGGATCCTGCAGGTTCGAAGACAGCCGCGCTGGTTTAAGAGACCCTGTTTCCAAATAAAAAAGTATAAAATAGGTCTGGGAGTGTAGCCTGAAGGTAGAAGGGCTTCCAGGAACCCCAGTACCACCCCCCAAAAAATAGCGTTTGGGGCGTAGCTAGGAGGTAGAATGCCTCTGGATTCCATCCCCAATACTGCAAAAAATACATACATACATACATACATTTTGCTTTGAACTTTTCCATATAGAAAATAACTGCATAAATGTGAGTATACATTTCTATTATGGATATGGACTTAGAAGGGGAATCAATTTTTATTTTATTTATTTATTTATTTATTCAGTACTGGGGATGGAGCCCAGGGGCATTCTGCCTCTGGCTACACAGGATTTTTTTTTTTTTTTTGGGTGGTACTGGGGGTGGAACCCAGGGGCTTTCTACCTCCGGGCTATACTCCCAGACCTATTTTATAATTTATTTGGAAACAGGGTCTCACTAAGTTGCTTGATAGCCTCACTGAGTAGCTGAGACTGGCTTCGAACCTGTGCGATCCTCCTGTCTCAGCCTCCCAAGTGCGGGGATTACAAGTGTGCACCACCACGCCTGGCTTGAAACAGGATCTCACTAAGTTGCAGAGGGCCTCACTAAGTAGCTGAGACTATCCGCAAACCCCTATCCTCCTGTCTCAGCCTCTCAAATACTGGGATTATAAGCATGTGCCATCATGCCCGGCCATTTTATTTATTTATATTTATTTATTTGGTGGTACTGGGGATTGAACCTAGGGTACCTCTGAGCTACACCCTCAGCCCTATTTTTTTTTTTTTTTTTGGTAGAACTGAGGGTAGAATATAGGGGCATTATTCTCCCTCTGAGCTACACCCCCAGCCCTATTTTTTATTCATTATTTTGAAACGGAGTCTCACTAAATTGTGGAGAGCCTCACAACTTGCTGAGACTGGCTGAGAACCTGCAATCCTCCTCTCTCAGCCTCCCAAGTACTAGAATTCCAAGCGTGCGCCACTACACCCGACTCTTTTTATTCTTTATTTTGAAACAGGGTCTCCCTAAGTTTTAGGAGGCCTTCCTAAGTAGCTGAAGCTGGTTGTGAACCTGCAATCCTCCTGTCTCAGCTTACCAAGTACTATGTTTACAAGTGTGTGTCACTATGCCAGCTGGGAATTTTTTAAATGTTTGAAAATGATAAAGTTACTATATTAATTAAATCAGTGTCCCTGATGTAATAGAGATAGCACCACAGAACAGGAAAGAAAGAAACAATATATGTTTTTGACACCTTTGTCAAGGATCAGATAACCATTTGTGTGGATTTACATGTGTCTTCTGTTCTTTTGATCAATGTATCTGTTTTTATGCTAGTGTTATGCTGTTTTTATATAATAGTTCTGTGGTGTAATTTTAAGTTGGGTATTGTGGTGCCTCCAGCATTGCTTCTTTTGCTTAGAATTGCTTTGGCTATTCTGGGTCTTTTATTCTCCTTTATGAAATTTTAGCGCTTCTTTATTTTTAGTTTTGTGAAGAGTATCATTTGCATTTTGATGGGGATTGCAGTGAAATTGTGGATTGTTTTTGGTAATATGACCATTTTAACTCTGAGACAACATTAAGAGACCAAATTTAAGAATTTTTGGAATGGAGATGAACACAATGACACTCCTTTAATCTCTATACAGGGAATCAGACAGGAGGATCACAGATTTGAGGCCAGCTTGGACAACTTAGTCAGACCCTGTTACAAAGTTAAAAAGATACCTATATATTTTAAGGGTTAGGGGTGAAGCTCTGAGGTAGAACGCCCTGATTCGTTCCTTAGTATCACACACACATATACACAATGGTTGGAATTTGAAGAGGGATCTGAGATACTGGCTAATAGTATGAATAACCTTTTCACAAAAATGCTAACAGAAAAAAAGTCCAAACGTTGGGAATGAGATGAACATCCAGCTACAGGAAGCATTCAGAACCCCAAATAGATAAAATTTAAAACTCTCTCCATAATACATTATAATTAAGATGTCTAATAAACAGAACAAGGATAGATTTATTTATTTATTTACGTTTTTGTGGTACTGAGAATTGAACCCAGGGGCATTCTACCTCTGAGCTACACCCCAGTCCTATTTTAATTTTCTTTATCTTGAAACAGAGGCTAAGTTGCAGAGAGCCTCACTATGTAGTTGAGGCTGGCCACGAACCTGTGATCCTCTTGTCTCAGCTTCCAAATACTGGGATTAGAAGCGTGCACTACCATGCCCGACATGATAGAATTTATTTTTTATTTTTCTTTATTTTTTGTGGTATTGGAGGTGGAACCCATGGGTTTTTCTACCTTCAGGCTATACTCCCAGACTTATTTTATACTTTATTTGGAAACAGGGTCTCACTAAGTTGCAGAGGGCCTCACTAAGTAGCTGAGGCTGGTTTCAAACCTGTGTGATCCCTCCTGTCTCAGCCTCCCAAGCCCAGCAAGATAGAATTTTAAAAGCTTCAATATAGATCACATTTAGAAATAATTACACCAATCAGAATTACTCCTGACTTCTCAACATAGACTAAAATCCAGGAACATGTTTTTCTAAGCATTGAAAGAAAACTACTAACCAAGAGTTTTTTATCCAGAAAAGAATCAAAGGAGAAATGAAAACCTCCCAAGATAAGTAGAAATTATAAGGTATTGTGACTTAGTATAGGAATTTAGGTGGGTAGTTCCTTTCTTTAAGAGCATGAGCTATCTGGGCATTGGCGGTACACGCCTATTTACCCCAGTAATTAGAAGGCTAAGACAGGAGGATTGCAGGTTCGAGGTCAGCCTCAGCAACTTAGTGAGACCCTATTTCCAAATAAAAAATAGAATAAGACTGGGTGTACAGTGCAGAGGTAGAATGACCCTGGGTTCAATCCCTCAGTGCCCCTGGCACACTCATTAAAATAATGTTAGCCAATACTCACTTTTGTGTTTTTGCTAATGAGAATTTAGTCATCATTTGCTTACTAGTTGCAGCTTTCCATTTCTATAACAAATACCTGAGATAATTTTTAAAGAGAAAGGTTTCTTTTGGCTCACAGTTTGGAGTACATGATTGGTTGGCCCTGTTGCTTGTGCCTGTGGTGAAGCAGCAAATCATGGAAAGGCACATACTGTAGCAAAACTCCTCACCTCATCACTAGAAAATAAAAAAGACTTAAACAATATTGGGATTCCACAATCCCCTTCAAGCCATGCCCCAAACCATTTAAACCAACCACAGTGGTTTAATTATCTAAGCTTCACGTCTTAAAGTTCCTACCACCTCCCAATAGCATTATCCTTGGGAATAAGCCTTTAATACGTGGGCCTTTGGGGGATATTGAAGATTCAGACTGTAGCAGATGCCATTCATATGAAGGTGATCTAGCATTTCTCTGGCTATTCTTAAGAATGTTTCTTTTCTGTCTTTTTTTTTTTTTTTTTTTTTTTTAGTATTCTGTAGTTTTAGTCTGATATGTCTACGTATAGATTTTTTACTTAACCTATTTGGAACTTGTTAGGACTTGTTAGATCTTAGAGTTGATGACTTTCAACAATTTATGAAACTCGCAGCTTTTGTCTCTTCTGATATTGCCTGTTTCCCATCCTATTTTGTCCTAATATAATTGTTATTAGACTTGGTTCTCTTTTTCCATATCTCTTCTTTCTCTTTAAATGTAGTCTATGTTTCTGGGCTACATTTATGCTAAGTGAGTTACAAATTTCTTTAAAGGAGACAGGAGGATTGAGGTTCACAAACAGCCTCAGCTACTTAGTAAGGCCCTTCATAACTTAGTGAGACCTTGTTTCAAAATTCCAGTGGAATGAGGGGTTCAGAAGCCAGATTAGATCGGTTAATGAGAGAATAAGAGGTGACACAGTGGAGACATGTACTATGTGTGGATTATACTCAGTATGGAAGTTTTTTGGTGAACAGATTAGAGAAATGGAAAAAGTCAAAGGAGAATTTTTTGGTTTTTGTTTGTTTTTTTGGGGAGGGAGGTCTGGGGATGGAACCCCAGGACATTCGACCTCTGAACGACACCCCCTGCCCTATTTTTAATTTTTTTTATTTTGAAACAGTGTCTTACTAAGTTGTGGAGGGCCTCACTTAAGTAGCTGAGAAACTGCAATCCTATGATCCCCAGTCTCAGACTCCTAAATGCTGGGATTATAAGTGTGCGCCACCACGCCTAGCCTATTTTTTTTTCAAAGATGGATAATATTTTAGGTATGTTTGGATATTAATATTCAGTAGAGAAGAAAAACTTGAGCCGGGCGTGGTAGTGCATGCTTATAATCTCAGCATTTGGGAGGCTGAGACCAGAGGATCGCGGTTCACAGACAGCCTCAGCTACTTAGTAAGGCCCTCCGTAACTTAGTGAGACCTTGTTTCAAAATAAAGAATAAAAAATAGGGCAGGGGGTGTAGCTTGGAGGTCGAATGCCCCTGGGTTCCATGCCCAGACCTGCAAAAAAAAAAAAAAAAAAAAACAAAAAACAAAACAAAACAACAACAAAAAAAAAACTTGATGCAGAACTGAAAAGATAATGTAGTAGTGAAGCCTTTGAAAAAGTGCAAAGGAACTAAGTCTAATCTTTCTCTCCATCTGTGTTTTCATTTGTGTTTTTACATCACTCTTTTGAAAGATTAGTGGAAAGCTGGGTGTGGTGGTATATGCTGTAATCCTAGCACTTGGGTGGTTGAGACAGGAGGATCCCCAGTTCAAGGCCAGCCCCAGCAATTTAGCAAGCTCCTTTTAAAAAATAAAATGATAAAAAGGGCCGGGCTTATGGTGGCACATGCTTGTAATCCTAGCATTTGGGAGGCTGAAACAGGAGGGTCTCAGTCTGCAGACTGCTTCAGCTTCTTAGTAAGGCCCTTTGCAACTCAGTGAGGCCCTGTTTTAAAATGAATAAAAAGAAAAATAGGACTAGGGGTGTTGCTAGGAGATAGAATGCCCCTGGGTTCCATCCCCAGTACCAAAAAAAAAAAAAAAAAAAAAAAAAAAAGATAAAAAAGGGCTGGGGGTGTAGCTCAGAGGTAAAACACCCCTGGGTTCAATCCTTAGTACTACAGACAGAAGAGGAAGAGGAGGAAAGAAGGAAGGAAGGAGTGATTGTGTGTGTGTGTGCGCGCATGTGTGTATGTGGGGAGCTGGGGATTGAACTCAGGGGCATTCTACCTCCAAGCTACACCCCCAGTTCTGTTTTATTCTTTATTTTGAAACAACGTCTCACTAAGTAGTTGAGACTGGCCAGTAACCTGCCATCCTCCTGTCTCAGCCAAAGAAGTACTGGGATTATAAGCGCGTACCATCATGTGCCTGGCAAGGAGTGATTTTTTTTGAATTATCACTCTAAAGTGAATATGCAGTCAGTTCACTCAGGCAACAAATATTCCTTTGTCTTTTATGTGTGAGGACTGCTTTACTCTGGGAAATTAACTATAACAGGACAACATGATCTCTGCACTCTTGAAACTTAAGTTTAGTGGTGGTTGGTGTGTGTGACACAGAGAAGGAACTTCAAAGGAGAAGTCCAGGACTCTATGAGAGCATTTAATAGAGACCCTAAGAACTTAACGTACTGTGGGAGATGAGAAAAGTCACATCTGAACCGATTCCAAACAAATGCATAGTTAGGCCAACTCTGAAAGGGCAGTTCAAGAAGAGTGCAGATGAACAGCCAGGCGTGAGGGAGGCGTGGGGGCTGAAAGACTAGAGCACTCCGAGCGGAGGGCACGTCAGGGTTTGGACAGACAACAGTATTGTGCAGGATCCTATGAATTTTAGTCCCCCTTCCGAGCAGTTGTGAACTGCTGGAGGGACTGAAGCCTAATGGACAACACTCATATCTATAATACTTCTTTTGTTAATATGTAAACAGGAGGCCGCTGGAACCTAATGTCATTAAATCTTAGAATCATACGATTAACTCTCCTTCTGACAGTTGTTAACCTACCCCCCAATATAGATTCCTCAGTTAAACATGAATGGAAAGTTTCCTTGGAATTAATGAGATATTTTCATGAGTGTGTGTGTGTGTGTGTGTGTGTGTGTGTGTGTGTGTGAGAGAGAGAGAGAGAGAGAGAGAGAGAGAGAGAGAGAAGAAGAAGAAGAAGAAGGAGGAGGAGGAGGAGGAGGAGGAGGAGGAGGAGGAGGAGGAGGAGGAGGAGGGAGAGAGGAAAGAGAAAAGAAGATAAAGAGACCTGATAGTCAAGATAGTATTTTTAAAAATTTAACTAAAGCAGTCAGGTACATACTTGTAATCTTAGTAGTTGGAAGCCGGAGACAGGAGGATTGTAAGTTCAAGTCCAGCCTCAGCAACTTAGTGAGGCCCTTGACAACTTAAACCCTGTTTCAAAATAAAAAATAAAATAGGACTGGAGAAATAGCTCAAAAAAATAAATAAACAAACAAACAAATAAATAAATAAATGGCTGCAGATGTAGCTGAGAGGTAGTATGGCCCTAGACACAATCCCTAGTACCACTAAATAAATAAATTAATTAATTAAGACAAAGCAAAGAAACAGCTAAACCCACTGGGCATATTAATAATTTATGCATCATAGTTTTAGATAGTTTTTTTTATTTTTTATTTTTTTGCGGTACTGGGGATGGAACCCAGGGGCATTCTACCTCTGAGCCACACTCTCCAGCCCCATTTTTCATTATTTTTGAGACAGGTCTCACCAAGTTGCAAAGAGCCTCACTAAGTAGCTGAGGCTGTCTGCAAACCTGAAATACTCCTGTCTCTGCCTCCCAACTACCAGGATTACAGGAGTGTACCACCACACCCAGAAGTTTTAGGTATTTTGTGTGTGTGTGTGTGGGGGGGTACTGGGGATGGAACCCAGAGGCATTCGACCTCCAAGCTACACCCCCAGTCCTATTTTTGATTCTTTATTTTTGAAACAGGGTCTCACTGAGTTGCAGAGGGCCTCACTAAGTAGCTGAGGCTGTCCGTGAGCCACGACCCTCCTGTCTCAGCCTCTCAAATGCAGTTTTAGGTATTCTTTTTTTTTTTCTTTTTTTCTTTTCTTTTTTTTTTTTCCAGTACTGGGGAAGGAACCCAGGGGCATTCTACCTCTGAGTTACAATCCCAGCCTTAGTTTTTATTATTTATTTTGAAATAGGGTCTCACTGAGTTGCAAAGGAGTTTTAGGTATTCTTAAACTGCTTTTTTGGGGGTGGGTACTAGGGGTAGAACCCAGTGACATTCTACCTCCAAGCTACACCCTCAGCCCTATTTTTTATTCTTTATTTTGAAACAGGGTCTCGCTAAATTGCAGAGGGCCTCATTAAGTAGCTGAGGCTGGCCACGAACCTGGATCCTCCTGTCTCAGCCTCCCAAGTACTGGGATTACTAGTGTGTGCCACCACGCCCAGCTATATCCCCACCTCTTAACTCTTAATTAAAAAAATGATTGTTATACTATTAATATTTCTCTTTTGATTATAAATGTCAGAGTATACTATTTATATTATTAGCTTCTTCAGAGATTACTCAATTCTGAGTTACCGTTTGACTAGTTAAGTTTATCTTCATCCTGAGATTCTAGATTTAAACACCTAACACTATGCCTTACATATAGTAGGCACTCAAATATATGTTTAGTGGATCACAGTGCTCTTAATTATATCTTTTATAAATTTCTTTCCTTAATTCCTTCTCTTCATGCAAAATGTATTGTCCTATTTTGATATTTCTTTTCTTCCTAGGTATATAATCTTTGATGTTCTTCTATAAATCTTATTGTTTAGCTATTTTCCCTTATTCACAATCCCTTTTGGAAGTTTTAACTGCCATAAACCTTTTTCCTGAGACACATACTTGATATTTGTTGTAGTCTAAACCTTTATTTTTCCCGTTCTCTCTTAGAAAATCTTTCTTTCTCTTTTGATCTCTTGTTTTATATTGAAAAAGATCACTGAGCTTGATTTATCTTTTGTAGTATTTTAATCACAGTTTTTCTCATCCCAAGGTACTATTTAATTGTTACTATGTAACTGATAAACATAATTTTATGTATTCTGTATTTTTAGTCTATTGAAGACAATGAAGTATATTTGCCTAATGATGAAATTTGGACCTATGATATTGATAGTGGGTTGTGGTAAGTAATTTTAAATTGCACAATGTCCAATCTTAGTAACTGTTATAAATGTTTTCATAAACTTCAGGAAATTTGAGACCTTATTTAGAGAAATTTGAGAACATACTACATTTATAAAAATCCCCTCTTCTTTCTTCTCCTCCCTTCCGCTCTCCATCCTTTGTTCTTTATTATTCCTCTCAAAAACAATACTCAGAGGACTTTGTTTTAGTCTGCAGATTCCTGGTTTTGGTGACTTGTATGAGTCGTTTGTGCTTTTTCTCCCAACAGGTTGAAAAGTCTTTATACCTGGAGCATCTTAGAGTTTTTACAGTATTGGCTACTGTTACATTTTAATTTAATTGGCCATGGCAATTTTCAGTGAAAAGTACTCAAGAAGTTTAAGGAGAATATTTACTTGCCTTTCTGGAAAGTTAAGGGATTCTGTGTCGTTCTTGCTGCAGGAGAATGCACCTAATGGAAGGAGAACTCCCCACCTCCATGTCGGGAAGCTGTGGTGCTTGCATTAACGGGAAGCTGTACGTTTTTGGAGGATATGATGACAAAGGATACAGCAATCGAGTAATATTTTCTTTTAATTCAGGAGTGCAGCAAAATGTAATATTCAGTGTGTCATTTCATCTTACAAGTTCACAGATATTTTAAAAGAAGAGCACTATATAAAATCTTGAATTTATAATAACGAGATTTTAAAGGTAGATGGAAAATGCAGCAGTCTTCTTTGTGTCCTTCTACTTCAGAATTAACAGTACACATAATTGCTAAGCATAGAGTAAAAGCATCATGGGCAAAGGTCTATATAGTATGTTGTATGTATTTCCTTCTAAAACACTTTCATTTTCATTACTTTCACAATATAAATTTTCTAATAGGTCGATGGGCATGGTGGTACACATCTGTAATCCCTGTACTTGGGAGACTGAGACAGGAGGATTGCAGGTTCGAGGACAGCCTCAGCAAGTAGTGAAACTTGCATCAATTTAGTGAGACCTTGTTTCAAAATAAGACATAAAATCAGGCTGGGGTAGCTTAAAGGTAGAATTCCTCTGAATTCAGTCCCAAGTAAAACACACACACAGACACACACACACACACACACACACACACACACACACACACACAATTTCTAAGCTGGGCAAGGTGGCGCACACCTGTAATCCCAGCATTGGGGAGGCTGAGACAGGAGGATCATGGTTTGCAGCCAGCCTCAGCTACTTAGGTCCTTTGCAACTTAGTGAGAGACTGTTTGAAAATAAAGAATAAAAAATAGGGCTAGAGGTATAGCTTGGAGGTAGAATGCCTCTGGGTTTCATCCTTAGTACAAAAAAGATTTTTTGCTCTAGGTAAAAGTTTGCCTATTAAAATAAAAAGTAATAGTATTTTTAATTAAATATTCCCTTGATACAGATTTAATTTTTAAATCCCCTGTCTGCTGATAATGTTCTTGTTTTTTAAAGCTTTATTTTGTTAATTTACGAACAAAAGATGGAACCTACCTTTGGGAAAAAATCACCCACTTTGAAGGACAGCCACCCACACCACGTGATAAGCTCTCCTGCTGGGTCTATAAAAACAGGTAATGCAGCAGCTGCTCTTACAGCTTTATCTGCATTTACATAAGGAGTATAGCTTTGGGCCTAAATAATGTGAATTGAAAGTGTGCACCGGGTGTGGTGGCGCATGCTTATAATCCCAGCATTTGGGAGGCTGAGACAGGAGGATTGCAGTTTGAAGCCAGCCTCAGCTACTTAGTGAGGCCTTTGCAATTCAATGGGACCCTGTTTCAAAAGAAAGAATGAAAATAGGGCAGCGAATGCAGCTCAGAGGTCAAATGCCCCTGGGTTCTACCCCCAGACCCACAAAAGAATTCAAAATTACATTGAAAGGATACAATGAAAGGTCTACTTTCTTTCTTCCTATCTACCCTCATGTACTTCCTACATGCACACATACAAAAAAACTGATTTTGTAATATTTTTTGCGTTTTTGTGGCAGTAGTTCTCAAACTTGTCTGCCATTGAAATTATTTAAGATTATTTTTAAAATTCCAAATCCAGCTGGGCACTGTGATGCATCCCTTTAATCTCAGTGACTTGCAATCTGAGACAGGAGGATGATAAGTTTGAAGCCAGCTTGGGCAATTTAGTGATAATTTCTCTCCAAATAAAAAGAACTGGAGCTATAGCTCAGTGGCAAAGCATTCTTAGGTTCAATCTTGTGTGTGTCACACACACACACACACACACACACACACACACACACACACACACTTCCAAACCCAAAGTGATACTAATTAGAGCTTTTGAGGATAGGATTTCTTTTTTGGGGTAGACGGGTAGTACTAAGGATTGAATCCAGGAACATTCTGCCTCAGCTACACCCCCAGCCCTATTTTTTGTTTCGTTTTGAAAGAGGGTTTTGCTAAGTTGTTGAGGCTGACTAAACACCTATTGTCCTCCAGTCTTAGCCTCCCAAGTATGAGGATTACAGGCATGCACACCACACCTGGCTGAAGGGTAGGATTTTTTGAAGCTCTTCAAGTAATTGCAAAGTTTGGGAAACACTAGCATCAGTGTTATTTTATGTAAATAGAAGCAAATGCATATGTATGCATGTCTGTGTTCCTAGCTTTCCTCTCCTCTCCCCCTCACACAAGTTTCAGTTCAGTATACTCTCTGCTCTGCATTCCACTGCTGCTTTCAGGTAACAGTCTGCCATGGAGATCTTTCCTCTTCTTATATTCCTAGTCAGAAAGCTTGTTTCATAATTGTAGCTGCATAGTATTCCCCTACGTGGGTGCCAAGTCTTATCCAAACAGATTTCCCAAGAGGAGTTTGTTGTTTGCTTGCTTTGGTACTGGAAATTAAACCCATGAGCATTCTACCTCCAGCTATAGCCCAGCCCTTTTAAATTTTTTTTTTTTTAAAACAGGGCCTCACTAAGTTGCTGAGGCTATCCTGGAACCTGCAATCCTCCTGTCTTAGCCTCCCAATTACTGTGATTACAGGCATGTACCACTATGCCCAGCACAAAGGAGAGTTTTATTTATTTATTTGTTTGTTTGTTTGTTTATTTTGTGGTACTGGGGATAGAACCTATGGACCTTCTACCTCCAGGCTATACTCCCAGACCTGTTTTATATTTTATTTGGAAACAGGGTTTCACCAAGTTGCTGAGAGCCTCACTAAGTAGCTGATGCTGGCTTTGAACCTGTGTGATCCTCCTGTCTCAGCCTCCCAAGTACTGGGATTATAAATATGTGCCACGCCTGGCTGGACTAAGTTTTTTTTTTGTGTGTGTGTGGGGGGGTTACTGGGGGTGGAACCCAAGGGCTTTTCTACCTCCAGGCTATATTCCCAGACCTATTTTATATTTTATTTGGAAATAGGGACTCACCAAGTTGCTGAGAGCCTCACTCAGTAGCTGAGGCTGGCTTTGAACCTGTGGGATCCTCCTGTCTTAGCCTCCCAAGTACTGGAATTACAAGCATGTGCCACCACGCCCGGCTAAAGAAAGTTTTAAATAGTAGGTTTAAAGCAAACAGGCACAAGTTATAGGAGGTCACACATTTGTTGTTGACTGAAAAGTGGTCAGTGTGGCTTATCTGTGTGTTCTATGCTGGGTGTGGGGTGAAAAGGGCCCATTTGAGTAGGTTGAGTCTAGTTTTCTCATAGGGAGGTGGTCACTAGAAGACAGCTGTATAAGGCAGATATCTGCATCAACCACATTGCGGAACTGGGAGGATAAGTAGAACTGGAAACTCTGCCGAGGGTAACCCAGCCCTTATTCTGGTATGAGAAAAGCCAACTTATATTCAAATGGACGTTGAAGCAACATAAAATCATAAGAATCTAAAACAGAAGGATAATTGATAACTTTGTCAGTTTACATTTTGATTAGGCCTTACTTGCTTTGTTGTGTGAGTTTGGAAGAAGCATTATAGGAATTGGGTATAAATGTGGGACTGAACTCCACCTCTGAGAGTTGCTGAGGCTTGCATAAAGGGAACATCTCTTGTGAACATCTGTGTCTATGACATCTATTTCTGTTAACCCCTAGAATTTTCTGATTTTTAGTCTACTCTACAAAGTATTTTTGGCTCTTTAAATTTTGCTAGTTGTTAGCGTATATAAAAAAAACTGGTGCCAGACATGGTGGGGGATGCCTGTAATCCTGGTACTTGGGAGGCTAAGACAGGAAGATCTCAAGTTTGAGGACAACCTCAGCAACCTAGTAAAACCGTTTTCAAAAGAAAGAAATAAAGGGCTGTGGGTATAGCTCAGAATAAAATGCCACTGGGTTCAACCCTAAGTACCACAATAAAATAAATTTAGGGAGGTCCCTTCTCTTTCTGTGCTTGGCTAATATCACTTAACATAATATTCTCCAGGTCTTTCCATCTTCTTGCAGATGATATGATTTTGTTGTTCTTTATTGCTGAGTAGAATTCCATTGTGTGTATTTCCCACAATTTTGCAATCCATTCATCTGTTGATGGAGACCTAGATTGGTTCCATATTTTGGGTATTATGAATTGTGCTGTTATGAACATGGTATGCATATGTTACTGTAGTTCTCTGATTCAACCCCTTTGGAAAGATACCCAGGAGTGGTCAAGCTGGATCATATGGTGAATCCATTCCTAGTTTTCTAAGGAATCTCCACACTTATCTCCGTAGTGGCTGAACTAGTTTGTATTCCCACCAACAGTGTAAAAGAGTTCCTCTTTCCCCACATCCTCCTCTGAAGGGCACAGTTAACTGCTATGGGTGTCACCTCTGGTGAGCGCACGGGCTTTTGGATCTTTTTCTGTGTCCCTGAAATGTCCTGGTCACTTAAGATGTTGGAGTTCTGCTGCTGCTTTCTGAACTTCAAGTTCTTGGATTATTTGTTGGGATTTCTTGGGGCTGTGGAGCCAGTGCCAGCAATCACAGTTTCCAGCCTAATTCTGAGTATCTTATGTTCCATTTTTAGTTTTTATTATTTATTTATTTTGTGGTAATGAGGATGGAACCCAGGGGCATTCTACCTCCAAGCTATACCCCTAGCCCTATCTATCTATCTATCTATCTATCTATCTATCTATCTTTCCTTCCTTCCTTCTCTCTTTCTTTCCTTCCTTCCTTCCTTCCTTCCTTCCTTCCTTCCTTCCTTCCTTCCTTCTTTCTTTTTTTCTTTTTTCTTTGTACTGGGGATGGAACCCAGGGGCCTTATACCCCCAAGATACACCCCCAGCCCTATTTTTTAGTCTTTTTATTTCTTGAAACAGGGTCTCACTGAGTTGCGAAGGCCTCACTAAGTAGCTGAGGCTGCGCACTAACTCCGATCCTTTGGTCTCCGCCTCCTGAACTCTGGGATTACACGTGTGCACCACCATGCCGCACATCTAGTCTTTATTTTGAAACAGCGTCTCACTGAGTGGCAGTGGGCCAAACTAAGTAGCTGAGGCTGTCCTCGCACCACGATCCTACTGTTTCAGCCTCCCCAATGCTGCGATTACAAGTGTGCACCACCACGCCCGTCCATTTTTAGCATTTGTATTTAGTTCTTTTTCATTGTTCCATGGCTCTGCTGAAGTGATACTTTCCACCTATTCCCACTAGGTCTATCACTGTGCGGGGGTCTAAGGAGGTCTCCAGAGGCAGAAAAGACCTTTACTTGAATCTTCTGTGTTCTTAACTTCATCAAAGAAAAGAATTTAATGATGAGTGAGATTGTAGTAGCAAACAAGGATGTCTGTTACAGAAGTGAAAGAACATAGTCTCAGGGTAGAATGCAGGCAATCTCAAGAATGAGATGCCAGTGTTTGTGGTCAAGTTTTTCTTGGGATACATAATTAGGTCTAATATGTATGATCTAAAGGCACTTGACTTCTCTTACAGCTGGGAAATATTGAGCAAGACCCTGTTTCCCCCTCAGGAGATCTGGTCTGGTTTGAAGGTTTTGGCTTATATCAATATCTTTGGTGGTCAGGTTTTCAATCTGATGATTGACCAGAGGCTCATGGTCAAATCAAATGTTAGCCCCTAGCCTCACAAAGTCAATTATCTCATTCTACTAAGGTTTTATTCCTATTTTGCTAAATTTCAGAAAACTTATAGGGAACGGGAAAGTTACTAAGTAATTTATGGGCTAGTGAGTGTTTCTTCATATTCTGAACCTTTTCTATCCCTTCAGCTCCTTTGACTGGCTCATAAGTTGTTTAGAATTTTTTTCTGTGTGTGGTACTTGGGTTCCTGGAAGCCCTTCTACCTCTGGGCTACACTCCCAGACCTACTTTTTATATTTTTATTTGGAAACAGGGTCTCTTAAGCAGCACAGGTGGCTTCGAACCTGCGCAATCCTCCTGTCTCTGCCTCCAAGGCATCTGGATTACAAGCGTGCACCACCACGCCCAGCACAGTGGTTTAGAATTTGTGTTATACAGTTTTACAGGAATATTTTTTCTTTACAGATTTATTGTTCTCTTTTGTAACCCTAAATTTCTATCTCAGGTCTATTGGCATTTTTTTTTTTTTTGTGGTACTGGGGTTCCTGGAAGCCCTTCTACCTCTGGGCTACACTCCCAGACACCTATTTTGTATTTTTTTTTTATTTGGATACAGGGTCTCTTAAGCCAGCACACGCGCCTGGCTTCGAACCTGCGCGATCCTCCTGTCTCTGCCTCCCAAGCGCGGGGATTACAAGCGTGCGCCACCACGCCCGGCTCTATTGGCATTTTTATCATGGTTATGTCAACAAAAACTCATAAAGAATTTAAGACAAAAAGGGAAACTTTATTTCAATATGCACTTTCTATTTAGGAAGACACAGCCTTAGGTACAAAAGTTAAGTATGTTTCAAAGAAACAAAGAGAGAGGCTTTACAATATCCAGAGTTCTTGCCCAGGTACCCACTCACTCCAGTCCACTGTGCAGGCGAAGGTTGCAAGCATGCTTACCTTGATTGGCTGATATGAAATGTGTCTTCAGATAGTATATTAGTCAGATCCACATGGAAAAATGGGACTTTTGGGGGTAATTATCTTGGCAGCTGAACAAGAACATGGCTTGAGCAAGGGCCACAAGTGTTCAGTTTGCAGTTCTTCTAGGACACCCATACTGTGTGACTCCCGAGTCAGTGAATGGCTACCAGACTGCATTTGCAGTTTAGGTCCAATTACCGACCCGACTTCCTTCCTGGAAATTTGGCTTTTTCTAAAATTAACAGTTATTTTATAAGGCATAATCTGATCATTCTGTTTGGGCCACTGTGAGTCTCTTATGTTGACTCTTCCCTTCCCTGATCATGAGCCATGCTTTTTTTTTTTTTTCCTTTTCATGCATCTTAAAATTTTTAAATTATTTTAGACATTCTATGTGAAAGTAAAGATTGGAATATTATATTTATCTCTAGTAAGCAATTTGCCATTTCTTTCTTTTTTAGGCTTCTAGAATGGGAAATGAATCAGGCTAATTTGTAGTTGATCTCTAGTTTTAATTTCAGCTTTATCTCTGGCTTAAAATGTTTATTTATTTATTTTTTGGTAGTATTGAGGATTGAACCCAGAGGCATTCTACCTTCAAGCTATACCTCCAGCCCAAGTTTTTATCTTATTTGGAAACAGGGTCTTACTAGGTTGTGGAGAGCCTTGTTAAGTTGCCAAGGCTGGCTTTGAACCAGTAATCCTTCTGTCTCAGTCTCTCAAATACTGAGATTATGAGCATGGACCACCATGCCCAGTTGCTTCTGGCTTTTGCTATCTGATCTGGAGCCCTCCCTAGAGACTTTGCAAAAGCATTAGGACAAAAATTAAAACTAGAGCCCTCTGCAACTTAGACCCTGTTTCAAAATAAAGAATAAAAAATAGGGCTGGGGGTAGAGCTCAGAGGTAGAATGCCCTTGGGTTCAATCCCTGACACCAAAAAAGAAAAAAGAAAAAAAAAAGAAAGAAAAGAAAAACTCAAACTCCTTCTGCAACTGGGTTTCTTATGGTTTTGTATTATTTTGTTTTGTTTTGTTTTGTTTTTGCAGCACTGGGGATGGAACCCAGAGGCATTCTACCTCTGAGCTACACTCCCAGCCCTATTTTTTAGTCTTTTTATTTTTGAAACAGGGTCTCACTGAGTTGCAGAGGGCCTCACTAAGTAGCTGGGACTGTCTGCAACCCATTATCCTCTGGTCTTAGCCTTCCAAATGCTGGGATTACAAGCGTGTGCCACTGTGTCTAGTTTTTATGGTTTTAAAGAAACCATTTCTTTAAGATGCCATTTCAAACTACATGTTACTATTTAAAAAACTGGGTGATTTCTGCTTGCAAACCCTATATGTACTGGCCGTGGCTTTTTCTTCCTCTTCCTCTTCTTCCTTCCTCTTCTTTCTTTTCCTCTTCTCTCTTCTTCCTACTAGGGATTGAACCCAGAGGTACTCTACTTTGGGGCTACACCCCCAGACCTATTTTGTTTCTTATTTGGGAACTGGGTCTTGCTAGGTTAATGAGTCTCACTTCATGCTGAGACTATCCTCAAACGTTCAATCCTCAAATCTCAGCTCCAATGTACTGGAGTTACAGGTGTTCACCACCACATCCAGTGTTTCCTGGCTTCTTTTTCCTCCTGAGGTTTACATCTGGGATGAAAGCAGCCATGGGCATCTTCCGTACTGTTGAGAGCTCATCACTCTAGAAATTTGGCTCAAATGGGTCTTACGCTGGGCATGGTGGTGTACCCTTGTAATCCCCGGGCTTGGGAGGCGGAGACAGGAGGATTGCAATGGTCCGAAGCCAGCCTTGCTGGCTTAAGAGAACCTGTTTCCAAATAAAAATATAAAATAGGTCTGGGAGTGTAGCCCGGAGAAAGGTTCTACCCCCAGTACCACCCCCCCAAAAAAAAAATCAAACAAAAAAACAAATGGGTCTCTCTGCTCCCTCGATTCTTTTTTCCCTTATTTTTTGCTCTCCGTTCTTCCTTCCCTCCCTCCCTCTCTCCCTTCTCTTTTGTGTGTGGTACTGGGGATTGAACCCAGGGACGTTCTACCTCTAAGCTATACCCCCAACCCTTTTTATTTTTTGCTTTAAAACAGAGTCTTTCTAGGTTGCTGAGAGTTTCATTTATGTTGCTGAGGCTGTGCTCAAACCTGTGAGCTTCCTGTCTCAGCCTCCCAGGTACTGGGATTGCAGGCATGTGCCATTATTCATTTTCTCTTTCTATGTGATTTTGTGGATTATTTGGCTTGTTTAAGTTGTTAGGGAGAGAGAAAACATCTGTTTCAACTTCTATGAACAAACTACACGCGGAACTCCTAAAGTCTGTCCTTTTGTACTGTTTTTCAGATTGATATATTTTGGTGGTTATGGTTGTAGGAGACATAACGAACTTCAAGACTGTTTTGATGTTCATGATGCATCTTGGGTAAGAAAGTGATTATTGCTTACATTTGTCCTTAATTCATCATAGCCTGTAAGTCTTAGAAATAATGAACATAATATCTGTCTGTCAGTCTCTTTCTCTTTGATACTGGGGACTGAACCCAGAGATGTTCTACCTCTGACCTATACCCACACACCCCCAGCCTTATTTTTTTAATTCTTCATTTTGAAATGGGGTCTCACTAAATTGTGGAGGGCCTCAATAAATAGCTTAGCCTCTCAAGTACTGGAATTACAAGTATAGGCTACCATGTCCAGCCTCTTTCTCATTTTAGAGGCTAACAGTTTGCCCTAATTGACATGAAAAAAAAAAAAAAAACCTGTGTTCTCACTTTTAGATTTGAATCGTTAGAGGAGGTCTTTCATCTTGTACTAATAGCCTTCATGGTTTCTTGAGGAATGATTTCTTTTTTTTTTTTCTACCTCCAGGCCATACTTCCAGACCTATTTTATACTTTATTTGGAAACAGGGTCTCACTAAGTTGCTGAGAGCCTCACTAAGTAGCTGAGGCTGGTTTCAAACCTGCGCGATCCTCCTGTCTCAGCCTCCCAAGTGCAGGGATTACAAGTATGCGCCACCTCGCCCGGCTATGATTTCTTTTCTTACATAACTAATTATACCTGCTTCTGTTAGACAAGTAGAGGCTTTAGTACAACTTGGGGATTTTGGGAAATATTGTTCATATTTAACTATAATGGATATTTCTGACATATACCTCATTTTAGACATGTCCACCAGAATTATTCATAGCTTAAATGGCTTCTACGAGCCAGGTGTGCTGGCGCATGCTTGTACTCCCAGTACTTGGAAGGCTGAGACAGGAGGATTGCAGGTTCGAGGCCAGCCTTGCAACTTAGTGAGGCCTCCGCAACCCTGTTTCAAAATAAAGAATAAAAAGTAGGGCTGGGGGTATAGCTCAGAGGTAGAATGCCTCTGGGTTCCATCCCCAGTACCACAAAAATAAAAAACAATGAAACAAAACAAAAACAAAAACAAATAAAAGAAATTGTTTAAAATATAACTTTAAAAACCATTGATCTCACCACCAAGATGTGCAGTAACTCTTTTGAATTTTACCTTCTACTATCATATATTATCATCGTATATTATGATGTAAATATATGTATAAATTCCATATATGTCACTTTATATATGGGTATTTTTAAAATTCTTTATGTTTATATAAATTTTTGTTGTTGTTGTTGTTTTTGGTGGTACTGGGGTTCCTGGAAGCCCTTCTACCTCTGGGCTACACTTCCAGACACCTATATTTTATATTTTTATTTGGAAACAGGGTCTCTTAAACCAGCGCGGCTGGCTTCGAACCTGTGCTATTCTCCTGTCTCCACCTCCCAAACACAGGGATTACAAGTGTGTACCACTACGCCCAGCTGTATAAGATTTTTTTAACTTTTAAAATGGAACATTTTTTGCCGGGCGTGGGGATGGAACCCAGGGGCATTCTACCTCCAAGCTACACCCCCAGCCCTATTTTTTATTCTTTATTTTGAAACAGGGTCTCACTAAGTTGTGGAGGGCCTCACTAAGTAGCTGAGGCTGTCTGTGAACCATGATCCTCCTGTCTCAGCCCCTCCCAAATGCTGGGATTACAAGCATGCGCCACCACGCCCAGCTCTTCTGCAATCTTTTTTTTTTTTTTTTTATGGTAGTACTGGGGTGGAATCCAGGGGCTTTTCTACCTCCAGGCTATCCTACCAGACCTATTTTATACTTTATTTGGAAACAGGGTCTCACTAAGTTGCTGGGAGCCTCACTAAGTAGCTGAGGCTGGCTTCAAACCTGTACAATCCTCCTGTCTCAGCCTCACAAGCGCTGAGATTACAAAAGTGCGCCACCACGCCCGGCTTCTGCAAATTTTTTGGGGGGAAGGAGATAGTTTCTCACTATGCTTCCCAGGCAGGGGCTCAAGTTATACTTCTGCCTCAATCTCCCAAACGCTAGGACTACAGGCACCTGCTGTCCATGCAACTTTAAGAGACATTCCTTTAAGAGAATTGAAAGACTGTCAACAGTAAGTTATGATTTCACTGTATACAATATGAGAAAAAAGTCAGCAGGTGATGCTGTCCTTCTCTGGGGACCATAAGGGAGCTTTTTTGTTTTGTTTTGTTTTATTTAGCAGTAGTGGGGATTGAACTCAGGGACATTCTACCTCTGAGCTATATACCTCCAATCTTATTTTTTATTCTTTATTTTGAAACAGAGTCTCACTAAGTTGTGGAGGGCCTCATTAAGTAGCCAAGGCTGTTCACAAACCTGCTCCTGTCTCAGCCTCCCAAGTACTGTGGATTACAAACATGTGCCACCACGCCCCGTGTAAGGCAGCTTTTGAATGCACTAGCTTTATTACTCTGGTAATACTAAACTGTATTTATAAAGAGGTTTCTTTTTTTTTTTTTTTACCAGTAAACATATGGCAGAAATGTAACAATAGTGTAAAAATTATAAAAGCTTTTAAGCCGGGCGTGGTGGCGCACGCTTGTAATCCCCGCGCTTGGGAGGCAGAGACTGGAGGATCGCGCAGGTTCAAAGCCAGCCGCGCGCGCTGGCTTAGGAGACCCTGTTTCCAAATAAAAAAGTATTAAAAAAAACAGGTCTGGGAGTGTAGCCCGGAGGTAGAAGGGCTTCCAGGAACCCCAGTACCACCAAAAAAAAATAAAAATAAAAAAATAAAAAAAATAAAAGCTTTTAGATATTTTGTAAAAAAAAAAAAATTCTGTTTTAGGAAGAACAGATGTTCTGGGGATGGCATAATGACGTCCATGTATTTGACACGAAGACACAGACTTGGTTTCAACCAGAAATTAAAGTAAGTGTTGTTAAAAAGGTACTTTTTTTTTTTTTTTGCGGGTCTGGGGATGGAACCCAGGGGCATTCGACCTCCGAGCTACACCCCCTGCCCTATTTTTTATTCTTTATTTTGAAACCGGGTCTCACTGAGTTGCAGAGGGCCTAAGTAGCTGAGGCTGTCCCTGAACCGCGATCCTCCAGGTCTCAGCCTCCCGAATGCAGGGATTACAAGCGTGCACCACCACACCCGGCAAAAAAGGTACTTTTATAGTCATATATTCATTGATAACTTTTAAATCTATTTTAACTAAGTTATTTGGATTTTAGTAATTGGGTTTGTGATCATATTCAAAATGGTTCTTTTGAATAACTGTCACCAATTCCATTTTTGTAAAATATCATATATTTTTCTCCTCTTGCATAAGGTTTTCTAGAAAAAAAATTTTTTTTTCTGGTAGTACTAGGCTCGTTGAACCCAGGGGTGTTCTACCACTGAACAACCAACCCCCCATCCTGCCCCTGGTCATATTTTTAAATTTTTTATTTTGAAACAGGATTTCACTAAATTGCTGAGAGCCTTACTGTAAGTTTCTGAGGCTGGCCACAAACCTGCATTCTCCTGTCTCAGCTTTCCAAATACTGGGATTACGGGTGTGCACCACCATGTCTGGCTGAAAAAAAATCTTTTAAAGAGGTGCCACCATTTTTTTTGGGGGGGGGTACTACTAGGGATGAAACCCAGGGCATTCTACCTCTGAGCTATACTCCCATCCCCCACCTTTTTTTTTTTTTAATTTGGAAACAGGGTTGCTAGGCTGTTGGAAGCCTCACTAAGTTGCTGAGGCTGTCTTTGAACCTGTCATCCTGCTTTTTCAGCTTCCCAAATATTGGAGTTACAGTCATGCGCCACCATGCCTAGTTATAGCTACCAGTATTTTTTTTACCCTCAAGTGTCATGCCCTGATTTAATGAAAGCTCTTTTAAGAAGTTCCTTTTTTCTTTTTTTAAAAAGTCCATGACTTTAAATACCCGTGCTTCTTATAAATCCTTGAAATCAGAACTATATACAGTTGTAGCATGGCAAAAATATAAATATATTGCCAACATGTTTTAATTTTTTTTTTTGCAGTACTAGGGATTGGACCCAGGGGAATTCTACCTCCGAGCTACACCCCCAGCCCTATTTTTTGTTCTTTATTTTGAAACAGGGTCTCACTAAGTTGCAGAGGGCCTCACTAAGTAGGCGAAGCAGGCTGCAAACCTGCAATCCCGTCTCAGCCTCCCAAGTACTGGGATTACAAGGTGCACCGCCACACCCAGCTACGTCCCCACTTTTTACAGCCCCCCTGTTACCAAAGGATTGACTGGCCAATCTTGAATTACATGTCCACCCTAAGGGCCAAGCGGATGACTGACTAGACTTGAATCACATATCCATTTTATAGAAAGAAAAGTATTGTGATCAATAAACTCATCAGAAATGAACTGAAAGGAATTCTAAGCAGGCAGCACTAACATTGCCTATTAATATGCCCTTTGCAATTCACTGAGACCCTGTTTGAAAATAAAGAATAAAAAATAGGGCTGGGGGTGTAGCTCAGAGGTAGAATGCCCCTGGGTTCCATCCCCAGTACCGCAAAAAAAAAACAATAAATAAATAAATAAAATAAAGTAAGACTGGGGGTGTAGATCAGTGGTAGAATGCCCATAGGTTCAATCTCCAGTGCCCCCAGGTGTGGGGTGTGGGGTGTGGGGTGTGGGGTGTGTGTGTGTACACACACACATGTTATAGAGTTTGAGTTTGACCTTTGCATCCTCTTTTTCCAGGCAGGGAATCTTAGGTTTCTGGTACTTTTTTGTTCTCTTTACCCCATTTCTAATTTTAGAACCAATCAACTGTGAATTATTTATACTTGTAAAATTTTCCTTTGATCAGCATTTGAACCTTTCTTTATTCTTTTCTTTTTTTCTTTCTCTCTTTCCTTCCTTTCTTCCTTTTTTGGTACTGAGGATTAAACCCAGAGACATTCTACCTCTGAGCTACACCCTTCAGCCTTTTTTTATTTTTTATTTTAAAACAGGATCTCATTAAGTTGCTGGTGGTTTTACTAAGTTATTGAGCTGGACTTGAACTTGTGATCCTACTGTCTCCGCCTGCTAGATATATTCCACCACTTTCAGCTTGTGTCTTTATTAATGGACTAAGAGAACTTTTACCTTTGTTAAGATAATTTCATGTCAGCAGGTAGATAGATAAAAATATTATTGAGACTGAGCTTACTGAAACTAATCCTAGATCTAGGCTGCTTAACCCTCTATTTCTACTTCTTTAGAAAATAAGCAAGAGTCTGGAACTTTGGGATGGGGTAATAATAAGTTTTGTTTCGCTGGAAAGGCTAGGATATAAAAATCTTAAATGGCTTTCTTTTACTTATTTAAGTGTTACACAAGTAAAATCAGAATTATTTCTTAACAAGTTGACCTCCACACAGTTCCTTAAGTAAGGCTGAAGAGTCTAGGAAGTTATGATACTGGATTTAGAGCTTAAATCCATGTCCACATGCAGTAGGCAATGAGCTGAAAATGTTGGGTTCTTCAAACTTGAAATGAAATACAGACTCAGAGACCCCATCATGGACACATGGAAATTATGCAGACAAGTTTTCCTCCAAATCTTTTTTCCTGTTTTGCTTCCTTCCTTCTCTTACTCTGTCTTTCATGCTGGGCACACGTGCTGAGCACAGGCTTTGCCACAGCCATTACTTCCCAGCCTGGCTCCCGTCAGTTCGTAACTACCCATTATGTTCTCTCTTACCAATTAAGAACTCTAAAAAATCTACTATAGAACCAGGTGTGGTGGCGCACGCTTGTAATCCCAGCATTTGGGAGGCTGAGAGGATCGTGGTTCGCAGACAGTCTCAGCACTACTTAGTGAGGCCTTTTGCAACTCAGTGAGACCCTGTTTCAAAATAAAGACTAAAAAATAGGGCTGGGGAGTACCTCAGAGGTAGAATGTCCCTGGGTTCCATCCCCAGTACTGAAAAAAAATCTGCTATATTCATTCAAAGTAAACTGTAGAGAATTATTATTTAATATTAAGAGTTTTAAGAATTAATAAAGGATTGTTTGGCTTAAGGCAACAATGAAGTTCTTGTGATTGTGAGGGGTTAGGGGGTATATTTAATTTTTTAGAGTGTCTGAGATTATCCCATTATGTACTCACTGTTCACTTCTGATATCTGATATTGTGTGTGTGTGTGTGTAAGAAAGAGAGAGAGAGAGAGAGAGAGACAGACAGACAGAGACAGAGGAAGAGAGAATTTTTTTGTGTGTGTGGTACTGGGGATTGAACCCAGGGGCATTCTACCTCCAAGCTACACCCAGCCCTTTTTAGTATTTGGAAATAGAGTCTCACTAAGTTTCAGAGGGCCTCACTAAGTTGCTGAGGCTGGCTTTGAACCTAGGGTCCTCCTGTCTCAACCTTCCAAGTACTGGGATTACAAGCATGTCAAGCATGTGTCACCACACCTGCTTGTTTTTGTTTTTTTTTTTTTTGCGGGTCTGGAGATGGTACCCAGAGGAGTTTGACCTCTGAGCTACATCTCCTGCCCAATTTTTTATTCTTTATTTGGAAACAGGATCTCACTGAATTGTAGAGGGCCTCACTCAGTAGCTGAGGATGTCCACAAACCATGATCCTCCTGTTTCAGCCTCCAAAATTCTGGGATTACAAGCATGCACCACCACACCTGGCAAAATTTAATCTTTTAAATCATTATATTTCATCAGAGAGTGGTGGTGCACCCCTATAATCTCAGTACTTAGGAGACTGAGACATGTGTATCTCAAGTTCAAGGATAGCCTCAGTAATTTAGAAAGACTCAGCAACCTAGTGAAACCCTGTTTTCAAACAAAAATTCAAAAGAGTTGGAAGTATAGCTCACAGGAATGCACCTGGGTTCACTTCCTAGTACTACCAAAAACAACAACAACAACAAAAAAAAACCTTTGTATTCAAGCTACAATCTATGTGAAATTTTATTTTGTTAAATTATATCAGGGAGTTGAGCATGGTGGTGAACACTTGTAATCCTAGTACTTGGGAGGCTGAGACAGGAGGATTGCAGGTTCTCAGCCACCCACAGCTACTTAGTGAGTCTCTCCACAATTTAGTGAGACCCAGTAATCAAGGATTTAAGAACAACACTTTAAAAACTAAAAACCAAGCCAGGTGTGCTGTTAAACACCTGTAATCCCAGTACTTGGGAGACTGAGACAGGAGGATAGTAGGTTCACAGTCAGCCTCACAATTTAGTGAGGCCCTCTGCAACATCGTGAGATTCTGTTTCAAAAATAAAAAGTAGCAGCCGTATGTAGTGGTGCACACTTGTAATCCCAGTACTAGGGAGGCCGAGATAAGAGAATTGCAGGTTCATGGCCAGCCTCAGCTACTTAGTGAGGTCCTTCACAACTTAAGTGAGACCCTGTTTCAAAAATAAAGAATAAATGCTGGGCATGGTGGTGCATGCTTGTAATCCTAGCTCTTGGGAGGCAGAGACAGGAGGATCGGGAAGGTTTGAATCTAGCCTTGCTGGCTTAAGAGACCCTGTTTCCAAATAAAATATAAAATAGGTCTGGGAGTATAGCCTGGAGGTAGAAGGGTTCCATCCCCAGTAGCACCAAAAAAAAAAAAAAAAAAAAAAAAAAAAAAGAATAAAAAGTAGGCTGGAGGTATAGCTCAGATGTGAGGAAAAAACAAAAAAAAACAAAAGAAGACCACCTTGGGGTTCCATCCCCAGTAACACACGCGCGCGTGCACGCACGCGCACACACACACACAATTGAGTTAAAGGTATATCTTGGAGGTGGAATGCTCCTGGGTTCAATTCTAGTACAAAATGAATGAATGAGAGAAGGAAAGAATACTAAAAATCAGTCCAGATGCAGTGGCACACGATTATAATTTGGAAAAAGTGAGCCCTTTTTCCAAATAAAAAATAAAGCCAGGCATGGTGATGCACGCTTGTAATCCCAGTACTTGGGTGGCTAAGACAGGAAGATTGCAGATTTGTAGCCAGCCTCAGCTACTTAGTGAGGCCCTCTGCAACTTAGTGAGACCCTGTTTCAAAATAAAGAATAAAAAATTAGGAGCCGGGCATGGTGGCTCACGCTTGTAATCCCAGCGCTTGAGAGGCTGAAACTGGAGAATCGCACAGGTTCAAAGCCAGCCTCAACTACTTAGTTCAAAGCCAACTCTCAGCAACTTAGACTCTGTTTCGAAATAAAGTATAAAAATTAGGTCTGGAAGTATAGCCTGGAGGTAGAAAAGCCCCTGGGTTCCACCCAGTACCCCCCCAACACACACATGAATAAATAATAAGCCAGGAGTGGTGGCACACGCTTGTAATCCCAGCATTTGGGAGGCCGAAACAGGAGGATCGTGGTTCACAGCCAGCCTCAACTACTTAGGCCCTCTGCAACTTAGTGAGTCCCTGTTTCAAAATAAAGAATAAAAAATAGGGCAGGGGGTATAGCTCGGAGGTCAAATGCCCCTGGGTTCCATCCCCAAACCTGCCCAAAAAAAAGAATAAATAGGGTTGGTGGTGTAGCTTGTAGCTTGAAGGTAGAATGCTCCTGGGTTCAGTCCCCAGCACCAAATACACACACAAAAGTAAAGATCAGGAAGGATAAGTTTTATTATTGAAGAGTAGTATTGGTCTATAATTATTGTTTGTTTATTTATTTATTTATTTATTTATTTATTTTTGTGGTACTGGGGGTGGAACCCAGAGGCTTTCTACCTCTGGGCTATACTCCCATACCTTTTTTATATTTTATTTGGAAACAGGGTCTCACTAAGTTGCTGGAAGCCTCACTAAGTAGCTGAGGCTGGCTTCGAACCCGTGCGATCCTCCTGTCTCAGCCTCCCAAGTGCGGGATTGCAAGCGTGCGCCACCACGCCCGGCTTATAATTATTTAAAATGAACTTTTGCTTAGGGTTTTATTGAATGATGACCTACTGGTCAGATGATTCTCCTGTGGAGTGCAGGAGTGTGACTGTTCTGATCTCTGTTTGCAGGGTGGAGTTCCACCACAGCCACGAGCTGCACACACCTGTGCAGTTCTTGGAAATAAAGGCTATATCTTTGGCGGACGTGTTTTGGTTAGTATTTTTAATAGAAATGCTATTTTCATGTTGTGATGCTTCTTTTTTTTTTTTTTTTTTTTTTTGTGTGTGTGTGGGTGTGTGGTACTGGGGGTGAAACCCAGGGGCTTTTTTACTTCCGGGGTATACTCCCAGACCTATTTTATATTTTATTTGGAAACAGGGTCTCACTAAGTTGCTCAGAGCCTCACTAAGTAGCTGAGGCTGGCTTCTAACCTGTGTGATCCTCCTGTTTTAGCCTCCCAAGCGCTGGGATTACAAGCGTGCGCCACCACGCCCAGCTTTGATGTTTCGTATAAAAATTTATCATCTGACTTTTTGAAACAATTGAACATTAAAATAGTTGAGAGACTAAAATTATACTTAATAAGAACTTTTAGCCAGGTGTGGTAGTACATGCTTGTAATCCCAGTACTTGTGAGGCTGAGACAGGAGGATCACGGCCAGCCTCAGTTTAGTGAGGCTCTTTGAAAGTTAATGAGACCTTGTTTCACAATAAAGAATAAAAAATAGGACTGGGGATGTAGCTCAAAGGTAGAATGCCTTTGGGTCTCATCCCCAGTTCTGCCAAAAAAAAAAAATTATATACACACACACACACACACACACACACACACACACACACACACATACACACAACTTTCATTTATTTTCTTTTTTTAATTTTTATTTATTTTTTTTATTGTGGTCCTGGGGTTCCTGGAAGCCCTTCTACCTCTGGGCTACACTCCCAAGATACCTATTTTTTATATTTTTGTTTGGAAACAGGGTGCCTTAAACCAGCGCGGCTGGCTTCGAACCTGCGCGATCCTCCTGTCTCCGCCTCCCAAGCGCGGGGATTACAAGCGTGCGCCACCACGCCCAGCTATTTTCTATTTTTTTTAATAATAACTTTTACCTATCTTCTGTTTCTAAAACAGGCCATATACAAGCAATCACAGGATTTATAACCTGTGATTAAAAAAAAAAAAAAAGCCGGGCATGGTGGTGCACGCTTGTAATCCCCGCGCTTGGGAGGCAGAGACAGGAGGATCTCGCAGGTTCAAAGCCAGCTGCACGCGCTGGTTTAGGAGACCCTGTTTCCAAATAAAAATGTAAAAATAGGTCTGGGAGTATAGCCCAGAGGTAGAAGGGCTTCCAGGAACCCCAGTACCACCAAAAAAATCAATCAATCAAACATATCTATATATATCTATATATCTATATCTATATCTATATCTATATATATATAATTTTTTTTTTTTTGCGGGTCTGGGGATAGAACCCAGAGGCATTTGACCTCCAAGCTACACCCCCTGCCCAATTATTTTGGTGTGTGTGTGGGTCTAGGGATTGAACCTGGGAGCATTTAACCTCCAAGCTATACCCCCTGCCCTAGTTTTTTTATTCTTTAATTTGAAACTTGTTCTCACTAAGTTGCAGAGGGCCTCACTAAGTAGCTGAGGCCGTCTGCAAACCGCGATCCTCCGGTCTCAGCCTCCCGAATGCTGGGATTACAAGCATGCACCACCACACCCGGCTTATAAATCATATTTTAATGAGGAGAATTTTTCACTTCAGTGTATTATCAGAAAATTTTAATTATTTATAACCTAAATCTTGTTAGTTAAATCCCATTTCTTCCTTTTCCTTTGTCTCATTAATTTGGTGGCTATGTATTAATTTTATTAATGTTTAGCATTGTTTCTCAATACTCAAACTTCTGATTTTGAGTAGGATAGAGAGTATTTTTAATCTAAACTTACTTTAAAACTAACATGTAGCCCATAAAAGATGTAGAACACTGTCTAATTTTACACACTTTCATTTTAGCAAACTAGGATGAATGACTTGCACTATCTAAATTTAGATACCTGGACTTGGTCTGGAAGGTAAGTTTGAAACCTAACTACATTTCAGGTGTGTGTGTGTGTGTGTGTGTGTGTGTGTGTGTGTCCATAATCCAAATTTGGGTTTCTAAAATTGAACTGGTATTTTTTTTCTTCAGATTTTATGTGTAAGCAAGAAATGCATGAATTCAATAGTCTGTTATTTAGTCAAACTATATAAAACACAAAAATAGCTGGGCATGCTGGCACACACTTATAATCCCAGCATTCGGGAGGCTGAGAGAGGAGGATCACGGTACTCAGACAGCCTCAGCTACTTAGTGAGGCCCTCCGCAACTCAGTGAGACCCTGTCAAAAATAAAGAATAAAAAATACGGCAGGGGGTGTAGCTTGGAGATCGAATGCCCCTGGGTTCCATCCCCGGACCCGCCAAAAAAAAAAAAAAAAATACTAATAGTTGGAAATTGATGATATAGCCGGGTGGGGTGACGCACGCTTGTAATCCCAGCATTTGGGAGGCTGAGACAGGAGGATTGCGGTTTGAGAACAGCCTCAGCTACTACTTAGTGAGGCCCTTTGCAACTCAGTGAGACCCTGTTTCAAAATAAAGAATAAAAAATAGGGCTGGGGCTGTAGCTTGGAGGTAGAATGCCCCTGGGTTCTATCCCCAGTACTGCAAAAAAAAAAAAAAAATGATGATATAAAAGTACTGGTTTTATGCTAAGTATTCTTTGAAGACTGGTAAGTAGAAGAAAGAGTGCTGTGTGTGTGTGTGTGTGTGTGTGTGTGGGTCTGGGGATGGAACCCAGGGGCATTCAACCTCCAAGCTTCACCCTCTGTCCTATTTTTTATTCTTTATTTTGAAGCCAGGTCTCACTGAGTTGCAGAGGGCCTCACTAAGTAGCTGAGGCTATTGGCAAACCATGATCCTCCCGTCTCGGCCTCCCAAATGCTGGGATTACAAGCATGCGCCACCACGCCTGGCTTCCAGTCCTATTTTATTTTATTTTATTTTATTTTTTTGCGGTACTGGGAATGGAACCCAGGGGCATTCTACCTTTGAGCTATACCCCCCAGCCCCCCCTTTTTTTATTCTTTATTTTGAAACAGGGTCTCACAGAGTTGCAAAGGGACTCACTAAGTAGTAGCTCAGGCTGTCCACGAACCATGATCCTCCTGTCTCAGCCTGCCAAATGCTGGGATTACAAAATTGCACCACCATGCCCGGTCCTATTTTTTATTCTTGATTTTGAAACAGGGTCTCACTGAGTTGCACAGGGCCTCACTAAGTAGCTGAGGCTCTGCGAACCACAATTCTCCTGTCTCATCTTCGCAAATGCTGGAATTACAAGTGTGCACCGCCACACCTGGCTGGTAAAAGATTTATTTATGATGTTTTTTGGGTTTTTTTTTTTTTGGTGTGTGTGTGTGTGTGTGTGTGTTGGGGGGGATGGAATCCAGGAACATTCTGCCTTTGAGCTACATCCTTAACCCTGTTTTATTTTTAATTTGAAATAGGGTCTCATTAATTTGCAAGTTGCAGGGGGCCTCACCAAGTTGCTGAGGCTGGCCACAAACCTATGATCCTCCTTTTCAGCTTCCTAAGTACCGAGATTACTAGCATATACCACCATGTTTGGCTTCATGATGTGTATTTAGCAATATAATAAATCTGTCTAGATATCAGTTTGGCCATTCAGATAATGAAATGGAATTAGATAGAGCTAAAGGGTAAATACCATTGAAAACAAAACCATAGAAGTGTCACCAAAAATATAGAGGACTATTTTCTTTTCTTTTTTTCTCTTTGCATTGGGAATCGATCATCAGGAGTGTTCTGCCTCTGGTCTCCACATTCAGCCATTGTAGTTTTTGTTTTGAGAGTCTCTTGCTAAGTTACTCATGCATTAGTCTCAAACCTGCGATCGCCCTGTCTAAACTTCGGAAGTATTAAAGTACAGGCAGGTACCGCCATGCCTGGCTTATAGCAGATTTATTTTCTTGGTGCTGGGAATTGAACCCAGGGCCATCCTATCTCTAAGCTACTCCTCCAGCCTGTTTTATTTTTTATTCTGGAACAGTCTTGCTAAATTGCTGAGAGTAAGTCAGGCATGGTGGCACATTGCTTGTAATCCCAGCATTTGGGAGACTGAGACCAGAGGATCGTGGTTTGGGGACAGCCTCAGCTACTTAGTGAGGCCCTCTGCAACTCAGTGAAACCCGGTTTCAAAATAAAGAAAAAACAGGGCTGGGGGTTTAGCTCAGAGGTAGAGTGCCCCTGGGTTCCATTCCCAGTATGAGAGGGGGGGGGGAAGGGAGGGAGGGAGGAAGGGAGGGGGAGGGGGGAGAGGGAGAGGGAGAATAGATTACATTTTCTCTAAATGGCCCATGTTATCATGGAGCATTCGAGAATGCTCAATAGTATCTTCTCACCTCCTAAATTCAACATTTTGCTTCTAACTTATGTTTATGTTTTTATTTCTGTTTTTACTTTAAAGAAGAGACCACTTTTTTTAAATGTTCGAGATTTGTCCTCCATCCATAATGGCATGCATGCTTTAATTTTTAAGTTAGATTAGCATTTTCAGGTGAAGATAATGCTTTGGGAATGTCTTTAACAGACCAATGTGGAAACAAAACTAGCAATAAAACTTATAATATCCTTAGGGAAAATGGCTAAAACCACAAAATTAAACATAAAACAACAGTGAAAAATGATACACATGAAAATAATTGTGTTGAAAAATAGGGAAAGATTTTTTTATTTTTTTCTGAGTCTGGGGATAGGACCCAGAGGCATTTGACCTCCAAGCTACACCCCCAGCCCTATTTTTTATTCTTTATTTTGCAAAAGGGTCTCACTAAGTTGCAGAGAGCCTCACTAAGTAGCTGAGGCTGTCTGAACCACGATCCTCCTGTCTCAGCCTCCTGAATGCTGGGATAAGTGAGCGCCATCACGCCCGGCTTGAAAGATGTTGTTTAACCAAGAATGATGATGAATACACACTGTGAATTAACTGGGAATTTAAATTTATTTTTACTCCATGTTCTGTGATCAAGTGGAATAGATACTAATGGAAAGACATAGCTGAGTGTAGTGGTGCATGCTTATAATCCAAATACTTCAGAAGCTGAGACAGTAGGATCTCAGGTTCAAGGACTGCCTCAGCAAGTAGCGAAAACCAGTTTCAAAATAAAAATAAAATAGGACTGGCAGTGTAACTTTGATGTAGAATGCCCTGAGTTCAGTCCCCCGCAACATACTCACACACATACTCACACACACACACACACACACACACACACACACACACACACACCATCATCATCATAAACTGTGCGTGGTGGCTCATGCTTGAAATCCCAGCATTTGGGAGGCTGAGATAGGATCACGGTTCGCGGACAGCCTCAGATACTACTTAGGCTCTTTGCAACTCAGTGAGACTCTGTTTCAAAATAAAGAATAAAGGCCGGGCGTGGTGGCGCACGCTTGTAATCCCCGTGCTTGGGAGGCTGAGATAGGAGGATCGTACAGGTTCAAAGCCAACCTCAGCTACTTAATGAGGCTCTCAGCAACTTAGTGAGACCCTGTTTCCAAATAAAATATAAAATGGGTCTGGGAGTATAGCCCGGAAGTAGAAAGCCTCTGGGTTCCACCCCCAGTACCACCTAAAAAATAAAAAGTAAAGAATAAAAAATAGGGCTTGGAGGGCGGGCATGGTGGTGCATGCTTGTAATCCCCGCGCTTGGGAGGCTGAGACAGGAGGATCGCAGAGGTTCAAAGCCAGCCTCAGCTACTTAGTGAGGCTCTAAGTAACTTAGTGAGACCCTGTTTCCAAATAAAGTATAAAAACAGGTCTGGGAGTATAGCCCAGAGGTAGAAAGCCTCTGGTTTCCACCCCCAGTACCACCAAAAAAAAAAAAAAGTGCTTGGGGTGGGGTGTAGCTCGGAAGTATAATGCTGCTGGGTTCCATCCCTGGTTCTGCAAAACACACACACACACCAAAAAAAAAAAAAAAAAAAACTGAGATGATAAAAAAAATTTAATTTTGATTAATATAATACTTAGATTTTTTTTTACTTGCCACAGGATTTCTTTTAATGGAGAAAGCCCAAAACATCGGTCATGGCATACTTTAACACCAATAGCTGATGATAAGCTTTTCCTATTTGGAGGACTAAGTGCAGATAATATTCCATTAAGTAAGTCACTTAAAGTTTGACATATAATTATCATCTCATTTTTTAAAAAATTGTATTTCATAGTTATGGTGAAGGTAGTCTTCCCTTTTTCCTTTATTTCCCAACTCTATGTTTACATTGAGAATTAGAAGGAAGCCAGGCATGGTAGTGCACACCTGTAAGCCCAGTACTTGGGAGGCTGAGTCAGAAGGATTAAAGGTTTTCATGGTCAGTCTCAGCAATGTAGCAAGACTCTCAACTACCTAGGGAGACCTTGCTTCAAAACAAAACAAAACAAAAAAGAGCTGGGGGTGTAGCTTAGAATGTCTCTGAGTTCATTCTCAGTAATACACACACACACACACACACACACACACACACACACACACACTTAGAAGGAGACCTTCTTAGAGGGGGATGTAACTCAGTGGTAGAGTGCTTGCCTAGCATGCATCTTGCAGGTACTAAGTACATGTACTACCACTGAGCTACACCCCCAGGCCCAAGCTTTGATAGTTGAGTCTGGAATATGTGGATGACTGTACTATTTTGTATGTTCGAAAGTGTTTATGAGAAAATATGCTTACATACTAAAGGTAATCACATAAATATGACATGATAAATTTAGGAACATTAATTGTATCCCAAGGACCAAATAACTTCTGAATTGTCATAATGTTGCAGGTGATGGTTGGATTCATAATGTTATAACAAATTGTTGGAAACAACTTATACATTTACCTAACACAAGACCCAGGTAAGTATAGAAGATTACAAATAGTAAAATAGCTAAGAATTTTTAAAGTGTTAAGATAAAGCATTGAATTTATAGTGTTTGCCATTGAAATCATAAACTAATAGAAAGGATATTTTTCAAATGAGCTTTATGTTACCTAAATTTAATTATCATTTTAATTATATTTAATTGTTAGAAATGATCTATCCTCTTTTTGCCGCTAGTTGCATACTTGAAAATATTATTCTTTTAGGTAAATGCATAAACTTGCCTGATAAATATGAAAGGAATAAGATAATTAAAATCTTATATTTATTTTTAAATGTTAATATTTTAATGAGTAGACAAGATTAAGGTTGACTTTAATAATAATTGTTTTTAAAAGAAGCTTAAAGCAATTTAATGAAGAAATTTGATTTCATGCTAATCTAGCAATGGGAAATTATTATTTTTCTTTGTAAATTGTCTGATGTATTTATTAATATGTTTTTTGAAAAAGAAACAAATTACCTATATGTGGTATGTTATAAGAAAAAATACCATAGAAATAATATACTGCAATGAGACAATAAAGAAAATCACAGTAGTACTTTAGTGCCTATTATTTCAAATTTGATTGAATATATAATAAAACTATCTTCATTGGAAATTCAGATTCAGCATATAATAATCTTATAGTCAGTAACACATTTTGTTCTTTTTATGCCATGTATTTCAGATTTTTTGCTACAGATTATTTATACTAGTGTAAAGTTAATTTAAATATATGTATTTTGTTTAATAAAAGATGATTAAATAGCTTATTTGAGAAAAACCCTAAAAGCATTTATATATACTTTGATGTGTATATATATTAATATATTAGCATATATTTAGTGTCATATATATGTATGTGATTCTTATATTTTCATGTATACAAATCATTGAAAGATATGATTTTAACGATTCTGGCTCTTTTTAAACATACTAGTTTAATTTAAAGAGTTTTTATATTAAGATATGTGAGCCCAGAGTTACAGTCCTTGCTCAGCTACTACTTAATTTTTTGGCTTTAAAAAAGTCACATAAAGAAACTGAACATCAATTTCTTAATCTCTGAAATAAGAGAGTTGGACTAGATAATCTGTTTCTTCTAGTTTTTTATTGTATGTATACAGTAATTATAGACCAAAGTGGTCATATAAATATGTTTAATTTTTAAATTGCTCCTGTTTTATGTTTTAACCCTTAATAAGTAATTAGAGCAACACAACTATTATCAATAGTATACTAGTGAGAACTAGAGCTATGTAAAGAGATTTCTTTTGATTCAGCTGATGTGTCATGTAAATAATATGCTTTATTAGAATGTTTAGGTTATAAGTTTAGAGCAGCTGTGAGAGGACATAAACTATCAGTCTGTAGAAAAAACATCAGGTTGCAAACTAGATGTCACCAAAATCAAGGCAGGAAAGGCTTTCGAGTGTTCTTCGATGATGAAGTCCAGGCCAGAGTTTCCCTAAGGCAGATAAGACAGAGAGATCTATCTTCAGGTATGAGGTGAGGAGGAGTACAGGTGGGGTACAGTTGAGTGTAAGGAGAACATATATATGTGTGTATGTATTAATTTTTATGAAAGTGATAATTTTTTAACATCTATATGAATTTTGTACAAATTTTTACAAATTATAATTTGAAATGTAAACTGCCCAGTTCTCCTCTTTGAACTCTAAGGCAGGGTTTCTGAAGCACTAATAATACCTCTAAACAAATAATTCTTTGTTGTTAGGGTGTCCTGTGCATTGGAAGATGTTTAGCAGTATCCCTGGCTTTACCTACTGGATGTAGGTAGTACTCTCTCCTTCTCCCCAAGTTGTGACAATCAAAAATATCTACAGATATTATACAATATTCCCTTGGGGACAGATTGTCCTGTTTGAGAATCACCGTTTTACAATGTAACACTCTCTCCAAGCCTTACCATAAATAAAAATGATGCCTGGTTGTAAAACCATATCTGATAACCTGTATAGGTGGCTGTCAACAAGAATCCTTTTTTAAAAAAATTCTTTTAGTACTAGGCATTGAACCCAGCCCTAAGTTGTTGTTGTTGTTTTTGTGGTACTGGGGGTGTGACCCAGGGGCATTCTACCTCTGAGCTACACTCCCAGTTGTATTTTTTAGCCTTTTTATTTTTTTTTGAAACAGGGTCTCACTGTGTTGTGAAGGGCCTCACTAAGTAGCTGAGGCTGTACGCAAATCGTGATCCTCAAGTCTCTGCCTCCCAAGTGCTGGGATTACAAGCGTGCGCCACCGCGCCCAGAGTGAGAGCCCTAAACTTTATTGGACTCTATGAGTATTGCCAAGGCTACCTACACATGGCCTTCTCTCCAGGAAATTAATCCATTCCTTCCCATACATGAGGTCATCCACTGCATTCTATTTCCTCCACTTAATCCTTTTAATCCTCATATCCAACCCCACAATGAAACTTTTGTGTATGTGGTACTGGGGATTGAACCCAGGGTCATTCTGCCTCCTAGCTAAGCTATACCCCAACCCTTTTTATTTTTTATTTTACAACAGAGCCTTGCTACATTGCCAAGACTGTCTTGGAACCTGAAATCTGCCTGTCTCAGCCTCCCCTGTACTGGGAAGTATGTGCCACTGTGCTTGGCTATAATTTGAGTTCATGTTGAAAATTTATACCAATTTACATTCTAACATATGATTTGGAGAACTGGGCAGAGTATATTGTAAATAATATATTAATGACTCAGTTCTATCCTGGGTCAGAAGTACATTTGTCATTGGATGTGTGTGTGTGTGATTGTTTGAGAAAAGTATTTGGTTTAACAAATTGTAAATACTCCCACTGTTTGCATTTGTAGAATTTAAGTAAGAAGGATTCATATACTAAAAATAACTTATATGATATTAAGTGAAAATGTATAATTGTTTTGGATATTTGTTCTATTAAGAAAAATAATCACAGTACTCTCAAAGTTGAAACAAAGACCAGTGAAACAACCTGTATATTTAATCATTGAATAAATTATATCGGTATTTTGTGTTTGCTTTCGCTAAACAAAAATTTTGAGAACCTAGTGAGTACAGAGTACCATATTGGACATTATTAAGAAGCATGATATTAGGATACTGAAGTTTCAGTGGTGTGCTGGTGTGTGCTTCCATCCACTCTGGAGCCGGGGGCACCTGCTGCGCAGCATTTACTGACTTCCAAAGCATCAATACTCCCACTGGTGCTGATTTCAGGCTGCCAACATGCTGTCACTGAACCTGAGCACAGTCGGCTTCAACTAGCAGTGACCAATTCCAGCACAGCACTGAGGCCGTTTCTAATCTTACAGACCTCATGGTCTTTTTAGGGAGCTGGAAGACACATACACTAAGCATGTAAATGTGAGGGGTGCCAAACAAAAATGGTAACAGAACAAGTTTAGAGGGATTATTTGGAACATTTCTGGGAATTGAGCCTGTTTTTAAGACCTGGAAAGAATGACCTATTCTAAGCATAAGAAAAACGGTGAACAATAGCCTAGAAGTAGATAAAACTTTTTCCATAAGGGAAGCAAGGAATAAGACAGGTGGGGAAAAGAAATAGTGGTTAATCATAAGTATTAGGCTAAATCGGGCATAGTGGTGCATGCCTGTAATCCCAGTACTTGGGAGGCTGAGACAGGAGCATCACAGGTTCACAGACAGGAGCATCACAGGTTCACAGACAGCCTCCGCAACTTAGTGAAACCCTGTTTCAAAATAAAGAATAAAAAATAGGGCAGGGAGTGTAGCTCGGAGGTAGAATGCCCCTGGGTTCCATCCCCAGACCCGAAAAATAAAAAAATAAAAAATAAAATAGGTCTGGGGATGTAACTCGGAGGTAGAATGCCCCTGGGTTCAACCCTGTTCTGGGAAAAAAAAATGCTGGTAGAACGCCAGTACCAAAATAATAATAAACAAACAAGCTGGGGCTGTAGCTCAGGGTGGAGCACTTGACTTGCATGCACAAGCCCCTGGGTTGAATCCCCAGCACCACAAAATAAATAAACAAAACCATAATTTTGCCACACGCTTATAATCCCATTACTTGGGAGGCTGAGACAGGAGGATCACGCAGGTTGAAGCCAGCCTTAGCTACTTAGTGAGGCTCTTTTGTGTATGTATGTGGTACTAGGGATGGAACCCAGGGGTCTTCTATCTCTGGGCTACACTCCCAGACCTATTTTATATTTTATTTGGAAACCGGGTCTCACTAAGTTGCTTAGAGCCTCACTAAGTAGCTGAGGCTGGCTTCGAATCTGCGGGATCCTCTGTCTCAGCCTCTCAAGTGCTGGGATTACAAGCGTGCGCCACCATGCCCTGCTAGTGAGATTCTTAATAACCTAGGAAGACTCTGTTTCAACATAAAAATAAAATAGGACTGGGGGGTAGCTCAGATAGAATGCCACTTGGTTCAATCTTCAGTGCCACCCACTCACACACACACATAAATACAAATAAATAAATATATATATTAGGCTAGAAAAAACAGCATTGGTAGCCCAGATGCTTCCTGATCAGGAAGTTTCCATGGTAATTGTAGTTTGTAGCAATTTATGATATACTTCAAAATAACTAGAAGACTCTGAAGGTTCCCAACTTACAGAAATAATAAATGTTTGAGGAGATGGAAATGTTAATTACTCTCATTTAGTCACTACACATTGCATACATATATCACATTATCATACTGTACCCCACAAATATGTACAAATATTATGTTAAAAAATTTTAAGCCGGGCATGGTGGTGCACTCTTATAATCCCAGCATTTGGGAGGCTGAGACAGGAGGATCACAGTTCGCGGCCAGCCTCAGCTACTTAGTGAGGCCCTTTGCAACTCAGTTAGACCCTGTTTCAAAATAAAGAACGGAGGTATAGCTTGAAGGTAGACTGCCCCTAGGTTCCATCCCCAGCACCGAAAAAAATATATATAAATAGTAAAGATAGTAAAAAGTATACTTTCTTAGGTATGCACAGCAGGGGGATATTAAAGACAGAAATATAAGGAAAGTATGGTATTCTGTACCCAGAATGTTGTTTTGGTCTGATAATAGCAATGTGATGAGTGCCACACTGGGTTTGTCAGGAGCTGGAAACAAGGAGCAGGAAAGGAAGAGGCAAGAGTGAGGAGCAGAGGCGTGTGGCCCGTGCTGCTGGGGCTGGCAAGGTGCCTGTGTCCGCAGCAAGGGGTCAGCTCCTTTTAATTCACTGTATGCCAAGGACAGTGTATGACACAGACTTAGATAAAGAGGTTGGGGATATAATAACTAGAATTATTAGAAATCATCCCAACGGAAATATTCCTTAGTGAAATCTAGAGGAATATCTAAAATCTAACCCCTCTGAGTATATGCCAAAGATTCCAGTTTGATCATGCCTCTTTTGAAATAGATTGAATTGTAGTGTGTACAACTGAGAGTTGATATGTCAATAATATAGTTTCCTCCTTGATAATATATCACCCTGTTCATAATTTTCAATTGTAGGTTATGGCACACAGCCTGTTTGGGAAAAGAAAATGAAATAATGGTATTTGGTGGGAGCAAAGATGATTTACTTTCCTTGGATACAGTAAGAAAATCTTATATCTAAATATACCTTATGAGTAATTATGTTATTCAAACTAAACATCTGTTCAGCAAGAATGTCTTTATTTTAACATTGAAAAACATGGAACTCTGTGGAATGATTAATCTTTTTTTTTTTTTTTTTTTTGGTGGTACTGGGGTTCCTGGAAGCCCTTCTACCTCCGGTATACACTCCCACAGGCTACACTCCCAGACCTATTTTTTAACATTTTTATGTGGAAACAGAGTCTCTTAAGCCAGCGAGGCTGGCTCCGAACCAGCGCGATCCTCCTGTCTCCGCCTCCCAAGCGCGGGGAATACAAGCGTGCGCCACCACGCCCGGCGGAATAATTAATCTTTAAAAGGAGTAGCTTTTGTGAAGCACTTCAGGAGTTTTGGGAATTATATATCAAAATAAGCTAAAAATAACCAGGCGTGGTGGCACACACTTGTAATCCCAGTACTTGGGAGGCTGAGACAGGAGGATTAAGGGTTCACAGACAGCTCAGCTACTTAATGAGGCCCTCCTCAACTTACTGAGACCCTGTTTCAAAATAAAGAAAAAATAGGGCTGGAGGTGTAACTCAGAGGTAGAATGCCCCTGGTTTCAAACCCCAGCACCGCAAAAAAAAAAAAATAAAATAAAATAAATAAATAAATAAATAAAAATAAATAAATAAAAAAAATTATACTATTCTTCTTCTTATTATTATTATTATTTTTTTTTGGTGGTACTGGGGTGGAACCCAGGGCCTTTCTACCTCCAGGCTGTACTCCCTGATCTGTTTTATACTTTATTTGGAAACAGGGTCTCACAAAGTTTCTGAGAGCCTTACTAAGTAGCTGAGGCTGTCTTTGAACCTGTGCGATCCTCCTGTCTCAGCCTCCCAAGCGCTGGGATTACAAGCGTGCGCCACTACGCCTGGCTATATTATTATTCTTTTTATACAAATGAATTATGGTACACACAGCAGCATAGATGAACCTTACTATATTTATGCTGAAATTAAGAGCCAGATAATCAGTCACTGCTACATGAATAAATTTATATAAATTCTAGAAATAGAAAACTAATCAACAGAGATGGATAGATTAGTGTTTCCTGGAAATAGTGAATACAAGAAGAGAGGAATTGATTGCAAAGAGGCGTGAACAATAAGGGTGTTGAATGTCTACTATATTGACTTTGTAGTAGCTTCATGAGTATTTGCATATGGAAAAACTCACTAATTCTTGTATATTACAGAGGTGCTGTTTTATTTATAATTTATTTATTTATTTTCAGTACTGGAGATGGAACCCAGAGACATTCTAACTCCAAGCTATACCCCCAGCCCTATATTTTTATTCTTTATTTTAAAACAGGGTCTCACTAAGTTGTAAAGGCCTCACTATGAGTAGCTGAGGCTGTCTTTGAACTGCGATCCTCCTGTCTCATCCTCCCAAATGCTGGGATTACAAGTGTGCACCACCACACCTGGCCAGAGGTGCTGTTTATTATACAGCGATTATACATAAATAAATCTATTAAAATTATTTTCTCAGCCAGGCTGTGGTAGTGCATGCCTGCAATCCCAGTACTTGGGAGGCAGAGAGAGGAGGATCACAGGTTCACGGCTAGCCTCAGCAATTTGTGAGGCCCTCCACAACTTAGTGAGACCTTGTTTCAAATAAAGAATAAAATAGGGCTGAGAATTACAACTTTATATAAAATTTGTTATCTCACCATTTGAATTTTCTCTTTTTTATTTATATAATCTTAATATTATCACTGGTTAAAATTAACCAATCATTATTTCAACTATTTAAGTAGATATATATTTTATTTGTCTTCTATATCTGCACTGACTAGAAATCACTTTAAACAAATATGCATAATTATTATTTGTTGAGTTAATAAACAATTGAATAAGAAAAAAATGGGCTAGGGATTTAGCTCAGAGGTAGAGTGCCCCTGGGTTCAATCCCCCAGTACCACAAAAAAAGGGAGTTAAAAACCCAGCATTTTTAATATTGCTAGGCAAATCTTTAAAAAAGCTTTTAGCCAGGCACGGTAGCGCATGACTGTAATCCCAGGACTTGAGAGGCTGAGACAGGAGGAATGCAGGTTTAAAACCAACCTCAGAAGCCAGGTGTGGTGATGCACACTTGTAATCCCAGCATTTGGGAGGCTGAAACAGGAGGATCGTGGTTCGCAGCCAGCCTCAGCTACTTAGGCCCTCTGCAACTCAGTGAGACCCTGTTTCAAAATTAAAGAATAAAACATAGGGCTGGGGGTGTAGCTTGGAGATAGAATGCCCCTGCATTCCACCCCCCCCCTGTGTGGCAAAAAATAAATGAATAAATAAATAAATAAATAAATAAATAAATAAATAAACCAGCCTCGGCAACTCAGGCTCACATCAACTTAGAGAGATTCTGTTTCTAAATAAAAAGTAAGACTGGCTGCAAACCTGTGATCCTCCTGTCTCAGCCTCCCAAATACTGAGATTACAAGAGTGTGCCACTACTCCCAGCTACTTTGTGGGGTTTTTTTTTTGTTTATTTGTTTGTTTTGGTTGTACTTGGGTTCCTGGAAGCCCTCTGGACTACACTTCCAAACCTATTTTATATATATATATATGTGTGTGTGTGTGTGTGTGTGTGTGTGTGTGTATGTATGTATTTTTTTTTTTTTTTTTTTGGAAACAGAGTCTCTTAAGCCAGCATGGCTGGCTTCGAACCTGCGGGATCCTCCTGTTTCCACCTCCCAAGCGTGGGGATTACAAGCATGTGCCACCACGTCCAGCTACTTTATGTTTTATTTGGAAACAGGGGCTCATTAAGTTGTAGAGGGCCTTAAAGAGTTGCTGAGGCTGTCCTTGAACCTGAGATCCTCTTGTTTCAACCTCTGAAGTACTGGAATTATAGGCTTGAACCACTACACCCAGCTCATAATTCTGATTTTTAAATTTGCAATTATATGGGCTATTGATTAGGTAAATTTTTGGTCAGTGAAATTTGGAAACCACATACCCAAAGATTGTGAATAGGAAGTGTGTGTGTGTGTGTATATATATATATATATATATATATATATATATATATATAATATAGATCATATATATATATGTTTATAGTTTTATATACTTAAATGTGTGCATATCTCTGTATATTACCAGGTAGAGAGAGATTTACTTACTGCTTTACACAATTTATTTTACATTTAAAAATAAAAAGCATTCTATTATAAATGGACTGTTATTTTTATTAAATCCCTGATAAGGCTTTTCTTATGTTCATTAGGGTCACTGTAATGATTTATTGATCTTTCAAACACAGCCTTATTCATTACTCAGGTAAGTAAATCCAGTACTTTTACATAAAATATGCTATAAATATGTAATTTATTTCTTCCTTTTTGGGAGGAGTTATAATATTTTTTCAGGTAGTTTATGAGTTGAACTCAATAAAATGTTTAAAGCCAGGCTTAGTGGCACATGCTTATAATCCCAGCAACTGGGAGGCTGACACAGTAGGATTGCAGTTCGTGCCCAGCCTCAGCTACTTAGGCCTTTTGCAACTCAGTGAGACCCTGTTTTAAAATAAAGAATAAAAAATAGGGCTGGGGATGTAGCTTGGAGGTAGAATGCCCCTGGGTTCCATCCCCAGTACCGCAAAAAATAAAATAAAATAATATATATATTAAATAATATATAATATATAATTAAATATATATAAAATAATATATATTAAATAATATATATAATATATATAATTAAATATATATAAAATAATATATATACATATATATATATATATATATGGGCTGGGAATGTAACTTAGGGGTTAGACATGTAGCATTATGCCTGGCTCAGATATGAAAATATGATTTTTTTGTGGTATTGGTGATTGAACTGAGGGAAATTCTACTTCATAGCTACACCCATAGCCCTATTTTCTTTCTTTCTTTCTTTCTTTCTTTCTTTCTTTCTTTCTTTCTTTCTTTCTTTCTTTCTACATAAATAAAGGAGGCTGAGACAGGAGGATGGCAGGTTCACAGACAGCTTTAGCTACTTAGTGAAGCCCTCTGCAACTTAGTGAGACCCTATATCAAATAAAGAATAAAAGATAGGGCTGGGATGTAGCTTGAAGGTAGAATACCCCTGGGTTCAATCCTTGCACACACACACAAAAATCACCCCAGCTGAGAAGGGGGCGTGCACCACTACTAGAAGTTTTGCACACCTCTAATTCCAGTACTTGAGGAAGAAACAGGAGGATCACAGGTTTGAAGCCAGTCTCAGCAATTTAGTGAGACTGTCCACAACCTCACAGAACCCTTTTCCAAATTAAAAAAAAAATTAATTTTAAGGGGCTAGGGATGTAGCTTAGAGATGGAATGCCCCTAGGTTCAATCCCCAACACAAGAAAGAAGAAGAAGAGAATCAAGCTGGGTACAGTAGCAGGATCTCAGGTTGGAGGCCAGCCTTAGCAATTTAGCAAGGTCCTTCAGCAACTTAGGGAGACCCTGTACCAAAATAAAAAGTAGGATGCAGGCATGTTGGTGCATGCCTATAATCCCAGTACTTGGTAGGTTGAGACAGAAGGATCACAAGTTCAAAGCCAGCCTCAGCAACTTAATGGAGGCTCTTAGCAACTTAGCAAGACCCTCTTTCCAAATAAAAATAAAATAGGTCTAGGGGTATAACTCAGAGGTAGAATGCCATTGGGTTCAATCCCCAGATCTACCAAATTAAAAAATATATAAATAGCCTGGTATGATGGCACACCCTTGTAATCCCCACATTTAGGAGGCTGAGACAGGAGGATCTTGGTTCGTGGACAGCCTCAACTATTACTTACTGAGGCCGTTTGCTATTCGGTGAAACCCTGTTTCAAAATAAAGAATAAAAAATTGGGTTCCGGGCATGGTGGCACATGCTTGTAATCCCAGCATTCAGGAGGCTGAGACCAAAGGATCGTGGTTCACGGACAGCCTCAGCTACTTAGTGAGGCCCTCTGCAACTCAGACTCTGTTTCAAAATAAAGAATAAAAAATAGGGCAGGGGGTGTAGCTCAGAGGTTGAATGCTCCTGGGTTCCATCCCCAGTACCAGAAAAAAATATATATTTATATATACATACAAACATACACATAAAATAGGACTGGGAATGTGTGTCTGTGTGTATGTACATATAATAGGACTGGGAGCCTGGCATGCTGATGCATGCTTGTAATTCCAGTACTTGGGAGCCTGAGACGGGAGGATTGTGGTTTGAGGCCATCCTCAGCTTCTTAGTAAAGCCCTCCGCAATTTAGTGATATCCTGTATCAAAATAAAAAATAGGTCGCCAGGCGTGGTGGCGCACGCTTGTAATCCCCGCGCTTGGGAGGCGGAGACAAGAGGATCGCACAGGTTCGAAGCCAGCTGCGCTGGCTTAAGAGACTCTATTTCCAAATTTTAAAAAAAGTATAAAATAGGTCTGGGAGTGTAGCCCGGAGATAGAAGGGCTTCCAGGAACCCCAGTACCATCAAAAAATAAATTAAAAAATATATATATATAGGTCTGGGGATGAAGCTCAGAGGTAGAATGCCCCTGGATTCAATCCCCTGGTACTACAAAAAAAAAGTATTTAAAAAACAGGACTGGAAGTGTATCTTGGAGATAGGATGCCTCTGGGTTTGACCTCCATTACCAAACAAACAAACAAAAAACAAAAAAAACAAAATATAAATAAATAAACAAGATTCAGAGCCAGGCATGGTGGTGCACAGGGATAGAATGCCCCTGAGTTCAATCACCAGTACCAAAATAAATAAGAGTATTGTGCATGGTAAGTTGTATTTTTTGTTTCAATTGGATATTGTTCAGATACAGTCTCTGTGTAAAACAATACGAGTTTATTGTTGTACACTAGAAAAAATATTTACATGTTCCAGATACTACAAAGAAGATATTGTCATACAGGATTTTCATAACGATTTTGTTGTTGTTGTTGTTGTTATACTGGGGATGAATCCAGGGGTGTTCTACCTCTGAGCTATAACCCCAACCCTATTTTTTTTTAATTCTTTATATTGAAACAGGGTCTCATTAAATTGCAAAGGGTCTTACTAAGAAGCTGAGGCTGTCTGAGAACCGTGATCCTCCTGTTTCAACCTCCAAAATGCTGGGGTTACAAGCGCGGGTACCATGCCCGGCTCTATTTTAATTTTTTATTTTGAAACAATCTCAGTAAGTTGCAGAAGGCCTCACTAAGTTGCTGAGACTGGCTGCAAACCTGCAATCCTCCTGTGTCTGCCTCCTAAGTAATGGGATTACATGCATGGACCACCTATAATATTTTTATTTTTATGAATATTTAACCATAAGGCTGGAAGTTTAACTCAGAGGTAGAGTGCTTGTGTATCATTCAGCTAGGCTAATTTCCATCCCCATTACACCCCCCCAAAAAAAAAAAACCTGAACTACAGATTATTTTATTTGTGTGTGTGGCTTTGAGGATGGGACCCAGGGCCATTCTACCTCTGAGCTACACCCCCAGCCCTATTTTTTATTCTTTATATTGAAGCAGGGTCTCACTGAGTTGCAAAGGGCCTCACTAAGTATTAGCTGAGGCTGGCCTTGAACAGTGATCCTCTAGTCTCAGTCTTCCAAATGCTGAGATTACAAGTGTGCACCACAATGCCAGGCCCCCAGCCCTGTTTCTTTCCTCCCTCCTTCCTTCCTTCCTTCCTTCCTTCCTTCCTTCCTTCCTTCCTTCCTTCCTCTTTCTTTCTTTCTTTCTTTCTTTCTTTCTTTCTTTCTTTCTTTCTTTCTTTCTTTCTTTCTTTTTCTTTCTTTCTTTCTTTCTTAGTATGTGTGTGGTACTAGGAATGGAACCCAGGGGCTTTCTACCTTCGGGCTACACCCCAGCTATTTTATATTTTATTTTGAAACAGGGTCTCACTGAGCTGCTAAGAGCCTCACTAAGTAGCTGAGGCTGGCTTCCAACCTGCGTGTTAATCTTTATTTTTTATTTTTATTTATTTGTGGGGTTTTTTTGTGTGGGTCTGGGGATGGAACCCAGGGGCATTCGACCTCCCAGCTACACCCCCTGCCCTATTTTTTTATTCTTTATTTTGAAACAGGCTCTCACTGAGTTGCTAAGGGCTGCACTAAGTAGCTGAGGCTATCCTCAAATTGTGGTCCTCCTCTCTCAGCTTCCCAAATGCTGGGATTACAAGCATGCTTCACCATGCACAGCAGAGATTTTTTTTTTTTTATTATAACTTCCAATTCTAAACTGGGCGTGGTGGCGCATACTTGTAATCCCAGTACTTGGGAGGCTGGGACAGGAGGATTGCAGGTTCATGGCAAGCCTAAGCTGCTTAGTGAGGGCCTCCACAACTTGGTGAGACCCTGTTTCAAAATAAATATTAAAAGCCAGGTGTGGTGGAGTACACTTATAATCCCAGCACTTGGGAGGCTGAGACAGGAGGATCGCACAGGTTCAAAGCCAGCCTCAGGTACTTAGTAAGGCTCTCAGCAACTTAGTGAGACCCTGTTTCCAAATAAAAATATAAAATAGGTCTGGGAGTATAGCCCGGAGGTAGAAAGCCTCTGGGTTCCACCCCCAGTAACACACACACACACACACACACACACACACACACACACACACACGTCTCAGGATGTAGCTCTGCGGTAGAATGTCCCTGGGTTAAATCCCCAGTTCCACAAAAGAAAACAAAACAAAAAAACCTGATTCTTCTGATTCTAAAGCTATAATTCTGTTGTGTCATTTGCAGGTTATGTCTTGACTGCATTGGTAAAAACGCTATCATTTTAAAAAGTCAAATATCTTTATTACCTCCAAAACTTCTACAACAAGTACTCAAAAAAATAACATTTTGGACTGCAGCTAATCACCGAGAAGAACAAAGGGTCCAAAAAGAAGAAACAGAAAATAAGTATCAGTGGATCAGTAGCAACTGAATTGTTATATACTTTATATGTACCTAATATGGTTAATATTTTTAATCAGAGTATACATTTACCTCTCCCCTCTCCTTTGCAGGCTTTACTTAAAGATAAAATATGAAACCAAATGCTCTGTTAAAGTGATTCCAAGGCATGAAATGTACAGAAATGACTGTGAATGCACATTAATTCACATTATATTTGAAAGCCAGTTTCCATCCATACTACAGAACATTTCTTTCTGAAAGAAGCACAGTTATAACAGATCTTAAATCAACGTTTACTCTACTAGAAAGATTATGCAAAGAATAAGAAAGTACCCTAAGACCTTCAAAAACCCGCCAACATAATCGTAGATGTATATATAAAACACTACATACTAACTTTCAGAAAGAATAAATTTTCTCAAGTCTAAAAATTCCTAAATTACTTTAAAATTACCTAAGCCTTTCTTTATTTTTTCTTTACATATGCATAGTTTTTTATAAAAAGATTGCCCCACATACTGCTTTTCATCAATACAGAAAGATCATTAAGTCCATAGCACACCGTAAGATATAAATGAATAAAGAACAGAATGCAAACAAGTGCTAAGCCTTTCTTTAAATCACCTATTAAATAACTTTTCCTTAAATAGCTAATAGAACTGGTCAAAACTTATAAAACAGGCAAGCAGTATGGTGTTAAATATTGACTCCTGTCCTAGCACCTGGTGATCACATGTTCTCGGGCAGCCTGTCACTCACATTTCCCTTTCTTTGAGTGGGGGAGTAAAAATCTTTAATTCTGACTCCATTACCTCTAAGTTACCAGTTTGTCTGGATACATACACATGCATATACACACACACACACACACACACACATATACCATATTTTAATGTATATAAAGTTTAGGTTTATTTATCATATACTTTTGGGACTATTGAGATATGGTATATTATTCACTTTTGAGATAAGTTAAAATATATTTTGCCTTGGGAGAGTTTCTAAAGTAATTTTTATAAGTGATTAAAATGGGGTGGTAACCTAGTAATTTGACTATGAAAACCCTTCAATTTGGCCTGTACTACTCTTTGGAGTTGATGCTCAAGACAACAACATATTCAAAATATAGTACCTTTTATTTTACTTTCAATCTTGCCATCTATCCAGAAATCAAACACTATATCTTTATATTCCTCAAAATACTACTTTTGCCATAGCAGACATTTTCTTTATATATTATAGTCATGTCCTTTCATTGGCTTACTGGTTATGATTAATTACCAGAAAGCTTGGTATATAAAATTATTCTCCACACTATCACCTTGCAAGTTATCTCTGAAATAAAATGTTAGAAAAATATATTTCTTTATTAAAGTATATATAATTTATAGTGAAAATTGTAATTTGTAGTATTTCATTAAATCTAAAGATAAATTATATATATATATATATGTACTGTATTTTGGATGTGTAAAGCTTCTATTTATGTATTGAAATATCTTCTGTTTACATTTTATTTATTGTACAAAATGTAAAGTTACTGTTTTGTCAATGTAAACCAGTCATTAGAATTGATTGCACAAAATATTTAGTGTGCTTTTATTTTTTTTCCTGTCTTGAGTTTGCATAACAGATTTATTTATTTATTTTTTTTTTTTAACAATTTTTTTTATTGAACATAAATAGTATACATTTACACTATATTTGGTGCCCTCTCCCCCCGCCCCCGTTTTCTCCCCCCCCCCACCAATGGTTGGCCAGGTTAACCATGTCTTATTCATAATTTTACACATGTTCAGGTGAAGATGCTCCTTAATCAAGATCGGCCTTTCTCCTCTCCTATCTTTCCATTAAAACTTAGCTAGTATTTCCCCTCTAATATCTGGGGTCCTACTGGTATCCTTTGTGTTTTCTAGTTTGGGCATATTAGAGGAAACATGTGTATCTTCTCCTTCTGTGCTTGGCTGATCTCACTTAACATGATGCTTTCCAGGGCTTTCCATCTTCTTGCAAATGATAAAATTTTGTTCTTCTTTATGGCTGAATAGAATTCCATTGTGTGTATTTCCCACAGTTTTGCTATCCATTCATCTGTTGATGGTGATCTGGGTTGGATCCATATTTTGGCTATTACAAATTGTGCTGCTATGAACATAGGTTGCATAACAGATTTAGAAAATGAATTTACAAGAAATAGACATATTAGAGGAAATTATTTTATTAGTATGAACTATAGTATGAGTATATATATATGTGTGTGTGTGTGTGTGTGTGTGTGTGTGTGTGTGTGTGTGTGTGGTGCTGGGGATAGAACCCAGGGACATTCTACCTCTGAGATATACCCCTAGTCTTATTTTTTATTTTTATTTTTTTTCTTGTGGTACTGGGGGAGGAACCCAGGGCTTTCTACCTCTGGGCTATACTTCCAGACCTATTTTATATTTTATTTGGAAACAGGGTCTCACTAAGTTGCTGAGAGCCTCACTAAGTAGCTGAGGCTGGCTTCTAATCTGTACAATCCTCCTGTCTCAGCCTCCTAAATTCTGGGATTACAAGCATGCGCCACCACACCGGGCTTTTTATTCTTTATTTTGAAACAAGGTTCCATTGAGTTGCCCTCTGCCTTGCTAAGTAGCTGAGGATGGCTTGCAAATCACGATCCTCCTGTCTCAGCCTTCCAAATGCTGGGATTATACGTATGTACCACCACACAGAGTTCTCATGAACACCTTTTAAAAGAAATTATCCTCTCACATCTTGGGGATAAAAAATATTCTTTAGCCGGGCATGGGGGCGCACGCTTGTAATCTCCGTGCTTGGGAGGCGGAGACAGGAGGATCACGCAGGTTCGAAGCCAGCTTCACTGGCTTAAGAGACCCTATTTCCAAATAAAAATATAAAATAGGTCTGGGAGTATAGCCCGGGGGTAGAAGGGTTTCCAGGACAGATATATATATTCTTTAGAATGCTGTGGGCAAGTGCCATGGCCCATGCCTACTATAATCCCAGTACTTGGGAGGAAGCCAAGGCAGGAGTGTATTTGAGGCCAGTCTGTGCAAATTAGTGAGATTGTGTGTGTGTGTGTGTGTGTGTGTGTGTGTGTGTGTGTGTTGTGTCTTTTATTGGGTATTTAAGCCAGGGGCATTTCACCTCTGAGCTACACCTCCAGCATAATTTTATTTTTGAAACAAAGTCTCACTGAGTTGCTGAGGGCCTCACTAATTTACTGAGGCTGGTCTCAAACTTGAAATCCTCCTGTCTCAGGCTTCCAAGTACTGAGATTACAAGCATTCATCACTATGCCCAGCCAGCACAACCCATTTTTAAAATAAAAAATAGAAAGGGGCCAGGCATGGTGGTGCATACTTGAGAGGTTGAGACACAGGTTCAGAGAATAATAAGTTCAATGTCAGCCTCAGAAATTTATTTATTGCATTGTATTTATTTATTTTTTTTTCAGTACTGGGGATGGAACCCAGGAGCATTCTACCTCCTTTGAGACCCTGTTTCAAAATGAAGAATAAAATAAAGGGCTTGGGGGTGTAGCTTGGAGGTAGATTCCCTCAGGATGGCCGGGCGTGGTGGTGCACACTTGTCTGAGACAGGAGGATCCCAGGTTCACAGCCAGCCTCAGCTACTTAGTGAGACCCTGTTTCAAAATAAAAAATAAACTGGGCATGGCGACGCACGCTTGTAATCCCAGCATTTGGGAGGCTGAGATACGACCATGGTTCAAAGACAGCCTCTATTTAAATTATAGAATAAAAAAAAATTGGGTTGAGGCTGTAGCTCAGAGGTAGAATACCTCAGAACCACAAAAAAAAAAAGAAAGAAAATAAAAGAAAAAGAATGCCCCAAAGTTTAATTCTATTGATGATGATGATGGTGGTGGTGGTGGTGGCGGCTAGAACTCAGTGGTAGAGCACTTCTCGGTTCAATTCCTAGTTCTATCCAAAACAAAAAGGAACTTTATTCCATCAGTTCTTATCCTGATGTTTTCACCACTACATTATTTATGCATATATATCATATAAGAGATAAATAAAGTAAAATAACTCACCAAAATTGAGTAATGTTAAGGTTAGTGCATGCTCTCAATAATTAAAACTTAAATTTGGGGACATTTGAAGGGAAAAAGAGGCAGTTTTAAAGAACATCCTCTCCTCACTCCTTTGGTGTCTTTATTTCTGTTATACAGTAGTCCTCCTCCATCTGAAGTTTTGTTTTCTGCAGTTTCAGTAACCTGTGGTCAACCACAGTCCAAAAATACTACTATAGTCTAGTAAATGATTAAGATATTTTTGAGAGAGGGCTCAGTAGCTCAGTGGTAGAGTGCTTGCCTAACATTCCCAAGGCCCTTGATTGGGTCCCCAGCACTGTGGGGGGGAAAAAAGATATTTTGAAGCTGGATGTGGTGGTGCACGCTTATAATGCCAGCATTTGGGGGACTGAGAGAGGAGGACATGGGTTTGCAGCCAGTCTCAGCTACTTAGTGAGGCCCTAGGCAACTCAGACTGTTTCAAAATAAAGAATAAAGCCGGGCATGGTGGCACATGCTTGTAATCCCAGTGTTTGGGAGGCTGAGACAGGAGGATCCCACAGGTTTGAAGCCAGCCTTAGCTACTTAGGCTCTCAGCAACTTAATGAGACCCTGTTTCCAAATAAAGTATAAAATAGGTCTGGGAGTGTATCCCAGAGGCAGAAGGCCCCTGGCTTCCATCCCCAGTACCACAAAAATATTAAATTAAAAAAAGAAAAAGAATATATGTAGGGTTCGATACCATCAATGATTTCAGGCACCTGCTTAGGGTCTTAGAACATATCTCCAAGATTAAGTGGGAGACTACTGTATTCATGTAATTCTATTGCAGTTTTTAATTTGATGAAGTTATCATACTCTCCAATGTCTGGGCACAGCAAAAGACCTTTTTTTGGAGGGGGGATACTGGGAATTGAACCCAGGGGCATTTTACCTCTGAGCTATGTTTTTTATTCTTTATTTTGAAACAGGGTCTCACTGAGTTGTGGTGGGCCTCACTAAGAAGCTGAGGCTGGCATTTGAATTCAAGTTCCTGTTGCTCCAAAACCTTGTCAGCATTTGGAGTGTGTGTGTGTGTGTGTGTGTGTGTGTGTGTGTGTGTGTGTGTTGCTAGGTATTGAACCCAGAGGCATTCACCTCTGAACTACACCCCAACCCTATTTTTTATTCTTTATTTTTAAACAGGTCTCACCAAGTTGTAGAGGGCCTCACTAAGCAGCTGAGGATGGCTATGAACCTGTGATTCTCCTGTCTCAACCTCCCAAGTCCTAGGATTAAAAGTGTGTGCCGACTTCCGGGAAGATGGCAACTGAGAAAAGCAGCATTTACGAGTCGTGCTAACACTTGATCTCTATTACTACAAAATCAGTGCTCTTCATGGACAGAAAACACTATTAGCAAGAGAAATAAAAAATGTAAACACAAGGAACAGAGAAAAAGAAGACTAGAAGAACAACCAGAGATGAGAAAAGAAACCAGCTTGCATTGCGGAGCCACTCCGGTGCCATCATGCCTCACAGCACCAGGCTCCAGAGAGGAAAGGTAAACAAGGAGCTGAAGTGAACAACTGCAGATCATTCGGATGTAATTCAGCAGTTCTTTCAGTACAAAGAACATCTAAAACTCCCAGTGGCCAAGCTCATCACGCCTTCCAGGGACTCAGAATGGAGCTCAAAACCAGAAAAGAAATATGCCAGCCTCATGGCCAAGGGTGTGGCAGTGGCGCCATATTGCCAGTAGCTCCAGAATCATGGCCAAGGGCGTGGCAGCAGCACCATATTGCCAGCTGCAGTGGCTAGTTCACCACGCCTGCGACGGCTCCAGATCAGTGCGCACAATAACTGTAAGTGAAATTGCAGCCCCTACAGGAGAAATCCCAGCACTGTACCCCCAGGGACTTGCGTAGCTTTGATAATCTCCCTGGATCTGAGACTTTACGATACAACCCAGCAAAGGAGTAGTGACGGCTGAGATTACAACAAACTAGAGATCCAGAGCACCCTAAGTGAAGTTGTGGTGACCTGGGGAAGAACCCAGAGAAAGCACAAACTTCTGAAATCATGGGAAAGAGGAACAACAATAGAGCAATGAATGCCCACAACCCCATAATCTCAGAACCTGATAACACAGGAATTCAGAGATCTCCAGAAGATCAAATCAGGAATATAACTGTAGAAATAATACTAAGCTTTTGAAAAGAATTTAGAGAGAGTCTAAAAGAAATAAAGGATTCAATCATTGAATTAAAGGCATCAATTCAAACTATAAACAATTGATTAGACCACATGGAGAATAGAATCTCACTCCTAGAAGATGATCACTCCAAAAATGAATGCATAATTTATAACTTAGAAAAAAAATCAGACAGCAGGAATCTGACATTGAAGAAATATGGGCCCATTTTAAGAGAGCTAACCTAAGAATAATTGGAATAGAGGAGGGAAAAGAAGGTGAAACCAAAGGGATCAATAATCTCTTCAAAGAAATAATAGCAGAAAATTTCCCAAACATAGAGCAAGAGGTTGATACACAGGTCTAGGAAACTTATAGAACTCCCTTTAGACAGGATCAGAGAAGAGGTTCCCCACGCCACATAATTGTCAAAATGACCAATGTGGAAGCCAAGCAGAGAATCTTAAAGGCAACAAAAACAAAAGGCCAAGTGACATTCAGAGGCAAACGAATTAGAATCACTCCAGACTTCCCAAACCAAGTCATGAGAGCCAAAAGGGCTTGGAGTAACATATTCCAAATTCTGAAAGAAAACAACTTCCAGCCAAAAATTTCCTACCCAGCAAAACTATCTATTAAATTAGATGGGGAAATAAGAAGCTTCCATGACAAACAGAAACGAAAGGAATTTATGTCTTTAAAACCAGCGCTAGAGAAAATACTCAAAGAGATTAACTACAAAGAAGAAATAGGTAATACACACCAGAACCAGAGAAACAAGATTTTCCATCCAGCAGACAACTAAGCAAAGAAAAATACACAGTATATCAAACAGAAAATCTTAACATGTTAGAAATTAAAATTTATCAATAATCACACTGAATGCAAATGGCCTCAATTCCCCAATAAGACATAAAGTGGCAAATGGATTAAAAACCAGAATCCATCCATTTGCTGCTTACAAGAAACAAACTTTACAAGTAAAGATAATAACAAACTCAAGGTAAAGGGCTGGAGCAAGGTGATTCATGATATGTAGCCATCCTAACAAATGTGAAGTAGCATTTCACTATAGTTTTTATTTGTATTTCCTTAATGATTAGTTATGATAATGATGAGTGATATTCATGTGTTTATTGGTCATATAAAAATCTTTGGAGATTCATTATCTATTTTAGTCCTTTTCCTATTTCCTATTGTATTGTTTGCTTTTATTGTTGCTAATTTTAAGGATTTAGAATATTAATATACCTTCAAATATAGCATTTGGAAATATTTTAACCCATTCTATCAGTAACTTTTAATTCTGTTTACATTGTCTATGGATGTATAATATTTTTCTATTTTTTATGAAGTTTGTTTATTCTTTTGTTGCCTGTGCCTTTGGAATCATATCCAAGAAATCACTGCCAATTTCAATGATGTGAAGTTTTATGACCCTGGTTTTCTTCTAAAAGTTTATAGTCTTAAGATTTACATTTAGGCCACTTATCTATTTTGAGTTAATATTTGTATATGGTGTTGGGTAAGGGCCCAATTTTATTCTTTTTCATGTAGTTATTATTTTTCAATAGTATTTAGTGAAAAGATTATTAATTCCTTCAACAAATATTCTTGGAAACCTTGTCAAAAATAACTTGACCATATATGGAAGAAAAAAGAAACATATCAAAGTTAATCAGGAAACCAAGCATGGGAAGGAGGGAGGGGTAGGGAAGGGTTAGGGGTTGGGTAGGGGCTGCTTGGGTGATGTGTGCGTGTATATCTCAAGTTTTTTTTTTATCCCATTAAGATGTATGACTACAATGCACCAATAAAAATTTATTTAACAGAAAAATACAATAAAATAAAAAAATACAGAGAACAATGAAAAAAAAAAGTGTGTGTGACCACACCCCACTGTGTTTTGGATTTTGGCCATTCAAATAGGTGTATAGTACTATCATAGTGTTGATTTAATTGGAAAGGCCCTAATGACCCATGACGTTGAGCATCTTCTCATATGCTTACCTGCTATCTATATATCTTCTTTGATGAGATGTCTGCTTTTGCCGTGTGTGTGTGTGTGTATGTGTGTGTGTGTTGCTAGGGATTGAACCCAGGGGCATTTTACCTCCAAGCTACACCCCTGTGCCCTATATTTTATTTTTATTTATTTATTTTTGTGTGTATAGCACTGGGAATTGAACTCAAGGGCATTCTACCTCTGAGCTCCACCCCAGCCCAATTTTTTATTCCTTATTTTGAAAAAGGGGTCTCACTAAGTTTTGCAGGGCCTCACAAGTTGCTGAGGCTGGCTGGCCATGAACCTGTGATCCTCCTGACTCAGCTTCCCAAGTACTGGGATTACAAGTGTGCACCACCATGCCCAGCATTTATTTTTAGTTTGAAACAGTCTTGCTAGGTTGATGAGAATCTCACTACTCACTGAGGTTGTCCTTAGCCCTGCCATCCTCCTGTCTCGGTGTGCACCACCATGCCTGGCTTGCCAATTTTCTAATTAGGTTGTTTATTTTCTTGTTAAATTTTACAAGCATGCACCACCATGTCCAGCTCCTATTTTATTTTTATTATTTATTTATTTTTACTTATTTATTGTACTGGGGGTGGAACCCAGGGGCTCTTCTACCTCCGGGCTATACTCCCAGACCTATTTTTTATACTTTATTTGGAAACAGGGTCTCACTAAGTTGCTGAGAGCCTCACTAAGTTGCTGAGGCTGGCTTCGAACCTGTGTGATCCTCCTGTCTCAGCCTCCCAAGCTCTGGGATTACAAGCTTATTTTTTATTTTGAAACAGGTTCCAGCTAAGTTGGGGAGGGCTTTGCAAAGTTGCTAAGGCTGGCCACTAACCTGTGATTCTCCTGTCACAGCTTCCCAAGTAGTAGGATGACAGGGGTGCACCACCACACGCGGCTGGGAGAATCTTATTCTTAAATGGAGACAGGAGTATAGGCTCAAGGTTTAAACTGGTGACTATTGAAGGAAAAGGAACACACACCATGTGCTTGAGATAAATGTCAGGAAGACCTTTCCCAGCAACATTCACTGTTTAATACAAGAAAGCATGGAACCATACAAACAGATCTGACAGCTGCTTACCCAAAGTAACCAAGGCCTTCATTTCAATGCACTTACATGCTCAAATATATGTGGGATCACCATGCTGGGCACATTTGGAATCAGGTGTAAACATTTTTACCAAGTGCACATGGCACAGGTGCAGTGATGACTCTGGAACATCGCTTATGAACATATTAATTTCAAACCTCCAGTACTTAAACTGTTTACCCTTTGATTACTGATACTCTGACTCTGTCTGTGGGCTAGCCACCTTGCTGTGTAAATCCATGCAATACATCTTACTAATTCTGTGTTTGATTTCTATCCTGCATAGGCTAAAAAACCCACTGAGTTGGTAACAAAGGTACATACTATTTCCATCTCTCTTTTTTTTTTTTATTTTTGTGGTACCAGGGGTGAAACCCAGGGGCTTTCTACCTCCGGGCTATACTCCCAGACCTATTTTATACTTTATTTGGAAACAGGGTCTCACTAAGTTGCTGAGAGCCTCACTAAGTAGCTGAGGCTGGCTTTGAACCTGTGCGATCCTCCTGTCTCAACCTTCCAAGCGCAGGGATTACAAGTGTGCGCCACCACGCCCGGCTCACCTCTATTTTTATTGTATAAGGTGAGCAATTTATAATCATTGATTAGAGGTTGAAGTTTGTTTTTGTTAAGATAATTGAAGAATATTAAACTGTTGCAGGAAAGCCGAGTAATCCCATTCTTGGGAAGCCGAGACAGGAAGATCTGAGTTCACCAACAGCTTCAGCTAGTTAGTGAGGCCCTCTGCAACTTAATGAGACCCTGTTTCAAAATGAATAAAAATTAGGACTGAGGGTGTTTCTTGGAGGTAGAATGTTCTGGGTTCCATCCTAAGTACCACAAAAACAAACAAACAAACAAACAAACAAACAAACAAACTGTTGCAGGAGACTCAGTCTCCCCCTCTTCATTTTCCCCCTGATTTTCCCCCTGATTCTGGAGACAGGATTCCCAGAGGCTAAAATCAGGGACAGTAATTCTTTATTTACCAGTAAATAGCTCAGTTGACAGATCTGTGGAACTGAGGCTTCAACAGAGGGCTCACATGATTCTTATACCCTCCATCTCTCGCTTTGGAGAAGGAAGGAGTAAGCTTGAAATTTATTATTGAAATTTATTATACCTAGCAAGGCGCTTAAGTTACATATCATCTCTCAGCAATCTCGTCTTTTTTTTTTTTTTTGGTGGAACTGGGAGTGGAACCCAGAGGCCTTCTATCTCTAGGCTATACTCCCAGACCTGTTTTATGTTTTATTTGGAAACAGGGTCTCACTAAGTTGCTGAGAGCCTCACTAAGTAGCTAAGGCTGCCTTTGAACCTGTGCGATCCTCCTGTCTCAGCCTCCCAAGCGCGGGGATTACAAGCAGCAGCTCTAGTCTTTTAACTGGCTCTCTCTTGCTCTCTTGTTTACATTAGGGAGAACTCCTGGATCCTGACCCTGGGTCGCCTAAGAAACAGCTCCCTTATCTTTCAGAAGTGTCTGCACATCTGCTTTTGGGCAACTAGGGGGAGGGGTTGAGGAACTCTTACTCTTTCCCATCTGAGATCTAAACTCCTAACATATTTCTCAGGCTCTGATTGGATTTCCTACCTCAAAACTAGGGAAGCATATATATCAATATAGATATGCATACAAAGTAGCATAAGTAAACTGGGCTGGGTAGTGCAAACCTCTCACTGAGTTGCAAAGGGCCTCACAAAGTAGTTGAGGCTGTCCGTGAACCGCGATCCTACAGGCTCATCCTCCCAAATGCTGGGATTACAAGCATGCACCATGCCCGTCTTGTTTTTGTTCTTATTAGTAAGAAAAAAAAAAACCCTAGGCATGGTGGCACATACTTCTAATCCCAGTATTTGGGAGGCTGAGACAGGAGGATCTCGGGTTTGCTTCCAGCCTCAGCTACTTAGGCCCTGTTTCAAAATAAAGAATAAAAAACCGGGCTGGGGTGTATGTCGGAAGTAGGATGCCCCTTGATTCCATCCCCAGATCCACGAAAAAAGTAAAAAAAAAAAAAAAAAAAGAGTATGTTTTGACATGAGTACTAATTAAGTAAAAGTAGCTAGTATTCAATGACATCCACAACATATCCATACACAGGGACAGTCCCCAGTTTACATGGTTCCACTTCACAATTTGTTGCTGGGCGTGGTGAAGCACGCTTGTAATCCCAGTGCTTGCGAGGTTGAGACGGGGGGGATCACAGGTTCACGGCTAAACTCAGCTACTTAGGACGTATAGCTCAGAGGTAGAATGCCCCTGGGTTCCATCCCCAGTACCACACACATACACACACACAAACTGTTGATTTTATGGTGGTGCAGGAGTAATATGCAAGCCGGGTGAGGTGGTGCACACATGTAATCCCAGTATTTAGGAGGTGAGATTGGAAGATTCCAGGTTTGAGGCCAGGAAGGAATTTAACAAGACCCTATTAAAAAGAGAGAGCGAGAGCGAGCTGGAATGTAGCTCAGAGGCAGAATGCCTCTAGTTCAATATCTAGTACAAAAAAAAAAAAAGTGCTGTGCATTTGGTAGAAACCATACTTCAAATTCATCTTTCCTGCCTCGTGATAAAGTGCTCTGTTGCTCCTGAAATGCTGAGCAGTGACAGCAGCAGCTGCCCTCAGTTGCCTTGTGGCCACAGTGAGCACTGCTATTTTTAATTTTTAATTTATTTTTATTTTTAATTTATTATTTATTTTTTGTTTTTTGCAGATCTGGGGATGGAACCCAGGGGCATTCGACCTCTGAGCTACACCCCCTGCCCTATTTTATATTCTATATTTTGGAACTAAGTTGCGGAGAGCCTAAGTGGCTGAGTGCCACTCTGAAGGCCAGGGCTGTGCCCCACTGCCGCTCTGTGCTAGATCCTTTGCTGTTCCTCAGCCCCCAGGACGCCCTGGGAGGCTCCCTGGTCAGGCCGTTCCTCTCCCTCTCGGTCTGGCGCCTTTTGCTTGAACTTTCCGTCAGTGCTACAGCTGTGCTTGGTTCTTGGTTACCTTCCTTCTTTAATCTCTGGGCCAGTTTTCCTGCCTCTATACTGTGGCCTGTACTTTTTCATCCCATGTTGTTTGCCTTACCCATGGACACCCCCTTTAAATATTCTTTCCAAGCCTGGCACAGTGGTACTCACCTGTAATCTGAGTACTTGGGAGACTTAAACAGGAGGGTTGCAAGTTCAAGACCAGCCTTGGCAATTTAGCGAGACCTGGTTTCAAAATAAAAAATAAAATAGGTCTGGGAGTCTTGAACCCCTGGGGTTGAAGAAAGCCTGTAATTCCAGAACTTGGGAGGCTAAGACAGGAGGCGCTCAGGCTTGAGGCCAGTACACAGTAATTTATATGCTGTTTCAACATAAAAGCAAAATAGGAGCCGGGCATGGTGGCTCACGCTTATAATCCCAGCATTTGGGAGGCTGAAACAGGAGAATCGCGGTTCGAGGACAGCCTCAGCTACTTAATGTGCTCTCCCCACAACTTAATGAGACCCTGTTTCAAAATAAAGAATGAAAAAATAGGGCAGGAGGTGTACCTTGGAGGTCAAATGCCCCTGGGTTCTATCCCCAGACCTGCAAAAAAAACCCATAAAAATTAAAAAAAAAAAAAGTAAAATAGGGAGCCGGGAGTGGTGGTGCATACTTGTAATCCCAACATTCAGGAGACTGAGACCAGAGTATCGCAGTTTGCAAACGGCCTCAGCTACTGAGGCCCTTTGCAACTCAGTGAGACCCTGTTTCAAAATAAAGAATAAAAAAATAGGGCTGGGGGTGTAGGTTGGAGGTAGAATGCCCCTGGGTTCCATCCCCAGTATTTCAATCAATCAATCAATCAATCAGTGAATAAAATAGGGGCTAGGGGTGTAGCTCAGAGGTAGAGCTTGCATGGGTTCAATCCCCAGGACTACTAAATAGATTAATTAATTAAATAATTAAAAATAGGTCTGGGTGTGTAGCTGAAGGTAGAATGCCCCTGTGTCAATCTCCATTTATATATACGTGGGGGGGGGGAGAGAGGAAAGAGAGAGAGAAAAAGAGAGAGAGAGAGAGAGAGAGAGAGAGAGAGAGAGAGAGAGAGAAAGAGAGAGAGAGAGAGAGAGGAGGATACATAGTTACATTTTTGTATATACAATATATTCCTTTGTATATATTATATGTATTGTAGTGTATACAATATGACAATATGTAGTAGTATAGTATATATAGTTCTACGCTTTATACTACATATAGTTTGATCTCTATGTGTTTATATAATTTCTGTGATTTTTCTTGCTATTGATTTTTTTTTTTTTTTCGGTACTAGGGTTGGAATCCAGGAGCATTCTACCTCCGAGCTATACCCCCAGCCCTATTTTTTATTCTTTATTTTTGAAACAAGATCTCACTGAATTGCACCCCAGCCCTATTTATTCTTTATTTATATTTATTTATTTACTTATTTATTTACTGAGTGGTACTGGGGTTCCTGGAAACCCTTGTACCTCCGGGCTACACTCCCAGACCTATTTTTATACTTTTTATTTGGAAACAGGGTCTCTTAATCCAGCATGGCTGGCTTCGAATCTGAGCGATCCTCCTGTCTCTGCCTCCCAAGTGCAGGGATTACAAGTGTGTGCCACCATGCTCGGCTTATTTATTATTTATTTTGTGAGTCTGGGAATGGAACCCAGGAGCATTCGACCTCCAAGCTACAGCCCCTGCCCTATTTTTTATTCTTTATTTTTTGAAACAGGGTCTCACTAAGTTATGAAGTACCTCACTAAGTAGCTGAGGCTGTCCATGAACCACGATCTTCCAGTCTCAGACTCCCAAATGCTGGGATGACAAGTGTGCACCACCATACCTGGGTATTTATTTATTTATTTATTTATTTACTTATTTATTTATTTTTGTGGTACTGGGGGTGGAACCCAGGGGTTTTTCTACCTCCAGGTTACACTCCCAGATCTATTTTATATTTTATTTGGAAACGGTCTCACTAAGTTGCTGAGAGCCTCACTCAGTAGCTGAGGCTGGCTTCAAACCTGTGCGATCCTCCTGTTTCAGCCTCCTAAGTGCAGGGATTACAAGCTGCGCCACCATGCCCGGCTTTTTTAATTTTTGAAACAGGGTCTTACTGAGTTGCGGAGGGCTAGGCTGGCCGTGAACCTGAAATCTTCTTGTTTCAGCCTTCCAAGTACTGGGATTACAAGAGTGCACCACCATGCCTGGCTTCTTGCTATTGATTTCTAATTTTATTCTATTATAATGTGACAGGACACAAAGAATTATATAGATTTTTTTTGGCTAAAATATGGTTAATTTTGGAGAATGTTTCATGAACAACTGTGGAAAAAGTGCATTCATCTGGTTTGGGAATATCTATTCTGTGACTGTTAAGTCCACTTGATTTATACTTTTTTGTTGGCGTGTGTGGTACTGGGGATTGAACCTATGGGAGCTCTACCTCTGAGCCCTATTTTTCTTTTATTTTGAAACAGTATCTAAGTTGCTATGCACTGGCCTCAAGCCTGATAGCCTCCTGTCTCAGCCTCCCAAGTCTTGGAATTATAGGCCTTCTTCATTAAGCCTGGCTGCGGACACCTTTAAAGTAGCTTGGCTGAGCCGGGCGCAGTGGCGCACACTTGTAATCCCTGCACTTGGGAGGTGGAGACAGGAGGATCGCACAGGTTCAAAGCTAGCCATGCTGGCTTAAGAGACCCTGTTTCCAAATTTTAAAAAATGTATAAAATAAGTCTGGGAGTGTAGCCCGGAAGTAGAAGGGTTTCCAGGAACCCCAGTACCACCAGCAAATAAATAAATAAATAATAAGATAGCTTGGCTGAGAAGAGGGAGAAGATGAGGCTAGATAAAGGGAATATCTCTTTGGCAGGATAGAGGAGATTGCTTGCTTGCATTTAATTGTAAAAGAGGTTTAAGAGCCAGGGATGGTGATACAGTCCTGTAATTCTAGTACACTTGAAAGGCTAATACAGGAGGATGACAATTTTGAGCCCAGTCAGCAACACAGCAAAACTCTCAGCATCTGGGCACGGTGGCGCATGCTTATACGCCCAGTACTTGGGAGGCCGAGACAGGAGGATCATAGGCTCACAGCCAGTCTCAGCTACTTAGTGAGGCTCTCTGAAATTTAGTGAGACCCTGTTTCAAAATGAATAAAAACAGGGCTGGGGCTGGAGCTCGGAGGTGGAGTGCTCCTGGATTCAATCCCCAGTAGGGGAAAGAAAAAAAAAAAAAAAAAAGGCAGGGGGATTGGGCTCTAGCCCAGAGGTAGAGTGCCACTGGACCTGGACTTAATCCTCAGTACTAAAACAAAAACAAAAAAAGGAATCAAATCATGTTTAAATCTGAACTTAATGCCATTCCTTTGTTTATACTTCTTATTCTTTTTGTTTGTTTTTAGAAATATGAGAGTTTGCCGGGCATAGTGGTGCACACTTGTAATCCCAGTACTTGAGAGGCTGAGACAGTAGGATGCAGGTTTGTGGCCAGCCTCAGCTACTTGTGATGCCCCCCCACAACTTAGTGAGACCCTGTTTCAAAGTAAAGAATAAAATAGGGCTGGGAGTGTAGCTGGGAAGTAGAACACCCCTGGGTTCAATCCCCAGTACCGGGGAAAAAAAATATATGAGAGTTTAAATTAGGGAAAGATAGAGGACAAAACAGCCTCCCCACCCCGGGGGGTGGTTCCCTGGAAAGAAAGTGACCTATACTTTTTATTCTTTCAAAGTCATGCCCTGGAGCCTGGCTCATGCTTGTAATCTCAGTACGTGGGAGGCAGAGACAGAAGTACGACAGCTTTCAGGGCGGCCCTAGCAAGCAGTGAGAGTCTCATCAACTTAGTGAGACCCTGTTTCAAAATAAAAATAAAATTGGGCTGGAAGTGTAGCTTGAAGATAGAATGCCTTTGGGTCCAATCCCCAGTGCCAAAATAAATAAATAAATAAATAAATAAATAAAGTCAGATACTCAAGATGGACAATGACAGAAATGGATTAAAAATGGTCATTAATCCTTTTGCTCTATACTAAAAGCACCTGTTTTTATTTTTATTTTATTTTACTTAAAGGTACAAGTTTATAATCCCAGTACTTGGGAGGCATGAAACAGGTGAATTTCAGGTTAGAGCCTCAGCAATTTAAGGAGACTCAGCAAACTAGAGAGACCCTGTTTCAAAATGAACACAAAGGGCTGGCAGGGTAGTTGAGAGGCAGAATGCTCCTAGAGTAATACACACACACATACACACACACACACACACACACACACACACACACACACACACACACACACACTACAGACAGAGTATTCTTTAGTGGAAAGAACACTGAATTATAATCCAAGCAGAAGGGTATGTTAAACTGCCATTTATGGTCCAGGAGTTTGGCCAAATTAGTATAGCAGCTAAGACCTCTTTCTCATCTAGAAGGTGACTTAGAGAATTCTGGAAAGATTTTGTTTTTTGTTTAGGATGAAAAATCCCTTAGGGCGGGCGCGGTGGCACACGCTTGTAATCCCCGCACTTGGGTGCCGGAGACAGGAGGATCGCGTAGGTTCAAAGCCAGCCGCCGCGCTGGCTTAAGAGACACTGTTTCCAAAATTTAAAAAGTATAAAAATAGGTCTGGGAGCGTAGCCCAGAGATAGAAGGGTTTCCAGGAACCCCAGTACCACCAAAAAAAAAAAAAAAAAAAAAAAAAAAAAATCCCTTAACTCTCAACAGGTCGTGGTGGCACACATATGTAGTCCCAGCAACTCAGAAGGCTGAGGCAGGAGGATCACAAATTTGAGGCCAGCATGGGCCACTTAGTGAGACCCTGTCTCAAAATCCAAAGGGCTCGCTTGGAATCCCCGCGCTTGGGAGGCGGAGACAGGAGGATCGCGCAGGTTCGAAGCCAGCCGCGCTGGTTTAAGAGACCCTGTTTCCAAATAAAAATATAAAAATAGGTCTGGGAGCATAACCCGGAGGTAGAAGGGTTTCCAGGAACCCCAGTACCACAAAATAAATAAATAAATAAATAAATAAATAAATAAATAAAAATAAATCAAAAGGGCTCAGTGGCAGACTGTCCACGGGTTCAATCTTTAGTCCTGCTAAATAAGTAAACAAAAAATAAAAAACAGCTCTCGAAGGTGACTAAGCTCTGTCTCGCCACAGACAGCGACCTTGTCCTCTCACTTGTCCCGGAAGGTGTGTCTTTGTGCCAGCTGTCAGCGTGCAGATTTCACGGGATAAGCCTAGGGGGTAAGCGTATGACCACTGGGATGCTGTGGCTCCGCCATCCTGAGCACGATGGGGTCATAAGGAGAAGGGTCAGGAGGGAGCCGGGCAGAAGGCACTGCCGCGCAGCTGTCCGGCTCCTGAAATGGTGGACGTCGGGTTGGGAAGGCTGACGAGGATCCCAGGTTCTCAGCCAGCCTCAGCCTGGCTAATATGCCTTCTTCTAATCCAAGATGATACACATTTAAAAGACCATTAGCAAGATCCTGTCTCAAAATAAAAAGGGCTCAGTGGTAGAGTGCCCATGGGTTTCATTTTTAGTCCTGCTAAATAAGTAAAAAAAATGCAGAGCTGCTTTCCGAGGTGACTAAGCTCTGTCACAGAGTCCTTGTCTCGTCACTACCCAATGGCGCATGCCCTCTGAGACTAAATTTATGTATATATCAAATAATGGACCATGTACTTCCTTTTATTTATTTGTGTGGTACTGGTGATTGAACCCAGGGGCATTCTACCTCTGAGTTACACACCAGCCGGATTTTTTTTTTTTTTTTTTTTTTTTTTTGTGGGTCTGGGGATGGAACTTAGGGGCATTCAACCTCCGAGCTACACCCCCAGCCCTATTTTTTATTTTTATTTTGAAACAGGGTCTTACTGAGTTGCAAAGGGCCTCACTAAGTAGTCCGTGAATCCTCCTGCCTCGGCCTCCCAAATGCTTTTATTTTAATTTTGAAACAGGGCCTCACTGGCTTGATGAGTCTTACTATTTGCTGAGGTTGTCTCAAACCTGTGATCCTTTTGTGTCAGCCTCCTAAGTGACTGGGATTTTAGTAATGCACCATCAGCCCTGGCTTGCACTACTGTTTTTTTTTTTTTTTTTTTTTTGGTGTGTGTGGTACTGGGGATTGATTGCAGGAAGTTCTACCTCTGAGCCCCCCCCAGCCCTGTGTGTGTGTGTGTGTGTGTGTGTGTGTGTGTGTGTGTCTATGTGCTTGCTTGCGTGGCATTTGGAATTGAACCCAGGGACATTCTTCCTCTGAGCTACCCCCCTAGCCCTATTTTTTAGTTTTCTTATTTTATATTTGGAAACAGGGTCTCAGTTTCCTCATTAAGTAGATGAGGTTGTCTGCGAACTGTCTGCGAACTGGGATCCTCCAGTCTCTGCCTCCCAAATGCTGGGATTACAAGGGTAATCCCACCATGTGCCACCATGCCCAGCTATTCTTTTATTTTGAAACGGGGTCTCATTAAATTGTGGAGGGTTTCACTAAGGTGCTGAGGCTGGTTGCGAACCTGCGATCCTCGTCAGCCTCCTAAGTACTAGATTACAAGTGTGTGCCACTACACCTGGCCTTTTTATTTGAAACAGTCTCACGAGGTTGCTGAGGGCTTTACTAAATTGCCGAGGCTGCCTTCAGAGCTGTGATCCTCCTGTCTCAGTCTCCCAAATACTGGGATTATAGTCGAGTGCCACCACTCATGAGCAATTTTTTATAATAATGACCACAATACTGCTGTGACGTCCAGGGTGATGGCGACAGAGACGACAACAAGGATGATAAAATGAAGACAGCGGCCTCTTATAGAATATGGTAGACAACCCGACTCACACATGTGCAAAATACTAGTAATAACACCCACAGACTTGGATTTAACTTATGTTCATCAGTTGTGTGAACTTGAAGGAATCAAAGCCAGTTCAAAGTTAAGGTTTTATAAAAATTTATTTGTAGCCGGGCGTGGTGGTGCACGCTTGTAATCCCCACGCTTGGGAGGCTGAGACAGGAGGATTGCACAGGTTCGAAGACAGCCTCAGCTACTCAGTGAGGCTCTCAGCAACTTAGTGAGACCCTGTTTGTATTTAAAAAAAAAAAAAGGTCTGGGAGTATAGCCCGGAGGTAGAAAGCCTCTGGGTTCCATCCCCAATCCCACCAAAAAAAAAAAAAAAAAAAAAATTATTTGTAAAACAGAAAGATGGACCTATTAGAGAAAGTTCAAACAACCAAGAGCCTAGTGCAGCGGTACGCCTGTAATCCGAGTATTGGAGAGGCTGAAACAGGAACATTTCAAATTCAAGGCCAGCCTCAGCAAGTCTGTAAGACCCTCATCAACTTAATGAGGCCCACTTTCAAAATAAAAATAAATAAAATAGGGCTGGGGGTGTAGTTCATAGGTACAAAATCCCTGGGTTCTATTCTCCTGTAAACACTCACTCACACCCCAAACCAAACCAAATATAACTCTAGAAATGTCTTGCTTAGTTCAATAATAAGAGTATCTGTTCTCTGTCCCTGAGCAAGGTTAGCAGCGAGGCCCTCCGCCTGTGGCTCATCAGCCGCGCTGCCCTCCGGGGCTGGGCTGTGGCGCAGAGCGGGTCCCGGGCGCCCCTCCCCTCCTCCTCCTGCCTTCCCTTCCCCCGGGGCTGCCGCGAGCGTCTTCCGGTGGCGTCAGTGGGGCGGGGCCTGGCGGGCGGGGAAGGGCGGGGCCTGGCGGGCGGGGAAGGGCGGGGCCTGGCGGGCGGGTCGGGAGGGGCGGGGCCTGGCGGGCGGGGAGGGGCGGGGCCTGGCGGGCGGGTCGGGAGGGGCGGGTCAGGCGGGCGGGCCGGGGCCGGGCGGGGGCGGGGCCTGGCGGGCGGCGGCGGCGGGCGGCGCGGTGAGCTGCGGCCTGGGTCCCGCCCGCCGCCCCGCAGGGTCCGGCTCGTCCCGCGCGGGCGGCCCGGTCGCGGAGCTGCGGCTCAAGATGGCCGAGGGCGACGACGGCGCGCGGGCGGGCGGCGGCCCGGCCTTCGAGGGCTCGGAGGCGGCTGAGCTGGCCTGCCCGGCCGAGCGCAGCGGCCACGTCGCCGTCAGCGATGGCCGCCGCATGTTCGTCTGGGGCGGCTACAAGGTCAGTGCCCGGGGCGCAGGAGCGGCGGGAGGGGGAGCGCGGTGGGGACGGCGGCGTTGGACGCGGCGTTGGTGGGGGCGGCGAGCTACGAGGGCACCCCCGCCCCCCCCTCCCCGCCGCCGCCGCCCAGCCCCCGGCCCCTCATCCTCCTCCTCCCCTTACCCCTCCTCTCCCCGCCCCCTTTCGCCCCCCTCCCCCCGGCCCCCTCCCCCTTTCGTTCCATCCTCCCCCTCCCCGGCCCCCTCCCCCGCCCCCTTTTGTTCCATCCCCCTCCCTCGCCCCCTTTCGCCCCCCCCCGTCCTCCTCCCCCTCCCCCCCCGGCCCCGCAGCCGCCCGCCGCGCCTCCGCAGAGGCCCGCAACACTATTGTTTGAACACTGGGCCGTTTCCCCTCTGGTTCCAATCGAGAAAGGGTGGAAGTGTTTCAGAAGCAACCTCCATCGAGGAAATGAGTGGAAAACCTCCACCGCTCCCGAGTCCCCGCCGCCCCGCGGGTCCCGCCCCGGCCTTAGACCGCGCTCACGCGCCCTCCTGAACCTTCGCTATTAGAACTTTGCAGTAAAACCCTACGTTCTAGAATTGGCCCGTTTGTTGGGGGTGGTGGTGACCTACAGAATTCTTTATGGGTCTTAAAAACGGTCGGAGAAGGACTTGTTTGCACGTGTGAGACCCTGGGTTCAAACCCCAATACGCAGCAGGGAGCAGGAGTAGGGCAGGACCGAGGAGAGAGCCCGGGTTGGATTCCTAGCACGGGGGTGGGGCGGGACCTCGCTCTTCCCAATGGCTTACAGTCTGGCTCACTACACCTGTGCCTTGGATGGCTTGCTTTGTGACTCTAGTTACGATTTGCCATATGATAAACCTGTGGTGGACGTGCTCACCTGTAATGCCAGTACTTGGAAAGAAACAAGAAGAGCGCAGGTTCAGGGACAGCCTCAGTAGCTGGGAGGTAGAATGCTCCTGGGTTCAATTCCCAGCACTACAAAATTTACCTTATGGTAGGTACACCTGACCTGATCATAGTTGACAGTTTTTGAGACTTTTTTTTGGGTGTGGCACTGGAGATTGAACCCAGGGGCATCCTATCTCCCAGCTACACCCCTAGCCCTATTTTTTTTTTTTTTTTTTTTTTTTTGCGGGTCTGGGGATGGAACCCAGGGGCATTCAACCTCAGAGCAACACTCCCTGTCCTATTTTTTATTCTTTATTTTGAATCAGGGTCTCACTAAGTAGTTGAGGTTGTCTGTGAACCGAGATCCTCTGGTCTCGGTCTCCCGAATGCTGGGTTTACAAGCCAGCTCCTATTTTTAAATTTTTATCTTGAAACAGGCTGGCTAGATTGGTGAGAGCCTCTGCTTGCTGAGACTGCCCTTGAACAATGATTCCCCATCTCGACTTCCCAAGTGCCGGGTACAACCATGTGCCACCACACCTGGCAGGAAAGCTCTTAAAAATATTTTCTCCTGATGGTTTCATCTGGCTCGACCACAAAAGTGATTTTTCCTGATCCTCATTAATCTTCCATGTTTTCCCCAGGCTCCCATGAAATAGGTGTGGAGAAAGTTGGGGTATGGAATTGCAAAGAGTATGTAGTGACCATTATTAAGATGTAAATAGTTCTCTTGGAAGAAAACAAACCTGTTGGTCAATGAGACCTGACCTTTTATTTCCATAATTCTATTTGTAAAAATTTAGCATCAAGAGAGTAAGACTTTTCTTTGGAGTGTGGGGAGGGGGGAGAGTTGTCGGGGGGAAGATTTCTGATGGTGGGTTTATGAGGGCCTGATATCTAGGGCTGACAGGCACACTCACTCTAACCCCAGTATATGGGAGGCTGAGACAAGAGGATCAAAGGTTCATGGACAGCCTGTGCAAGTAGTGAGACTCATCAACATAATGAGACCTAGTTTCAAAATAAATTAATGCATAAATAAAGTGGCTCCAGAAATGCCATTCTCCATAATTCTGAGTAGGCACCGGGAGCCCTTGGAGATTGTTTCAAAGGTAATAAACTTTGGCTTCCTTAAAACACCCACTGGCTTCTAGCCTTTCCTTTCAACCTCATCAGTGGCTGAGGAGAAAGAACCGCTTACATGACTGCTCTGTTGCTCTGTTTAACACTCAGGTTTATTGAACTCTGACACCTATTTTCAGAGCGGTGAAGTTGTGTACCGTCTGTTGACACTGTTTAGAAAGTGCAGGGGAGGATTGAAGGCTGCAAACGTGAGACATTTGTCAAAATTCAGGAAGGATTAAGAGACCCTGTTTCTAACCTGCTAAGAAACCGCTAAAAATCCTGTTTTCTTATAATCCCAACTACTTTTTGCTGTGAGAATTAAATAAAGCAATTCATGGACAGCATTCAGTTTTGGTGGTCTGTGTTAGGAGTTAATACCTGAAGGGAAGTGGAGCAGAACAAGGAACTTAAGGGTTCTGTATACGGACTTTATTAATATATTTGCAGTTCTGCTCTATATCTTTTTGTCAGAGAACAAGGAGTAAAAGCAAAGCGTAGCCAGATGTTGGCATGGGTCGGGCACTTCAGTAGTCTGCTGGTCACAGCATAGGTAATCTCTCTTGGAGTCATGAGACTGAAATTCAGTATGTGGTCTGTTCAGGATAGAGCAGCCCTGATGTTTCCCAGAGGTCTCTTCATACCTTGAACAATTGCAGCTGCTGTGTTAAAAATTTGAATTAAGGGCCAGGCGTGGTGGTGCACACTTGTAATCCCTGCGCTTGGGAGGCGGAGACAGGATCTTGCAGGTTCGAAGCCAGCCGCACTGGCTTAAGAGACCCTGTTTCTAAATAAAAAAGTATAAAATAGGTCTGGGAGTGTAGCCCGGAGGTAGAAGGGTTTCCAAGAACCCCAGTACCACCCCCCCAAAAATTTTTTTTTAATTAAGTTGGCCATGGTGTCACACATTTGTAACCCCAATACTTGAGAGGCTGAGACAGAGGATCTCAGGTTCAAGGACAGCCTCAGTAAGTAGTGAGACTCTCATCAACCTAGCAGGACATAGTTTCAAAAATAAAATAGGAGGCGGGCGTGGTGAGGCACGCTTGAAATCCAGTACTTAGGAGGCTGAGATAGTTTGTAGAGTGAGCCCAGGAGCCTTCTACCTCTGAGCTATACTTCCTGCCCTGTTTTTATTCTTTATTTTGAAACAGGCTCTCCCTAAGTTGTGGAGGGCCTCCCTAAGTAGCTGAGGCTGGCTGAGAACCTGTGATCCTCCTCTCTTGGTCTCCCAAGTACTGAGACTACAAGCGTGCACCACCACTCCAGGCATACTTCATTACTAATTTCATAATTAGTGTCTCAAGTAAGACAGATGAAAATATACAATGATGCCTCCTCAAAATATCAACTACTTACATTTTCAATTTTTTTATTCTTCCTAGAGTAATCAAGTCAGAGGATTATATGACTTTTATCTGCCTAGAGAAGAATTATGGATCTACAACATGGAGACTGGAAGATGGTAACTGGATACAGTGGGGTGTATTTGTTAAACTTCAAATCAGGTTAACAAAGTAAAAAAGGCTGAAATTTCATTTTAATGGATGAGATACTTAAAGATGCTATGCTCTATATATTTCCAAATCAGTGTTCTAGTTTAACTTAGTTGCTTAGCTTAGTTTTCATTTTTGTTTAAGATATGTCTTAGTTACTTTTTTTGTTTTCAGAAACAGTTACTTTTTTTATGACCTTAGACTAAATTTCTATTCAGGGCTTTGTAAAGTACCAAGATCCTGGAATAAAAAGATAATAAAAGTTTCATTTTCTGTTCTAAGATATAACAGCTGGGTGTAGTCGTGCACGCCCATATCCCAGTACTCAGGAGCTAGGAGGATGGAAGGTTTGAGGCCAGCCTCAACATCAGAGCGAACCCAACCCTGCAAGACCAGGTTTCAAACAAAAAATAGGGCTGGGGGTGTAGCTTGGAGGTAGAATGCCTCTGGGTTCAATCTACAGTAAAACACACACACATGCACACGTGCGTGCACACACATGCTATAACTTTTTTTTTTTTTTTTTTTTTTTTTGCGGGTCTGGGGATGGAACCCAGGGGCATTTGACCTCCGAGCTACACCCCCTGCCCTATATTTTTTATTCTTTATTTTGAAACAGAGTCTCACTAAGTAGCTGAGGCTGTCCGGGAACCACGAACCTCCAGTATCAGCCTCCCGAATGCTGAGATTACAAGCATTTGCCACCATGCCTGGCTACTATAACTCTATTATATGGTATTTTAAGTTTGTTTAAATTGTCAGATTTTAGATGGCTTAGATTTGGGGGGGGGGGTGCTGGGAATTGAACTAAGGGCATCCTACCCACTAGCTATACTCCCAGCCCTATTTTTTATTTTGAAACAGTGTATCATTAAGTTGCAGAGGGCCTCACTAAATAGCTGAGGGTGGCAGCAAACCCAAGATCCTCTTGTCTCAGCCTCTCAAGTACTGGGATTACAAGCATGTGCTTGTAACTATGCCTGGCTTAGATGGTTTAGAATTTGATAAATTTTTTTCTGCGCAAATCTCTTTAAAGTAGTATGTTCTAGCTGAGTGTGGTGATGCACACCTGTAATCCCAGCACTTGGGAGGGTGAAACCGGAGGATCACAGGTTTGAGGACAGCCTCAGTTAGTTGAGGCTCATCAACCTAGTGAGACCTTGTTTCAAAATAAAACATAAAGCAGGGCTGGGGGTGTACCTTGAACATAGAAGGCCCCTGGGTTCCATCTCTAGTATACCACACACATGCATACACATACACATAAGCAGTGTGTTCCACCCTGGGGGTGTAGCCCAAGTGGTAGAGCACTTGCTTAGCATGTACAAGAAGGCCCTGGGTTGAATCCCCAGCACAGGAAAAAAAATAAAGTACTATGTTCTGTTTAGCAAAATGAGCTCGGCGTGGTGGCACATACTTGCAATCTCAGTATTTGGGAGGCTGAGGCAGGAGGATCTGGGTTCTTGGCCAGCCTCAGGTATTAGTGAGGCCCTCCACAACTTAGACCATTTCAAAATAAAGAATAAAAAAATAGGGCTGGGGGTGTAGCTCATATATAGAATGCCCCTGGGTTCAATCCCCAGTGCCACACAAAAAAAATAAACTTAGATTTTTCATTTTATAAAACTGAGGATAATGTAAAAGGATCTTTTGCCAGTCCCATGACAGTGACAAATCAAGATTATGTTGCTAGAATTAATGTGTTTCTCAAATACTGGGCTAGCCATGTTTGGAGGTTTATGAAGTAGTCTTCCTCAGTTTGTTTTTTGAGAACTTTGTGCTTTGCTGGGCGTGGTGGCGCATGCTTGTAATCCCCGCGCTTGGGAGGCTGAGACGTGAGGATCACATGGGTTCGAAGCCAGCCTCAGCTACTCAGTGAGGCTTCCAGCAACTTAGTGAGACCCTGTTTCCAAATAAAATATAAAAAAAGGTCTGGGAGTATAGCCCGGAGGTAGAAAGCCTCTGGGTTCCACCCCCAGTACCACCAAAAAAAAAAAAAAAAAAAAAGAACTTTGTGCTTTAATATTTTACTTATTATAGATCTCAGAACAAGAGTCATAGTCTCACTTGAGGGTTGAGGGTAACTCAGTGACAGAGTCCTTGCCTAGCATGCACAAGGCTGCCGGGTTCAATCCCTAGCATCGCCCAACAACCCCTTCCCATAGCAGTCTCACTAGATTTAAGAGTTCATCGAAAGCCAGGCATGGTGGTACACCTTTGTAATCCCAGTACTTGGGAGGCTGAGACAGGAGGATTGCAAGTTTGTGGCTAGCCTCAGCTACTTAGTGAGGTCCTCTGCAACCTAGACCCTTTTTCAAAATAAGATAATAGGGCTAGAGGTGTAGCTCAGAGGTAGAATGCCCTTGGGTTCCATCCTCAGTATAAAAAAAAAAGTTCATCTAAAAACTCAGGATTATTTCTGTATATAGGAAAATCTGTTTATATGAGCTATTTGCTAAGTTTCTACTGAAAACTGATCATTTATAATAGTACAGTATTCCCTTAATAAAGGGATTCTACATTTTTTTAATTAAGAATTTTATTTGGGCATGGTGATGCACGCCTATATTCCCAAAAGTTGGGAACTGAAACAAGAGAATCACAAATTTGAGGCCAACTTCAGCAATTTAGCTATACCCTCAACCTTTCTAAAGGTTGGGCATGGCTTAAAGGTAGAATGCCCTCCATTCCCAGTACCAAAAATAAAAAGCCCAGGGAAGTCAAGTGTGGTGGCATATGCCTACAGTTCCAGTTGCAAGACCTTCAATAACTTAGGGAGGCAATGTTTCAAAATGAAAAATAAAAAGGGCTGGGGTATAGTTCTGAGGCAGAATGCCCCTGGTTCAGTCCTCAGTACCAAAATAAGATAAATAAGCCTACCAAACTTCCAAGTTAGCAAAGATAGACTGATATGTGTGCACTATTAGTCTTGTCAGCCTTCGATTTTCAAAGCTTTTGACTCAGATTGAGGTGATACAAAGTACTCAGAAATGTCTGGCACAAAATACCTCCTAAGTGTTTGAAGTGCTTTGTAAGAGTCTGAGGTGACGGAATAAAAAACACTGAATTAATCTGTCAGAACTGGGAATGTTGAAGTTTTCCTTTTGGGTTCTCTTGATTCAAAACAAACAAAACAAACAAAAAACACTTACGCCCATGTAAATCAAAAGCAAAGAGTTTAGTTTGAGGAAGATAAAATGTTTCCCAGAATAACAAAATATTGCACTTTGGGTTACAGACCCTCTAATTCCCTGTGTTGAACCAACTGGAATTGCTGGTGGAACAGATAAAGAGGGGAAAGATTTGGTGCTGAACTGATTTTAGATCTAGGAGAGACGCTAGACATTAGCCTTCTCATTTTGTCCCTTTTATTGTGAGGATGTATGTAGAAGGAAAATGGATTTTGGCTTTCCGTATCTTTTGGTTAGCTTATTCAGTTACCTTTTTACACTTATATGTTTCCCCCTCAGGAAAAAGATTAACACTGAAGGTGATGTCCCTCCTTCCATGTCGGGAAGCTGTGCCGTGTGTGTAGACAGGGTCTTGTACTTGTTTGGGGGACACCATTCAAGAGGCAATACAAATAAGGTTAGTGTTTCTAAGGATTACAGTTCAAGGCAATTTTATTCTTATTCTCTTTCAGACAACCTTGCATTTCTCAAGGCAGGCTTACTCTTAATTTCTACTCTAGTTGAAAATGTGATGTCCTTTGACTATGGTAAGAGTATGCATTTTGGTATTTTATGTACCAGTTTTTATTTACCTAGGCCTTTATTCACCTCAACTTTTGTTGGAAACCTGTGCATAAAAACTTCCTAGGAGCAGGCCGTGATGTCACATACTTTTTTTTTTTTTTTTTGGTGGCACTGGGGATGGAACCCTTCTACCTCTGGGCTATACTCCCAGACCTATTTTATATTTTTATTTGGAAACAGGGTCTCTTAAGCCAGTGAAGCTGGCTTCGAACCTGCACGATCCTGGCTCTGCCTCCCAAGCATGGGGATTACAAGCTTGCGCCACCATGCCAGGCGGCACATACTTTTATAACCAATACTTGATGCTGAAACAGGAAGATTGCAGGTTTGTGGCCAGCTTCAGCTACTTTGTGAGGTCCTCTGCAGCTTAGCGAGACCCTGTTTCAAAATAAAAACAAAGTAGGGCTACGAATGTAGCTGGGAAGTAGTGCCACTGGCTCCCATCCCTGGTACCACAAAAACAAACAGACAAAAATACTTCCTAGGTTGTTTTTGTGTTCTTTGCAGCTACTAGTTCTCTTAGAACCCAAGTGTTAGATGAACATTAGTAAACAGATTTAAAAAGATTACAGATGAAATGAAGACTAGACATAATCATGGAGGGAAGGGGAAAGATAAACAGAACTCTACTCTGAAAGCTTTAAGGACAAATTAATGCTAAAATATTTTAAATAGTAACATTCTTATAATATGATGCCCGGAGATACTGCTGTTCAGATTTTTGTCTGTACTTTTTTCCAAATAGGAAAAAAGATATCAGTTGTTGTCTTCAGGCCAGTAAGAGACAGATGAAGTTTTAGAAAGGTACATATGATACAGGGAAACTCCTATCAGTTCATTTATTTGGCAACTTAGTAAGCACCTTATATGTTGAGTACTCACTTGCACTGTACATAGAGATGAGTGATCCAGCCTCCATGTGAAGGCACTCACAGTCTGAAAGGGACACATGACAAGTGACTGTTGTGCACATTGATGAAGAGGCGTACAGAGCCTGAGAAGTAATTACTCAGTAATTATTTTTGGCTCTGACAGAGTCTTGACACCGGGATTGGTAGGAACCCAAAGGGATGGTCACTCAAGAGGTGATACTTGAACTGAGTGATTAAAAAAAAGAAAGTAGAGGTAGTTATAGTACAGAGACATAAGTATGTCTCCTAAAGGACATACCGGATGGTTTTATAAATGGGACATATAGCTGACATGTTTCAAACTGTGCTCCTAGAAACTAGGGATTTTCCTGGAGGAGTACATAGGGTGTGAGGTGAGCTCAACAGCCCCTTCCTTTCCTATCTTAAGTGTAGCTCCGCCGGGTGTGGTGGTGCACACTTGTAATCACAGTACTTGGGAGGCTGAGACGGGAGGATCTGTGTTCATGGGCAGCCACAGCTACATAGTGAGGCCGCAACTTAGACTCTATTTCAAAATAGAGCATAAAAAATAGGGCTGGGGTTGTAGCTTGGAGGTAGAATGCCCCTAGGTTCCTTCCCCAGCATTGCAAAAACAAAACAAAAAGCAAGTGTAGCTCCAATTTGTTTTTATATTGGGCATAAGATTTTGTTTGAAGAAAGTTCAGTGTATTTTTCAGAGAAATTTTTTTTTTTTTTTGTGGTACTTGAGATGGAACCCAGGGGCATTCTACTTCGGAGCCTCACCCCAGCCCTATTTTTTATTCTTTATTGTGAAACACGGTCTCATTGAGTTGCAAAGGACCTAAGGAGCTGAGTCTGTCAGCGAACCATGATCTTCCTATCTCAGCCTCCGAAATGCCGGGATTACAAGCGTGCGCCACCACGCCTGGCTGAGAAAAATAATTTTGACACAACTAGAAGAGACTTGGTTAGGACAGAAGCTAGGGTCTAGAGGGTGGTCACAGAAACAGTAGTAGTAGTATGTCAATGGCTGGGGTCATACGTTTTAAATCTGAACAAAAGGGAACTTGAGTGTCTTGGAGAATGTACAGCTAACCTGGACGAGAACCTTTGAAGGACAGACCAGTCTTTAAGTGCCACTTGATCATTAGCTCCTAGAATTAAGTAGGCACTGAAAATGTGCTTGTAAACTGAGCTAGAAGGTAAAACTGATAGATTCATTTTTTTTTTTGTTTGTTTTTTGGTAATACCATCCTGACATGCATAAATTAAATCAGTGTGACCCAAAGTGCCTATCTAAGGCAAGACGAGGGATTTGTGCTAGAAGATAACTGATTATATACTGAATTTTCCCACATAACCAAATCTAACTGAAACCATTGCTTCTGACAGTTCTACATGCTGGATTCAAGGTCTACAGATAGAGTGTTACAATGGGAAAGAATTGACTGCCAAGGAATCCCTCCATCATCAAAGGACAAACTTGGTGTCTGGGTATATAAAAACAAGTGAGTTAGAAGTACTATAGGTATTTTTATTTTTTGCGGTACTGAGGATGCAACCCAGGGGCATTCTACCTTTGAGCTACACCCCAGCCCTATTTTTTATTCTTTATTTTTTTGAAACAGTGTCTCACTAAGTTGCAGAGGGCCTAAGTAGCTGAGGCTGTCTGCGAACCGTGATCCTCCTCTCTCAGCTTCCCAAATGCTGGGATGACAGTGTGTACCACTACGCCTGGCTCATTTATATTTATTTATTTATTTAATTTTATTTTTTTGGTGGTACTGGGGATGGAACCCTTCTACCTCCAGGCTACACTCCCAGACCTATTTTATATTTTATTTGGAAACGGTCTCTTAAGCGACTTCAAACCTGCGCAATCCTGTCTCTGCCTCCCAAGCGCGGGGATCATTTATATTTATACACCTACATTTATATGCAGAATGTAATTTACCATTCAAGTATCCTAGCCAGTAAGCATTATAGAATGTACCTCATAGGACCTAAATTAAATTAATACAGGAATCACGCAGGTTCGAAGCCAGCCTTAGCTACTCAGTGAGGCTTTCAGCAACTTAGTGAGACCCTGTTTCCAAATAAAATATAAAATAGGTCTGGGAGTGTAGCCCGGAGGTAGAAGGCCCCTAGGATCCATCCTCAGTACCACACACACACAAATACGGAAAACCATTTACCATAGCACCTAAGCTACAATGTAATGTTAGCCACTATTATTTTAATAAATATTTTCAGATACTTAAGTGTACTCTTTCAAGTCATAACACGTCAAAATAAGAAAAATGCAGGAGCCAGAGGCAGAAGGACCACAAGTTCAAGACTAACTTGAACTTGGGTAACTCAGTGAGTTACCTTCTCTAAAAATAAAAATAAAGCCAGGCATGGTGGTACACATCTGTAATCTCAGTACTTGGAAGGCTGAGACAAGGAGGATTGCAGGTTTGTGGCCAGACTCAGCTAACTTAGTGAGACCCTGTTTCAAAATGAAGACTAAAGCTGGGCCTGGTGGCGCATACTTGTAATCCCCACACTTGGGAGGCTGAGACAGGAGGACCACACAGGTTGGAAGCCAGCCTCAGCTACGTAGTGAATCTCAGCAATTTAGTGAGACCCTGTTTCCAAATAAAATATAAAATAGGTCTAAGAGTATAGCCTGGAGGTAGAAGGCCTCTGGGTGTTCCACCTGTAGTACCACCAAAAAAAAAAAAGAATAGAAAGAATAGAAAATAGAGCTGGGGGCATATCTCGGAGGCAAAAGGTCCATGGGTTCAATTCTCAATACCACAAAAAGGCGGGGAGGCAGGGATGCAACTTAGTGGTATGCACGAGGCCCTGGGTTTCAATCCTCAGTGCTGCAAAAACAAAGAAAATCTTTTGTGCCCTAGCCTGTGGCTATTTTAATTTTTAGGGTCTTGTTTTTTATTTTGTTTTTAAACAGGTTAATATTTTTTGGAGGGTATGGATATTTGCCTGAAGATAAAGTATTGGGAACTTTTGAATTTGATGAAACATCTTTTTGGGTAAGTCAAAGTTTCGCATTTGTATATGGCCTACTAGGTATGTTGAAATAATACATTTTATATTTGCTGGTACTTCATTTTACTTATTAATAAACCATACAGGGGCTGCATGATTTTACAAATACTATTTGTAAGATAATACAGACATTCTTTTCCTATAGAATTCAAGTCATCCAAGAGGATGGAATGATCACGTACATATTTTAGACACTGAAACATTTACTTGGAGCCAGCCTATAACGACTGTGAGTTACTGAAGATTATTATTAAAGGCAGGCTGGGATGCAGCTCAGGGCAGAGTGCTTGCTTTGCAAGCACAGCGTCCTGGAGTCAATCCCAGTGCCCGAGAGAAAAAACAAAAAGTCAGCGTCTCGAAGGGCTGCTCGGAGAAGCAGACACACTGGAGTTGGGAGGTGGCGCAAAACTGCTTGTTCCTCATGTTTTCCAGAGATGATCTAAAGTTTTTTTATTTCCCCCAAGCAATCTAGAACTTGGAAAACCTTAATACATATAAAGAGAATAACCCAGCATCTATTGCCTAATGGATGTAATGTGGTAGTTGTACTTGTTATTAAATAGGTAATTTAGTTCTAACTGGTAGCCTGTTAGATTTTCCTCTGACACTAATAAATCACATAATGTGCTAGTCTTTGTTTTAAAAGATTTTAACCAGTCCATTCAGTAACACATTTCAAAAATATAGTTAAAATTCCCAGTTGTAGTGTTCAACTTCAAGTGCTGTTACTATCTATGAGTCTGTGCTCAAGCTTTTAAAAGCTTAAATTCTGGCCGATGTTTACTCTATATCCAGAAAAGACCCTGATATTTCTCCCTTTATGTACAAGCAGCTCACTTCCCATTCTGTTTTTATGCCTTTCCAATAGGGCAAAGCGCCTTCCCCGCGCGCCGCCCATGCCTGTGCAACCGTTGGAAACAAAGGCTTTGTGTTTGGAGGCAGATACCGAGTAAGTATTTCGGCAATTTTAACAACTTGCTTTTGAATCCTTCAGTGTGATAACAACTAAATAATCCTCTTTTAGGATGCTAGAATGAATGATCTTCACTATCTTAATCTGGACACATGGGAGTGGAATGAACTGTAAGTATCATTTTAATTATTACTTGTTTTTTTTCGGTACTAGGGATGGAATCCAGGGGCATTCTACCTCTTGAGCTACACTCCTAGCCCAATTTTTTTATTTTGAAACAGGGACTCACTGAGTTTGCAAAGGGCCTCACTAAGTATCTGTGATCTTCCTGTTTGAGCCTCGCAAATGCTGGGATTAAAAGTGTGCGCCACCATGCCCAGATTCACTTTAATTATTTAGAAAAATTTTAAAGAAAAATCAGCTTTTCCCCCTTATAGTCTTTCTTACTATGTAATAAACTTGCTTAAATTTTCTGTAGCTGTGAATTTAGTGTGTGTGTGTGTGTGTGTGTGTGTGTGTGTGTGTAAGTAACTGGGGGTGGAACCCAGGGTTATTCTACTTCCAAGACCAGGATGATTTTTTTTATCATTTTATTTTGAAACAGGGTCTCACTGAGTTGCAAAGCACCTCATTTTGCAAAGTAGCTGAGGCTATGTGTGAACTGTGATCCTCCCATCTTAGACTCCCAAATGCTGGGATTACAAGTGTGTGCCACCATACCTGGCTTTACATCTATGAATTTCAATAAACATGATCACAAAGGTCCTTAATAAGGAAGGAACTGTATATTCAGTTTCCATAACTATATGCCTAGTACAGCAAGTGTGTGCTCAATGTTTACTGAAAAGAATTATCAAGTTGACTCTGCCTTCAAAGAAAATATTGTATAAAGTATGCAGTTATTAATACTAAGCTTTTTAGCCAGGCATGGTGGCCCATGCTCTAATCCCAGTACTTGGGAGGCTGAGACAGGAGGATTGAAGGTTTGAGCATAGCCTCAGCTAGTGACACTCTTAAATCAACCTAGTGAGACCCTGTTTCAAAATAAAAATAAAATAGGGCTGGAGGTATACTTCAGAGGTACAGTGCCCAGTGCCCCTGGTTCAATTACCAGTATCACTAAATATATATATATATATATATTTTTTTTTTTTTTCCCTTCTTTTTTTTCTTTTTTTTGGTGGTACTGGGGGTGGAACCCAGAGGCTTTCTACCTCTGGGCTATACTCCCAGACCTATTTTTTTAATATATATTTTATTTGTAAACAGGGTCTCACTAAGTTGCTGAGAGCCTGAGTAGCTGAGGCTGGCTTCAAACCTGTGCAATCCTCCTGTCTCAGCCTCCCAAGCGCGGGGATTACAATCCTGTGCCACCACGCCCGGCAAAAGATTTTTTTAAGTTGATTTTGGCCAGGCGTTGTGGCGTACACTTGTAATCCCAGAATTGGGGAGGCTGAGACCAGAGGATCGTGGTTCATGGACAGCCTCAGCTACTTAGTGAGACCTCTGCAACTCAGTGAGACCTGGTTTCAAAATAAAGAATAAAAAATAGGGCAGGGGGTGTAGCTCGGAGGTCCAATGCCTCTGGGTTCCACCCCCAGACTTGCCAAAAACAAAAGTTGATTTTTGTCACTTGGGTACTGTGGTATACACCTGTAATCTCAGTACTTAAGAGGCTAGGAGGATCACAGGTTTGAGGCTAGCCCCAGCAATTTAGCAAGACCTTCAGAAATTTACTGAGATCCTGTTTGTTTAAAAGTAAGAAGGGGTGGGGCATGGTGGTGCACCCTTGTAATCCCAGCATTTAGGAGACTGAGACAGGAGAATCGGGTTTGCGGACAGCCTCGGCTACTTAGTGAGGCCCTCTGCAACTTAGTGCGACCCTGTTTCAAAAGAAAGAATAAAAAATATGTCAGAGGGTATTGCTCCAGGGCAGAATGCCCCTAGGTTCAATCCCCAGTACCCTACCTCCTAACAAAACAAAAGTCGTTTTTCTTTTTAGCTAATACATATAAATTTCAAAGGAAAACTTTAGTATTTCTCCTTATTAAAAACAGTATCTGAGGCCGGGCGTGGTGGTGCACGCTTGTAATCCCCACGCTTGGGAGGTGGACACAGGAGGATTTTGTAGGTTCGAAGCCAGCCGCGCTGGTTTTAGAGACCCTGTTTCCAAATTAAAAAAAAAAAAAAGGTCTGGGAGTGTAGCCCGGAGGTAGAGGGGTATCTAGGAACCCCAGTACCACAAAAAAAAAAAAAAAAAAAAAAAAAAAAAAAAAACACTCCAAAAAAACAAAAACAGTATCTAGTAGCTGGGCGTGGTAGCACATGTTTGTAATCCCAGCATTCAAGAGGCTGGGATCCGGTTAACAGCCTCAGCTACTTAGTGAGGCCCTCTGCAACTTACTGAGACCCTGTTTCAAAATAAAGAATAAAAAAGAGGGCAGGGCATGTAGCTTGGGGGTCAAATGCCCCTGGGGTTCCATCCACTGCCCACCACAATAAAACAAAACAAAACAAGAAACAAACAGTATCTGCAGCTGGGTGTGGTGGTGAATGCTTGTAATCTCAGTATTTGGGAGGTTGAGACAGAAGGATCATGCAGGTTTGAAGCCAGCCTTAGCTACTTAGTAAGGGTCTCAAAAACTTAGACCCTGTTTTCAAATATAAAATAGGTCTGGGGTGTAACCCGGAGGTAGAAAGCCCATGAGTTCTAGCACTAGTACCAAAAAAAAAAAAAAAAAAAACCCAGTATCTGAGCTGGGCGTGGTAGTGCACGCTTGTAATCCCAGCATTCAGGAGGCTGAGACAGGAGGATTGCTGTTTGAGGGCAACCTCAGCTACTTAGGCCTTTTGCAACTCAGTGAGACCCTGTTTCAAAATAAATAAAAAGTAGGGATGGGGGTGTAGCTCGGAGGTAGAGTGCCCCTGAATTCCATCCCCAGTACTGCAAAACAAACAAACAACACAACACAAAACAGTATCTGCTTTTTTTTTGTTTGTTTGTTTGTTTTAGGGATTAAACCTTGGGTCAGTCAACCTCTGAGCTACACCATCAGCCTCCCCCAGCCCGTCTTTTTTTTTTTTTTGGTGGTACTGGGGTTCCTGGAAGCCCTCTACCTTTGGGCTACCTATTTTTATACTTTATTTGGAAACAGGGTTTCTTAGGCCAGCACAGCTGGCTTTGAACCTGCACGGTCCTCCTGTCTCCACCTCCTGAGCACTGGGATTAAAAGTGTGCACCACTACGCCCAGCAGCCCCCTCTTTTTTGAAACAGGGTCTTGCTAAATTGCTGATGCTGGTCTCAGACCTTTAAGCTTCGTAAGTACTGGGATTACAGGTGCATGTGCCACCACACCCTACTCAGTATCTGCTTTTTTTTGGCAGGTCTGGGGTGGAACCCAGGGGCATTCGATCTCTGAGCTATACCTCCTGCCCTTTTTCTTTACTTTGAAACAGGGTCTCACTGAGTTGCGGAGGGCCTAAGTAGCTGAGGCTGTCCGCGAACCGCGATCCTCCGGTCTCAGCCTCCCGAATGCTGGGATTACAAGCCTGCACCACCAGGCCCGGCTAGTATCTGCTTTTAAAAAGATACTGTAACTGAGCTCTTACTTTCAGAATCCCTCAAGGCACATGCCCTGTTGGCCGGTCCTGGCACTCATTAACGCCAGTTTCTTCAGATCATCTTTTTCTCTTTGGAGGATTTACCACTGAAAAACAGCCACTGAGTGAGTCCTTGAAATATATATATATCATCCACATATAATAAAGTGTTGAAAACCAGTATGTTTTAGATGTATCCGATGTATATAGGGTTGGTTGGAAAGCTTATTAAATACTTTTGACTATAACATACCTGAAACTGCCCTATATTATGACATAAATCCATTCTGCCCAGTAAAGAAATGTCCCTCAGCACTTAAGAACCCTGCTGAAGGGCTATAACCATACGTGGTTAATTGCAGAGGGAAAAAAGGAAGTGTGATTTTACTTACTACCTTTCCTGCTAAAGATGTACTCTTTAAATGTTGGTGTCATAACTGACAGAAAGATACTTCATAGCTCTTTCTTTGCTTCAATCAGGTGATGCCTGGACTTACTGCATCAGTAAGAACGAATGGATACAGTTTAACCATCCCTATACTGAAAAACCAAGGTATGAACTATTTAAAAGGTAACTCTTATCCAGCGAAAGCTTGGGAAACAGAGCCAGGAGGATTTCACAGGGTTGAAGCCAGCCTTGCTGGCTTGAGACCCTGTTTCCAAATTAAAAAAAAAAAAAAAAAAAAAAAATATATATATATATATATATATATATAAATAAAATTTCTGGTAGAAGGGTTTCTAGGAACCCGAGTACCACAAAAAAAAAAAAAAAGGAACTCTTACACTGTGTTAATGAATGAAGCCCATAAATGTGCAAGACTAGTTAAGAATTGGGAAGGGATTGTTCTGGCTATATTATATCCATCTGTGTTATAAAAGTCTTGGTATTTACTAAGGCTTAACATACTTCTAAAGCAAAACCAATGTGAGTATCAAATGCTTTATTTTCCATCATCTGTGTATGAAAAACAGGGCTAGTTTAGTATTTCTGCTTCTATCATTATAAAATTACCTGACTTGAACTGTACCTGTTTTTTTCTTTTTTACTAAAACTAAAACAAAATGAAAAGGGAACTTGTGCAGGGCGTGGTGGTGCACGCTTGTAATCCCAAGCACGGGGACAGCTAACTAGTGATGCTCTCAACAACTTAGTGAGAACCTTTTTCTAATAAAATATATATAAGTAAAATGGGTCTGGCTGGGCATGGTGGCGCATGCTTGTAATCCCGGCATTTGGGAGGCTGAGACCCGAGGATCGCAGTTCATGGACAGCCTTAGCTACTTAGTGAGACCCGGTTTCAAAATAAAGAGTAAAACATAGGGCAGAGGGTGTAGCTCGGAGGTCAAATTGCCCCTGGGTTCCATCCCCAGACCCACCAAAAAAAAGAAAAAAGGTCTGTGAGTGTACCACAGAGGTAGGCAGAAAGCCCTGGGTTCCATCCCCAGTACCACCAAAAAAAAAAAAAAAAAAAAAAAAAAAAAAAATAGGGGCCTGGGAGTATAGCCTAGAGATAGAAAGCCTCTGGGTTCCACCCCCACCCAGTACCACCAGAAAAATAAATAAAAGGGAACTTGAAAAGGAAGACCCCTCCCCCTTTTGTGGTATGAGGAATTGAATCCAGGGGCATTATATCTGAGCTTTTCCCTCAGCCCTATTTTTTATTTGGAAACAGGGTCTTACTAAGCTTCTGAGGCTGTCCTTGAACCTGTGATCCTCTTGTCTCTGCTTCATAAATACCTCTGGACTACATCCCCAACCCTTATTTATTTAATTTGGGTAGAAGCAGAGTCTGAGGTGCTGTGGGTGATATTGAGCCTGTGGTCCCTGTCTCAAGTCTCCCAAGTACTATGCCCAGCTGATGGCTTACAGTCTTGACACTAAGATTTCATGTTACAGATCACTCTAAGGCTTTCCATTTACTAAGGGAGATTTCTAGCATCCCTCCACTGTTCAGTGTAAACCAACTGGCCTTGCCTACGAAAAGAGGAAGGAGAGGGATATACCATTCTGCTCGCATAGATTTTTATTGCTTACAAAGACCTAGAAAATAGATTATTGAGTTCAAATCCTTCACTGCATAAATGGGGACCAGACCAAAAAAGAGAAAAGAGCCATATAAAATAAACTTGTTTTTGTTTCTCACCATGATGTCGGGTCTGATCTTTTCCTTCGGTACTGGGAATGGAACCCAGGGCCATTCTACCTCTGAACTACACCCTTAGCCTGATTTTTATCCTTTAGTTTTTTTTTTTTGTTTTTTTTTTGGTGGTACTGGGGTTCCTGGAAGCCCTTCTACCTCTGGGCTACACTCCCAGACCTATTTTTTTTATATTATTTGGAAACAGGGTCTCTTAAGCCAGCACGCGCGGCTGGCTTTGAACCTGCGCGATCCTCCTGTCTCTGCCTCCCAAGCGCGGGGATTACAAGCGTGCGCCACCACGCCCGGCCCTATCCTTTAGTTTGAAACAGTCTTTCTGAGTTGCAAAGGGCCTCACTAAATAGCTGAGGCTGTCCTCGAACTGCGATCCTCCTGTCTCAGCCTCCCAAATGCTGAGATTACAAATGTGCACCACCACCCTTGGCTAAGAGCTCTACTCTACTTCATTTGGTCTTCTGGATAACTCTGAACTTAAGTTTTCGTTTTATATGCAGGTTGTGGCATACAGCTTGTGCCAGTGATGAAGGAGAAGTCATTGTTTTTGGTGGGTGTGCTAACAACCTGCTGGTTCACCACAGAGCTGTAAGTGTACTGCTTCAAGTTACTACTCAAACTCACTTGTCACATACTTGCCTTTCAATGTTTCTTTATGTCTACCTTCTAGGCACACAGCAATGAGATACTTATATTTTCAGTTCAACCAAAATCTCTTGTGCGGTAAGTAATTTTTTACCTGGAACTTGATACTTTAAAAATTAGTGCTCTTAAAAAACCAGGTGTGGTGGGGCAAGCTCAGCAAATTAGTGAGGCCCTTTGCAACTTGGTGAGACCTCGTTTCAAAATAAAGAATAAAAAATAGGGCTAGGGATCCTGGGGTGGTGCTGCACACTTGTAATCTCAGTATTTGGGAGGCGGAGACAAGAGGATTACAGTTCTAGAACAGCCTCAGCTACTCTGTGAGGCCCTTTGCAACTCAGTGAGACCCTGTTTCAAAATAAAAAATAGGGCTGGGGGTGTAGCTCAGAGGTAGAATGTCCCTGGGTTCCATCCCCAGTATTGGAAAAGGAAGGAAAAAAAACAAAAAAAAATTTTTTTTTTTTTTTTGTGGTTCAAGTTAATGCAGCTTTTAAAGAGTAAAGTGAATTTATTTTTCTCTTTCAGGCTAAGCTTAGAAGCAGTCATTTGCTTTAAAGCAATGCTAGCCAACTCGTGGAACTGCCTTCCAAAACACTTACTTCACAGTGTTCATCAGAGATTTGGTAGTAATAATACTTCTGGATCCTAAGGCTTCATAGATAATGCCTTCGATCTCCCTGCATGGACAACAATCCTGTAATCGTCCCAGAACAGCATCATTTGTATAATTATGTGAATTGTTGTAGTTTGTAGCTTTTGGTTTTAATGTGCATGTGAATGGCCTAGAGAACCTATTTTTGTGTCTAAAGTTTACAATAAATGTATTTAACACCAGTAATTGTCATCTATTAAAGCAAAAAGTTAGTGATTATCAGTTTCCCTTTTCTACCATCAAGAATATATACCCACAGAAACATACTATTCTTCCATTATCAAAATGTTAGTTGTTTTACAAAAAATATTAATTTTGAAGGATAACGATTCTCAATGGGATTAAGATATTAACTATTTAATACTTTGGCCCTAATGCTTTGGTGCAGGGTCTAGGGCAGGTAGTCATGTTGACTATTGGTAGCTATTGTCCAATCAATTAAAAAGTAACAGTTGTATATATAGCTCATAAAGAAATAGAAATGACTTTATTCTCCATTCTAATAGGAGACAAAAGAGGAAAACTGGTTCAGGAGTCTTTAGTGGTAAGCCTAAAGTGCAGTTCTCACTATCAGAGGTTAACAAACTAACATGCTATTGGTAATTACTAGACCTGGATGAAAAAGAAAAGGGTACAAAACTGATTTAGATAAACAAGAATAAAATTAAGATGAAAATTGAAGATGTACAAATGCAAAGAAATGATCAATACCAGTTTCTTCAAGGTGGTATTTTACAAACTGAGTCATGAGAATTAGTATTTTTTTTTTTTTTTTACATCTGATCTAATATATTTTTGACAGGGTTTTTAAGACACAAGCCTTAATGTGTAACTGCTGCCATTACCACCACCACAAAAAACCCCTTGTGATTGGCCTGTTTTATATATATATATATATATATATATATATAGAATGTTAGATTACTATATACAGTAGGCTTCCAATTCAGTAGTTTAAGCAACTGACTTCACTGTTCACTTTTTTTACATCATGAAATGAATACTTAGTATTAACCTCCCAAATTTCAAGAAAATGTAGGAGAATAACTACACATGTATATAATTAGCATCGAACTTTTCACAAATATTTTTAGGAAATCCTATCATAGACAGTATTTCCTCTATATAAAACTGAAGAAAAAAACCCAAGAATTAAGTCCTTTTGGCGAATACAGCAAGGCAATGTTTAGTTCATTTTTAATGTGGAAGTCCTGTTATATGGTATTTTCATCTTTGAACTTCCAAAAGGCTATAAAAGTGAGTCTTCTCAAATGTTTTAGTATTTCATTTCAACTATTTCCTTTTTACATTCAGAAGGTTGGGTGCAGATACTTTCACTTTGCCAGGAATATTTCTTGATAAATCTGTGTCCTAAAAAAAAGAAAATTGTTGAATCATATTTATGACAATCACATATCTTCCACTGTCAAAAGGCATTCCAAACCTTTTAGCTGAAATGATTTTACTGCAACAATAGACGCTAACTGCTAATATTTTCAATTATACCACCAACCTCCAGAGTTCAGAAGGAAAACTTTACCTTTACACTGCGGAATAAGTCTTTTTCTCTTGCTGTTGCTTCTTTGGAATGCATGAAACTACTCAAGGCTGTTTTTGCGGCTGTAAATAGAAAACAGAAGTATCTACCTCTGTTCAGTTGGTGGGCGTTTAAAATAAAAATTTCCAAAAATTACCTTTTCCCTTTTTCTGAACTCCAGGAGTAAGTTTCACTTTATACCTTTCAAAAGAAATTGTCTGAGTTACTAATATAGATTAGTTTGTAAAAGTCATTGTATCAACTCTTGAGTAAACTAATGGTGACTTACTTATAGTTTGTCATGGTGGTATAAGGAGCACATATTGGAATGGCAAACAATAGTATATCTTCAGGATGTGGCTGGCCTGTCAAAGAATCAAACAAATTTTCCTAAAAGGGAAAATAAAAGTTCTAAATTAATATCAAATTAATAACTCAATATATTATCTTTTTCTAAATAGAGCTAAACTCTGCTTTATAGTTCCAGAAATGGAGAGTAATGTTTAATACATTTTTGCCAGATATGGTGACAGACACCAGAAATTCCAGGAGGATTGGGAGGTGGAGAAAGGATTGCAGGTTTAAGGACAGCCTCAGCAACTTAAGGCCCTATTTTAACAGAGAGAGAATACCCCTGGGTTCAATCAGTATGTATTTTTACAACATAAAACTTTTCTTAGCATAATCAGGATTGAAAAGTAGGATTCTCAAAATACTTCTTTTCCCCCCTTCCTCACTCCCAGTACTGGAACCCAGGGTATTCTACTTCCGAGCTACACTCCCAGCCCTATTTTTTATTCTTTATTTTGAAACAGGGTCTCACTGGGTTGCAAAGGGCCTAAGTAGCTGAGGTTGTCCATGAACCATGATCCTCCTGTCTCAGCCTCCCGAATGCTGGGATTACTAGCATGCACCATCATGCCTGGCTAAATATCACTTTTATATACATGTTTTTGTGGTGCTGGGGATCAAACCCATGGATCTCTGAGCTACACCCACAACCCGAATTTTATTCTTTTTTTTTTTTTTTTTTGGTGGTACTGGGGTTCCTGGAAACCGTTCTACCTCTGGGCTACACTCCCAGACCTATTTTATACTTTACTTGGAAACAGGGTCTCTTAAGCCAGCATGGCTGGCTTTGAACCTGTGAGATCCTCCTGTCTCCGCCTCTCAAGCGTGGGGATTAGAAGCGCATGCCACCACGCCTGGCTTATTCTTTATTTTGAAACAGGCTCTGAGTTGCAGAGGGCCTAAGTAGCTGAGGCTGGCCACAAACCTAGATCCTCCTGTTTCAGCCTCCCAAGTACTGGGAATACGAGTGTGTGCCACCATGTCCAGCTTTTTTATATACATTTTTTAAAGAGGAGAAAAAACTTGTTGGCTATTATCCAAGTTGCAAAAACCTAATGTGGATTGAGGAGATACAGAGAAATGGCCACAAACAGATTTAAGTTGCATGGGAATAGGACTGACTTAGTTTAGATTGGAGATTCTTTTTGTGTGTGTGTGTGTGGGGGGGGTCTGGGGGTTGAACCCAGGGGCATTCTACCTCTGAGCTACACCCCCAAGCCCTATTTTATTTTTTTTTTTGGTGGTACTGGGGTTCCTGGAAGCCCTTAAAACTCTGGGCTACACTTCCAGACCTATTTTATACTTTATTATTTTTGGAAACAGGGTCTCTTAAGCTAGCACGGCTGGCTTTCGAACCTGTGCGATCCTCCTGTCTCTGCACGGGGATTACAAGCATGTACCATCACGCCTGGCTCTATTTTATTAATTTTTAAACAAGGTGTCATTAGTTGCAGAGGGCCTCACTGCATTGCTGAAGCTAGCCATGAACCTGCAATCCTCCTGTTTCAGCCTCCCAAGTACTACAGGCATGTGTTACCAGACCCACTAGACTGGTGATTTTTGACCAGGTTTTTTTTTTTTTTTTTTTGTGGTACTGGGGGTGGAACCTTTTCTACCTTTGGGCTATACTCTCAGACCTATTTTATACTTTACTTTGAAAAAGGGTCTCACTTATTATCTGAGGCTTGCTTCGAATCTGTGCGATGCTCCTGTCAGCCTCCCAAGTGCTGGGATTACAAGTGTGCGCCACCATGCCCAGCTTGTGACCAGTAATTTTTGTATCCTAGACAACAGAGGGCAATGTCTAGAGACAGTTCTGTGAGAGGAGGGAGTTAGAGGAAGGACGGTGGGTGCTATTGGAATCTAGTGGGTAGAGGTCAGAGACCTTGCCAGACATCTTTAAGCATGTTAAGTATGTGAAATCAAATGAAAAAGATCAAATGAAAAAGAACTATCCATCCCAAATTGCTAATAGTGCCAGAGTTGAGAAGCCCTGGGCTAGAATCGCCCTCTCACCTGTTCTTAAAGGAGGAATCCCAGGGCTTCTTAGAGTTCTGTTTGGTGTGCTACCTACAAGGTTGTCCGTATTTGACAAAATGCATAAACTTAGAACATACAAAATCTTAGCACTGAACTGTAATATCTGTTTGCTACATGCCATAAACTTTTCTAGATTTTTCCATGTATTATCTTAGTTCTCAAAACAACTCTTTTGGTAGGGACAATTATTAGCCACATTAATGAGGCACGGAGAATGAGGAAGCCGGGGGACAAGAATATTCCTAAATTTGCAGTTATATTAAATAGAGTTGGGATTCAAAGCATAAAAGTTTGGCTTTAGGGTCTTAGCTTTTAAAGTTTTAATTAGAAGTTGTATATCAAATCCTCTCAGATAGGATTGCAATAAGAATGTTGTAGAAGGTGTAGAAGGAACTCTTAATAAAATTCATACCTCATTTCCTTGTTGATCCAGATCTTGCTCTTCCTGTTCCAAACATAAAATTTTAAAAAAAATTAAAAAAAATTAAAAAAAAATCCATTTGTATATAACCTATATCTCTTCAGGCTTATTAAGTAGCTGAGGCTCTCTGTGAACCGTGATCCTCCTGTTTCAGCCTCCCAAATACTGGGATTACAATTGTGTGCCACCATGCCTGGCTTATTCTTTATTTTGAAACGGGGTCTCACTAAGTTGCAGAGGGTCTCACGTAAGTGGCTGGCTTCAAACCTGCAATCCCTCTGTCTCAGCCTTGGCTATTGTACTGAGATTACAAGCGTGCGCCACCACACCCACCTTCAGAAAAGTGAAAGTTTTTGATTCATTTGTGTATTATACAAACTTATTTAAAAATGCTCAGAATATCAAGAGTCTTGTATTTGATTGATCATTAGAATCAAATAGCTTCTCCATAAAACTGGTTATTTCTTAATGGCCTGCAATAAAATTAATCAATAACTTTTTTTTTTTTTTTATGGTACTGGGGATGAAACCCAGGGGCCTTCTACCTCTGGGCTACACTCCCAGACCTATTTTATATTTTTTATTTGAAAACAGGGTCTCTTAAGCCAGCGGAGGCTGGCTTCGAACCTGTGTGATCCTCCTGTCTCAGCTTCCCAAGCACGGGGATTACAAGCGTGTGCTACAATGCCCGGCAATCAGTAACTTTTATGTATTTATTTTTTTTGCGGGTGTGGGGATGGAACCCAGGGGCATTCAACCTCTGAACTACACCCCCTTCCCTATTTCTTTATTCTTTTTATTTTGAAACAGGGTCTCACTAAGTTGCAGAGGGCCTCACTAAGTAGCTGAGGCTGTCCACGAACCATGATCCTCCAGTCTCAGCCTCCCGAATGCTGGGATTACAAGTGTGCGCCACCACGCCCGACTTTGAAGTTTTATTTCTAAAGTGACTTTCTATTTAATAAGAGGGCTGCTGCTCACCCTGACTGGTCACCCTCTATAAGAAGTAAAAAACCACCAAACCTTGTCATCATGTGGATCATCGACAGCTATGTCTTGGAACTCATGAGTTAAAACTTCAAGGGTTGGGGTCTCTTTTGTAATGCTCTCTGAAATTCTTTGTCCACCTCTGGGTTTCTGGGGCTGTTTCTTCACAGGTTCATCCTTTGTTTTTCCCTTCTTTCCCTTCTTCACTTTTTCTTCTTTGTTTGAACCTGCAGACTTTGTAATTCATAGAGAAAAATTAAGTTAATGTTGTCAATATTATTGGTATTGCCAACATTTTAACAAAGATGTTCTAAAAGTTCATCACAGGTTACGCATGGGCTGGGTGCCCAATGGAAAGCAGAAGCAAAATTTTTATATATTACTTACCCCCAGCAATTTCATAATAAGTTCACGATCTTCTTCATCCTGGTCTTTGTATTTTCCCTTCATTTTTTTCATTTTACTCTATAAAATCAAAAGAAAAACTCAATAATAAACGTAGTCAACAAATATTTATACATAAAAGCTCCTTAGATGGGCGTGGTAGTGCACACATAATCACAGTACTTGGAGGCTGAGACAGGAGGATCTGGGTTCGCAGCAAGCCTGAGCTCCTTAGTGAGGCACTTCACAACTCAGTGAGACCATTTCAAAATAAAGAATTAAAAACAAAACAAAACATAGTGCACTGGTGCACACCTGTAATCCCAGTGACTTACTGGAACCTGAAGTAGGAGAATCATAAGTTCAAAGCCGGCTTGGGCAATTTAGTGAGGTCCTGTCTTAAAATAAAAAATTAAAAAGGAGCCAGGTGTGGTAACACATGCTTGTAATCCTGGAATTTGGGAAGCTGAGACAGGAGGATAGCAGATGTAAGGCCAGCCATAGCAACTTATTAAAAAATAAAAAATAACATAGGATTTGATGTATACTTGGAGTTAGAATGTTTGTGATTTCAATCCCCAGCACCAAAAATAAAAAAAGTGGGGGGTGGGATACAGCTCACGGGTAGAGCACTGGTGGATCTAAACCTCATTACCGGGGTGGGGGAGTAGGAAACGCCTTGAGCTGGTAGTGTGGTTGAGCAGTAGAGTGCTTGCATGTGTGAAGCCTTGGGTTCAATCTCCAGCATTACAAAACAAAAACAAACCACCTAGTCCTAATCCTCAAGGATATACCATAGTGCCAGAGAGGAGACAAACAGAAGGATATTAAATGCATTAGGAAATGTATATACAAATTATTTCTAAGATAATTTATAAAATGCAGACATTTTCAATTTGAGCAAAAATTATGAAGAAATGAAGCATAAAGCTTTTCTTCTCTCTTTTTGCTGTTGAGGTTTGAACCCAAGGGCATTCTTCCTGATTCATTCATTCATTCACTGCGGAACGAGGGGTTGGACACAGGGTGATTCTACCTCTGAATTACACTCTCAGCCCTATTTAACTTTTTATTTTGAAACAGGGTCTCACTATATTGTGGAGGGCCTCACTAAGTAGCTGAGGCTGGCCAGGAATCTGTGATCCTCCTGTCCCAGCCTTCCAAATACTGGGATTACAAGCATGTGCCACCATGCTTGGCTCTCAGGTTCATTTTTAAAAAGATACAATACCATATTAGCCCATAATCTCCTTTTATACTGCTACAACATTTTAAAAGTATATTTTAGATTCCCCCCCCCCCCAGTACTGGGGATGGAACCCAGGGGAATTCTTTTCTTTTTTTTGGGTGGTACTGGGGTTCCTGGAAGCCCTTCTACCTCCCGGCTACACTCCCAGACCTATTTTAACATTTTATTTGGAAACAGGGTCTCCTAAGCCAGCGCGCGCGGCTGGCTTCGAACCTGCGCGATCCTCCTGTCTCTGCCTCCCAAGCGCGGGGATTGCAAACGTGCGCCACCATGCCCGGCTGAACCCAGGGGAATTCTACCTCCGTGCTACACCCTCAGCCCTATTTTTTAATTCTTTATTTTGAAATGGTCTCACTGAGTTGCAAAGGGCCTCACTAAGTAGCTGAGGCTGTCCATGAACCATGACACTCCTGTCTCAGCCTCCCAAATACTGAGATTACAAGCATGAGCCACTAAGCATGGCCCCCTATTTTTAATTCTTTTATCTTGAAACAGTGTCTCATTGAGTTTTAAAGGGCCTAAGTAGCTTATGCTGTTCGCTAACCACAATCCTCCTGTCTTAGCCTCCCAAATGCTAAGATTACAAATGTGTGCCACAACACTTGGCTGTATTATATCTTTCTTTATTCTTTAATAAAATATATAAAAACTAACAAATATCACATCGATAACCAATAAAGAAATTACTAAATTATTGATCAGCTGGAGCTGATATTGATCAGCTGGGAATATATAGATCAGTGCCTGAGTACTTGCCTAGCATGCTTGAGGACTTGGATTCGATTCTCAACACTATGAAGAAAAAGAGCTCCGCATTACGGCCCACGCCTATAATCTCAATACTCGGGAGGCTGAGACTGAAGGATCATAGGTTTAAGAGCAGTCTCAGTGATCTAGTGAGACAAAAGGGGGCTAGGGGTGTAAACTCAGAGGTAAAATGCCCCTGGGTTCAATCCCAGTACCTCTACACACACACACACACACACACACACACACACACACCCCCCAAAAAAAAAAAAAAAGATTAAAATATCGGCTCTATTACTAGTATGATTGACTGGCAAAACCCACAATGTAAAGGAGAGATAATCTAGCTGGGCGTAGTGGTGAATCCCAGCATTTGAAAGGCTGAGACTGGAGGATCAAGGTTTGTGGACAGCTTCAGGTACTTAGGCCCTTTGCAACTCAGTGAGACCCTGTTTCAAAATAAAGAAAAAATAGGGCTGGGGGTGTAGCTTGGAGGCAGAATGCCCCTGGGTTCTATCCCCAGTACTGCAAAAATAAAAAAATAATAAAATAAATAAATAATATTAAGGGGAATCTCCCAATTCCATTTGTGAACCATGCAGCACTCAGATGATCCAAGTTTTTAATTACCTTCTGTCCGCGTTTCATTGGCTGCATAGCTGTCACGTTTTTGCTTGTGTTCTGATGAGTTTCAATTTGTGCGGCATTTTCTTTGTCTCTGTCCTTTCCCTCTATCACTTCTAAATCCCCTGAGTCACCTGTAAGTTTTTTCTTCTTCATCTCCCTAAACACAAAGTGGAAAAACAGAATTCCTGTAACTTTAAATTCCTGCTGCCCTAGCTAGGTGTGGTGGTGGGCGCTTGTAATCCCTGTCCTTGGAAGGCTAAGACAGGAAGATTGCAGACAGGTTCCCGGCCAGCCTCGGCTACTTAGCGAGGCCCTCTGGAACTTAGTGAGACCCTGTTTCAAAGTAAAGAATAAAAAATAGGGCTGGGTGAGGTGTAGCTTGGAGGTAGAATGCCCCTGGGTTTCATCCCTAGTACTGCAAAAATAAATAAATAAATAAATGAATAAATAAATATCCAGTGCCCTAAAAAAATTACATGTTGTCATGTTTGGTAGCACAAGCCTGTAATTTTAGTACATGTGAGGCTGAGACAAGGAACATCACAGGTTCAAAGCCAGGCTTGGGAACTTAGACCCTGTTTCAAAATAAGACAGGGCTGGGATATAGCTCAGAAGTAGAATGCCACTGAGTTCAATTTCTAGTCCCTCCCCACCAAAAAATTTTACATATACAATATTTAAATGATACTTAGGTTACTTATTTAAGGTACAGCTTCCACTTAACTTGATAATCACCAGGCTACCAATATAATAAGGCTCAAATCATCAGAGAAAAGAATAAAATTTTTCATTTCTCATGGATTTATCATTCTGCCTGTCATCCAGACTCAACATACTATCACCCTTATCCTTATTTAAGTAAGTACATCTACTTAATTGAAAACCTTGCTGACTGGTACTAGGAATTATAGTCTATATATTTTTTTTTTTTTTTGGTGGTACTGGGGTTCCTGGAAGCCCTTCTACCTCTGGGCTACACTCCCAGACCTATTTTTACATTTTTATTTGGAAACAGGGTCTCCTAAGCCAGCGCGCGCGGCTAGCTTCGAACCTGCGCGATCCTCCTGTCTCTGCCTCCCAAGCGCGGGGATTACAAGCGTGCGCCACCATGCCCGGCTAGTCTATTTTTGTATGTGTGGTACTGGGGATTGAACTCAGGGGTATTCTACCTCTGAGCTATACCCCCAGCCCTTTGTTTATTTTTTGTTTGGAAATAGGGTCTCCCTAGGTTGCTGAGGCTGGCCTATGGCCTCAAACCTGCAATCCTCCTATGTTAGCCTCCTAAGTACTGGGATTACAGTTATGAACCACCAAGCCCAGCTGAAACTATAGTCTTTATATCAACATGGCCTTGGCTATGTTTTAGGCATTCAGTTAAATTTGTTGATTAGTAGTTGAATAAATAAATGGATATAAAAAATGAGCAGATTGTTGGGCTTAAAAAATTACTAAAAAGTAAGCAGATCAAGTAAGTGGATATTACATCACTATGATATTTTTTGTTATATTCTCAATTCCATTGTCCTAGTCTAGGTCCTCACCATTTCCCAATCAGATTTCCTCTAATGTTTTTCCCATGGTCTACTTGAACTTTTGATGATGGGGACTGAGCCTGCATTGATTGTTAATAATAGCTTTATTAATTGCTCATAAGAATAAGCTTTCATACTTAGGCAAAACAATAATATCCTTTTCTCTGCCTCGAAGCTGTCAGCCAAGAGCTGCAGCCAATATTGACTTCAGTCAGCTAAAAGCTGACTGTTAGCCTAGCTAAACACTGAATGTTAAAACAAAAACACTAAATTCTCACAGTAGTTTAAAGTTAAAAGAACCTGCCGGGAGTGGTGGTGCACACTTATAACTCCAGCATTCAGGAGGCTAAGACTGGATCACGGTTCATGGACAGCCTCAACTACTTTGAGAGGCCTTCGCAACTCAATGAGACCCTGTTTCAAAAATAAAAACACAAAAAATAGGGCTGTGGGTGTAGTCAGAGGTGCAATGCTCCTGGGTTGCATCCTCAGCACTGCCAAAAAAACAAAGAACCCTATATTGATTACTAATTATACAAAAAAGTTATAGCGCAAAGCCTCCATACTTCAAAGAACTATTTCCCTATATTTTTTTCTCTTCTCATCATTTTAAGTTTTCAACAAAATAAAATTCTAGCAGATAGAGATAGAAAAAGGCTAAAAACTCACCAAGGACACAGGTGGATAATACATAGCTTAAATTTCAAAGCAGGCATGTACCGTGTAACCCTGACTTTGCTAACCAAGTAACATATAACTGGCAAGCCTGCACCTGCATTTGGGGTAAAGAGAAAAACTATTCGTTAAGCAGGATGGGAGAGGGGAGATAATAAATTCTTATAAAAATATTTGTTCAAAAACTTCAGTGTCTCACTCTGAAGGCACACTGTGTCCTTCTGACACAGTGCTGTGATTGTTCTGTCCCTTTTTGCCTACCTTTGTAGTAATTAAAATTGCTTAAGCTTGCAGCAGTATAGTTCTGGCTATTTTTTCTTTTTTTCGGTGGTACTGGGGTTCCTGGAAACCCTTCTGCCTCCAGGCTACATTCCCAGACCTATTTTTATATTGTTTTTTTGAAACCAGGGTCTCTTAAGCCAGCGCGGCTGGCTTTGAAGCTGCGTGATCCTTATGTCTCTGCCTCACAAGTGCGGGGATTAAAACCGTGTGCCACCACAAATGTTGACATCTCAAACTATTACATTTTATATTAATCTTCGTTAAGAGTTTTCCTATCCTTATCATTCCAAAATCTCTATTTTTGGTCCAAATTCACCATTCACCTCTCCATATATACCAGACTTGAACTTTCTCAATTTTTTTTTTTTTTTTTGTGGTGCTGGGGATTGAACCCAGGCTTATTCTACCTCCAAGATTTATTTATTTTATTTTTTAACTTTTTTTTTGTGGTACTCGGGATGGAACCCAAGGGCATTCTACCTTCGAGCTACACCCCCAGCTTGATTTTTTAGTCTTTTTTATTTTTTGAAATAGGGTCTCACAGAGTTGCGAAGGTCCTCGCTAAGTAGCTGAGGCTGTCCACAAACCGCAATCCTCTGGTCTCTGCCTCTTGAATGCTGGGATTACAAGCGTGCACTACCACGCCCAGTTTTATTATTTATTTATTTTATTTTTTGTGGTACTGAGGTTGGAACCCAGGGGCTTTTCTACCTCCGGTTTACACTCCCAGACTAATTTTATACTTTATTTGGAAACAGGGTCTCACTAAGTTGCAGAGAGCCTCACTAAGTAGCTGAGGCTGGCCGTAAACTTGGATCTTCCTTTCCCAGCCTCCCAAGTACTGGGATTACTAGTGTGCACCACCACACCTGGCTGAACTTTCTCATTCTTTTACCTCTATTTGTCATTTCTCCAAATCAGAGTGTGTGTGTGTGTGTGTGTATCTCTTCCAATTCTTTTCATCCTTGGGGTCAGCGTTTTCTGTATGCTAGGTAAACACACTTTTACTAAACTATCCCCCCACAACTTCTCTCCTTTGTTAATAATAATTTCCTTGGAGTTACTTTTTTTTTTTTTTGGTACTGGGAATGGAACCCAGGGGTATTCTACCTCCAATCTACACCACCAGCCCTATTTTTTATTCTTTATTTGGAAACAGGGTCTCATTGAGTTGTAAAGGGCTTCACTAAATAGCTGAGGCTGGCCGAGAACTACAATCCTTCTGTTTCAGCCTCCCGAATGCTAGGATTACAAGTGTGCATCACCACTCCCGACAGAGTTACTCTTTTGTACTAAAAACGAAAGAACCCAATGACATTCTCTCTTTAAGCAATACCCCCACCCCCCCCCTTTTTTTTTCTTTTGCAGTACTGGGGATGAAACCCAGGGGCATTCGACCTCCAAGCTACACCCCCAGCCCGATTTTTTATTCTTTATTTTGAAACAGGGTCTCACTAAGTTGCAGAGGGCCTCACTAAGTAGCTGAGGTTGGCCTCGAACCCAGATCCTCCTGTCTCAGCCTCCCAAATGCTGGGATTACAAGTGTGTGCCACCACACCCAGCTCCCATCCCCCTTTTTTAGAAACAGTCTTGCCCAGTTGGCCTGGCACCTGCAATCCTCCTGTGTGTGCACTACCACAGTCAGCTGGAATCTCTTTCTAATGTTTATGTACTTAATTGCTAATATGTCTTCAAGGTATACTTCTGATGGTATTTCTCAAATCATCTAAACAGCCACAAGCTCTCACTCCTACTATATCACTTTCAGGTAACACTATTTACATATTTCTATTTCCTGAATCCAGCAGTTTTAGTTGTATGAGACACACACACATACATGCATGCATGCACACACAGAGAGACAAACTGGGGATTGAACCTAAGGGCATTCTCTCTCTGAACTATATCTCCAGCCCTATTTAATTTTTATTTTGCAAATGTCTTGCTTAGTGACAAAAGTAGTCTCAAACTTTTGATCCTCTTGTCTTAGCCAACAAAATTACAGGATTCAGGCATGTTCCACCACATACAGCTCAGAATTAAAGCTTCTTGAAGGCATGGACTTAACCTGTATACACTTGGTATCAGCATAGTGCCATGTATTTAGAGAATTATTTGTGAATTAGTTTTCTCAAACAGGGAGACATTATAGCAATTAGAGCTGCTTCCTGGGGCCCTCGACTAACTTTATTATCCTAGAACCATACTATCTACTTATACACTACAGTCATCATTGTGCATATTATATAATAAAGATCAGTGTTAAGACTTCAACTATCTCACTTTTTTGTGGGGGTATTGGGGACTGAAACCAAGACTGTTCTATCTCTGAGTTATACTCCTGCCCCTTTTACTTTCTATTCTAAAACAGGGTTTTGCTACATTGCTGAGGGCCTTGCTAAGTTGCTGAGGCTGTCCTCTAATTTTCCATTCTCTTATCTCAGCCTCTCAAGTACTGGGATTACAAGCACAAGTAATACTTGGCTATCTCATTTATTTATTCATTCATTTTCTTTCTTTCTCTGTCCTTCCTTCCTTCCTTTCTTTCGTGGTACTGGGGTTCCTGGAAACCCTTCTCCCTCTGGGCTACACTCCCAGACCTATTTTATATTTTTTTATTTGGAAACAGGGTCTCTTAAGCCAGTTAGGCTGGCTGGCTTTGAACTAGCGCGATCCTCCTGTCTCCACCTCCCAAGCGCGGGGATTACAAGCATGCGCCACCACGCCCAGCCATTCATTTATTTTCTGAAACCCAGGGGCATTCTACCTCCAGCCCTACGTTTTTATTCATTTTGAAACAGGGTCTCACTGAGTTGCAAAGGGCCTAAGTAGCTGAAACCAGATCCACCTGCCTTAGCCTCCCAAATGCTGGGATTACAACTGTGTGCCAACATGCTTGGCTTTTGCTATCTCACTTATTAAAATGACAGCTAGAGTTGGGCATGGTGGTGTGCATTTGTAATCCCAGTACTTGGGAGGCTGAGAGAGGATGATCACAGCCAGCCTCAGCAATTTAGTCCCTCCACAATTTAGTGAGACCCTGTTTTAGAATAAAATAGGGCTGGAGGTATAGCTCAGAAGTAGAATGCCTCTGGATTCTCCATCCCCAGTACAAAAAATAAAGTTGGGCATGGTGGCACAGGCTTGTAATCTCTGTGCTTTGGAAGCTGCGACAAGAGGATTACACAGCTTCGAAGCCAGCCTCAGCTATTTAGTGAGGCTCTCAGCAACTTAGTGAGACCCTGTTTCCAAATAAAATATAAAAAAGGTCTGGGTGTATAGCTCGGAGGTAGAAAGCCTCTGGGTTCCACTCCTAGTACCACCACCAAAAAAAAAAAAAAATAAAATAAAATAAAATAAAATAAAATAAAATAAAATTTAAAAAAGCAGCTAGGGCCTAAACTGGAAAAACCAATTTGGGTTGAATATCAAAAACTAAAGATCTAGCTAGGGGTGGTGGCACATACTTGTAATACCAATACTTGAAAGACTGAGACAAAAGAATCGCAGGTTCGTGGCCAGCCCCAGCTACTTAATGAGGTCCTCTGCAACTTAGTGAGACCTTATTTAAAAATAAAGAATAAAGCCGGGCATGGTGGCGCATGCTTGTAATCCCAGTGTTCAGGAGGCTGAGACCCAGAGGATCGCGGTTTGCAGACAGCCTCAGCTACTTAGTGAGGCCCTCTGCAACTCAGTGAGACCCAGTTTCAAAATAAAGAATAAAAAATAGGACAGGGGGTGTAGCTCGGAGGTCGAATGCCTCTGGGTTCCCTCCCCAGACCCGCAAAATAAATAAAGAGAAAGAAAGAGAAAGAAAGAGAAAGAAAGAAAGGAAGAAAGAAAGGAAGAAAGAAAGAAAACGTGTGTGTGTGTGTGTGTGTGTGTGTGTGTGTGTATGCCCCTGGGTTCCATCCCCAAAACAAAACAACCCAAAAAACTAAAGATGTGTGCTAAATCTTAATAATTTCAATTAAGGAAGTGTTTAGAATAGCCAAATAAACTGTGGCAGTTGAACTGTCATTTAAAAAAACAAAGACCTTTTTAGTTAGGTAACACAAATATGTTTACCTTCTTTCCTTGGCTGATAAATGTCTCCGGCTCTGTAATTTACCATCACTCTATTAAAACAAAACAAAACCACAGTAATATCACCATCAATATTTCAAAATATAAAATTAAAAGTCATTCATTGGGAAATAATTTTTTTTAAACTTCAAAAATAACTTACCAAATTAGAAGATTCCTCTTTTGAAGCAAATTTCTGGAGGGACCTATGAAAACAAAGAAGACTCTACTACCTTTAAAAGATATTTGTTGCCAGGTGTGGTGGCACATGCTTGTAATCTTAGTATTTGGGAGGCTGAGACTGGAGGATCACGATTTATGGACAGCCTCAGCTGCTTAGTGAGGCCCTCCACAACTTAAACCCTGTTTCAAAATAAGGAATAAAAAAATAGGGCATGGCGTGTAGCTAGGAGGTCAAATGACCCTGGGTTCCAACTCCAGACACCCTCCCCCCAAAAAAGAAATTTGTTTATAACGTCACAAAACATTTTCATATCATATTTTTTTAGTACTGAGGATGGAACCTAGAGGCATTCTACCTGCAAGCTACACCCACAGCTCTATTCTTTATTCTTTATTTTGAAACAGGGCTTCACTAAGTTGTGGAGGACTTCACTAAGTAGCTGAGGCTGGCTGTGAACCCAGATCCTCCTGTCTCAGCCTCCCAAATGCTGGGATTACAAGCGTGCGCCACCACACCTGACTCCCTACCAATTTTTTATTAGAGAAAACATACAATCATTTAACTCTCCACATATATTAAACATATACACATATATTAAAATAGATGATATATTGAAAACTTACTCAGATACTGCTAAAGGCTTTACATGAATAAAATCTTCACTAAAACCCTTTCTACTTTGACCAAGAAGGAAACTGAAGCCTACAAAGAGTAATTTGCCCAAGGACATACCCTAAGACTCAATTTTGGTTCCAGGTCATTATTATCAGAGACAGAGACAGGGAGAGAGAAGGTGTGTGTGTGTGTGTGTGTGTGTGTGTGTGTGTGTGTGTGTGTGTGTGTGTGTGTGTTAGTTACTGGGGATATAACCCAGAGAGTATTCTACCTCTGAGCTATGTGTGTGTGTGTGTGTGTGTGTGTGTGTGTGTGTGTGTGTGTGTGTTAGTTACTGGGGATATAACCCAGAGAGTGTTCTACCTCTGAGCTACACCCCAAGCCCCTTTTTAAAGTCTTTACTTTGAGGCAGGGTCTTGCTGAGTTATCACATCTTGGCTTTGAACCTGTGATCCTCCTGTCTCAGCCTCCCAGGTACTCAGATTACATGTGCACACCACTGTGCCTGGCTCCAAGCCATTTTTTATTACCCCAATAATAATGTTTTTCATGTGTGTGCACAGGTAGTACTAGGGATTGAGCTCAGGGATGTTCTGCCTCTGAGCTATACCTCAAGCCCTATTTTATTTTTTAGATTGAACTAGGGTACAGCTAAATTGTTGAGAGCCTTGCTAAGTTGCTGAGGCTGGCTTCAAATCTGCCACCTTCCTGTCTCAGCCTCCCAAGTACTGAGATTAGAGGTGCACTCCATCAGCCAAGGCTACGAATGCTTTTTAAACTATGGCTTGTTCACTTGGTGATAAGACATTAAAGATTAAAACACCTCATTTAGCCAGGCGTGGTGGCGCACACTTGTAATCCCCGCGCTTGGGAGGCAGAGACAGGAGGATCGCGCAGGTTCGAAGCCAGCCGCGCGCGCTGGCTTAGGAGACCCTGTTTCCAAATAAAAAGTGTAAAAATAGGTCTGGGAGTGTAGCCCAGAGGTAGAAGGGCTTCCAGGAACCCCAGTATCACCAATAAATAAATAAATAAATAAATAAATAAATAAATAAATAAATAAATAAATAAACACCCCATTTTTAAATTTTTTTGTGGTACTGGGGTTTGAACCCAGGTGCGTTTTGCCTCTGCCTCTGAGCTACACAATCAGCTCTATTTTGTATTTTAAAACAAGGTCTCACTGATTTGCTGAGACTGGTTTAAAATTTCAGATCCTTTTGTGTAGGATTCCCATATACTGGGATTATAAGTTTGTGCCATCACGCCCAGCTAAATCTATTTATTTTCCTCCTGGTACTGGGGATGGAACCCAGGGGCATTCTACCTCCAAGCTATACCCCAGCCCTATTTTTTATTACTTTGAAACAGGGTCTCACTGAGTTGCTAAGGAGCTGAGGCTGCCCGTGAACTTCAATCCTCCTGTCTCAGCCTCCCAAATCCTGGGATTACACGCATGCACCATCATGCCCGGCTTCTCATCATTTTTCGATAGATTTGCTTTGTTGTATTATTAGCATTCTGAACTACTTGCTTGCTACTTTGGTCATTCCCCCCCCCCCACCCCGGTACTGGGGATGGAACCCAGAGGCATTCTACCTCTGAGCTACACCCCCAAACCTAGTTTTTAGTCTTTTTATTTTTATGAAACAGTGTCTCACTGAGTTGCAAAGGGCCTCGCTAAGTAGCTGAGGCTGTCCACAAACTATGATCCTCTGGTCTCAGCCTCCCGAATGCTGGGATTACAAATATACATCACCATGCCCGGCTGACCACTTTTATATTAATGTATTCTCCCTGGTACTGGGAATTTCTTTAGAGAGAGACCCAATTAAAAGGTGAAAAAGTAAAAAGAATATTGAATAATGAACAATGAAGCGCAAAAGTACTGACATAAGTCCTGGTTTCATCTTTCTCACGATTACCTCATCATTCCCAGCTTACAAAATACAACTTAAAATTGTGTCTTTTTAATTACCTTTGGGATTGAAGGTGGGACAAATCAATGGTGGTATCAGGATACTCTAATGTCTCCTCCCCTTCATCCTTCATTTCACCAACAGCCTCCTGCTCTTTTATAACCTCTTCAGATTCTCCTTCATCGTCAGAGCTTTCTTCCTGAATTAGCTCCTCCTGTAGTTTATCTGTACCACTCTGAACAATAATATCCTCTTGGTCAACCTGAGTCATGAGTTCTACCTCTACAGGAATTTCACGTAATTCCTCTTTATCTTCTTCACTGCTAGTGTCACCTCCGTCTGCAGAATTATCACAAGGAAAGTCAGTATGGGCTACCAAAAATTCTTGTGACTGTCTTGCAAACTTCATAAAAATAATTCCATTAACTCCCTGTCTTCCCCAAAGATTACCAGAAAAATGCCTGATCCTCCCCATGGTGTATGAACTACTATGACTTAGACAAACAGATAATTTATATGATGAACGGGCAGGACCAAGTGATCTCCAAGAACTTTTTAATCACATAGAGATTTCTTGCACATTGCTACCATTTCTACAATAAAACCCATATCTTTCTTGGACAGTTCCGAAATGCAAGACAATAAGTTGTAAAATTCTGGAGCTTTTATAATTTGCAAATAGATACTAAAAAATATGTGTTACATAAATGGCACATGGCAAGTGCTCATGTGTTTTGTAAAAGGAATGCTATATACTAGTAATTCATCAGGCGTGGTGGCATACACCTTTAAGATCAGTGCTTGGAAGGCTGAAACAGGATGAACATAGGTTTAAAGTCAACCGTAGCAACTTGGTGAAGCTCTTAGCAATATGGTAAGACACTGTTTCCAAATACAAAATGAAATGGGTTAGGGGTGTAGTTAAGAATCCACAGAAACACACGCACAAAGTAACAGTAGGGTCCAACGGGCCTATCTGTAAAATGAGAATCACAGGTTCAAGGGCAGCCTCAGCAAGTAGTAAGACTCTCATCAACCTAGTGAGAATCCTGTTTCAGAATTTTTATTATTTTTTGGGGGTGGTGGTGGTACTGGAGATGGAACCAAGGGGCATTCTACCTCTTAGCTATACCCCGAAGCCCTATTTTATTCACTTGGAAACAGGGTCTCACTAAGTTATGGAGGGCCTCACAAGTTGCTGAGGCTAGCTGCGAACCTGTGATCCTCCTGTCTCAGACTCCCAAGAACTGGGATTACAAGTGTGTGCCACCAAGCCCAGCTAGAATAAAAATTTTAAAAAGAGCTAGGTTGTAGAGACAGAATAGAATCCTTCTGGGTTTGAAACCCCCCCTCCCCCCAGTACCACAATAAAAAAGGGATAGGTATAAAAAATAATAATGTATATAAATAATTTTACACAGTGCCAGGGATATGATAAGCATTAATCAACAGAGGCTAATAGCACAACAGTTGTAAATCTAATAATGTAATACTACTCCTTAAAGGAATGATACTAGGAGAGAGAATAACTCCAAAAGTAGAATAGAGAGCATACTTTCCCTAGATCCCTTAGGTAGTTAAGTAGTCAAGTAAATTTATCTCTGCAACTAGCTATTTGAAGCAACTATTTTATTAAAGCAATCCAAATTTTTAAGCTGGGCCCGGTGGCACAAGCCTGTAATACCAATACTTGGGAGGCTAAGACAGGATGATGGCAGGTTGAGGTCCTCTTGCTGCAGCCTCCCAAATAGCTGGGATGATGGTTATAGGTCACTGTACATTAACTTTATATAATTTCAATTCTCTAACCCATATATACATGTTAATTCATATATGTCTGAGACTATCTTTATTAAACACATTTATGCATTATCCATTTTAAATACTGAAATTTTCCCAGGTGTATGGTACACACCTATAATCCTAATACTTGGGAGGGTGAGACACAAGGATAATAGGTTTGGGGGCAGCCTCAGCAACCTAGCAAGACCCTGTTTCTAAACAAAAAATACAAAAGAGATAGAGGTACAGCTTGGAGGTAGAATGCCCCTGGGTTCAATCCTCAGTACTACACATACATTCTATCCATCCATCTATAGAAATTTTACTATATAAACATGTACAAAAGTGTGTTATGGGCCAGTTGAGATATTTTTTGTGGTGCTTAGAATTGAAGCCAAGAGCAATCTACCTCTTAGCTACACCCTCAGCCTTTTATTATTTCAAAATGGGGTCTTACTAAGGTTCAGAAGGCCTCATAAACTGCTCAGGCTGGCTGCAAACCTGTGATCCTCCATCTCAGCCTCCCAAGTACCAGGATTACAAGCACATGCCACCAGGCTCAGATCAATTAGGAACTTTCAATTCACTAGAATATGTATGTTTAAAATTTCCCAAACCAAAATTCACTAAAACTGATAGCTGGTATCTTGTGGGCTTATTGCTGTTAAATTTTCAAGTATCCCAAAAGAGACATGATCATTTATTTATGGATTTAGGAGTAAAACTATAAATGACATAATAAATTAATTTACTAAAATCTATAAACTACCTAGTTGTTCCATTTCTTCTGATATGATTTCACTCGTGCAACTTTCCAGTGTCTCCATGTCTTCATCCTGTACTCTGACCTTGCGCTCACCCCGATGTCTCCAAACACAAGACTCATCTACCTACAAAAATAATTCTTTTTCACAAATGGAACTTTGGGTAAGATTTATAAAAACAATCAAACAAACAAACAAACCAAAAAGCCAAAGAGTACCTTAAAAAGGAAGCTAAATCCCATCATTAGATATGAGGGAGGAAGGAAATTCTTTTTTCCTACAAAAGATAATGCACATTTAATGTTTGAAAATCATTTTTCTCTTTTTTGTTTGAAAAAAAGACATCCATTTTGCCTTTTATTTTGATGTGAAAAATCTTTCTCACTTATAGAATGACATTATGCAAAAATCAGTAATTAAAAAGAAAAATATGCATGCTTGTTATCTTTTTGGAAAATCAAACACTAAATAGTCTATTTTTATAGGCTATTTTTTTTTTTTTTGTGATACTAGGATGTAAGCCATGGGCATTCTAACTCTAAGCCATACCTCCAGCCCTATTTTTTATTCTTTATTTTGAAACAGGAAGAAGTTGTGGAGGTCTCACTAGGGAACTGAGGTAGGCCACGAACCTTGATCCATCCTTCTGTCTCAGCCTCCCAAGTACTGGGCTAGACTATACTTTCTTATCCTAAACTACGAGAAACTACCCCAAACTATGAGCAAGTACATTTCCCTCATTAAAAATACACATGAATATAACTAGACATGGTGGCACATGCTGTAATCCCAGCATTCAAGAGGCTGAGACAGGAGGATCGCAGTTTGCGGATAGCCTCAGCTACTTAGTGAGGCCCTACCTGACTTAGTGAGATCCTGTTTCAAAATAAAGAATAAAAAAATGGGCCTGGGAGCCGGGCATGGTGGTGCATGCTTGTAATCCCAGCACTTGGGGGGCTGAAACAGGAGAATCGCGCAGGTCTAAAGCCAGCCTCAGCTACTTAGTGAGGCTCTCAGCAATTTCTGAGACACTGTTTCCAAATAAAATATAAAATAGGTCTGGAAGTGTAGCCCGGGGGCAGGAAGCCCCTGGGTTCCATCCCCAGTACCAAAAAAAAAAAAAAAAAAAAAAAAAAATAGGGCAAGGGGTGTAGCTCAGAGGTCGAATTACCCTGGGTTCTATCCCTAGATCCACAAAAAACAAACAAATCACATGAAGATGTTATGACAAAGGCTGAATTGGCCAGACCAAGGCAAAAATTTTCTTACTTCATAATGGGGACTTCTGTGAAATCAGAGTAATATTTTTGTTCTGAGAATACTTGTAGATGGCCCTCAAATCTGTCTCCATATTCTATTTACAAGTTAGGGATATTTTTCATGTCAAGCCATTACCTCTTATCATGAAGCTTCCTGTTGTTAAATATTCTCCAGTTGGTGCCGTTTTAGAAACCTAAGAAACACAATATATTATATGCTTAAGAAATACTTAGGTTATTTCTATACTCAGGAGTATATAGTCATATTCAAGTAAGCAAAATTATGTCCTGAAGTTTCTAATTTAGCAAAAATTCATTAACACTGAAGCAATAGCAACCCTTTCAACGACAAACACACTTTTGGCAGCAACCAAGAAAATAACAAAGCCAGGTGTGGTGGTGCATTCTTGTAATCCTAGTGCTTGGGAGGCTGAGACAGGAGGATCACAGGTTCATGGCCAGCCTCAGCTACTTAATGGGGCCTTCCACAACTTAGTGAGACCTTGTTTCAAAAATAAATAAAAAATAGGGTTGAGGGTGTAGCTTGGAGGCAGAATAACCCTGGGTTCAAGTCCCAGTACAAGGAAATAAAGAGAAAGAAAAGAAAAGAAAAGAAAGAAAGGAAGAAAAGAAAGGAAGGAAGGAAGGAAATCAGAAAGACAGAAAGGGGAAAAAATAAAGGATCCACTAAAAAACTTTTCAAATGCATTAGATTAGAGCCAGTACTAGCCTACTACTTTCTTCCAGAAAGAGATATAATGAGAAAACAATTGTTTCTAAGTTTATTACAAAGCTGTATTAACTAAGCTAAAGCTGTATTTATCAGGTAAAATCCTTTTCTGAGGCTGGACATGATGGTATTCTCAGTTACTCAGGAAGCAGATGCAGGAGGATCACAAATATATTTTCAGACATCTATTAACCCTCCAAATTTGAGTATATTTATTAATCAATTATTAAAACATCATAAAGCCAGGCATGGTGGTGCATGATTGTAATCCCAGCATTTGGGAGGCTGAGACAGGAGGACTGTGGTTCACAGACAGCCTCAGCTACTTAGTGAGGCCGTTTGCAACTCAGTGGGACCTGTTTCAAAATAAAGAATAAAAAAAAAAAAAAATAGGGCTGGGGTATAGCTTAGAGGTAGAATGCCCCTGGGTTCTATCCCCAGTACTGCAAACAAAACAATACAACAACAAAATCATAAAGACTAGCTGGAGCAGGGTATGGTGGCGAACGCTTGTAATCTCAGTACTTAGGACACTGAGACAGGAGGTTTGAGAACAGCTTCAGCAACTTAGTGAGACCCTGTTTCAAAATTAAAAGACTAAAATAAGGCTGGGGGTATAGCTCAGAGACAGAATGTCCCTGGGTTCCATTGGCAGTAAAATAAACACACACACACACACACACACACACACACACACACACACACACAGCATAGTGGATAGTAATAAATAATAACAGATATAGAACGAAACCAATTCTAAAGGAAGATAAAGGAATCAAACTTTATTCTACCACAAAACTTTAGGACCCTGTAAAAGTACTTCATTATCAATTATAATTCTTTTTCTTTTTTATATTTTTTGGTGGTACTGGATGTGAAACCTAGAGGCTTTCTACCTCCAGGCTATACTCCCCCAGACCTATTTTATATTTTATTTGGAAACAGGGTCTCACTAAGTTGCTGAGAACCTCACTAAGTAGCTGAGGCTGGCTTCAAACCTGTGCGATCCTCCTGTCTCAGCCTCCAAGCATGGGGATTACAAGCATGCACCACCAAGCCCAGCCACAATTCTTTCTTTTTAATTTTTCTTTTTTTTTTTTGAGGTACTGGGGATGGAACCCAGGGGCATTCTACCTCCGAGTTACACTTCCAGCCCTATTTTTTATTCTTTATTTTGAAAAAAGGCCTCATTGAGTTGCAAAGGGCCTCACTAAGTAGTTGAGGCTGTCTCTGAACTATGATCCTCCTGTCTCAGCCTCCCAAATGCTTGGTTTATAAGCGTGTGCCACCACCCCCAGCTTCAATTACAATTGTTAAAAATAAAATCGACAGCAATGTGAAGTTAAATATGGAATGAAGATATCAGCAAATAAAGTATCACTAATCAAACAGAGGACAATTACTAAAATCAAGTGACTAAAAAACCCAAACCAAACCAAAAAGCTCCTAAGGGTATACTTTTCTGGAAGGGTAAAACAATTAAAAAATTCCTATGAAGATGAACAGGAAGAGACCTTTTAGGTCAGTATGCCAGTCATAAATAGAACATTCTTTATCCTGTTTAACTGCATGGATCACTCTCCATTTAGGTCTTTACTCAAATCCTACCTTCCCTGATACCTCATTCAAAGTAACAGCCATGATCATTCTCTATTCCACTAACTACATTAAGAAATTTTCTTTATAGCACATTATGTAACACACAGTTTTCTCAACCATATAAATATAAGCTATATCAAAGGATAAGCAAGGTAATTTGTTTGCCTTATTTATTTCTATATCCTCAAATTTGGCATCCAGTACAGCTTTTACCAAAGAAAGACCACAGCCCTTATTACCTGATGATGATACACCCACCAAGCACTAGTGATAACTCGTGCATCCCAAGCAGCACTGTAACAAAGTGCCATTGTGCCAGCTTCAGTCAATGTCCGTGGAGGGATGGGTTCTCCTGTAATAACAATGCTACTTTTCAATACCAAAGCACAGACTTTCTATGGAGCAAGATGTGAAAATCAAATGTAGCAAAACAGGTTCAATGGTCTTCTATCTTCAATCATTCTAATTCAAGACAGGAGTAGTAGTGCAGAGCTGTAATCCCAGTACTTGGGAGGCTGAGACTGGAGGATCACAGGTTTTGAGGACAGCCTCAGCAAGTAGTGAGACTCTCATCAACCTAGAAAGACCCTGATTCAATATAAAAATAAAATCAGATAGGGGAGTAGCTCAGAGGCAGAATGTTCCTGGGCTCAATCCCCATTAGCAGAAAAAAAATCTAACTCTACTTTAGAAAGAATCATAGAGAAAAATCTAAAGATTGAAGACTTTGAGAATATAGATTGCCCAAATTATTAAAATGAAGAGCATATTAATAATATATCCCAAGCTGGACATGGTGGGCACGCTTGTAATCCCAGTACGTGGGAGGCTGAGACAGGAGGATTGCGCAAGTTTGAAGCCAGCCTCAGCTACTTAGTAAGGTTTTCAGGAACTTAACAAGACCCTGTTCCCAAATAAATTATACATATATAAAAAATAGCTGGGTGTGGTGGCGCACGCTTGTAATCCCCGTGTTTGGGAGGCAGAGACAGGAGGATTGCGTAGGTTCGAAGCCAGCCTCACTAGCTTAAGAGACCCTGTTTCCAAATAAAAAATGTAAAAATAGGTCTGGGAGTATAGCCCGGTGGTAGAAGGGTTCCATCCTCAGTACCAACCCCCCCCCACACACAAAAATAGATCTGGGAGTGTAGCCCAGAGGTAAAAAAGCCCCTGGGTTCCATCCCCATTACCACAAAACATACACACACACACACACACACACACACACACACACGCGCGCGCGCGCGTGCGCACACACATCCCTTGCCAGACATGGTGGTGCAGGCCTGTAATCCTAATACTTGGGAGGCTGAGACAGGATGATTATAGGGTGAAGGCCAGCCTCAGCAATTTAGCAAAACCCTCAGCAAATTAGTAAGACCTTATTTTGAAATAAAAATAAAAAATTAAAAAGGAGCTAGAGGTATAGCTCAGTGATAGAATGCCCCTAGGTTCATCCTCTAATAACATACACATATATACCTTATAGCTAAATTTAAATTTCAAATATTCTTTAAATGAGATATAATTCACATACTATAACATTCACTTTTTTTTTTGGTATTGGGGATAAACCCAGGGACCCTCTATCACTGGGCTAGACCCAGCCCTTTTTAAAACTTTTTTTTTTTTTTTTTTCAGAACTAAGGATGGAACCCAGCAGTACTACTGTACCTCCTAACTACACTCCCAGCCCTATTTTTTTTTTTTTTTAAATAGAGTCTCTCACTGAGTTGTGAAGGACCTTGCTAAGTAGCCGAGGCTGTCTACAAATCGTGATCCGTCTCCGCCTTCCAAATACTGGGATTACAAGTATGCAACAACACGTCTGGCACCTTTTTTACTTCTGAGACAGTCCCGTTAAGTTGTCTGGGCTGGGCAGCTTAGTCTGCACTGTGCACAGATAAAAAAATTTTTTTTTTGCGGTACTGGGGATGGAACACAGGTGCATTCTACCCCCGTGCTATATCTCAAGCCATATTTTTTATTCCTTATTTTGAAACAGGGTCTCAGTGAGTTGCAAAGTGCCTCACTAGGTAGCTGAGGCTATCCACAAACTGCGATCCTCATGTCTCAGCCTCCCGAATGCTACACCCCCAGCCCTATTTTTTATTCTTTATTTTGAAATCAGGTCTCAGTGAGCTGCAAAGGGCCTTGCTAAGTAGCTGAGGTTGTCTGTGAACCACGATCCTCCAGTCTCAGCCTCCCAAATGCTGGGATTATAAGTGTGAACCATCATGCATGGCTTTAAAATTCACCATTTATTTATTTATTTATTTATTTATTTATTTATTTATTTATTTATTTATGTACTGTGGATGGAACCCAGGGGCTTTCTACCCCCGTGCTACACTCCCAGATCTATTTTATACTTTATTTGGAAACGTCTCACCAAGTTGCTGAGAGCCTTACTCAGTAGCTGAGGCTGGCTTTGAACCTGTGCAATCCTCCTGTGTCAGCCTCCCAAGAGCTGGGATTACAACCATGCGCCACCACGCCCGGCAAAATTCATCTTTTAATAAGGTACAATTCAATGATTTTCAGCACAATATTTCATGACATGGATATACCACATTTTGTTTATCTACTCATCAACTTTTGGCAATGGGTTGATTCTACTTCTTGGTTATTAAAAATAATGCAATGAATATTTGTAAACAAGTTTGAATAGATGGATGGCTTCAATTATCTTGGAGACATATACCAGTAAAACTGCTGGGTCAAATCTATGTTTAACTTCTTGAAGAACTGCCAAACTAGTCTCCACAGGAACTGCATCCTTCTCATTCACACTAGTATTGTGAGATCCTTTTCTATTCACACTAGCAGTATGAGAGTTCTAACTTCTTCACATCTTCACTAGTACTTGTCCATTTTTTTTTTTTTTTCCAATACTGGGGATGGAACCAAAGGGCATTCTACCTCCAAGAGACAACCCCAGTCCTATTTTTTAATTATTTATTTTGAAACGGTCTCACTGAGTTGCAAAGGGCCTCATTAAGTAGTTGAGGCTGGCCGTGAACTGCAATTCTCTGGTCTCAGCCTCCCAGATGCTGGGATTGATTATAAGCATGTGCCACCATGCCCAGCTCTGTCCATTTTTTTTTATTATAACCTTCCCAAAATGAGTTAAGTGATATCTCATTGTAGTTTTGATTTTCATTTCCCTAATGACTGAAGATGCTGAATATCTTTTCATGTGCTTATTAGCCATTTGTATTTCTTTGGGAAAATATCTATTTAAATGGGATCCTCCTGTATCAGCCTCCCCAAGTACTGAGATTACAAAGGTACATTACACCAAGCTTCATTGCTCAACTAACTCTCCCTCTCCCTCTCCCTCTCTCTCTCTCTCCTTCTTTCTTTTTTTGTACCGGGGACAGAACCCAGTGGCATTCTATCTCCAAGCTACACCCTTAGTCTTATTTTTATTAATTATTTTTGAAAAAAGGTCCCATTAAGTTGCTGAGGGCCTCACTAAGTGTAGCTGAGGCTGCCCATGAATCTGTGATCCTCCTGTCTCAGCCTCCCAAGTGCTGAGATTACAAGCATGCGCCACCATGCCCAGCTACCTCTGCTTACTTTTTTTTGCAGCACTGGGAATGCATTCTACATCCAAGCTATACCCTCAGCCCTATTTTTTATTTTTTATTTTGAAACAGTTCTCACTAAGTTGCAGAAGGCCTCACTAAGTAGCTGAGGCTGACCACAAACCCAGATCCTCCTGTCTCAGCCTCCCAAGTATTAGGATTACAAGCGTGTGCCACCACGCCAGGCTCCATTGCTCACTTTTTAACTGGGCAGTCTGCCTTTCTACTTATGAGTCTTAGGTGCTCTTGGTCTTGATAAATAAATAATTTGCAAATATGTATGTATATGTATATATATATATATATACATATATATATATATATATATATACTTTTTGCTATTCTGGGTTCATTTTCTTTTTTCTTTCTGTAGATCTGGGGATTGAACCTCAGGGAATCCTATGCCCGAGCTATACCCCCAGCTCTACTTTTCATTCTTTTTTTTTGTTTTGTTTTCTTTTTTTCTTTTGCGGGTCTGGGGATGGAATCCAGGGGCATTCGACCACCAAGCTACACCCCCTGCCCTATTTTTTATTCTTTATTTTGAAATAGGGTCTCACTAAGTTGCAGAGGGCTCACTAAGTAGCTGAGGCTGTCCGTGAACCTCGATTCTCCAGTTTCAGTCTCGCAAATGCTGGGATTACAAGCATGCGCCACTACACCTGGCTTCATTCTTTATTTTGTTTTGCTTTTGGTGGTACTGGGGTTCCTGGAAGCCCTTCTACTGCCGGGCTACACTCCCAGACCTATTTTATATTTTTTTTTATTTGGAAACAGGGTCTCTTAAGCCAGGATCTCTTAAGCTGGCTCCGAACCAGTGTGATCCTCCTGTCTCCGCCTCCCAAGCGCAGGGATTACAAGCGTGCGCCACCATGCCCGGCTCATTCTTTATTTTGAAATAGGATCTTGCTAAGTTATAGAGGGCCTAAGTAGCTGAGGCTGGCAGGGAATCTGTGATCTTCCTGTCTTAGCCTCCCAAGAACTGGGATTACATGCATGTGTCACCATGTCTGGCTCTTTATACCTATTTAATTAGTGAAATCCAAAATAATAACATCACCAAATGTTAATGAGGATATAGAGCACTATGTAGTGATTTGATTCACTATTTTAAATATAAGCCAGGTGTGGTAGCACAGGCTTGTAATCCCAGCGTTTGGAAGGCTGAGACAGGAGGATCACACAGGCTCTCTCTTAGTGGGGCTCTCAGCAACTTAGTGAGACCCTGTTTCCAAATAAAGTATAGAATAGGTTTGGGAGCATAGCCCAGAGGTACAAAGCCTCTGGGTTCCACCCCCCAGTACCACCAAAAAACCAACCAAACAAAAACCCCAAACCAAACAAAAACAAAAAACAAAAAATGGTATATTCATTTAGGAAGACAGTCTGGTGGTTTCTTTTCTTTTTTTTTTGGTGGTACTGGGGTGGAACCCAGAGGCCTCCTACCTCCGGGCTATACTCCCAGACCTATTTTACATTTTATTTGGAAACAGTGTCTCACTAAATTACTGAGAGTCTCACTAAGTAGCTGAGGGTGGCTTCAAACCTGTGTGATCCTCCTGTCTCAGCTGCCCAAGTGCTAGAATTACAAGCATGTGCCACCACGTCCGGCTCGGTCTGGTGGTTTCTCATGAAACTAAATGTACTCTTACTATATGCGCCAATAGTTTTGCTTCTTGATATTTACCAATGTAAGCTGAAAACATGTCCATATGAAAAGCTACATATAGATTTTTTTCTTTTTTGAGGTACTGGGGATGGAACCCAGGGGCACTCTAACTCCAAGCTAGACCCCCAGCCCTATTTTTTATTCTTTATTTTGAAACAGGGTCTCAATGAGATGCAAATGGCCTTACTAAGTAGCTGAGGCTGTCTGCAAACCACGCTCCACCTATCTCAGCTTCTGAAATGCTGGGATTACAAGCCTGCACCACCACACCCAACTTACATATAGATATTTATAGCAGCTTTATTCATAACTGCCAAAACTTGGCCTTCAGTATCACTTTGGTGGAAAAGGTTGATAATAAGGGAGGCTATAGGTGTGGACAGGGGTTACATTAGAAAGCACTGTGCCTCCTGCTAAATTTCTGTAAAACTAAAGTGGTTCTAAATCTGAGCATACTTAAATTTACAAAAGGAAAACAGGCCGGGCGTGGTGATGCATGCTTGTAATCCCAATGCTTGGGAGGCTGGGACAGGAGGATTGAGCAGGTTTGAAGCCAGCCTCACCTAAGGGGGGCTCTAAGCAACTTAGTGAGATCCTGTTTTTGAATAAAATATAAAATAGGTCTGAGAGTGTAGCCTGAAGGTAGAAAGCCTCTGGGGTTCCATCTCTAGTACCACAAAAAAAAAAAAAAAAAAAAAAAAAAAAAGGAAAAACTATTTTATTCTTTTTTGTGTGCGTGTGGGTCTGAGGATGGAACCCAGGGGCATTTGACCTCTGAGCTACACCTCCTGCCCTATTTTTTATTCTTTATTTTGAAACAGGGTCTTACTAAGTTGCGGAGGGCCTCACTAAGTAGCTGAGGCTGTCTGCGAACCGCGATCCTCCTGTCTCAGCCTCCCGAATGCTGGGATTACAAGCGTGCGCCACCACGCCCGGCTAATATTTTATTCTTAATGACCGTTTTTGGCACCCTTGCTGAAAATCAGTTGAGCACAAATCGCAGGATTTATTTCTGGAATTTCAGTCCTATTTGATGATCTATGTGTTCATCCTTTTGCCACCATCACACTGCTTACTGTTCCTCTGTAATAAGATTTGAGGTCAAGAAATGTGAATGCTCCAAATTTGCTTTTCATTTTCAAGAGTGCTTTGGCTAATCTGAGTCCTGTTCATTTCCAAATAAATTTTTGGATCAGCTTGTCAAGTAATAAATATTTGAATAACAAAAATGTATTACCTGTTGGATTCTTAATTACACAGCTAGTGGCTCCATGAAGATCAGCATGTACGTAGATGTCTCCTTAATAAAGACAAATAAGAAATGACACTTTGAGTCCCCTCACCCTCCCTCTCCCTCTCTCTCTCTTCTTTTTTTCCATTACTGGGATTTTGAACCCAGGGGATGATCTACTACCAAGGGACATCCCCATTCCTTTTTATCTTTATTTTGAGACAGGGTCTCACTAAGTTGCCTAGTCTAGCATTGAAACTATGTTTCTCCTGAGTCAGCCTCTGGAGTCAGTGGGTTACAGGCATGTGCCAATGCACTAGCTTCTTTCTTATTGAAACAGGGTCTCACTATGTTGACCAGGCTGGTCTCAAATAACTGGCTTCAAGTGATTCTCCTGTCCAGTCTCTGGAGTAGCATGTGCTACTGATCCTAGTGTTAAGTCCTATTTTTATTATTATTATTATTATTTTTTGTGGTACTGGGGCTGGAACCCAGAGGCATTGTACCTCCAAGCTACACCCCCAGCCCTATTTTTTATTCATAATTTTGAAACAAGGTCTCACTCAGTTGCAAGGGCCTCAGTAAATACCTGAGGTTGGCTGCAAACCACAAACCTCCTGCCTCAGTCTCCCAAATGCTGGGATTACAAGCGTGTGCCACTATACCTGGGTTTAACTCCTATTTTTAAGTATAAAAAATGTTACAAATTTCAACACTGAAATATTAAGATTTTAAAAACACGATGAAGCCGGAGCCAAGTGTGGTTGTGTACGCTTATATTCCAAGCACATAGGAGGCTAAGACAGGAGGAAAGCAGTTTGAGGACAGCCTCAGCTACTTAGTGAGGCCCTTTACAACTCAGTGAGACCCTGTTTCAAAATAATAAAAAAAATAATAAAAAATACAGCATGTAGCTCAGAGGTAGAATGCCTCTGGGTTTCATCCCTAGTACTGCAAAAAAAAAAAAAAAAAAAAAAAAAAAAAAAAAAGTGGTAGAAAATAAGATCAAAAGTCCAACACACCAGATTAGCCCAGCAGTAGTACTTTAGGTATACCTACTTCAAATGAGAAATAACTGACAAACCAAATCTTCAACAAAAGTTAAAGCATCACACCTTTTTACTACTTAATTCTGTCAAGCAATAGTATAAATTGAAAACCAGTGCCCAATACTGAGATAACTGATCCAATAATTATCTGAGAAAATTTTTTAGAATTTCAGTCTTACCTACCTGATGACAAGTATCTTTTTACAATTATTTCATTCTGTTGCTGATCTCGTCCACCTATAATTAGATAGTTTTCTGAGCTAATGAACCACAGAAATTTCTCAAACCTATCAAATTGAAAAAAAACAAAGTAAAGTTTTTTTTTCTTTATTATCCTTTTTTTTTGTGGGTGTGAGGATAGAACCCAGGGGCATTCAAACCTCCGAGCTACACCCCCTGCCCTATTTTTTATTCTTTATTTATCTATTTTGTGGTACTGGGGGTGTTCCCAGGGGCTTTTCTACCTCCGGGCTATATTCTCAGACCTATTTTATACTTTATTGGAAACAGGGTCTCACTAAGTTGCTGAGAGCCTCACTAAGTAGCTGAGGCTGGCTTCGAACCTGTGCAATCCTCCTGTTTCAGCCTCCCAAGCATGGGGATTACAAGCGTGTGCCACCACACCTGGCTTTATTTTCTGTTTTGAAACAGGGTCTCACTAAGTAACAGAGAGCCTCACTAAGTAGCTGATGCTGTCCATGAACCACGATCCTCCAATTTCAGCCTCCTGAATGCTAGGATTACAAGCATGCACCACCACACCAGCCCTTCATTAGCCATTCTGAACACACACCTTTTTTTTTTTTTAATAAACAAAACAGTAAGCTATATTGCCTATGCAGGTTAAAATAAATTATTAAGCTGGGCGTGGTGGCGCATACTAGCAATCCCAGCATTTGGGAGGCTAAAACAAGGTTTGAGGACAGCCTCAGCTACTTAGGCCCTTTATTACTCAATGAGACTTTGTTTCAAAATAAAGAATAAAATATAGGTCTAGGGGTGTAGCTCAAAAGTAGAATAACCTTGGGTTCCATCCCCAGTACTGCAGAAAGCAAAAATAAACAAAAAGAACGTATTAGTTTAATTACTTGTTTTGTTTTTGTGGTACTGGGGTTCCTGGAAACCCTCTACCTCTGGGTTATACTCCCAGACCTATTTTTATACTTTTTAATTTGGAAACAGGGTCTCCTAAACCAGCACGTCTGGCTTCAAACCTGCGCGATCCTCCTGTCTCCGCCTCCCAAGCACAGGGATTACAAGCATGCACCACCACGCCCGGCGCTAGTTTAATTACTTTTAAAACATCAAGTTGGATTTTACTAAAAACCTGTAATATATTCTTAAGACACTCTAAAAAGAAATTAAATTTTGTTTTAGAAGAAAATGTTATCATTTGGGAGTGGTGGCACATGCCCTATAATCCTAGTACTCGAGAGGCTGAGACTAGAGGATAGCAGGTTCAAGATCAACCTCAGCAACCTAGTGAAATCCTGTTTCAAAAAAAAAAAAAAAAAAGCAGTTGGAGTATAGTTCAAAAGAAGAGTGGCCTTGAGTCCAATCAACAGTACAAAAGAAAAAAAATGAAATAAAAATGTGGGGGTTTAGCTGAGAGGTATAATGACCCTGGATTCTGTTCCCAGTTTTACACAAACACACATACACACACTTCTCAGAAAGCTAATAAAACTAAAGCAGGAAGTTATAAAATGAAGCGTTCAAAGAACCAAAGGAAAACTCTTAAAAATAAAATCATGAGTGGTGAGGATATGGCTAAATGATAGTCCTTTGCCTATCATGTGTGAGGTCTTAGGTTCAATCTCAGCAGAACAATGTATGAAGGAATAAATGAATAATATAAGTTCAATGGGAAAACTGCATCCTAAAGTTGATGAAATCTCTCAGAATACAGAACAGAAAATGCAAGAAAAATGAAGGCTATGCCATATATAAAACACAGAATTCCCAGGGGGGGAAAAAAGACAAAAACAGAGTAGGCAGATTTTCAAAATCTATGTCAAGAAAATGTCCCAGAACTAAGTTTGCAAACTAAAAGGGCTCGCCAAGTATCTAGCATGGTGGCACACACCTGTAAATCCCAGTACTTGGGAAGCTGAGACAGGAGGATTGCAGGTTTGAGTACAGCCTCAATAAGTAGTAAGACTCTCATCCCTAGTGAGACCCTGTTTCAAAATAAAAATAAAAATAGGGCTGGAGGTGTAGCTTGAAGGCAGAATGTTCCTGGGTTAAATCCCTAGTACCAAAACAAACAAACAAAACATACTGGAAAATTTGCAAGAAAAAATAAAAAAAAAAGGGGAGCTACAAGCTTAGAAGCTTGTAGAAGGCAAAAACAAATTGCACCTAAAATATCAACAGTCAGCCGGGCGTGGTGACACATGGTTGTTATAATCCCAGCATTTGGGAGGCTGAGACCTGAGGATCGCTGTTCGCAGCCAGCCTCAGCTACTTAGTGAGGCCCTCCTCAACTTAGTGAGATCCTGTTTCAAAATAAAGACTATAAAATAGGGCAGGTGGTGTAGTTCAGAGGTCGAATGCCCCTGGGTTCCATCCATACATCCGCAAAAAAAAAAAAACAAAAAAAAAAACAAAAAACAGTCAAAATGCCATCAAGGGATGGAGCTCAGTGGTACTAGCAGGCACAGGCTTTGAGACCTCAGAACAGAAAAATCAAACAAAAAACTTTGAACTGGGAAATGGCATGTAATCCCAGATACTCAGGAGGCTGTGACCGGAGGACTGTTTTGAGTCCAGGAGCTCAAGCACAGCCCAGGCAACATAGTAAGACCCTATGTATCCCCCACCAAAACAAAAACAAAAACAAAAACAAACCATCAGACTTTGAAAATCAACTATGAAAGTTACTACAATGGAGCAAAGCCTTTATAAAAGTCTTATAAAAAATATGTTTTCAAAGTAGAATTCTATATTCAAACTTTTTTTGGGGGAGGTACTGTGTATTGAACCCAGGGATATTCTACTCTGAGCCATACCCCAAGGCCGGTTGGTTGGTCTGTCTATCTTCTACCTATTTATATATTTATTTTGTGGTACAGGGGATTGAACCCAGGGGCACTCTATCTTTAAGCTACATCCCAGTCCTACTTTATTTTTATTTTGAAATAGGGTCTTGCTAGGTTGGTGAGAATCTCACTACTTGCTGAGGCTGTCCTCAAACCTGTGTTCTCTGTGTCAGTCTTCCAAGCACTGAGATTATAGGTGAGCACCACCATGCCTAGCTTTTATTTTATTTTTTATTTATTTACATATATTTTGGTGGTATTGGGGATGGGACCCAGGAGTGTTCTATCTCACAGCTATAACCCCAGCTCTATTTAATTTTTTTTTTTTTTTTTTTGGTGGTCCTTGGGGTGGAACCTAGATACTTTCTACCTCCGGCTATACTCCCAGACCTATTTTATACTTTATTTGGAAACAGGGTCTCACTAAGTTACTGAGAGCCTCACTAAGTAGCTGAGGCTGGCTTCAAACCTGTGCAGTCCACTGTCTTCGCCTCCCAAGTGCGGGTATTATAAGCGTGCACCACCATACCTGGCTTTTTTTTTTTTTAATTTGAAACGAGGTTTCATTAAATTGCTGAAGTTGGCTGTGAATATGAGATCCTCCTGTCTCAGTCTCCCAAGTACTGGGATTACAAGAATATGTCACCATACCAGGCTTTATTATTTATTTATTTTTATTATTATTTTTTGAAGTACTAGGGATGGAACCCAGGGGCATTCTACCTCCGAGCTACACTCTGAGCCAATTTTTTTTATTCTTTATTTTCAAACAGGGTCTCACTGAGTTGCAGAGGGCCTCATTAAGTACCTAAGGATGGCTGCGAACCCAAATCCTCCTGTCTCAACTTCCCAAATGCTGGGATTACAAGTGTGCGCCACCATGCCTGGCTCTTTATTTTGTATTTTGAAACAGATTTTCACTAAATTATTCCATGCTGGCCTCCTTGAACCTGCGATCCTACTGAGCCTCCCAATACTGTAATCCCAGTACTGAGCTTACGGGCATACCAATTGCCCAGGCAAATGATTAAGTATGAGTAGAATAACTTTATACACATTGGAGACTTCCAAAACTTTACCTCCTATATACTCCTTCTCATAAAGATTTGGAGGAATAAAGAAAAGCATGAGATCCAGGACAGAGAGACCAATATAGAGATGGGGAAAGGGAACTTCCAGGCTAACATAAAAGGAGGTTAAAAGATGCTTAGAGAGAACCAATCTTTTAAAAGTAGGTCAAAAAGCTCCAAAAGAGAACTCTGACCTCTGTGAGGAGGTATTCTAACACACTTGGAAGGTAATTAAGATGAATTATCCATAAAAATAAAAAGGAAGCTAGGCAGGTGGCACAGGCCAGTAATCCTAGTACTTGGGAGGCTGAGGCAAGAGGATTCCAAGTTTGAGGTCAGCCTGGTCAATTTCGCCTGACCTTGTTTCAAAATAAAAAATAAAGAGGACTGCATAGCTCAATGGCAGAGTGCCTGTGGGTTCATTCAATCTCCCACACAAAAGGATTATAAAACAGAAAAATTAAGAAGTAGCAATATAAGCTATCATACTACAAATAGAAATGAAGGAAAATGGAAAATCTCAAAAGAATCAGATGACAGTAGAATTCAGAGTGAAGAATTGCAGGGCTAATGCGTTTGTTAACATGCCCTGTCTAACTGCTTAAACTTCTAAACAAGAACTGAATTTAAAAAAGAAGGAACACTTACCAGTATACTTTTCTTGCTTTTTGAATAGAGGTGACTGTTTGAACTTCTTTTAAGGTTTGTTTTGTTTTCTTTTCTGCTGATTTGAATGCCTATTTATAAGAACATTTAAAATATAATTTGTTTAGGATATATTTAAGTATAACATCAAAATAAATCATGGGATTTTTAAAAAATGCTACAAAATGAAACTAAACACACACACACACTCACACCACATATACACATACATACATGAACACACACACACACACACACACACACAAATACACACACTCAAAAAAATAATAAGCTGGGCATGGTGGTGCATGCCTGTAATCCCAGTATTTAAGAGGCTGAGAAAGAAGGATCAAAAGTTTGAGACCAGCTGCAGCAATGTAGTGAGACTCTCAGTAACTTAGTGATATCCTGTTTCAAAACAAAAAAGTGGTAGGGGTATACTTTGGAGGTAAAATGCCCTTGGGTTTAATCATCAGTACCACAAAAAATAAATATATGAGTTGCACATGGTGGCAGGAACCTGCAATTCCATTAATTACGAGGGTAAGACAGGAGACTAAAAGTTTGAAGCCAGTCTTTACAAATTAGTGAGGACCCATTTCAAAGTAAAAAATAAAAAAGGCTGGGGTACATGTAGCTCAGAAGCAGAATGCCCCTGGGCAAAAAAAAAAAAAAAATTTTTAAATTAAATAAAAAAAAAATAAAAGAATGTTATGAGACTATAATAAGAGAACACACTTTACACTGAATTATTGTCATCAGTGGCAGGATCTCTGAGGAAATCTATAGCCATACCACCCTGAACATAACTTATCTCCTCTGATTTTGAAGCGAGCCAGGGTCAGGGCTGCTTAGTACTTGGATAGAAGAAGGTATCTCTGAAGAAATGACATGTAAGCTGATGCCTGTCAGACCAATATAATATCAGAACAAAAATAGAAAAAGAGTACTATAAGAAAGATCAGCAAGTAGTGATCACAGGGCAAAATGTCAAGAAATCAGGTTGGAACAATAGATAGAGGGCCATGTCACAAAGGCAATTCATTTAACAGATATTGAAGTGCCTATTCTGTTCCAGGAAATATTCTAGGAATGAGGATGCAGAAATGAACAAATAGACAAAGACCCTACTACATTCTAGAGGGAAAACAAACATTCAACTAGGTATTTCAGTTTGGGGGGGGGGTTCAGAAGAAAAGGAAAAAAGTAAAGAGACATTGAGGATGGTACCACTTTCAGTAAGAGTGGTTAACAAAAGTTTCTCTGATAAAATTTAAGAAGATACATGAATGGAATGATCAATCCATGAAAATTTTGAAGTAAGAGCATTCCAGTACAGAAAGTAGTAAGTGCACAGTTCCTGTCAGGGCAGTAACCATAGTTTTAGGAACAGTTAAAATCACAGTGTCACCAGAAAAAATTATGTAAGAAGAGGAATGTAGGTGATAAGGTGACATAGATCATTAAAATAGGAAAGAACTAGAGAAGTTTAAGCAGAGGAGTAAATGCACTTCCCTTATAATTGTAAAGGATTTTTACAGTTGCTATATGGAGAAAAAGACACAGTGTGAAAAACCTGTATCTAAAGCCATGGTGGCACATGCCTGTAATCCCAGCATTTGGGAGGCTGAGACAAGAGGATCGAGGTTTGCAGCCAGCCTCAGCTACTTAGTGAGGCCCTTTTGCAACTCAGTGAGACCCTGTTTCCAAAAGCCCCAGCACCATAAAAAAAAAAAAAGAAAAACTTATATCTAGTAAGAAACTATTACTGTAGTCCTTATCAACAGAGATAATATAGACCTGAAACATGGAAATAATGACACGTGGCCCAATTCTGGTCATACTTTGCATTCTACCATTGAGTTACATCTCCAGAACAATTTCTTATTTGGAAACAGGGTCTCCTTAGATTTATGAGTCTCACTACTTGCTAAGGCTATCTTCCAAATTGCAGTAATCTGGTCTCAGACTCCCAAGTATTGGAATTATAGGTTTTTACCACACCTGGCTAAACTTTCAAGTTTTTTTTTATTTGTTTGGTGCTGGGGATTGAATCCAAGGTGTCCTTGCAAGAATTTTACCACTAAGCTATACCCCAGCCCTCTAGTTATACTTTTTTTTTTTTTTTGGTGGTACTTGGGGTGGAACCCAAAGGCTTTCTACCTCTAGACTATACTCCCAGACCTATTTTTATATTTTATTTGAAAACAGGGTCTAAGTTGCCGAGAGCCTAAGTAGCTGAGGCTGGCTTCAAACCTGTGCGATCCTCCTGTCTCAGCTTCCCAAACACAGAGATCACAAGTATGCACCACTACGCATGACTGGTTATACTTTTTTTGGTACGGGGGATACTAGGGATGGAACCCAGGGGCATTCTACCTCTGAGCTACACTCCCCAACCTTTTTTTTTTTTTTTTTTAATTCTTTAATTTGAAACAAGGTCTCACTGAGTTGCAAAGGGCCTCACTAGGTAGCTGAGGGTGTCCATGTACCGTGATCCTCCTGTCTCAGCCTCCCAAATGCTGAGATTACAAGTGTGCCCCACCACGCCTGGCTTGGTTATACTTTTTTGTTTGTTTGTTTTGATGATACTGGGGTTCCTGAAAACCCTTCTACCTCCAGGCTACACTCCCAGACCTATTTTTATACTTTTTTATTTGGAAACAGGGTCTCTTAAGCCAGCGCGGCTGGCTTCGAACCTGTGAGATCCTCCTGTCTCTGCCTCCCAAGCACGGGCATTACAAATGTGGGCCACCACGCCCGGCTTAGTTATACTTTTAGAAAGTAAAAAAAGCTGGGTATGGTGGCGCACACTTGTAATCTCCATTCTTGGGAGGCTGAGACAGGAGGATAGCACAGGTTTGAAGCCAGCCTCAGCTACTTAGTGAGGGTCTCAGTAACTTAGTGAGACCCTGTTTCCAAATAAAATATAAAATAGGTCTGGGAGTATAGCCTGGAGGTAGAAAGCGTCTGGGTTCCACCCAAGTACCACCCCCCCCCAAAAAAAAAAAAGCAATAAAGATCTGTTGATAAAGTTTAAAAAAATAGGGCTGGGGCTTTAAGTCAGAAGATAAATATCCCTAGATTCAATCCCCAGTACTACAAAAATGAATAAATTAAAAGAATAAAAGAACCGGACATGATGGTGGTCGCTTATAATCCCAGCATTCGGGAGGCCGAGACTGGAGGATTGTGATTCGTGGACAGCCTCAGGTACTTAGTGAGGCCCTCCGCAACTTAGTGAACCATGTTTCAAAAATAAACAGTAAAAAATAGGGCTGGGTGTATTTCGGAGGTAGAATGCCCTGGGTTCTATCCCCAGTACCACAAAAAGAAAAAAAGAATAAAAAAGGTATTTCTGAATTTAAAAATCTCATTAAACTATAAAATAAAAAGTTAAACTGGACAAAGCCAATTAGCATTCACATTGATAAATATTAAGTACCTTCTCAGCAGCTTCAACAGTCTTTTGTGTTTTCTTAGCAGCATATCTCTTGTGATCATAATACCTAAAAAATATATCTCTTTAAAATTTAAGGAAAATCTTTATTCTTTAATTTTTATTCCTAATTTAACAAATTCTCAAATCATACAGGACGAAGCTGCATGATGCATTAAATTAAATTTTAGAAAAGGTATTTTCACCAAGAGAAATACAAGTAAAATAACAACCGTTCTTATTATGCTTAATATTCATAACTAAAGTATTGCAGAGAATGTTTTAAAACTTGAACTTAAATAACTTACTTTTTGGCATTGGCATATGCTGACAAGCTGAGGTCAACATCAACAAGTAATGGCTTATTTTTCTGAGGCTTCTGTAGTTGTTTATTCTTTTGTTTTTTCTTTTTTCCTTTCAGTGGTTCTGTTTCCTTTTGTTCAACACTGACATCACCATCAACATCATCTTCCTCCTCTGATAACAAGTATGGATTTCTATTAAAAATATTCAATAGTATTTCACTAATGTCAATAATATTACATTTTATATAGTTTTTTCTTAATGAAATTATAAATGGCTTATTATACTTAAAAAACTTCCTTTTTTATTTTCATGTAAATTTATTTCTCTGAGAATTTCCAAATACAAAAAAAAATTATTTTAAACAAACAGAAAAATTAAATAACAAAATAAAGACAAGAACTAACTACTCAACTAAGAATCTTACTTACCTTAGCAGCATTGTAACATGATTTGTTTGCAGTTTTAATTCTTTGATTGCACTTGCAACTGGGTCTCCTTGAGCTTGGGCTTCTTTCACAATTACTCCAATTTCTGTCCAATCTATCTGGTTGGCTAATGCACTTCGAACTACCTGAATGGCTCTGTCTACTATCTGCAGATTCATTTCTATGAGCTCTCCTTTCAGCTGGTCTATTTCCTTAAGAAACAAACCAAACACATTTACTATAATGCCAGCAGAGGTTATTATTTCTGATAAAGCATCTTATAAAGGTAACCATTAATACCTGAGCCTGCTGAAGAGCTTCCAATCTGTTTTCATGATCCTTCCGAACATTATCTAATTTCTTCAGTGCTTGTTTTTCCTTTTGGTGACAAAAGATTTTTTAAAAATTAGGTTTCATTTACCTCATAGAATCTTCTCTCTCTTACTTCCTCAAATTCACTATCTGATCCCACCTATGCCCCCTTAAATAATGTTATTTAGCTAGCTAAAGTTCCTCCACAGTCCACTCTCCCAAGTCTATGCCACAGAAAATATGTCATGCTCCAAAACTAACTTTCTTCCCCACCCACCTCCCATTTTCTATAAAGGAAAGTATTCTGAATCCAGCTTACACTAAATGTAAGATATGCTCCTTATTTCCTTGGACTTACTCAGGCAGAATTCAAGATACTTTCTTTGTTGTAAAAAAGTAAAGTTTGGTGGAATAAAAAGTTTTGTGTGGGGTACTGGGGATGGAACCCAGGGGCATTCTACCTCTGAGTTATACCCCCAGCCCTTTTTAATTTTGAAAAAGTCTCAATAAATTGCTGAGAGTCTCACTACTTTGCTGAGACTATCCTTGAACCTACAATCCCCCTGTCTCAGCCTCACAAGTACTAAGCTGGTGGAATAAATTCTTAAAAAGCAGAAATTACTAAACACTTTTCCATTTTATTTACAATTCTCATTTTCTCAGCATTATTTACAGTATTTTAGAGTACTTAAGTCCCTATATTAACTATACAAAGTTTCATATTGGTAATTTAACCTTCTATACAGTTTTTTTTTTATCGTACATTATTTACATTTCAACATTTTTTATTTGAGGACAAATTTTTTTTACTTTTTGTGGATCTGAGGATTGAACCAAAAGATCAGTGAGTTTTATAATACTTTCTATGAAATTTTTTTTTTTCTTTTTTTTTTTGTGGTGCTGGGATTGAAACCAGGAACACTCTACACCCAAGCTACATCTTCAGCTATATTTTATGTTTATTTGGAAACAGAGTTGCACTAAGTTGCTGAGAGCCTCAATAAGTTGGTGAGGCTGGCATCAAACCTGTGATCCTCCTGCCTCAGCCTTCCAAGTTCTAGAATTAAGTGTGTACTATCTTGCCCAGCTTTCGCATGCTTCTGAAAGGCTGCTCTTTTCTAAATAAAAGCATCATCATTAAACCATGCTTAGACTAGCTTGTTTAATGTTTTTAATAGTACCCTACCTGTTGTAAAGCTTTTAAATCAATTTTTTGACCTTCTATCTTCGAAAAGAATTCATCCACGGCCTTATTAAAAAAGACAGAAAAACAGCTATAAAAACAAATGTATGAGCTCTACGTCAACTTACACACACAGAATTTTAGCTTCTTTTGTTTCATGACACCACTCAAATACTTGGTCAGATTTCCAGTAATGTGTTAGATAACTCAATAGTACCAAGAATCAAAATAAACTCAAGTCTTTGGTCCTTCACCTTGAAATAAGGTGGCAACAATTATTCTCAGTATATCTATGACTGTACTGTTCCAAGATTTATTTTATATTTTATTTGGAAACAGGGTCTCACTAAGTTACTGAGAGCCTCACTAAGTAGCTGGGGCTGGCTTCAAACCTGTGTGATCCTCCTATCTCAGCCTCCCAAGCGCAGGATTACAAGTGTGCGCCACTACACCCGGCTCTGTACTGATCTTTAATGACCAGATTCATAGTGACTGTAAAGTATGGATATATTCAATTTCCTAATCAAACATAATGACATTAACACCTCATTATTGTGCTAACTAGTCAAAAAACAGAACTAGAAAACCCACCTTGTCAAATGATTCAAATTCTATATATGGACATTGTGAATGTTGAGAAAACAAGAAAGGATGAAATTCCTCATACCTGTAAAACATATTTGTTATATCACATTCAATAACATTAATAAACATTCAGAGAAAAATGACCCACGACTAAATGCTTACGTGAATATGTCTTCAACTGGTTTATCTACTTCCAAACTTGGCTTTATTTCTCTTTTCTGAATAATATATCCCTACAAAAATCCAATATTAAAATTATTTCTAGTCATTATTAACAAAGATTTATTTTCATGATATTAATTTTATTAATTTTTTTCTAACTAAAGATGTATTTTACAGTGGTGGCACACAACTGTAATCTCAGTACTTGGGAAGCTGAGACAAGAGGATCACAAGTTCAAGTACAGCCTAACCAAGAAGTGAGACTTTAATCAACCCAGTGAGACCTTGTTTGAAAATAAAAATAAAATAGCTCAGAAGTAAAATGTCCCCGGGTTCAATCCCCAGTACCACCAAAAAAAAAAAAAAAAAAAAAAAAAAAAAAGAGAAAAAAAAATACACTTTAACACATAATTTTAGGAATGTTTAAGAGAGCTGGGCTGGTGGCGCACATTTGTAATTCCCACTTCCCACACTTGGGAGGCTGAGACAGGCGGATTGAATAGGTTCAAAGCCAGTCTCAGCTACTTAGTGAGGCTCTCAGCAACTTAGTGAGCCCCTGTTTCCAAATGAAATATAAAATAGGTCTGGGAGTATAGCCCAGAGGTAGAAAGCCTCTGGGTTCCACCCCAGTACCACCAAAAAAAAAAAAAAAAAAGTTTAAGAGAGGGCTATTTAATTTTTTTGCGGTACTGGGATGCTGGAATGGAACCCTGGGGGCATTTTACCTCCAAGCTACACCCACAGCCCTATTCTTTCTTTTTTTTTCCCCCATGTTAATCTTCTGTGTATCGTTCCAATTTTGGTATATGTGCTGCCGAAGTGAGCACTTTATTCTTTATTTTGAAACAGGGTCTCACTGAGTGGCAAAAGACATCACTTAAGTAGCTAAGGCTGGCTGCAAACTGGATACACCTGTCTCAGCCTCCCAAATGTTGGTATTACAAGCATGCATAACCATGCCTGGCTCTAACAGAGAGCTATAAATCACCAATTTTTTTAAAAAAAGTTCTGGCAAAGCCGGGCGTGGTGGCGCACGCTTGTAATCCTAGCATTTAGGAGGCTGAGACTAGAGGATCGTGGTTTGTGGACAGCCTCAGCTACTCAGTGAGGCCCTCTGCAACTTAGTGAGACCCTGTTTCCAAATAAAGAATAAAAAATAGGGCAGGGGGTGTAGCTCGGAGGTCAAATGCCCCTAGGTTCCATCCTCAGACCCGCAAAAAAAAAAAAAGTTCTGGCATATTAAAATGTACTTCTCAGCCGAGTGTAGTGGTGGACACTTCTAATCCTAGTACTTGGGAGGCTAGGACAGGAGGATTGCAGGTTCAAAGACAGGTTCAGCAAGTAGTAAGACTCAACAACCTAGTGAGACCCTGTTTCAAAATAAAAATAAAATAGAGCTGGAGGTATAGCTCAGAGGTAGAATACCTGAGTTCAATTCCCTGTACCATACACAAAAAAAGTCCTTCTCTATCAAAAATCAATTCAAAAGCCAGGTGTGGTGCTGCATACTTGTAATCCCAGTACTTGGGAGGCTGAGACAGGAGGATCACAGGCTCCCAGTGAGCTTCGCCTACTTAGTGAGGCCCTCCACAACTTAGTATGACCCTGTTTCAAGATAAAGGAGCAAAAATAGAGGCTGGGGATGGTGGTGCACACTTGTAATCCCAGCATTCAGGAGGCTGAAACTGGAGGATCGCAGTTCATGGACAGCCTCAGCTATTTAGCGAGGCCCTTCGCAACTTAGTGAGACCGTTTCAAAAATAAAAAGACTAGCCAGGCGTGGTGGCGCACACTTGGAATGCCAGCATTCAGGAGGCTGAGACTGGAGGATCGCGGTTTGCGGACAGCCTCAGCTACTTAGTGAGGCCCTCTGCAACTCAGTGAGACCTGGTTTCAAAATAAAGAATAAAAAAATAGGGCAGGAGCTATAGCTTGGAGGTAAAATGTCCCTGGGTTCCATCCCAGACCCACAAAAATAAACAAATAAAAAGACTAAAACCAGGCATGGTAGCGCAAGCTCATATAATCCCAGCTTTCAGGAGTCTGACACCTGAGGACTGTGATATGTGGCCAGCCTCAGCTACTTAGTGAGGCCCTTCTCAACTCAGTGAGACCCTGTTTAAAAAAAAAAAAGGCTAAAAAAAATAGAGCTGGTGGTGTATCTCAGAGATACAATGGCCCTGGGTTCCACCCCTAGTACCAACAAATAAATAAATAAATAAATAAATAATAAAAAGACTAAAAAAATAGGGCTGGGGGTATAACTTGGAGGTACCATGCCCCTGGGTTCCATTCCCAATACTGAAAGAAAAAAGAAAAAAAAAAAATAGGTCTGGGAATACATCTTGAAGGTAGAATGCCCCTGGGTTCCATCCCCAGTACTGAAAACAAACAAACAAACAAAAACAAAACTCAAAAGCCTGGTGTCATGGCACACACTTGTAATCCCAGTACTTGGGTGGGGGCAGCCAGCCTTCAGCTACTTAATGAGAATTAAAAAAACAAAAAAAGGGCTGAGTTTGTAACTTGAAGGTAGACTGCTCCCTGGGCTCATTCCTCAGTACTGCCAAAAAAAAAAAAAAAAAAAAAAAAAGCTGGGCACGGTGGCGCACTCGCACTCTTGTAATCCCAGCATTCGGGAAGCTGAAACTGGAGGATCACGATCTACTTAGTGAGCATCAGCTACTTAGGCCCTCCATAACTTAGTGAGACCCTGTTTCAAAGTGAAGAATAAAAAATAGGGCACGTGGGGGCAGGGGAGGGGGGAGTAGCTCGGAGGTCAAATGCCCCCAGAGTTCCATCCCCAGACAGACACACACACACACACACACACACACACACACACACACACACAATTCAAGAAGTATTTCTAAATTTCTCAATTTTTCTGGGGTGCCAACACTGACCTAATATCTTCTATTTAAAAAAGGAACAAAAGCTACACACCAGCAGCAATTTTATAAAAACAGGTCCTGGAGCTGGAGTACAACATGTACTTAGCATTCATGAGGCTGAATTTAATCTCCAGCACCGAAGTCAAACTAACAAACAACAAAATCCTACCTAAAATCCTAACAATAAAATGTATAACTTGACAGACATATACATGTCGATTAATATATCCTCTTTGTGTGTGTGTGGTACTGGGGATTGAACCCAGAAGAATTCTACCTTTGAGCTCCACCCCAGTCTGATTTTGTTTATTTGGAAACAGTATCTGGTTAGGTTGATGATAGTCTCACTACTTGCTGAGGCTGTTCTCAATCTTGTGACTCTCCTATCCCAACCTTCTAACTAGGATTACAGGCAAGCCCCACCATACCCGGCATTATACTGATCCTTTAATGAATATTTAATTTCTGAAAAATCCAAATAAATAAAACCACAATATACAATTAGTGTACATGATGTTACCTTTCCACTGAAATGAGATGTTGTTTTCATATAGTCTTCTGCCTTCTGCAGACAAACAAGTACTTTTTCAATTTCTAATGAGAGAATAAAGAGGAAAAGAAGTGCCAATTAAGTGTTGATTTACCACTGTTAAACAACTACTGTACAAAAATAGAAATGTTTATGAAATAATGTAAAGTGCTAAAAAATAGATATGCTTTATTTCATGTCTATAACTAGTTTATCTAAATAAGGCTTAAATAGGTCAACCTATTACCAAATCATCCATTTTTCCATGCATAATCTAAAAAGCACTTTATTCATAAACTAAAATCCCATACATATTTTGGCCGGCTTCTGAATTGTTTATTCCTTCTACAAAAGCTACTGTTCTAATTATTATAGCTTTGTAATATAGTCTAATATTTAAGAAGATTTTACAGATAGTAATAAATCATTATTTTCTAGTTTTCCCAAAGATTTTAAACACTTTTGTTCCAGATGAGTATCAGATTCATTTTATAAAATAAACAAAGACAGCCAGGTGTGGTGGGGCATGCCTGTATCCCTAGTACTTAGGGGGCTGAGACAGGAGGATCACAGGTTTAAGGCCAGCCTCAGCAATTTAGCAAGACCCTAAGCAAGGTGCGACCCTGTTTCAGAATAAAGAATAGAAAGGGCTGTAAGTTCAGAAGTAGAATGACTTTCGGTTCTATCCCCAGTCTGTGTCTGTCTGTCTGTCTGTCTGTCTGTCTCTCTCTAACACACACACACACATCTACTCATTAGGGGAGCAGTGCATTTAATTAGTGAATATCAGACACTAATATTTTCAATCTGTATTTTTAATATAAAGTATTCCTAAACCATGCGTGGTGGCACATGCTTGTAATCCCAGCATTTGGGAAGCTGAGACTGGAGGATCGTGGTTCAAGGACAGCCTCAGCTACTTAGTGAGGCTAGCTGCAACTTAGTGAGGCCCTGTTTCAAAACAAAGAATAAAAAAATAGGGCAGGGGGGTGTAGCTCGGAGGTCAAATGCCCCTGGGTTCCAGCCCCAACCCCACAAAATAAATAATAAATAAATAAAATAAAAATAAAAACAAAGTATTCCTAAACCTTAAGAAATGATAATATAAACATCAAGAATGACTTTTCACTGGGTGTGGCGGTACATACGTAATCCCAGTACTTGGGAGGCTGAAACAGGAGGGTCACAATTTCGAGACCAGCCTTAGCAACTCAGTGAGGCTCTCAGCAACTTACTGAGACCCTGTTTCCAAATAAGAAATAAAATAGGTCTGGGGTTGTAGTCTGAAGGTAGAAGGCCCAGGGGTTCCAACCCCTGGACCACACACACACAGAAAAAGAGTTATTTTTCAAATGTTGTATAAGATTAAGTGGGGTAAAGCCAGGTGTGGTGACACAGGATTGTAACCCCAGCTTTTGGGATGTGGAGACCAGAGGACTGCGGTTCACAGCCTCAGATACTTAGCGAGGCCCTTCACAACTCAGTGAGACCATTTCAAAAAATAAAAAAGATTAAAAAAAAAAAATAGGGCTGGGGGTGTAGCTCGAAGGTATAACTATCCTGGGCTTCATCCTCAGTACCACAGTAAAAAAAAAAAAAATCAAGTAGGGTATGGTGGCGCAGGCCTGTAATCCCGGTACTTGGGAGACTGAGACAGGCAGATTGCAGGTTCAAAGCCAGCTTTGGCACTTTAGCGAGACTCTCAGCAACTTTGTGAGATCCTGTTTCCAAATAAAAAATAAAGATATGGCTGGGGTATAATTCAAACGTAGAATGCCCCTGGGGTCCATTCCTAGCATCACATACAACAAACAAACCAACGAACAAAAACTGTACAAGATAAATGACAGGTCAAAATTTGTCAAAGATCAAATCTTTCATTCTCCTTAATTTCCTCTACTTTTAAAATACCCTATCCAGGCCTGGTGATGCATGTTTATAATTGCAGTACTTGGGAGGCTGCAACAGGAGGACTGCAGGCTCTTGACCAACCTCAGCTACTTTGTGAGGGCCCTTGTAACTTTGTGAGACCGTTTCAAAGTAAAAAATAAAAGAGGGCTAGGGATATAGCTCAGAGGGTTCAATTCCCCTTACCATATTAAGCCCCTCCTGGATTCAATCCCCAGTACCTAAATAAATAAATAACCTAATATAGCATTTGTTAGGTTCCCTAAGAAATTACAAAAGCCTAATTCAACCATGCAGCTGGGCATGGTGGTGCACGCTTGTAATCCCAGCGCTTGGGAGGCTGAGACAGAAGGCTTGCACAGGTTTGAAGTCAACTTCAGCTAATTAGTGATGCTCTCAGCAACTTAGTGAGACCCTGTTTCCAAATAAAATATAAAACAGGTTGGGAGTATGGCCCAGAGGTAGAAAAGCCCCTTGGTTCCACCTCCACTACAAAAAAAAAAAAAAAAAACAAACCTAATTAAACCACACAGAACTACAGAAATCTAAATAAATAAATATTGCTATTTCTAGAAGAATTGTATGTTCTAATTCAGAAGGCTAACAAACTCGTCAAGTCTCCAATTCTCCCAAGTTGACTAACTAATCCAAAAATTTAAGAATAATATTCCAAAGTCAAAAAGTATCAAGGAGGGTCATTAGACTGAATTGGCCAGGTACAGAGGCACGCACCTGTAATCCTAGCTACTTTGGACACTAAGGCAGAAGGATTCAAGTTCATGGCCAGCTTCAGCAACTTAATAAGGCCCTGTTAACAAAATAAAAAATAAAAAGGACTAGGGATGTAGCTCAGTGGTATAACATCCTGGGTTCAATCCCCAGTACTGAAGAAAATAAAAAGAGATGAAATTGTACATTACTAGGAATAAATGTCTACAGTGGACTAGGAGGCCAGAAATACACATATGTCAAAGATTTTTAGCAACTTAAGACTCTTGTCAAAATAAAAAATTTAAACTATGAATGTAGCTCAGTGGCAAAATGTCCTAGGTTCAATGTCCAGTTCTAAAGATGATAAGGAGATCAAACTATACAGCACAATAATTAAACCTCCACAGTGGATTAGGAGGCAGGAATACTCATATGTCAAAGATTTTAGCCCAGAGTGGTGGCGCACACCTGTAATACTGGTGCTTGGGAGATTGCGAAAGGGATCACAGGTTAGAGGCCAGCCTCAGCAATCTAGTGAGATCCTCAGCAACCTAGGAAGACCCTGTATCGAAGTAAAAAGCCAGGCTTGGTGGTACATGCTTATAATCCCAGTTTTTAGGAGGCTGAGAGAGGAGGATCACAGATTTATGGCCAGCCTCAGCTACTTAAGCAAGGCCCTCTGCAACTTAGTGAGACCCTATTTCAAAATAAGGAATTAAAAATAGGGCTGGGGGTGTAGCTCAGTGGTAGAATGCCCTTGGGTTCAATTTCCAGTACTGTAAAATAAATAAAAATAAAAAGTAAAATATAGCCAGGCATGGTGGCACACACTTGGAATGCCAGCATTTAGGAGGCTGAGACAGGAGGATCGTGGTTCTTGGGCAGCCTCAGCTATTTAGTGAAGATCTTTGTAAGTCAGTGAGACCCTGTTTAAAAAAATAGGGTGTAGCTTGAAGGTAGCATGCCCCTGGATTCTATCACCAGTACCGCAGAAAAATGAAATAAAAAGTAATATGGCCTGGGGTGATACTCGAAGGTAGAATGCCACTGGGTACCACCCCCAGTATCACATTAAAAAAAAAAAAAAAAGCCGGGCATGGTGCTGCATGCTTGTAATCTCAGAATTTGGGAGGCTGAAACAGGAGGATTGCACAAGTTTGAAGCCATCCTCAACTACTCAGTGAGGCCCTTTGCAACTCAGTGAGACCTTGTTGCAAATAAAGAATAAAAAATAGGGCTAGGGATATAGCTCGGAGGTAGAATGCCCCTGGTTCCATTCACAGTACTGCAAAAAAAAAAAAAAAAAAGTCTATATCTGTTTGTTTATTACTTTGCCAGGAATAACCTTCAGTCCTTTTTTGGGGGAGCAGTGCTGGAGATTGAATCCAAGGTCTTAAACATGCTAGTCAAGTACTCTACCATTGATCTATTCTCATAACCCCAATTTTTATTTTTTTAAAAAAGAAATAAGTGGGGGCTGAGGTAATGATCAGTGGTAGAGTACTTCCCTAGTATGTACAAAGCCCAGGTTCAATTCCCAGTACTGTGGAGGGAAAAAACAAAGGATGGAAAGAGGTAAGGACAGAAACAAATAAAAATAGATGAAACTTGTTCCATGCAGACATACCTTTACTTTCAAGTTTTTCATCCACTCTAACATTGCCAGAGAATCCATTTTCTATAAGACAATGCTCAATGAGAGCTGGTCCATAGGCTGTAAAACAGAAGGTCCTATTTTTACCATTTTTCTAAAAAAATTAATATTCAAAATATAACACAAGTCAGGAGTAGTGGAACATGCCTATAATCCCAGTATCTGGAAGGCTGAGACAGGAGGTTGCAGGTGTAAGGACAGCCTCAGCAAGTAGTGAGACTTACAAGGATCTAGCAAGATCTTGTTTAAAAAAAAAAAAAAGAAAGAAAATAGGGTTAGGGGTATAGCGAGGGGTATAATTCCTGTGGGTTTAATCCCCACAAAACACACACACACACACACACACACACACACACACACACACACACACACACACACAGATATATATATTTAAAGTATTGTATTTGTACATATTTGTACATATATATTGTACAAACATATATATGTATATGTATATAGTACAAACATCCTAGTATGATAATCTACTCAATAAAAGTAACTTTTTTCGTGTGGTACTGGGAACTAAACCGAAGGGGCAGTCTACTTTTTTTTTTTTTTTTTTTTTTTTTTTGTGTGTGTGTGTGTGTGTGTGGTACTGGGGGTGGAACCCAGGGGCTTTTCTACCTCCAGGCTATATTCTCAGACCTATTTTATACTTTATTTGGAAACAGGGTCTCACTAAGTTGCTGAGAGCCTCACTAAGTACCTGAGGCTAGCTTGAACTGTAAGATCTTTCTGTCTCAGCCTCCCAAGCACTGGGAATACAAGCATGAACCACTACGCCTGGCTTACCTTTTTTAAAATTATTTTTTTGTTTTGAAACAGGGTCTTGCTAGGTTGCTGAGAATTTCACTAATTGCTGAGGATGGCTTCAAACCTTAGATTATAATGTCTGAGTCTCCACAGACATGTACCACCACATCTAGCTTCAATAAAAATAGTGAAGCTGGGCGTGGTGGAGCACGCTTGTAATCCCCACACTTGGGAGGTGGAGACAGGAGGATCGCGCAGGTTCGAAGCCAGTCACGCTGGCTTAAGAGACCCTGTTTCCAAATTTAAAAAGTATAAAATAGGTCTGGGTGTATAGCCTCGAGGTAGAAGGGTTTCCAGGAACCCCAGTACCACCACTAATAAATTAATAATAATAAGTGAAAATAACATCAAATGTATTTACTTTGAAATTATACTAGAAACAACTAAAGTAGGTAAAGAAATTTGATAATACAAGCCAGGCATGGTGGCGCACACTTGTAATCCCAGCATTTGGGAGGCTGAGACAGGAGGATCATGGTTTGAGGATAGCCTCAACTACTACTTAGTGAGGCCCTTTGCAACTCAGTGAGATACTGTTTCAAAATAAAGAATAAAATAGGGCTGGGGGTGTAGCTCGCAGGTAGAATGCTCCTGGTTTCATCCCCAACCCTCCCCCCCCCACAGAAATCTGATAATAAAATAAACTTAGGAAAATCAAAGCATGTCATAGGAATTAAATAGTACTCAGTTACATACAAAAATGTTATAAACCATGATAAGAAAGATTTATCTGTGGAATGCAAGTTTAGTTTAGGATCCAAAAATTGGTTAAAAAAAATGGGCACTACACCAGGAATGGTGGCACACACCTGCATCTCGGTACTTCGGAAGCTGAGACAGAAGGATAGCAAGTGTGAGGATAGTCTCAGCAAGGAGTGAGACTTTCATCAACCTGGTAAGACCTTGTTTCAAAAAATTTTTAAAAGCTAGGGCATGGGTAGCCCATGCTTATAATACCAGTACTTGGAAGGTTGGGACAGGAAGATCACAGGTTTGGGGACAGCCTCAGCAAATACTGAGACTCTCATCAACCTAGTGAGGCCATGTTTCAAAATAAAAAAAAAATAGGGCTGGGGGTATAGCTTGGAGGTAGAATGCCCAAGTTCAATCCCTAGTACAAATCAATCAATCTTTTTTTTTTTAAAAAAAAGGGCTGAATTCCTCTGGGTTCAATTCCCAATACCCTCCTCCAAAAATGGGCATCATACCTAAACAGACATTTCAAAAGAAGACACACAAGCGGGTGTGGTAGTGCACAAGCGGGTGTAATCCCAGCGCTTGGGAGGCTGAGACAGGAGGATCGCACAGGTTCGAAGCCAGCCTCGGCTACTGAATAAGGTTCTCAGCAACTTAGTGAGACCCTGTTTCCAAATAGGTCTGGGAGTATAAACCAGAGGTAGAAAAGCCCCTGGGTTTCATCCCCCAGTACCACCAAAAAAAAAAAAAAAAAAAAAGACACACAAATGGCCAGAGATACAAGAAAATGCTTAAAATTATTGTCAGGAAAGTGCAAATAAACTACAACTATGCTGAGCCTGGTGGCCCATACTTGTAATCCCAGTACTTGGGAGGCTGAGACAGGAGGATCACAGGTTTACAGCCAGCCTCAGCTCTTGGATCCTCTGCAGCTTAGTGAGACCCTTTTTCAAAATAAAGAATAAAAAATAGAAGCCAGCATGGTAGTACATGCTTATAATCCCAGCTAAAACAGGAGGATCTTGGCTCATGGAGATCATCAGTTACTTAGTGAGACCCTTTGCAACTCAGTGAAACCCTGTTTCAAAATAAAGAAAATAAGTAGGGCTGGGGTAGTAGCTTGAAGGTAGAATGCCACTGAGTTCAATCCCCAGTACAGAACAAAGCAAAACCAACAATGACATTACATTACTCCAACAGAATGGCTATTATCAAAAAGACTAATGACAATCCCATTACTGGGTAAATATCCATAGGAAATGAAATCAGTAGGTCAAAGAGACACCTGTACTCCCATGGTTATTGTAGCACTATTCACAAAAGCCAAGAAAAGGAAACAACCAAAATGTCTATCAACTGATGAATGGATAATGAAAATGTGGCACACAGACATAAGGGAATACTATACAGCCATTAAAATATGAAATCCTAGTTGGGCACCAAGGTACCCACTGTATTCCATCAACTTGAGAGGAAGAGTCAGGAGAATCTCCATTTGAAGATAGCCTGGGCAACTTAGGGAGAATCTGCCTCAAAATAAAAAACAGAAGTGGGGAGAAATAGGTGTGGTGGCTCACACTTATAATCCCAGTACTTGAAAGACTGAGACAAGCCGGGCGTGGTGGCATATGCTTATTATCCCAGCATTCAGGAGGCTGAGACCTGAGGATCATGGTTCACGGACAGCCTCAGCTACTTAGTGAGGCCCTCTGCAACTCAGTGAGACCCGGTTTCAAAATAAAGAATAAAAAATAAGGCAGGAGGTATAGCTTGGAGGTCGAATGCCCCTTGGTTCCACCCCCAGACCCACAAAAAAAAAAAAAAAAAAAAAAAAAAAAGAAAGAAAGAAAGCCTGAAACAGAAGGATCAAAGGTTCGTGGCCAGCGTCAGCTACTTAGTGAGGCCCTCTGCAACTCAGTGAGACCCGGTTTCAAAATAAAGAATAAAATAAAGAATAAAATAAGAATAAAATAAGGCAGGAGGTATAGCTTGGAGGTCGAATGCCCCTTGGTTCCACCCCCAGACCCACAAAAAAAAAAAAAAAAAAAAAGAAAGAAAGAAAGCCTGAAACAGAAGGATCAAAGGTTCGTGGCCAGCGTCAGCTACTTAGTGAGGCCCTCTGCAACTTAGTGAGACTCTGTTTCAAAATAAAGAATAAAAAGCAGGGCTGGAGCCGGGTGTGGTGGAGCGGGCTTGTAATTCCAGCGCTTGGGAGTCTGAGACAGGAGGACTGCATAGGTTCGAAGCCAGCCTCAGCTATTGAGTGAGGCTCTCAGCAACTTAGTGAGACCCTGTTTCCAAATATAAAATAGGTCTGGGAGTATAGCCCGGGGGTAGAAAAGCCCCTGGGTTCCACCCCCAGTACCCAAAAAAAGGGGGGGCTGGGGGTGTAGCTCAGAGGTAAAATGCTCCTGGGCTCAATCATCAGTACCCCAAAATAAATATATAGATAAATAAAATAAGCAAATAAATAGGGCTGATCCTGTAGCTCAGTGGGAAGAGTGTCCCTGAGTTTGATCCCAATACTGAAAAAGAAAAACCCAAGGACCTAGCAGATGTTGGGAATCCCTAAGACCCATCAAATTTGAAAGATTAAACTTGCTAGGCACTGCAGCATATATCTGTAATCTCAGTGACTCTGTATGCTGAGGAAGATTAGCATTAAGTAGTTTAGAGATTCTGTCTCAAAATTAACAATGAAGCAAGGAGTGGTGGTATACACTTGTAATACCAGTACTTGGGAGGTTAGACTGAAAAATAGCAGACTTGCAGCCAGCCTCAGATACTTAGTGAGGCCCTTTGCAACTTAGTGAGACCCTGTTTCAAAATAAAGAGCCAGGCGTGATGGCGCACGCTTGTAATCCCAGCATGCGGGAGGCTGAGACCCGAGGATCGCGGTTTGTGGATAGCCTCAGCTACTTAGTGAGGCCCTCCGCAACTTAGTGAGACCCAGTTTCAAATTAAAGAATAAAAACTAGGGTAGGGGGTGTAGCTCGGAGGTTGAATGCCCCTAGGTTCCATCCCCAGACGTGTAAAAAAATAATAATAATAAAATAAAATAAAGAAAAATAAGACTGGGGGTGTAGCTTGGTGGTAGAATGCTCCTGGGTTCAATCCCCAGTACCAAAAACAAACAAAACTAAACAAACAATGAGCCAGGTGTGATAACCTGGGAGGCTGAGATAGAAAAATCACAAGTTTTTTTTTTTTTTTTTTTTGTATGTGTGTGTGATACTGAGGGTTGAACTCAGGGGCATTCTACTTCCAAGCTAAATCCCCAATTATTGTTTATTTTTATTTTGAAACAATGTCTTGCTAGGTTGATGAGAGTCTCACTACTTGCTGGGGCTGTCCTTGAACCTGTGATCCTCCTGTCTTAGCCTCCCAAGTACTGGGATTAGAAGCATGCTCCACCATGCCTGGCTCAGGATCGCAGGTTTGAGGCCAGCCTCAGCAAATCAGTGAGACGCTATTTCAAAATTTAAAAAAAAAAAAAAAATTTTTTTTTCAGTACTTGGGGATAGAACCAAGGGGAATTCTACCTCTGAGTTATACCCCTAGCCCTATTTTTTTTTTTAATTCTTTATTTTCAAACAGGGTCTCATTGAGTTGCAGAGGGCCTCACTAAGTAGTTGAAGCTGTCTGTAAACCATTATCCTCCTGTCTCAGCCTCCTAAATCCTGGGATTACAGGTGTGCCCCACTATGCCCAGCTAAAATTATAAAAAAATTTTTGGCCAGGCGTGGTGGCGCACACTTGTAATCCCCATGCTTGGGAGGCTGAGACAGGAGGATCACGCAGGTTCGAAGTCAGCCTCAGCTGGCTTAAGAGACCCTGTTTCCAAATAAAATATAAAATAGGTCTGAGAGTGTAGCCCGGAGGTAGAAGCCTCCTGGGTTCCATCCCCAGTACCACAAAAAAAAAAAAAAAAAAAAAAAAAAATTTTTTAAAAGGGCTTGGGGGTGTGGCTTGGAGGCAGAATGGCCCTGGATTAAATTCCCAATACCAAAAATAACAATAACTAAATAATGAAAGGGGCTGGAAATGTAGCTCAGTGGTAGAGAACCCTTGGGCTCATTCCCTAGTACCACAAAAGGAAAAAAAAAAAAAACCCTAAGTGGTTATTAAGCAAGATTCACATTGGGGGAAAAAGCCTATTTTTGGGGGCACTAAGGATTGAACCCAGGGGCATTCATTCTACCTCTGAGCTACACCCCTAGTCCTGTATTTTCTTTCTCCCTCCTTTTCTCCCTCCCTCCCTCTCTTCCTTCCTTCCTTCCTTCCTTCCTTTCTTTCTATTCTTTATTTTGAAATAGGGTCTCACTAAGTTGCAGAGGGCCTCACTAAGCAGCTGAGGCTGGCCATGAGCCTGTGATCCTCCTGTTCCAGCCTCCCAAGTATTGGGATTATTTGTTTGTTTTGTGATACTGGGAATGGAACCCAGGGGCATTCTACCTCCCAGTCTTATTTTTTATTATTTTGAAACAGGGTCTCACTAAGTTGCAAAGGGCCTAAGTAGCCGAGGCTGGCTGTGAACCACAATCCTACGGTCTCAGCCTCCCAAATGCCAGGATTACAAGTGTGTGCCACCACACCCAGCTCTACAATGCTTTTAAATAAGACTAACTGATACAAAAAGTTCAAACTTCATGTTGTTTAATAACTTCTCGTTCAAGACTGGGAATGTGGCTCAGTGGTAGAGTGCTTGCTTAGTATGCACAAGGTCCTGGGTTCAATCCTCAGTACCACAAAACAGAAAACTTTCGTTCCTTGAAAATCACCTACTTACTAAAAAATCATATTAAACTCCTACTTGCTCAGAAATTATTTTATTTATTCATTCATTTATTCATTCGTTTGTTTTGCGGTACTGGGGATGGAATCCAGGGGCATTGTACCTCGAGCTGCAGTCCCAGCCCTATTTTTCAGTCCTTTTATTTTTATTTTTATTTTTTTATTTTTAATTTTTCTGGGTGGTGCTTGGGTTCCTGGAAGCCCTTCTACCTCTGGGCTACACTCCCAGACCTATTTTTTTTTTAATTTGGAAATAGGGTCTCTTAAGCCAGCGCGGCTGGCTTCGAACCTGCACGATCCTCCTGTCTCCGCCTCCCAAGCATGGGGATTACAAGTGTGCGCCACCACGCCCGGCTCAGTCCTTTTATTTTTGAAACAGGGTCTCACGAGTTGCGAAGTGCCTTGCTAAGTAGCTAAGGCTGTCTGCAAACCACAATCCTCTAGTCTCCACCTCCCAAATACTGAGATTACAAGTGTGTGCCACCACGCCTGGCTCAAGAGATCATTTTAAATGCCTTGTTCAAACTTTTGACGAGAAACATAAGATATTTAGATATATTCCTCAAAACCACATCATCTTACAAACATTTCATTGCTATATAAAGAATTACTCACGAAGTAATGGGTTAAGAACTCTCTTTAGTAGTTCGCCCTTAGATGCACTGGATATTACTTCGGTCAATCTGTGAAAAAAAAAATTGACACACCACTTACTCTCTTATATTTAATAAACCTCACAACAGTGTTCGTATCCATACTACTTTCATTTAAATCAATAACCTAATCTGCATAATATTTTGACATATAAAAGTAGTTGTCTTAGCCGGGCATGGTGGCACACACTTGTAATCCCCGCGCTTGGGAGGCGGAGACAGGAGGATCGCGCAGGTTCGAAGCCAGCCGCGCTGGTGTAAGAGACCCTGTTTCAAAAATATAAAATAGGTCTGGGAGTGTAGCCCGGAGGTAGAAGGGCTTCCAGGAACCCCAGTACCACACCAAAAAAAAAAAAAAAAAAAAAAAAAGCCAGGCGTGGTGGTGCACGCTTGTATTCCCCGCGCTTGGGAGGCAGAGACAGGAGGATCACGCAGGTTCGAAGCCAGCCGTGTGCACTGGCTTAGGAGACCATGTTTCCAAATTAAAAAAATATAAAAAATAGGTCTGGGAGTATGGCCCGGAGGCTGAAGGGCTTCCAGGAACCCCAGTACCACCAAAAAAAAAAAAAAAAAAAGTAGTTGTCTTTATAGGTGATTTAGCCAAAATTAATAGAGTCCTAAAGGGCAGTCTGGTACTTGAATCCAATTTTTCTAAGAGAAATCACTATTTTTCAACTGGGAGTGTCTGGGAATGGAACCCAGGGGCATTCGACCTTCGAGCTACACCCCATGCCCTATTTTTTATTGTTTTTTTTTGTGGGTTTTTTTTTTTTTTTGGTGGTACTGGGGTTCCGGGAAGCCCTTCTACCTCCGGGATACACTCCCAGACCTATTTTATACTTTTTTATTTTTGGAAACAGGGTCTCTTAAGCCAGCAGGGCTGGCTTCGAAACTGCGCGATCCTCCTGTCTCCCCCTCCCAAGCACGGGGATTACAAGTGTGCACCACCACGCCCGGCTTATTGTTTATTTTGAAACAGGATTTCACTGAGTTGCAAAGGGCCTCACTAAGTAGCTGAGGCTGGCTGTGAACCATGATCCTCTGGTCTCAGCCTCACAAAAGCTGGGATTATAAGCGTGTGCCACCTCGCCCAGCTTAGTATTTTTCAATTAATTCACATCACTTATCTCAATTTGCCCATATATAAGTAAATGAGTCATTTTTATATAGAAGTTATATGTTTGTGAATCTTTGAGCCATAGGTTAATATCTAAAATGGCTCTACCTAATTAATCACCTGATAAGAACTCTTAAGGATCCTGTGGGCAGGCATGATGGTGCACTCTCATAATCCCAGTACTTGGCAGACTGAGAAAGAAGTATCACTGGTTTGAGGTCTGCCTCTGCATTTAAGGAGCCCTGTAGCAACTTAATGAGACCCTGTTTCAAATTTTAAAAATGGAATAATGCTGGGGTGTAGAATACTGTTGGAGGTAGAATGCTCCTGGGTTAGTCCCCAGCACCAAGGGGGTGAAGGGAGGGAGCTGTGAAACCTGTGATCCCTGAATTAGCAGCATCTAATTATATTAATATTAAATATAAACATGATTAGATTAATAATTCATATTAATGAAATATTAATACTAAGAATTTAATATGATTTTGTACTTGTTAAAAGTACAAATTTCTGGGCCCTCTATTAGATCTACTACTAAAGTAGCAAAGATGGGGCAATCTACATTTTAATAAACCCTCCATTCTGATGCTTGCTAAACTTTAAGGACCACTGCTACAGATTATCAATCAGCAAAGCCTTCCAGCCAGAAGAGAATAGCTATCATCACTTTATCCTACGTAAGTCCCTTTTGCCTGAGTAAACCATAATTTTCTTCACAATCTGCCCAAGATATCCACCTGTTTTCTCACAGAATAAGACATGTATTGCTACTCCCAAATAAGATTTAATTGCTTACACACATAATTATGTAATTCAAGTAGTTTAAATTTAGTGGCTCTCCAAGTAAACAAAATATTTTTTACCTGACAGTTTTACATATCCTGAAATATGATCTTTCTATACCTTGTAATATAACATGAAATGAGTTTGTAAAGAAAAGATGTTACCTTTCCAAAGTAAGCATAGGTTCAGCAGCTCTAGCATGATCAATTGGATAGCGTTCACGAACAGCAAATTTAACATCATCTGCCTCATCAGTTCGAAACCTTAGGATATTTAAAATTTGGTACTCATAATCTGTAAGAACAATGTTCCCCTGTAACAGAATAAAATACAACTTAATACTTTCCCAAATCAGTCTCGAAACTTCTTAAAAACTGAAAAACATTTTTAAAAAATTGAAAAACATGTAGTCTTTAACCTGATTTATGGTTACAGAAATGAAATTACAAAAAAAAAAAAAATGTCCCACTCACATCTAATCACTGATACTTGCACTTGCCTGACTGGAATAAGATAAATTATAAACAACCACATTTAAAATAGGGAAGGAATCTAGAGCAACGTGTGTGTGTGTGTGTGTGTGTGTGTGTGTGTGTGTTTTACTGGCCATTGAACCCAGAGATATTCTACCTCTGAGTTATACCCTCAACCTTATCTTCTTATTTATTTATTTATTTATTTATTTATTTATTTATTTATTTTGTGGTACTGGGGGTGGAACCCAGGGGCTTTCTACCTATGGGCTATACTCCCAGACCTATTTTATATTTATTTGGAAACAGGGTCTCACTAAGTTGCTGAGAGCCTCACTAAGTAGCCGAGGCTGGCTTTGAACCTGTGTGATCCTCCTGTCTCAGCCTCCCAAGCGCGGGGATTACAAGAGTACACCACCACGCCCGGCTTACTTTATATTTTAAAACAGGGTCTCGCTGCTGGGCATGGTGGCATACTCTTGTAATCTCAGCATTTGGAAAGCTAACAGGAGAATCCAGGTTCTCTGACAGCCTCAGCTACTTAGTGAGGACCTTTGCAACTCACTGAGATGCTGTTTCAAAATAAAGAATAAAAAAAAAAAAGGAAAAAATAGGGCTGGGTGTGTAGCTCAGCGGTAGAATGCCCTTGGGTTCAATCCCCAGTCCCACAAAAAAAGAAATACAATCATTGTCAAAGCCTGGCACACTGGCGCACACCGTGATCCCAGTAGTGGGAGGCTGGAACAGGAGGATCACAGGTTTGAGAACTGCCTCAGCAAGTAGTGAGACTCTTGTCAACTTAGTAAGACCCGTTTCAAAATTAAAATAGGGCCGGGCATGGTGGTTCATGCTTGTAATCCCAGCATTCAGGAAGCTGAGACCAGAGGATAACGATTCGTGCAGAGCCTCAGCTACTTAGTGACGCCCTCCTCAACTTAGTGAGACCTTGCTTCAAAATAAAGAATAAAAAGGCTGGGCGTGGTGGCACATGCTTGTAATCCCCGCACTTGGGAGGGGGAGACAGGAGGATCATGCAGGTTAGAAGTCCCTCGCTGGCTTATGAGACCCTGTTTCCAAATAAAAATACAAAACAGGTCTGGGAGTATAGCCCGCAGGTAGAAGGGTTCCATCCCCAGTACCACCCAAAACAAACAAACAAACAAACAAAAAACAAATAATAAAGAATAAAAAATAGGGCAGGGGGTGTAGCTCGGAGGTAGAATGCCCCCTGAATTCCATCCCCAGACCTGGGGAAAAAAAAAAATTAAGATAGGGCTGGGGATGTAGCTCAGAGGTAGAATGTCCCTGGGTTCAATCCCCAGTACTTACCGCAAAACAAACAAACAAACAAACAAACAAACAATCTGATGGTTACTGCAGAAGTTACTAGCAGAGGCAGTATTCTGTTAACACCTTGGCAATCACCAGCTGAGCTTATGCTTATATCTACATGAGGTAGGATGCAAACACTGGATTACTCAGTGAAACAAAGCAGGTATTTCAGAAGTCAAACATTATACTTTCACCTACAACTTGTTTTTTTAATAAAAATAGCTATGTGGCAAGAAAAATAAAAATGGTTTAAGCCCTTCTAAGTAATTCTACATTTGGTAATATAGCTTAATGAAATAACTCAATAAGGCCAAATGCTACATGCTTTAAAGATGTTCACCACAACTTATTTACAATAGGAAAAAGAAGGGAGGGTTCCAAAGGTGAAAACTGGGGAAATTGTTGAACAATGATAGACCAATATAACAAAGTCACAGTTATTATTATGAAGACTAGATTTAAAAATAAAAACATTTATAGTATATTGATGCTTTAAAAAAAAAGGCAAGACCAGCCTCAGCTACTTAGTGAGGCCCTCTAAAACTTAATGAGACCCTGTTTCAAAATAAAGAATAAAAAATAGGTCTGAAGGTCTAGCTCAGAGGTAGAATGCCCATGGGTTCAATCCTCAGTACTGGAAAAAAAAAAAAGATGTGGAGAAGTGGGGTAAGGATGCAGCTTATTGGTAGAGCATTTGCCTAACTTATGTGAGGCAAGAGTTTCCCAGAGTCTTTCCTACTGGTATCCTATAAACCTACTTTCTTAAGTTGGAATACCGATAAGCCTCTTTCCTCAAGTTCTCATCAACTTTAGATGAACATCAAAATTCCAGGCAACAAAGTACAAAGATCAAACCCTGGTATATAAAGATGAAAAAAAAAAATCTTTAAATTCTTAAGCATCGACCAATCTACTTCTCACAAGATATCACAATGAGCCGGGCTTGGTAGCACAAGCTTGTAATCCCAGTATTTGGGAGGCTGAAACTGGAGAATCGCAGTTCGTGGACAGCCTCTGCAATTCAGTGAGACCCTGATTCAAAATAAAGAATAAAAAACTGGGCAGGAGGTGTAGCTCAGAGGTCAAATGCCTCTGGGTTCCATCCCCAGATATGAAAAAAAAAAAGATACCACAATAACTACTATAAATTTCCAGGCACATCCTCACATATATAAATCCCTAATATCAACTCCAAACTCACCACTAATTAGACCTCTGGAACCTAGATAGTACACGTGCCTATTGTTCAGAGTCTTCAAATGAAAAGGCCCTAAATGGACCAGAAAAACACTTACAAAAAAAAAGTTCTAGGCCGGGCGTGGTGGCGCACGCTTGTAATCCCCGTGCTTGGGAGGCTGAGACAGGAGGATTGCACATGTTTGAAGCCAACCTCAGCTATTTAGTGAGGCTCTTAGCAACTTAGTGAGACCCTGTTTCCAAATAAAATATAAAAAAAATAGGTCTGGGAGTATAGCCTGGAGGTAGAAAGCCTCTGGGTTCCACCCCCAGTACCACAAAAAAAAAAAAGTTCTGCTGAATTAAGAGACAATGCCAAATGTTAGAAAGGATGTGGAGCTCAAAGAATTCTCAACATTCATGAAAACAATATTGTGTTGACTATAATAAACATCTCAAACATAACATTGAATAAAAAGCAGAACCAAAAACAAATTATGATTCTATTACTTTACCCCCACCCCTCAAATTTAACTTACCCTATCATAAAGTTCAATGATTAAGTGATATGCAGCTTCATCGCTTCCAAATTGAAAATCTACAATCCTATCCACACCAAGCTGTTTTGCACTGACTAATCTCCGACTCTTCAAATGTTTTCGGCACTAGCAAGAAACAGAAAAAAAGGCATTTATGTAGTAAAAGTCAATTCCTATTTGGTGGTTTTATACAAAACCTTTTTGTTATTATCAGAAATAAAATTTACATGATAATAAAAACAGTATTGTCTTAAAAGCTTGCAGATGACAGTCAGAGGAAAATCATTTTATTCTAGATAACTGATTGATGACCCTGAAACAGTATTTTATACTCGATTTTTAAAAACCATAGCAGAAGCCGGGCGTGGTGGCGCATGCTTGTAATCCCCGCGCTTGGGAGGCAGAGACAGGAGGATCGCGCAGGTTCGAAGCCAGCCGCGTGCGCTGGTTTAGGAGACCCTGTTTCCAAAATGAAAATGTAAAAAATAGGTCTGGGAGTGTAGCCTGGAGGTAGAAGGGCTTCCAGGAACCCCAGTACCACCAAAAAAAAAAACATAGCAGAGGCTGGGCATGGTGGAGCATGCTTGTAATCCTGGTGCTTGGGGAGGCTGAGACAGGAGGATTGGATCGCACAGGTTCGAAACCAGCCTCAGCTACTTAGTGAGGCTCTCAGCAACTTAGTGAGACCCTGTTTCCAAATAAAAATATAAACTAGGTCTGGGAGTATAACCTGGAGGTAGAAAGCCCCTAGGTTCCACCCCCAGTACCACCAAAAAAAAAAAAAAAGCCCATAGCAGATCTATAGTAAAATAAAATATGCTTTATTTCTTTATACCACTGCTAAATAAATGCCTTGTTGACCTCTCTCAAAGCCATGACCTTCTCTTTTTTTTCCCCTTTGGTAGTGTCATGGATCAAACCCAGGATCTTACTCATGTTAAGCAGGGGCTCCCTCACTGAACTATGTCCCCGGTCCATCTTTTTAAAGTGTGTGTGAGCTAGGCACGGTGGCGCACACTTGTAATCCCAGCATTTGGGAGGCTGAAATAGGAAGATCACGGTTCGTGAACAGTCTTAGCTGCTTAGTGAGACCCTTTGCAACTCAGTGAGACGCTATTTAAAAATAAAGAATAAAATATAGGGCTGGGGGAGCCGGGCGTGGTGGCGTATCCTTATAATCCCAGCATTCGGGAGGCTGAGACTGGACGATCGCAGTTCGTGGACAGCCTCAGCTACTTAGTAAGGCACTCCGCAACTTAGTGAGACCCTGTTTAAAAATAAAGAGTAAAAAATAGGGCAGAGGGTGTAGCTTGGAGGTCAAGTGCCCCTGGGTTCCAGGTGTTGCTCAGAGGTAGAAATACCCTAGGTTCCACCCCCAGTATCTCTCACACACACACACACACACACACACACACACACACACACACACACACACATACACACACACACAAAAGTTGTGTACAATAGAAAGAGTTTACATATGTGTATGTGCTACTAGTAGACTGAACTCAAGAACATTCTACTGCTAAGTTACCAGACCTTTCTCACACAGGATCCTGCTCAGTTGCCAAGGCTAGCTTATAATTTTCAATCTTTCTTTCTCACCTTCAGCCTTTCAATTACTGAAATTATAGGCATGAACCACCTTGGGACCCAGAGGCATTCTATCTTTGTGCTATACCCCCAGCTCTATTTTTTATTCTTTCTTTTGAAACAGGGTCTCACTAAGTTCTAGAAGGCCTCACTAAGTAACTAAGGCTGGCCACGAACCTGAATCCTCCTGTCTCAGCCTCCAAAATACTGGGATTCTACCTTTAAGTTCCACCCCCAGCCCTATTTTTTATTCTTTATTTTGAAACAGGGTCTCACTGAATTGCAAAGGGCCTAAATAGTTGAAGCTGTCCACAAACAGTGATCCTCCTGTCTCAGCCTCCCAAATGCTGTGATCACAAGTGTGTGCCACCACACCCGGCTCAAAGAAGTTAATCTGAAACATCCCTGACCCTAAAAAAAAAAAAAAAAAAAAATAGACAAATCACAAATTCATTCTGAAAATTAATGTTAACCATGGGCTGGGAATACAGTGCCATGGTGAAGGGCTGACATGCAAAAGCCCGAGTTCAATTCCCAACACCAAAAATAACAATAAAATAAATAAAAAATAAAAAATAATTTTATCAATAAAAATAAAAATTAGTAATTAAATAAATAAAAATTATTTTTATTAATAAAAACCTGGTGTAATGGCACACGCTTGTAATCCCAGCATTTGGGAAGCTGGCACAAGAGGATCATAGTTCCCGGACAGCCTGAGTTACTCAATGAGGCCCTCTGCAACTCAGTGAGACCTTGTTTCAAAATAAAGAATAAAAATTAGGGCTGGGTATGTAGCTCAGTGGTAGAATGCCCCTGGGCTCCATCCCCAGTACCAAAAAAATAAATAAGTAACTTTCTTAATTAGAAGAGTTCTCCAGACCTTATAGTTTGAATTTATTATAATACTCATTTTATGTATTTAAATATTTAGGCAGATATCAGACTTTTCAAACTTTCTAGAATAAATAAATCTTCCACCTTTAATAGTTTTAAGAGTGGCCTATATTGATTTTGATTTAATCTCATACATAAACAAACCTATATATATTATACACACACAAGGACTTTGAGAAATGTGTGTGTGTATGTGTGTGTGTGTGGCTATCTTTTGTGTGTGTTGCTAGAGATTGAACCTAGGGACTCCTGCATACCAAGCAAGCACTCTGCTACTGAGCCATATCACCTAGCCCCTCTAGGGCTAAGCTATCTTTAAACCCTCCAGGGAAAAACCACAATCAATTCTTCCTCAGTTCCCCAGTTTTGTTTTGTTTTTAGTGGGGGGGGGGTGCTAGGGATTGAACCCAGGAGCATTCTACTTCTGAGCTATACCACCAGCCATATTTTTTATTCTTTATTTTGAAAAAGGGTCTCACGAAGTTGTGGAGGGCCTAAGTAACTAATGCGTAGCTACGAACCTGCAATCCTCTTGTCTCAGTCTCCCGAGTACTGGGATTACAAGCGTGTGCCATCATGCCTTTCTCCCAGTAATATATTTTTTAATTAATTTTTTTTGTGTGTGTATGGGCCTGGGGATGGTACCCAGGGGCATTCAACCTCCAAGCTATACCCCCAGCCCTACTTTTTATTCTTTATTTTGAAACAGGGTCTCACTGAGTTGCAAAGGGCCTCACTAAGTAACTGAGGCTGTCTGCGAACCACAATTCTCCGGTCTCAGCCTCCCGAATGCTGGGATTACAAGCGTGCACCGACACGCCTGGCTCTCCCAGTAATATTTTATTCAAGAATAAAAAATTTGCCGGGCATGGTGGCACACGCTTGTAATCCTAGCCCTTGGGAGGCAGAGACAGGAGGGTTGCACAGGTTCAAAGACAGCCTCAGCTTTTTAGTGAGTCTCTCAGCAACTTAGTAAGACCTGTTTCCAAATAAAATATAAAATAGGCCGGGCATGGTGGCGCACACTTTTAATCCCTGCGCTTGGGAGGCAGAGATAGGAGGATCACACAGGTTCAAAGCCAGCTTCACTAGCTTAAGAGACCCTGTTTAAAAATAAAATATAAAAAAATAGGTCTGGGAGTATAGCCCAGAGGTAGAAGGGTTCCATCCCCAGTACCATCCAAAAATAAATAAATTAATTAAAAATAGGTCTGGGAGTATAGCCCGTAGATAGGAAAGCTCCTGGGTTCCACTCCCAGTACCACAAAAAAAAAAAAAAAAAAAAAAAAAAGTGCTAACCTGTTATGATGGTACATACCCATAATCACAGTACTTGGGAGGCTAAGATAGGGGCATTGCAAGTTTGAGGAGAGCCTCAGCAATGTAACAGTCTCAGCAACCTAGTGAGATTCTGTTTCAAAATAAACACTTAGCAAGGCGTGGTGGCACTGCTTGTAATCCCCGTGCTTGGGAGGCTGAGACAGGAGGATCGCGCAGGTTCGAAGCCAGCCTCAGCTACTTAGTGAGACTCTCAGCAACTTGTTGAGACTCTGTTTCCAAATAAAATATAAAATAGGTCTGGGAGTATACCCCAGAAGCAGAAAAGCCCCTGAGTTCCACTCCCAGTACCCCCCCCAAAAAGGGTTGGGAATATAGCTCGAAGGTAAAATGCCTCTGGATTTAATCCCCAATACTCCCCAAATAAAAAGTGCTATAAAGCCAGGCATGGTGGCACACACTTGTAATCCCAGCATTTGGGAGGCAGAGACAGGAAGGTCAAGGTTTGCGGACAGCCTCAGCTACTTAGTGAGGCTCTTTGCAACTCAGTGGACTCTGTTTCAAAATAAAGAACAAAAGCCAGGCGTGGTGGCGCACGCTTGTAATCCCTGCGCTTGGGAGGCTGAGAGAGGAGGATCGCACAAATTTGAAGTCAGCCTCAGCTACTTAGTGAGGCTCTCAGCAACTTAGTGAAACCATGTTTCCAAATAAAATATAAAATAGGTCTGGGATTATAGCTCGGAGGTAGAAATCCTCTGTGTTCCACCCCCAGTACCACAAAAAAAAAAAAAAAAAAATAGGGCAGGGGGTGTAGCTCGGAGGTCAAATGCCCCGGGTTCCATCCCCAAACCCGCAAAAAAAAAAAAAAAAAAAAAAAAAGAAAAAAAATGTGCTATACATCCCAGTACTTGGGAGGCTGAGACAAGAGGATCACACGTTTTTGGCCAGCCTGAGCTATTTAGTGAGGTCCTCTGCAACTTAGCGAGATCCTGTTTCAAAATAAAGAATAAAAAATAGGGCCGAGGTGTAGCATAAAAAAAAGGGAGGGGGGAGATGCTGGGCGTGTTGGTGCACACTTGTAATCCCAGCATTTGTAAAGCTGAGATCAGAGGATCGTGGTTCACAGACAGCCTCAGCTATTTAGTGAGGCCCTTTGCAACTCAGTGAGACCGTTTCAAAATAAAGAATAAAAAATAGGGCAGGGGATGAAGCTTGGAAGTCAAAGCCCCTGGATTCCATCCCCAGACCCAAAAAAAAAAAAAAAAAAAAAAAAAAAGTGGAGGAGGAGGAGAAAATAAACACATATGGAGCTCTAATATGTGCCAGGCATTGTGTTAGATGTTTTACATGTTATCCAATTAATTCTCACCAATGTATCTATGAAGGAGATACTAACCATATCTGGCATTTAACAAAACAAAACTAAGCTCCAAAAGGTTAAATAATTTTCCCAAGCGGTGGTGGTGGTGCACACTTGTAATCCCTGTGCTTGGGAGGCGGAGACAGGAGGATCATGCAGGTTCAAAGCCAGCCTCTCTGGCTTAAGAGACCCTGTTTCCATACAAAATATAAAATAGGTCTGGGAGTGTAGCCTGGAGGTAAAAGGTTTCCATCCCCAGTACCACCAAAATAATAATAATTATTATTATTATTATTTTCCCAAGTTACAAAATGTGACGGCAAAACCATTAATTCAAAGTTAGGCAAATCTGACTTTAAAACCTTTCTTGTGTATCACATGAATTTTCAGTCTATAAATGTATATAAAAACAGATAACATGGAGGACATGGAGGTGTAGGCCTGTAATTCCAGCTACTCAGAAGCGGAGGCAAGATCACAAGTTCCAGGCCAGCCTGGGAAACTTGGTGAGACACTTTCTTAAAATTGGATATAATTATAAAAGGGCTGGGGATATAGTTCAGTGATTGCCTACTATGTGCAAGGACTTGGATTCAATTCCTAGTACCACAAGGGGAGGGGAAAAAAGGTAACATACCCATAAATGTAAAATCTCAGTTTTAATATTAAAACACAAAGGTAGAAATGAAAATAAAAGGATATAATGACTTAGTAACATATTAGTGTCATTGAGTTTTCCAACACAATACAGATTGGATACAGAGATACAGTTCAGAAAAATGAGCTCTAGGAGGTAAGACTAGGGAGGAAAAGAGATGGGAAGAGGAGCAGATCAGAGAAAGTCAACAATGCCAGAATATAGAATATAAATTCAGAAACAAGGAAATCATGAAGTGAGATAACCTATGATAATTAGGCCTCAGAAATTAATGTGTGTATAATACAGAATTGGACTTCCGGGAAGATGGCGACCGAGAAAAGCGGGGCTTAAGAGCCCCGCTAACAACAAATATCCATTACCACAAAATCAGCGCCTTTCAAAGCCAGAAAACAACATCACCAGAGAAACAAAAAAAAAATCACCAGGCTCCAGAGAGAAAGCGGACTGAGAACAGAGCCACAGAGGATATCCTCACGCCCGAGGACGCGGCAGACGCGGCAGCAGCGCCATACTGCCTGCGAATTCACGGGACGGCCACAGCAAGACGAGGGGAGCCGCTGCGGAACAGCCAGGCGGGATTTCTCGGCGCAGAGGACATCTAAAGCTCCCAGTGTCTGAGCTCAGCACACGCTGCAGGGATTCAGAGTGGAAATCAAAACCAAGAAAAAAAAAAAAAAAAAAACGCCAGCCAAACAGCCGAGGGCGTAGCAGCGGCGCCATATTGCCACCGGCGGCAGCAGCACGGAACTCACTACAGCTACATCTGCGTACTCAAGAACAGTGAGTCAAATTGCGGGCCACAGCGGAGAAATCCCAGTACTGTACTCACTGGGACTTGACCCAGTGGGAGAGGGGCGGTGGCAGTGATATCACACCATAGGAGAACGTGCAACCTGGCACCCCCCATGGTCTAAAGCAGCCTCTATCGACTCTCTGGGTCGGAGACTCTGTGATAAAACCCAGTAAAGGAGTAGTGGGGTCTGAGATACTACTGACTCGAGATCCAGAGCACCTTAAGTGAAGTCATAGTGACCCAAGGGAAGAACCCAGAGAAGGCACAAACTTCCGAAATCATGGGAAAGAGGAATAATACTGGAGCAATTAATGCTCACAACCCCACAACATCAGAACCCGATAAAACAGAAAATCAGAGATTTCTAGAAGATCAAATCAGGAAAATAACTGTAGAAATAATAGAGGTGCTTCGAAAAGAACTCAGAGAGAGCCAAAAAGAGATAAAGGATGCAATTAATGAAGTAAAGGCCTCAATTCAAAGCACAAACAACCGATTAGAACACATGGAGAACAGAATCTCGCTCTTAGAAGATGATCATTCCAAAAATGAACGCATAGTTTCTAATCTAGGAAAAAATATCCGACAGCAGGAATCTGACATTGAAGAAATATGGGCCCATTTTAAGAGAGCTAACCTAAGAATAATTGGAATAGAGGAGGGAAAAGAAAGTGAAACTAAAGGGATCAACAATCTCTTCAAGGAAGTAATAGCAGAAAATTTTCCAGACATAGAGCAAGAGGTCGAAACACAGGTCCAGGAAACGTATAGAGCTCCCTTTAGACAGGATCGGAGAAGAGGATCCCCACGCCACATAATTGTCAAAATGACCAATGTGGAAGCCAAGCAGAGAATCTTAAAGGCAACAAAAGCAAAGGGCCAAGTGACATTCAGAGGCAAACCAATTAGAATCACTCCAGACTTCCCAAACCAAGTTATGAGAGCCAGAAGGGCTTGGAGTAACATATTCCCAATTTTGAAAGAAAACAACTTTCAGCCAAAAATTTCCTACCCAGCAAAACTCTCTATCAAATTAGATGGAGAAATAAGAAGCTTCCATGACAAACAGAAACTGAAGGAATTTATGTCTTCAAAACCAGCACTGGAGAAAATACTCAAAGAGATTAACTACAAAGAAGAAATAGGTAACACACATCAGAACTAGAGAAACAAGATTTTCCATCCAACAGACAACTAAGATTGGTTATCTGTGGAGATTCATTATTTATGTTAGTCTGTTACCTATCTCTAAAGGGTATTGTTTGCCATTATTGTTGTTAATTTTTAGGATTTCTAGTTGGAATATTAATATACCTTCAGATATAGCATTTGGAAATATTTTATCCCATTCTATTAGTAACTCTTAACTCTGGTTACATTGTCTTTGGATATACAATATGTTTTTTATTTTTTAGGGAGTTTGTATACTCTTCTGTTGCCTGTGCCATTGAAATCATAACCAAGAAATCACTGCCAATTTCAATGTTGTGAGGTTTTATGACCCAGATTTTCTCCTAAAAGTTTATAGTCTTAAGATTTATATTTAGGTCTTTTATCTATTTTGAGTTAATACTTGTATATGGGATTAGGTAAGGGTCCAGTTATATTCTTTTCCATGTAATTATTATGTTTCAACAATATTTAGTTAAAAGATTATTATTTCCACCACCAAATGTTTGTGGAAACCTTGTCAAAAATAACTTGACAATATAGGGAAGAATTTAGCTCTAGGCTTTTATTTAACTCCAATGGTTTATATATCTGCCCTTAGAATAGTACTACACTGTTTCAATTATTGTAGCTTTATATGGTTTGAAATCAGAAAATATATATCTTCTAGCTTTGTTCTTTTTCAAGATCGATGTGGGTACCTAGAGTCCATATTCCATATTAGGATAGATTTTTTTTTCTGAAAAATAAATATATAAATATATGATAGTTTCACCTAAAAAATAGAAAAAAATAGATTCTCTGGTAAGAAAGAAAGCAAAAAGAAATATTGAAATGTTATCTTTAAGTCATCAAAAGCTTGGTATCAGACAAATGAAACTGTTATGAGAGATTATCATTTTTAATTTTGGATAAATTGCTATAATACTAGATGTCAACCACTAAGCCAAGCATAGGAGGGGGGGATAGGGAGAGAACGGGGTGGGGATCGGGTGGGGGCTGACTGGGCAATGTGTGCATGTATGTCTACAAAAGTATGTATCCCACTATGATGTATGAATACAGTGCACCAATTAAAAATAAATATGAAAAAAAAAAAAAATATAATACAGAATTGTTTTGATAAGGAGTAATAGTCTATAGTTAAGGAACTCCAAAATAGGACCTGGAGCACAATAAGACATGAAGGATAATCTGGAATCAACTAATACCTATTGTGTTCATCCCATTTTTTTTTTCCAGGTCTGGGGATGGAACCCAGGGGCATTTGACCTCTGAGCTATACCCCCTGCCCTATTTTTTATTCTTTATTTTGAAACTGGGTCTCACTGAGTTGCAGAGGGCCTCACTAAGTAGCTGAGGCTGTCCATGAACCACGATCCTCCAGGTCTCAGCCTCCCAAATGCTGGGATTACAAGCGTGCGCCACCACGGCCTGCCAACCCATTTTCTATCGACTACTCCCCACTACTATTCACAACAGTAATGGAAAACCGAACAGCTTAAAAAAAGGTCAGTGACCAATCTCAAGACCTTAAAATTTTGCTTCCAACGTAACTTACAACTTACCTTCATGGCAAAACTAGATGGCATCATATTCTTTGGCCACTCAAATTCTGTTGTGTGAATTCGTATGCCAGATTCAAGTAAAAGTGTTGCTTTAAAGTCTGGTCTGCAAAAGAAAAATGTCATATTCTTCTTTAGAACACCTGCCAAAGATTACTCTGTGAAGCAGCCTTAAAATGTAGATTAAAAAAAAATCAAATCTGATACTCAGTTACAAAGATAAACCAATAAAGGGTGCTTACTTCTGAAGACGGATGAGATATGTCTTGTTATCCACATCATAAACATTGTTTACTCTCATTCCTATCAAGCTGCAAAGACAAAAGAAACAAATAGTTTTGTTTGAAACATAAAACGCAATTTAAAGGTACAAAAGAGGAAATCTTCAGCTCTCAAGAGATGAGAGCAGAGTGTGAAGGCCACTAGGCATTCTGCCCAAAACGTATATGTAACTCTTTAAACAAAAAATGGTCTATCAGCCCTAGAAACACCACACGATTTCTTGAGTGCCTGAAATGACCCAATACTTTTTTTTTGGGGGGGGGGGCATAGTAAAATTGAATTCAATTAACTTATTACGAGAGTAAAAAAAAAAAAAAAAAAAGTAAACGAGGCCCCCGAAAGTATAACAAAGGTCCCACAGCTGAATAACAGACTTAAAAAAAAAAAAGAGTCCAGAATCCGAGTCTCAGTCCAAATCTGCTCATTCCAGCTGAAAAGGCAATGCGCCCCTCTTCTGGGTTGGGTTTGGGGCTGTTGAAGAAGCCAGGCCTCCAGACTGGAAGCCTGGAGCTCACGACCACTCTGTCGTCTCCCGTTTACCCCAACGTTTGCCGCGGGACCCAGGCGACTCGGGCCAAGCCGGGACCGCCACTCAGGCGGGACCCGAGCCCGGGCGAGAGGAGCCGGACCCCGGGGCCTCCCGAGCGCCGCGCGCCCCCCGGGCCTCCCGGGGCCACCGGAGGGACCAGGAAACGTGGTGCTGCTCCCGCACGCCCCGCAAGGGCCTCGGGCCACCGGGGGGACCTGACCTCGCATTCAGCTCCGCGAGCACGGCGCGGAGGTCGATGGTGCTGAAGCGCGTCTTCATGGCGAGGCTGGCTCGTCGCTATCGCAGTTGCCCCTCGGCCAGCCTGACGGGGCGCCGCGGCCCTTCTGCGCAGGCGCGCTGGGCGGGCGCGACGGCGGCCCGGAGGACCCAAGAGTCCTCAAGCGAACGCGCTCGCGCGGTTTGCCCGGAGGCTTCAGCTATGGGGTCGCCCTCCATTCGCGCTTTTCGTGGTACCAAAACAATTCGAAATGGACCCAGACTGTTGCGTTGAAACTGCATCCCTACTCTGAACATTTGCGGACCACTCTGGTTGTCTTGCTCCGTGGTCTTTAGGACTTCAAGCGGGGCTCCATCGTGACCCCTGCTGGTCATAACCATTTTTGAGGGGAGATGCAAAGGAGAGTTTCCCCAGGTGGGCGGTAGGGCTCAGGGTAGAGCAGTCACGACCCTATCTGCTGCCTTGCTAGGATGTGTAGAACTGAAACGTGTAACGAAGCCGAACATTTTCATTTGTCCTGATTGCATTCCGCGATCAAGAAGAATCCTCAGAAAGGAGTTCTATTGGGGGAGGGGGGGTATTTCCGAAGGAACATTCTGCCAACATATTGTGGGATTCTCATCCAACTTCGGTCTTGGTTCCCCCAATAATCAGCATATTTGGTTTAAAACTGGGGGTTCGTAAGTGACGGGCACCTCGAATATTCAAGTGTTTTGCTAGATAATGGTGAAGTAAGATAAAATTAAAATATTAAGACAAGATTTCCCACTTGGCAGGGAGATCAAAGTGTGGTAAAGTGTATGGTCGTGCAAAAAAAAAAAAAAAAAAAAGGTGGGCGGGGTGGTTCCTGCCTGTAATCCCAGTACTTGGGAGACTGAGACAGGAGTATTTCAAGTTTGAGTGAGGATAGCCTCAGCAAGTAGTGAGACTCTCAACAACCTATCAAGACCCTATTTCAAAATAAAAGTAAAATAGGGCTGAGAGTGTAACTCGGAAGTAGAATGCCCCTGGGCTTCATCCCCAGTTTAAAAAAAAAAAAGTAGATGAGAAGCCTCATAAGGTTTTTTTTTTTTTTTTTTTTTTTTTGCGGGTCTGGGGGTGGAACCCAGGGGCATTCGACCTCCGAGCTACACCCCCTGCCCTATTTCTTTATTCTTTATTTGAAACCGCGTCTCACTGAGTTACAGAGGGCCTCACTAGGTAGCTGAGGCTCTCCGAACTGCAATCCTCAAGTCTCAGCCTCCCAAATGCCCGGATATCAAGCGTGCGCCACCATGCCCGGCTGCCTCGTAAGGTTTAAAAGCCCACTTCCCAAGAGTTTAGGAGGGTCACTCTGGAAATCCCGTGTGTGTGTGTGTGTGTGTGTGTGTGTGTGTGTGTGTGTGTGTGTGTGTTACTGGGGTTGGAACCCAGAGGCTTTCTACCTCCGGGCTATACTATCAGCCCTATTTTATATTTTATTTGGAAACAGGGTCTCATTAAGTTGCTGAGAGCCTCACTAATTAGCTGAGGCTGGCTTCAAACCTGCGCAATCCTCCTGTCTCCGCCTCCCAAGCGCAGGGATTACAAGTGTGCGCCACCACTCCCGTCTGACTTTGGTAATTTTTAAGCTTCCAGGTGATTTTTATTTGTTTTTGAATTTGCGAGGCTGGGGACCAAACCAGGGCCTTGCACACAGACTGACAAGCACTGAGCCCAATGTGCTAAATGCCTAGTTTTGAGGTTCATAAAAAGTTGTTCTAAACATCTGAAGCCTTTATGCTCTGAGGCTAGGGCGGTAGGGCTAACAGCAACTGTAAAGGAAATGTCTGTTCATAAAAGATGCCTGCTTCATCCCTTAGATACAAGGGACACGAACCCAGATCTCCCGGGATTGAGAGAACAGCTAATACCGCTAAGCTACAGCCCAAACTTGCATAACCCCTCTGAGAAATTGCATTTCTTGTTTCTGTCAGGTTGTGTGTAACCGAGCAGCCCCTGCTGGCCTAGAGAACAATAACAGCTTCTTGACGAAACAATTTGATAGTTCTCCTGTAGGGGTCAGTGCTGAGATGTCTACAAGTCCCCGAGAACCCTAAGTCAACAGGTGGGGTTTAACCCTCAGGGAAACATAAAACTAGAGATAACCGTAGAATAGTAGGAAGAGGGAGGCAATAATAGTCTAAACGGCTCGGGAAAATATTTTAATGTACTTTATGAAGTCCATAGTATCGATTAATTTAGAAAAGGTAAATTTTTCATAATTTTTTTAGAGAATTCGCTTACTTACTAGATCCCCTAAATGTAAAAGGTTTGTGGGAGAGGTCAAAAGAGACGGGGTCTCGCTATGTTGCCCAGGCTGGAGTGCAGTGGCTATTCACAGGCGCGATCCCACTACTGATCAGCACGGGAGTTTTGACCTGCTCCGTTTCCGACCTGGGCCGGTTCACCCCTCCTTAGGCAACCTGGTGGCCCCCCGCTCCCGGGAGGTCACCATATTGATGCCGAACTTAGTGCGGACACCCGATCGGCATAGCGCACTACAGCCCAGAACTCCTGGACTCAAGCGATCCTCCCACCTCAGCCTCCCGAGTAGCTGGGACTACAGGCGCGCGCCACCGCGCCCGGCGATCGGAGCCGCGGCAGAAAGATACTAGAAGCTAGCGTTGGATGACGTCACCGGCGAGGGGCGGAGCCGGGAGGACCCGCTCTCGGCCACGCCCCTCGGGAGGCGGTCCGGCGTCTGGGCGTGACGTCACCGGCCGCCTGCGTTCATTGGTTCAAAGCGTGGAGCCCTGCGTGTACTTGTGCGAGGGGTGTGCGCTCCATGTTGTGCTCCAACGTGTTTGTATTTAGCTGAAATTGGTCAGTATGAGCTTTAAGATTTCGTTCCGGACACGCAGCGAGAAAGAAAAGGAAACGCTATAACCCAGCCTCTCGGCAGTGTTTTGCCTTGGCAGGCAATAAAGACGCGGTCCATCTTTTGGGAAATGTGAAAGTGAACCTCTTTATCTAAATCTTCCATTATTCTCTGCAAAAAAAATTTAGGAGTTGCTTGCCCTGTAGGAAAGGGAGTAAACCGTAGTGGCAGAGGTTGGGGACAGAAGTGCCAGAGGCCAGCTCAGTCTTCATTATTGGAACGAAGGGCAGCCGTCTGCTCTCGCCCAGACTGAGGAGAGTTTGCATGTGACAACCTGAAGGGTTTTTTTTGGGGGGAGGGGTTGCAGGGAGAAGGAACAATCTTAGGTTAAGAAGGGATAAAGGGGAAGAAAGATATTCCAACTGGAGTAGGTCTGCTGCTGCAGACCTTTTATTTGCCCCTATGGGCACTTTCCTTCGCCTCTTTTCTAAAAATGAGTCTTCTGGAAGCAGGTAACTTTTCTCTTTTTTACGAATAAGTTATAGACCATCAGATAAAAATCCAAAACAGGTATTTGCTTTTTTCTTCATGGATAAACTAAAAGCCATCAGATTAAAAACTCTCTCAAATTCTAGCTACTATGCCTCTTCCCTCTCCACTAAATTTATCTTTACGATTCAGGGAAGAGCAATCTCCCGATTCCCCTGTTGTCCCTTTTTAACTCAAACTCAGTAGGTCAGAATCTCAGTCTCTCTGGATGCTGAGTTCTTTCATCTTGAAAACATTGACTCTCTCTCTCTTTACCAATAAAAACAAAAAATTAGGACCTGAAGAATGAGGCATCAATTAAGGTACTTTGTAAGTAATAAGGGCTCAATATAAAGTCAAGTAAATGAGCTCTTACGGAATTGGTTGGAAGAAACTAAGAATATTGCAGAATGTTCGTTGTCCCAAAGTCTGTTCTCACTAGCAAATTTTTAGTTGGACACACGAAGTCCTAGTTTGAAACCACATTTCCCAATTTCCCTTACGAACAAGTGTGATCAAATTCTCACCGGCTGAACGTGAATGAAAGTGATATGGGGATTCTGCAGCACTTGCTTAATTAAAAGAAACCAGGTATCTTCCTTTCCGCCTTTTGCTCTTCTCCAGCGCTAGAGGGAACCATTGCACACCTGCTGCAATGTTGCACCAAATTTTAAAAAGTAAAAAAATTAAAAAATTAAAAAATAATAAAGCCAGGCATGGTGGCGCACGCTTGTAATCCCCGCGCTTGGGAGGCTGAGACATGAGACAAGAGGATCGCACAGGTTCTAAGCCAGCCTCAGCTACTTAGTGAGGATCTCAGCAACTTAGTGAGACCCTGTTTCCAAATAGCCCAGAGGTAGAAAGCCACTGGGTTCCACCCCTAATACCACCAAAAAAAAAAAAAAAAAAAAAAAAAGAAGGGGGTATCTCACCCAGAAGAGGAAAGAAAACAGGGTCCATGGATGCATAATGGAGCTGAGCCACCCTGTCAGCCAGGGCTATTCCTACCTCTGGACTGTGACATGAGTAATAATCTTCTCACTTATTTAATCACTAAATTTGGGGCTTCTTCATTATCATAGCATACCCTAACCTATGCAGAGAAGTTCACAGAAGAAAACATTAGGTAATGAGAATTTAGGAAGGGCAAAAACCAAAAGAACTATAAGCATCCACAGCGAATCCTCCTCAATCTCCTGTAAGATTTTCTAGTTCGAGTTTCATATTTCCCTACAATTGCTATACTTATATCCACTTTATTGTAAATGTTGTAAATGAAACTTTTTCTTTATCAGTTGTCATTATACTTTTGCTGGCAAATCTTTTAATTTGATGATCACCATGATGGTTTATGTTGAAAAACTATTCCCTACTTCACCACTTAAAAAAAAAAAAAAAATATATATATATATATATATATATATATATATATATATATATATATAAATTTTTTTTGCGGGTCTGGGGATGGAACCCAGTGGTTTGACGTCTGAGCTACACCTCCTGCCCTGCCCTATTTTATATCCTTTATTTTGAAACAGGGTCTCACTAAGTTGTGGAGGACCTCACTAAGTAGCTGAGGCTGTCCATGATCTGCAATCCTCCTGTCTCAGCCACACATATGCTGGGATTAGAAGCATGTGCCACCACGCCCAACTCACTCTACATATTTAAACTGCATTGATTATATGACATATAATATCCAGTGCTAACTGCTGACAATTATGCACAGGTTCTAATAAGTTGTTTGCTTTTTAAATCTTTATGTTTGTTTGTTTGTTTGTTTGTTTACGTACTTATTTTATGGTCCAGGGGATTGAACTTAGGGGCATTCTACCTCCAAGCTACACCCCCAGCTTTATTTTATTTTTATTTTTAAATAGCGTCTAAATTGCTGAAGGCCTTGCTGATTGCTGAGGCTGGCCTGGAAGCTGCGATCCTCCTGTCTCAGCCTCCCAAGTATCAGGATTGCAGGTGCACGCCTACCTAGCTTGTGTTTTTCTTTCCTTCTTTTTTTCTTTTCGTGTGTGTTGGGTGGGGGGATCAGGGATTGAACCCAGGGGCATTCTACCGAGCTAGCCCTATTTTATTTCTCTTTTGAAATAGGGTCTTGCTAGGTCGGTAAGAGTCTCACTGTTTGCGGAGGCTGTCCTTGTCCCCAAACCTGCATTCCTGACTCAGCCGCCCAAGTACTGGGATTACAAGCTTGCTCCAACACGCCTGGCTCTACCTTGTTTTTTGAATTTAAAAATTTTATCTCTAAATTTTCCTTTAGCGAGGAGTGCCCAGCTATGTAAGTCGGGGCAATTCCTTCTGCTGTAGCTGGAACTTGCAGGCGGCCAATGCTGATGAGCCACCTGGACAGGGCCCAGGGCAAAACAGAAGCTGGACAAAGGCTCGGATTGCTGAGCCCTGAGAGAGAACCCGAGGAGGGGGCCCGACGGGGCTGAAAAAGATGTTGCGGTGGTCTCAGGCAAAAGTGAAAGAGGAGAGCCGGGTTTGGTGGTCCACGTTTGTAATCTGAGACAGGAGGATCTCAAGTTCAAAGCCAGCCTCAGCAACTTAGTAGACCCTGTTTCCAAATAAAAATAGAGAAAAAAACAAGGATGGGGAGTAGCTTGGAGGTAGAATACGGCTGGGTTCAATCTCCAGCGCTACACACACACACACACACACACACACACACACACACACACAGTAAAAGAGGAACAATTTGGGGACTGTTGGTAGCCGGTGTCTCACCCCAGACAGAAGAGGTAAGGAGCTGGGGAGGGGGCCCCAGGAAGGGAAGAGGCTGGGAAGACAGTAGGGAAGGTGGGACCATTTTAGGACTCAGAGACCATGCCGGAAGGGGAGGGGGAAACGGGTCCAAGTGCAGGTGGAGGGAGGGCGGGGCTGCCGGCGGGAGGAGGGGCGGGGCCAAAACGGGGGTGGGACTCCGGCGTAAGGAGAGGCGGGGCGCCAGCGTAGGGGGCGGGGCGCCGGCAGAGGGAGAGGCGGGGCCCCGGTGTAGAGAGGGGCGGGGCGCCGGCAGAGGGAGAGGCGGGTGGTTGCTCAGCCAGAACCTTATTCCCAGGTCTAGGGCTTGCACCTTCCCTGCGGTGCGAGATCTAGGAAGCCATCCTTTACCCACCCTGGGCAGACTGCCTGTTTCTCTGCTTCTCACCACAGAGGGATCACCGGCTACTCTCTTCAGAATTTCATTAGGACAGATTATTTGCATTTTAGGGACATGCCCTTGTGGGCTGACCCAGATTCCATTACATTTAATAAATGAGCTAAGAACGAACTAGAATTTGCACTTCACATAACACATATTTTCTTCCTCTCAACACCCTTGTTGGAGAAAGAGGCTTTAATGTGGTTAATACGCAAAATCTCATCAATTCAGAAGCTAATTTCTTGTGGTAGGTTTTTAAGTCTCAGAATAAATCCTAACAATGGACAAAGTTACTTATCCGATGTCCCATTTGGTAGGCATACATATATACACACACATATAACTTGCAGGTCCTAATTTCTCCTGTTTTAATATTTTACAGTTCTGAAGAAATATTTTGACATTTTAAATTTTACTAGAGAAAATTTATTAGGCGTGGTGGCGCACGCTTGTAATCCCAGCATTTGGGAGGCCGAGACCATATACACACACATATAACTTGCAGGTCCTAATTTCTCCTGTTTTAATATTTTACAGTTCTGAAGAAATATTTTGACATTTTAAATTTTACTAGAGAAAATTTATTAGGCGTGGTGGCGCACGCTTGTAATCCCAGCATTTGGGAGGCCGAGACCGGAGCATCGCGGTTTGTAGACAGCCTCAGCAACTTAGTGAGGCTCTCTGCAACTTAGTGAGACCCTGTTTCAAAATAAAGAATAAAAAAATAGGGTAGGGGGTGTAGCTCAGAGGTAAAATGCCTCTGGCTTCCATCCTCAGACCCGCAAAAAAAAAAAAAAAAATGTAGTAGAATTCTCTGGGTGTAGTGGCATCTGCCTGTATAATCTTAGGCTGAGACTGGAGGATTATAAATTCAAGAACAGCCTCAGTAACAGCAATACTCTCAACAACCTAGGAAGATCCTGTTGCAAAACAAAACCAAACACCACATTCAACCTACTAAGCTCATAATTTCACAAAAATTATTATTTAAGTAATGGCTACCCCTATTTAAATAAAAATCATGACTTGCTGGGTGTGATGATACACACTTGGGAGGCTGAGATAGGAGGATCCCAGGTTTGCTGCCAGCCTCAGTTACTTAGGCCCTCCTTTACTTAGTGAGACCCTGTCTCAGAATAAAAAATAGGGCTGGAGTTGTAGGTTGGAGGTAGAATGCCCCTGGGTTCAACCCCTGGTACAAAAATAAAAGAATTCCACTGCAGCATGGTTATTTATTACACTGATTCTGATCTGACTTGTAATAAATCATGTTACCAAACTAAAACTTAATAATTAAAATGCAATTTTTTTGTGTGTGAGGGGGTTTGGGGATGGAACCCAGGGGCATTAGACCTCCAAGCTACACCCCCTGCCCTAGTTTTTTTATTCTTTATTTTGAAACTAGGTTTCACTGAGTTGCAGAGGGCCTCACTAAGTAGCTGAGGCTGTCCAGGAACCGCAATCCTCCGGTCTTTGGAAATGGAAAAACCATTTCCAAATGGTTTTTGAAACCCCCACAAATGTATACTTAAAAAGTCATAGCAATGAACGGAGACTGGATGGCTCATTAGTTGTGAGATAAAGAGAAATTCCCTTTGGATCACCTATTCCAAGAAGGATGAGGCCAGAAAAATTTGAACAGCAAAAAAGCAACCTTTGTGGATATGTGAGATGACAAAACCCACATTCCAACTCTGAGGACCATTGTTCATTCACTCACTCACTCACTCTCTCAGCTAATGTTTATTGAGTGTCTTAGGTCACAGGTACATTTATATGATAAGCACTAGCGATAATAAGAGGAGTGAAATACGGCCTGGCCACAAAGAGCCCATTCTATAGGGAAAGAAAGACAGGTGGATTCAAATTATAACATAATGCCATGAAAGCTATAATGGAGAATTTATAAGTAGATATGATAGTACAAGGGATAAAGAGAATATAAACTGGCATAATAACAAGGTCTTCTTATAGACTGCATGGTCTCAGTCCTATGTGGAATCTAGAAAGTTGCTGTCACAGAAGTGGAGAGGAGAGTGGTTGTTAACATGGGCTGGGTGAGGAGGGTGGGGAAGGATGGGGAACGGTTGATCAAAGGGTACTGAGTTACAATAGAATAGGAGAGAGGAGTTCTCCTGAATGCTGGGATTACAAGCGTGCGCCACCAAGCCAGGCAAAATGCAAGTATTTAACATAATTTATCAAAAGTACTAATCCGCCGAATTTATCAAAAGTACTAATCCGCCGGGCGGTGGCGCAGGCTTGTAATCCCCGCACTTGGGAGGTGGAGACAGGAGGATCCGCAGGTTCGAAGCCAGTCTTGCGGGGTTAAGAGACCCTGTTTACATATAAAAATACAAAAATTGGTCTGGGTGTGTAGCCTGGAAGTAGAAGGGCTTCCAGGAACCCCAGTACCACCACCAAAAAAAAAAAAAAAGTACTAATCCTACTCAGGGTGGTGGCATAGTGGCAGAGGCCTGTAACCCCAGGGAGGGTGAGACAGGATAATAACAGTTTGAAGGCCAATCTCAGGAATTTTGTGAAACTCAGCAATTTACCAAGACTCTGTTTCAAAATAAAAAATAAAAAGGACTTGGGGATATAGCTCTGATGTAGATGCTCCTGGATTCAATTCTTAGTACCAAAAACAATTTTTTTAAAGTTACATATAAGCCGGGCATGGTGGCACACGCTTGTAATCCCCGTGCTTGGGAGGCTGAGACAGAAGGATCGCACAGGTTTGAAGCCAGCCTCAGCTACTTAGTGAGGCTCTCAGCAATTTAGTGAGATCCTGTTTCCAAATAAAATATTAAAAAAGGTCTGGGAGTATAGCCCGGAGGTAGAAAGCCTCTGGGTTCCACCCCCAGTACCACCAAAAATAAATAAATAAATAAATAAATAAATAAATAAATAAATAAAGTTACATATATATATAGCCGGGCGTGGTGGCCCAGGCTTGTAATCCCCACGCTTCGGAGGTGGAGACAGGAGGATTGAGCAGGTTCGAAGCCAACCTTGCTGGCTTAAGAGATGCTGTTTCCAAATAAAAATATAAAAATAGGTCTGGGAGTGTATCCCGGATATAGAAGGGTTTCCAGGAACCCCAGTACCACCAAACAAAAACAAAAACAAAAAAACCAAAGTTACATATATAGCTGGGCATGGTGACACATGCTTGTAATACCCGCGTTTGGGAGGCTGAAACAGGAGGATCGCATAGGTTCAAAGCCAGCCTCAGCTACTTAGTGAGGTTCTCAGCAACTATTTCTAAATAAAATATAAAATAGGTCTGGGAGTAGAGCAGGGAGGTAGAAAGCCCCTAGGTTCCACCCTCAGTACCCCCCCACACACACACCAAAAAAAATTACATATTTTTTTTTCTTTTTTAGTGTGTGTGTGGGGGGGGTACTAGGGTTTGAACTCGGGGGCATTTTACCTCTGAGCTACACCCCCTGCCCTGTTTTTTATTCTTTATTTTGAAACAGGATCTCACTGAGTTGCAGAGGACCTCACTAAAGTAGCTGGGGCTGTCCTTAAACCGAAATCCTTCTGTCTCAGCCTCCCAAATACTCAGAATATAAGTGTGAGCCATAACACTAGACTAAAGCCATAGTGTGTGTGTGTGTGTGTGTGTGTGTGTGTGTGTGTGTGTGTTACTGAGGGTAGAACCCAGGGGCTTTTCTACCTCCGGGCTATACTCCCAGATCTATTTTTTATAATTTATTTGGAAACAGGGTCTCACTAAATTGCTGAGAGCCTCACTAAATAGCTGAGGCTGGCTTTAAACCTGTGCGATCCTCCTGTCTCAGCCTCTCAAGCGCGAGGATTACAAGCATGTGCCACCACGCCCGGCTAAATGACCTATTTTTTAATTTTGATTTTGAAACAGGGTGTTGCTAGGTTGATGAGAGTCTTATTACTTCCTAAGGCTATCCTTAAACCTGTGAACTTCCTGTCTCAGCCTCCCAAGTACTGGAATTAAAGAGACACACCACCACTCCCAGCTTAAAGTTACATAAAGTTTTCACAAAGGCAGGAGAAGATCACATTATTTGTCTAAATCATTGATTTACTCATCTAACAAAAAAATAAGGCTGGGCGTGGTGGCGCACGCTTGTAATCCTGGCGCTTGGGAGGCAGAGACAGGAGGATCACACAGGTTTGAAGCCAGCCATGCTGGCTTAAGAGACCCTATTTCCAAATAAAAATATTAAAAAATAGGTCTGGGAGTGTAGCCCAGAGGTATACGTGTTTCCAGGAACCCCAGTACCACCAAAATAATAATAATAATAATAATATTTATTATTATATAATAAATATTATTATTTATTATTAAAACTTATTATTATTATTATTATTATTATAAGCATCTGCTTTGTTCTAAAGTCCCGATATATTAGCTTTGGGGATAAGTGTTAAATTTGGAGAATAAATTTGAGCAAACAGTTTGCTTAGCATAATACAAGCAATCTAATTGTCTATAGGCCCATGTCTATTCACCTTGGATCCTGGGGAAAGGGCATAATTTCTGAGTTGAGAAATGACTTAAAATGTGTCTAATGTTGCATGACCTTTTGTCCTGACCGTGACTAATATAAAAATCCTAGGGCTTTCCCTCTGCAAATGTGTGAGGAGACTAATACATTCCCTTACTTCTTCTCCCCTCACAAACTGATGAAAGGGTATTGGGACTCTAAGTAGCCCTCTGAGATTCAAAGGGTAACCTTCTTTCACTTCTTTTATTTTGGAGGGGGGAATTTTAACTTCTATGTCTGTGGGTTAGACAACTTTTGATATTACTGTGTTTTGATTTTATCTTGTGATGGTGGAACACATAGCATCATGGTGCTTGCTAGGGGACGCTTAATGAGTACCTCATGCTGTCACAACGCACATTGTTAATAAATAAGAATATCTTGTATTACTGTATGGTTTCTGAGTATGACTTTTTATGACCAAAGAGATTCACATTTCCTTCAGGGGTTACTTTTAGGGCTAATGCACCCTGAAAGAAGAACTTTATACAAAGAATATGAAGGCACAGTCTGCTGTGTCTTCTCAACTCACACTGCCCCCTGTACACACACACAATGACAAACATCTAATACGTTTTTTTGTGGCATAGCTTATTTCCCAAGGGGAAACATAGCCTCGCAATATGCAGATTAAACAATGTCACATGTTATGGAAAAGTGTTTGTATAATTGAAACAAACCTATGCAAAGTATGATTTATTGTCATTTTCAACACCAATACTTATACTCTTGTACATTAATGTAATAATATAAACTCAAAGAGCGGTTTATCCTCTTTTGATGTTAGACTTATTAAAACAGTAAGTCCCTTTGTGCATTTATGCATTCATTAACTCTACTTATTAACTCCACATCCTTAGCAATTAGGGAAATGCAATAGAGACCACAAGGAGATTGGACTTCATGCCTCCAGGATCACTACAACAACAATGATAATAGACAGAAAATACATGTTGGCAAGGATGCAGAAAATTTGGAACTCTCAGCTTTGCTAAAGGGTGTGTAAAATGGTACAGTTCCTCAAAAATGAAACATACAATTACCATAAGATCCAGCCATTCCAGTTGTAGATACAGACCTGAAAGATTAAAAGCAGGAACAGACAGAGCCTTGTACCAGTGTTGTAATAGTTGACAGGTGGAAGCGATCCGAGCGTCCACTGGCCAATGAGTGGCTAAACAAACCATGGTGTTGCAGACTACTACACAGTCATAAAAGGAAAGAAAGTTCTGACACATGCTACAACTTGGATGGACCCTGAAAACATGTAAGGTGAAATAAGTCAGACCCAAGAAGGAAATCCACTTATATAAAGTATATGGAGCAGGAAAATATGTAGAGATAGAAAGTGGAGGTTGGGGAAAGTGGAAAATAGAGCATTATTGTTTACTGGATATAGAGTTTCTATTTAGGGGGGTTATGAAAAAGTTTTGGAATTAGTGATGAACGCACAGCATTGTGAATGCAGTGAAAGTTCCTGATTTGTACACTTGAAAATAATTGAAATTGTACACTTGAAAATAATTGCAAATTTTATTATATGTATGTATGTATGTATATGTGTGTGTGTGTGTGTGTGTATATATATATATATATATATATATATATATATATTATATAAAACATAGCCGGGTGTAATGGTGCACGCTTGTAATCCCAGTACGTGGGAGGCTGAGACAGGAGGATCGCAGGTTCTTGGCCAGCCTCAGCTTTCAAAATAAAGAATAAAAAATAGGGCTGGGGGTATAGCTTGAAGGTAGAATGTCCCTGGGTTCCATTCTCAGTACTAGAAAAAAAAAAAGTGAGCAATGGTAGCCGGACCCTTTTTCAAAAATAAAGAATAAAAAAATAAGACTGGGGGTGTAGCTTGGAGGTAGAATGTCACTGGGTTCAGTCTCCAGTACCAAAAAAAAAAAAAAAAAAAAAAAAAGCTGGGCATGGTGGTGCACTTGTAATCCCAGCATTTGAGAGGCTGAGACAAGGAGGATCACAGTTCAAGGACAGCCTCAGCTACTTAGTGACTTAGTGAGGCTCTTTGCAACTCAGTGAGACCCTGTTTCAAAATAAAGAATAAAATAGGACTGAGGGTGTTGCTCAGAGGTAGAATGTCCCTGGGTACCATCCCTAGTACTGCAAAAAAAGAAAAGAAAAAAAAAAGAAAAGAAAAAAATGAGCACTGAAGCCAGATGTGGTGCACCCTTGTAATCTCAGTACTTGGGAGGCTGATACAGGAGGATTCCATTTGAATAGACATTTTCCCAAAGAAAATTGGCATCTTTACGATGTTGAATCTTTCAATCTATGAACATACTGGCATGGATCACCATAGATGTAGGTATTCTTTGATTTAATGATTCAATGCTTCCATTTGATTCTTAAATATATCTTCTCTATCTCTGCTAAAACTCTATTTTTTTGCTGAGACTATTTTTTCAGTTATTTTCAATGTGTTCAGATTTGCTCATAAAAGTATTTTTTTATGTTGGGTGCTATAAGGTCTTTATTTTATTTTATTTTTTTATATTTTTGCGGTACTGGGGATGGAACCCAGGGGCATTCTACCTCCAAGCTACACCTCCAGTCCTATTTTTTATTCTTTACTTTGAAACAGGGTCTCACTGAGTTGCAAAGGGCCTCACTAAGTAGCTGAGGCTGTCTGCAAACTGCAATCCCTGTCTCAGCCTCCCAAATGCTGGGATTACAAGTGTGCACAACCATGCCCGGCTGTAAGATTTTTTTTTTTTTTCTTTGTGGTACTGGGGTGGAACCCAGGGGCTTTCTGCCTCCAGGCTATAATCCCAGACCTATTTTTTTTTTAATCTTTTATTTGGAATCAGGGTCTCACTAAGTTGTGGGAGCCTCACTAAGTAGCTGAGGCTGGCTTTGAACCTGCGCAATCCTCCTGTCTCGGCCTCCCAAGCACAGGGATTACAAGTGAGCCCACCACCCCGGCTTCTGTAAGATCTTTTGTCAGTCCAAGGTCATCTTTTCATCTCGGTGTTGACATTTACTAATTGTCTTTCTTTTTCATTCAGTTTGAGATTTTGCTATGATTAGTGATTGTTGGTTGAGATGTGTGTGTGTGTGTGGGGGCGTGCTAGGGATTGAATCCAGAGGCATTCTACCTTCAAGCTACACCCCCAGCCCGATTTTATTTCTTATTTTGAAACAAGGTCTTGCTAGGTTGATGAGAGTCTCACTACTTGCTGAGGTTGTCATTAAACCTGCTATCCTCCTGCCTCAGACTCACAAGTACAGGGATTACAGGTGTGGGCCATCACACCTGGTTTGCTTGAAATATGAATATCTTAGCTATTAGAGGACTCTGGGTTTTATTTAACCTTATTTATTTATTTATTTGCGGTACTGAGGATTGAATCCAGGTAATTCTACCTTCCAGCTACAACCCTAGTCTTTTTTCATTTATTTATTATTTTTGTAGTACTTAGGATTGAACCCAGGGGCACTCATTCTACTTCTGAGCTATACTCCCAGCCCTATTTTATTCTTTTTTTTTTTTTTTTTTTGCAGGTCTGGGGATGGAACCCAGGGGCATTCGACCTCCGAGCTACACCCCCTGCCCTATTTTTTATTCTTTATTTTGAAACCGGGTCTCACTGAGTTGCAGAGGGCCTCACTAAGTAGCTGAGGCTGTCCGTGAACTGCAATCCTCCAGGTCTCAGCCTCCCAAATGCTGGGATTACAAGCGTGTGCCACCACACCTGGCCCTATTTTATTCTTTATTTTGCACAGGGTATCACTAAGTTGTGGAGGGCCTCACTGAGTTGCTGAGTCTGGCTTTGAACCTGCCAGTACTCCTGTCTCAGGCTTCCCAAGTGCCAGAATTACAAGTGTGCACCACCACGCCCAGCTTTTAACCTTCTATTTTTAGCTGGCTCCTCTAATAACCTGTTCAACAGCAAAAGGGTATATTACCTTGATTCTGCCAGTGGGGACAAAGTTCAGGTTTCCCAAGTGGCTTCTGTTGACATCCTGGGAGGGGTGTGACTCTTTGTTACTGCTGGGCAGGGGTGAAAGTACTGTCTCCCCAAAGAGGCCTCCAGCAATACCTGCCCAGCTGGAAAGGGGAGTTTTGCCTTGTTACTGCTCCCCATGTGGTTTTCTTTTTCTTCTTTTTCTTTTTTTCTTTTATTGCGGTACTGGGGATAGAAACCAGGAGCATTCTACCTCTGAGCGACACCCCCAGCTCTAATTTTTTATTCTTTATTTTTGAAACAGGGTCTCACTGAGTGATCCTACAGTCTCCGCCTCCCGAATGCTGGGATTACAAGTGTGCACCACCATGCCCAGCCTTTCCCCACGTGGTTTTTGATAATTAAAATAAAAAATTAATGTGAGTAAAATAAAAAATATGAGTACGGTGGAGTGTGAAAAACACGAGAGAGGTCCGGTACACATGGCATGTAAAGTTTTAATGGCACGGCTCTCCCGGGGATCAGGGCGAGGCACCGTGGGGCCCGCGCACCTGTCCAAAGCTTGAGGACGCGGGCTCTCCTTTTCAAGGTATGCATCTCGCAAGATGAGGGTTTACTCGCGGGAACGCCCAATTCTCACGGGGGTTTCAGCCCCTCCCTTGCCCTGCAGAGGTCATGTGACACAAAGTCACATGAGTGCAGGACCCAACTTATCAGTTTTCACTCACACCAGACCACAAGGTATGGTGATGTTGGAATTGAGAGGGAAAAAAAACAAAAAGCAAAAATAAAACAAGTATTTTTCTGTAAATTCATAACATATCTGACACCAAACGTGTGGGGGTTGCCCTCCCATTAAGCAATTCTGCAACTCTTGGAACCCAACTGGGTGTCCTACACTTCAATTTTGACAGGTCAGCCTTCTTACATAACCAGGGATACTACTGCTTAAGTATGTTGAATTTGTGAGATTTTCTTCTGGATATTAAGAAGATGTAATAAAGCAAGGAATAGTGGCCCACACTTATAATCCCAGTACTCGATAAAACTGAGACAGAAGAATGGCAGGCTTGTGCCCAGCCTCAGCTACTTAGTGAGGCCTCCAGAACTTAGTGAGACTCGATTTAAAAATAAAGAATAAAAAAATAGGGCTAGGGGTATAGCTTGTAGATAGAATGCCCCTGGGCTCAATTACCAGATACACACACACACACACACACACACACACACACACACACACACACACATTCAGCAGAAGGACCCATTTTTACATTTGGAAATAAAGTAAAACTTTAGAAACTGCTTCAGAAACTCCAGAACTTCCCACTTCCACCATTGATTTAGTTAATTTGAAAAGTCAGCACATAGGTTAGCTGACCTAGACTCCCCACAGTATAGAGAGCTCAGGAACAGTGGCCCTACTTCACCAGAGAAGGCCACACACCATTGACCCAGGTGTAAAATTGCAGTGTTACCCCTGAAGCTAGTCAGGGTTTATGTGCTCAGCAGGTTTATGTGACTATTATTTGTGAGCATATAATCCAGTAGGTGTCTTTCTAAGCCTATTAGAATATAAATCTTCCTTACTGGAAATGGAAACAAACCATAAATTGTGTCCAGCTAAGCAGTTGTTAAATTGGTTATAGTGTAACATTTACCTAGGATTTTATAACCATTTCCACACACATAAATATTGGTCACTGTACTCAAAACTGTATCTTAGAGCAGGAGTTACTATAGATGATTATATACTGCTGGTTCAAAGGTTCTGAACAGCATAAAAACCGCCCCATTGTTTGTTTTTGGTACATATGCTATGTGTGTTTATAAAGCAAAATTTTAAAAGGTTATAAAGCAGGAAATATCATATGAGTTTACCTGGGTATAATATTAGCTATCCACGAACCGTGATCCTCGTGCACCACCATGCCCGGCTACCTGGGTATGATTTTTAAAGAAGTTTTCCTTTTCAACCCAAAGATGGGTGTTTTATTTTGTTTTGTTTGCGGTACTGGAGATGGAATCCAGGGACAGTCTACCTCTGAGCTACACACCCTGCCCTATTTTTTAATCTTTCTTTCTTTCTTTCTTTCTTTCTTTCTTTCTTTCTTTCTTTCTTTCTTTCTTTCTTTCTTTCTTTCGCGGGTCTGGAGATGGAACCCAGGAGCATTTGATCTCCAAGTTACACCCCTGCCCTATTTTTTATTCTTTATTTGGAAATTGGGTCTCAGTAAGTGGCAGAGGGCCTCACTAAGTAGCTGAAGCTGTCCCCAAACCGCGATCCTCCTGTGTCAGCCTCCTGAATGTTGGGATTACAAGCACGCGCCACTATGCCTGACTTTAACTTTTTCTTGAAATTTGGAAAATGAATACTTTTCTTTGGATTCTGTAATATGCAAAATTTTTCACCTTGCTTTTCCCACCAAGCTAGCCATTAGAAGGATTCCTTTGAGAAACTGACCCCTCTAACCACCAAGTTAGAAGAAAGGCAGATACATACAAAATACTATATGCTCAAGGCAAAAAAGCAATATAGAGAGGTAGTATTGCATGGCAACATAAATGAGCAGCTCTCTTTGTTTAGTGCCATTATGAGCCATTCACCAACTAGAAATGCTTAAATGCCATTTCCTTCATTGCATTTCTAAAGGGGAAAATAATAACAGAAACAAAAAAATGTATAAATTGGGAAATTTTAAGCTGGGGTCTCTATAACGGCAGGGCAAAGATTTCAGCCTTCAAATCCCTTTGGAATCCCTTGAGATTCTTCCTGAACTGCACATTAGCAGCACCAAAGCACAGCAACACTGTAAGTTATTGTATATAACAGCATAACTGGTAACTGACAGCACAGGCCCAGCAACTGTAAGCAACTGCAAAAACAACATGCTCTGTTATTACAAATTTTGGAGTACTCAGTCAATGAAGCAGTCTGAGGTAGAATGAATGAGGTAGAATGAAGCTCAGAGGTAGAATGCCTCTGGCTTCAACACCAGTGCCACAAACAAACAACAACACACACAAAAACGTAGAACATCAGTATTGTAAACTTGTCAGTTTAGGCTGAAATGATAATATTGGTTTAGCTTTAAAATACTTTAAATTATTGTAAATCAAATTTCTGAGCTTTAGCCAGGTGTAGTGGTGCCTGCTTGTAATCTCAGTACTTGAAAGGCTGAGACAGGAGGATAGAAAGTTCGTGACCAGCCCTCAGGTACTTAGTGAGGCCCTCCACAATTTAGTGAGACCCTTTTTCAAAATAAAGAATAGGAAATCAAGGCAGGGTATAGCTCAGAGGTAGAATACCTCTGGATTCAATCTCCAGCACCACACACACACACACACACACACACACACACACACACACACAAGTAGGGCTGGGGGTGTAGCTCAGAGGTAGAATACCCCTGGATTCAATCCCCTGTACTGTAAAATAAATAAATAAATAGATAAATAAATAATAAATATTCTGAGCTTATATGCTGCTTCTTTATGTGGGATGTTATGAATATTTCCAGGATAGGAAATAATATTTCTTTTTTTTTTTTCGGGTCTGCAGATGGAACCCAGAGGCATTTGACTTTCGAGCTATATCCCCTGCCCTATTTTTTATTCTTTATTTTAAAACCGGCTCTCTCTAAGTTGCAAAGTGCCTCACTAAGTAGCTGAGGCTGTCCGCAAACTGCGATCCTCTGGTCTCAGCCTCCCAAATGCTGGGATTACAAGCGTGTGCCACCACGCCTGGCTGAAATAATATTTCTTTATTCCAATAATTTTGATGATTTAAATAGTTGATACAGCTGGGCGTGGTGGCACACACTTGTAATCCCTGTGCTTGGGAGGCTGAGACAGGAGGATCACACAGATTCGAAGCCAGCCTCAGCTACTTAGTGAGGCTCTCAGCAACTTAGTGAGACCCTGTTTCCAAATAAAGTATAAAATAGGTCTGGAAGTATAGCCTGGAGGTAGAAAAGCCCCTGGGTTCCACCCTCAGTACCACATACACAAAAATAAATAAATAAACAAATAAATAAACAAATAGTTGATACAAAATAATATGTTTACAAACTTCAATAAGGTTTTTTTTTTTCCAGTACTGGGAAAAAAGTACTCACTGGGTTGCTCTACCAGTGAGCTATGCCTCAGCCACTTTTATTTTATTTTGAGACAGGGTCTTGCTAAATTGCCCAGACTGGCCTCAAACTTGAGATCCTCCTGCCTCAGTCTCCCAAGTACAGGGATTACAAACGTGCACTACCTCACCCAGCTCAAAGAAAAAAAAAATTTTTTTTGTGTGTGTGTGTGTCTGGGGATGGAACCCAGAGGCATTTGACCTCTGAGCTACACCCCCTGCCCTATATTTTATTCTTTATTTTGAAACCGGGTCTCACTGAGTTGCAGAGGGCCTCACTAAGTAGCTGAGGCTGTCCGCGAACCGCGATCCTCCAGGTCTCAGCCTCCCGAATGCTGGGATTACAAGCATGCGCCACCACGCCTGGCTCAAAGAAACAATTTTAATAAATTGGAAGTGATGGTGATTCTAGACTTCTACTTATCTGATTCAACTTTCAAGTGACTGTCTACATGGGAAAATTAATAAAATCATATGTCCAATTTATACAATGTTGGTAAATAATTTTATTTTGTAGTCTTTAATTAAAATGTGTACATTCGTGGTTCTCAGTTACAATCTCAATAAAAACCGACTGGTTAATTTGAGCAGAAAGTAATTTTAGGGGAAGTGTATAAGTGTATCAGCCTGGAATTGTCAAAGAAAGCTATACAAACAGGAGAGAAGAGGCATTGCCGGGACACTGTGCCTTGGGAGGTTTGCTATGCACACGCCCTACTGCTCTCCTCTGGACACTCTTGCTATTAGCATTTTCTGTCCCTGCGTATCTGCCACTATCCTGCTAGACTCAGCTACTCAGAATAATCCTCCAGGCCACTCTGCGTTTTGTGTGTTTGTGTGTGTGTGTGTACTGTGTTTGGGGGTTGAGCCCAGAGACATTCCATCTGCAAGTTTCACCCCCTAGCTAACTCTGGAATGTTGAATCTCTCAAAATTTAGACTTGGCATGGTAGCATTTGTTTGTAATCCCACTAGTTGGGAGACTGAGACAGAGGGTTGCATGTTCGCAGCTAACCTCAGCCGCCTAGTGAGGCCCTTTGCAACTTAGTGAGACCCTGTTTCAAAATAAATAATTTAAAAAATAGGGCTGGGAGTAGAATGTAGCTTGGATGTATAATGCCTCTGGGTTCAATCCCCAGTGACGAGAAAAAAAAAAAAATTGAAAGCCTGGAGCAGGACATTGATTTATTTTAATTTTTGTGGTACTGGGGATGGAACCCAGGGGCATTCTACCTCAGAGCAACACCTCCAGCCCTATCTTTTATTCTTTATATTGAAACAGGGTCTCGCCGAGTTGCAAAGGGCCTCTCTAGCTGAGGACTAGCTGAGGCTGGCTGCGAACCGCAATCTTTCTGTTTCAGCCTCCAGAACCACCATTCCTGGATTTGATTTGTTAATTTGTTGGGCACAATTCACTTACCCAAATTTGGCTACCAGGGAAATAGAAGAAGAAATATTTATCTGTCCTCCTTCATCTTTAGTTCTACTTAATTTGTGATTGATCATAAACAGGAGGTTGTTTGTATACTGGGTAGCCAAAATGGACAAGTATCCCTGAGGAAGTTTTGTTTTTTTGCAGTACTGAGGATTGAACCCATGGACATTGTATGTTAAGCTACACCCCCCAGCCTTATTTTTTCTTCTTTATTTGAAACAGGGTCTCACTAAGTTGTGGAGGCCTCCCTAAATTGCTGAAGCTGGCTGCGAACCTGCAATCCTCCTGTCTCAGCCTCCCAAGTATGGGATTATAAGTATGTGCCACCACACCCAGCTCCTGGACAGTTTTTTTTTTTTTGGGGGGGGGGATGGTACTGGGGATGGAACCCAGGGACATTCTATTTCTGAGATATACCTCCAGCCCTATTTTATTATTTTATTTTGAAACAAGCTCTCACTAAGTTTCAGATGGCCTCACTGAGTAACTGAGACTGGCCACAAACCTGTTATCCTCCTGTCTCAGCCTCCTAAGTATTGGGATTACATGTGTGCGCCATTATGCTTGCTTCCTGGACAAGTTTAAATTTAGCACTTATGAGCTCCAACATTCCATGGTTGCCAAGTATTCCCTCCCACCCCATATTGGGGATTGAACCCAGTGGCATTCTATCTCCAGGCTACATCCAGTTTATTTATTTATTTATTTATTTATTTATTTATTTACTTACTTACTTATTTTTGCAGATACTGAAGATGGAACCCAAGGGCATTCTACCTTCGAGCTACACTCCCAGCCCTATTTTTTATTCTTTATTTTGAAACAGGGTCTCACTGAGTTGCAGAGGGCCTCACTAAGTAGCTGAAGCTGTCTGCGAACCGCGATCCTCCTGTCTCAGTCTCCCAAATGCTGGGATTACAAACGTGTGACACCATGCCTGGCTCCTTTTTTCTTTTTCTTTTCTTTTTCTTTCTTTTCTTGTTCTTTCTTTCCCTTTCTTTCTTTCTTTCTTTCTTTCTGTATTGGGGATGGAACGCAGGGACTTTCTATCTCCAAGCTACACCCCAGCCCTATTTTTTATTCTTTATTTTGAAACAAGGTCTCATTGAATTGCAATGAACCTCACTAAGTAGCTAAGGCTGGATTTGAACCGCGGTCTCCTGTCTCAACCTCCCAAAAGCTAGGATTACAAGTGTCGCCACCATGCCCAGCCTTTATTTTATTTATTTATTTGTTTTTTTTAGTGGTACTGGGGATAGAACCCAGTGGCTTTTCTACCTCTGGGCTACACTCCCAGACCTGTTTTATATTTCATTTGGAAACAGGGTCTCACTAAGTTGCAGAGAGCATAAGTAGGTGAGGCTGGCTTCGAACCTGTGCAATCCTTCTGTCTCAGCCTCCCAGGTGCGGGGATTATAAGCGTGTGCCACCACACCCGGCTCCAGCCTTTATTTTTTTATTTTGAAACAGGGTCTTGCTAAATTGCTGAGGCTGGCCTTAAATCTACAATCATTCCATCTTAGCCTCTTGAGTGCTGAGATTACAGGCATGTACCACTGCATCTAGCTACTCCTCTCTTTATTTAATTGCACTCATTACTTGGCACCAGTTCTATTAATCATTTTAGCTATAATTATGGTATGTTTTCTTTTTTGTGTGTGGGTCTGGGGATGGAACCCAGGGGCATTCAACCTCCAAGCTACACCCCCTGCCCAATCTATCTATCTATCCTTCTTTCTTTTTTGCGGGTCTGGGGATGAAACCCAGGGGCATTCTACCCTCAAGCTCCACCCCCAGCCCTATTTTTTTTCCCTTTATATTGAAACAGGGTTTCCTAAGTTGCAGAGGGCCTCACTAAGTAGCTGAGGCTGGCTGCAATTCCAGATCCTCTGGTCTAAGCTTCCCAAATGCTGGGATTACAAGTGTGCGCCACCACGCCCGGTTTTTTATTCTTTATTTTGAAACAGGGTCTCACTAAGTTGCAGAGTGCCTAAGTAGCTGAGACTGTCAGCGAACTGTGATCCTCCTTCTCAGCCTCCCAAATGCTAGGATTACAAGCATGCACCACCACATCTGGCTATGGTATGTTTGCAAAGTATCTTTTTGCAAGATCTCAGAAAGATTTATGCTATAGTTTGACAGGTCTAATATCTTAGTCTGTTATACCGACAGTTAAATATTATTGCACCAGGATGCAAACAATATATTTGAGGATATATGTCTTGGAGATGAGGGATAACAAATAAGTAGGATTCAGAATACATATAACTTTGACCCAGGTGTGATGGCACACGCTTGTAATCCCAGCATTTGGGAGGCTGAGACCGGAGGATTGCGGTTCGCGAACAGCCTCAGCTACTTAGTGAGGCCCTCTGCAACTCAGTGAGACCCAGTTTCAAAATAAAGAATAAAAAATATGGCAGGGGCTGTAGCTCAGAGGTCAAATGCCCCTGGGTTCCATCCCCAGACCCGCAAAAAAAAAAAAAAAAAAAGAAAAAAAAAAGAAAAAAAAAGAATACATATAACTTTGAATGAGAAACAAAGTTAGCAATTAATTCAGTGGTCCTCAATCTTAGCTGTATATAGGATCACTAAAATACTTTAAAATAAAATACTGGCAGGCTTTACCACAGGTATTGTAAATTAAATTATGTGGAATGTGGCCCAAACATTTTTGTGATTTCAAGTTCTCCAGGTGTGTAGGCGGACTAAAAACCACTGATCTAGTCCAGCTCCCTAAGTTCACATGTAAAAACAATACTTTAGTAAAGAACACCAAACTTTGATCAAAATACCTTATTTTTAAGCCCAGTGCATTGTTGCATGCCTGTAATCCCAGCACTTGCGAGGCTGAGACAGAAGGATCACAGATTTAAGACCAGCTTCAGCAACTTAGTGAGGCCCTCAGTAACTTAGTGAAATACTGTTTTTTGTTTGTTTGTTTTTGTTTTTTTGTTTTTGGTGGTTCTGGGGGTGGAACCCAGAGGATTTCTACCTCTGGGCTATACTCCCAGACCTATTTTATATTTTATTTGGAAACAGGGTCTCACTAAGTTGCGAGAGCCTCACTAAGTAGCTGAGTTGGCTTCGAACCTGTGCAGCCTCCCAAGCGTGGGAATTACAAGCGTGAGCCACCATGCCTGGCAAAATCCTGTTTTGAAATTTAAAAATATTATAAAAAGGCTTGGGATAGAGCTTGTAAGTAGAATGCCCCTGGGGTTCAAGCCCCAGTTACCACCTTACTTTCTGGAAATTTTAGTTATCTGTAAAATATTTCACTGAATAGAAATAATACTGTGTGTGTGTGTGTGTGTGTGTGTGTGTGTGTGTGTGTGTGTGTGTTATTGGAGATAAAACTCAAGGGACATTTTACCTCTGAGCTATATCCCCAGGCTGGTTTTATTCTGAAACAGGGTCTAAGTTGCAGAGGGTCTCACTAAGTAGCTGAGGCTGTCCGTCAACCTGTGATCCTCCTGTCTCAGCCTTCCAGGTACTGAAATTACAAGCATGTACCACCACCCCTGGCTCTTAGCCCTATTTTATTTTTTATTTTGAAACAGGGTCTCGCTAAGTTGCAAAGGGCCTAAGTTGCTGAGGCTGGATGGGAATCTGGGATCCTCCTGTCTCAGACTCCCAAATACTGGGACTACAAGCACGCACCACTATGCCAGGCTCTAAAACCTACTTTTAAACAATTCATTGTTTCAAGATGGACATTGTAGCAGCGCACACTTATGATCCTTGCATTTGGGAGGCTGAGACAGGAGGATTGCAGTTTGAGGACAGCCTCAGCAACCTAAGTGAGGCTCTCTGCAACTGAGTGAGATCCTGTTTCAATATAAAGAATGTTACGGTTTGGGAAACTGTCCCCAGGAATCTTTGTTAGACCCCTGGGAATAATTTCCCGAAAACTCCCCAAAGAAACAAAAAAAACAGAAAAACAGAAAAAAACAGAAAAAGCACGGGTTCTTGTCCTGAGCTAAGGGTAAATACACATTAGCCCAGACTCTTGCTGAAGATTTAAAGACGTTTATTAAAAAGATAGAAATACAGAAGACAGTTACAGCTCCATGCCAGAATGCATGGGGTAGGGGGTGTTTCAAATGAATGCCCCACCAACTACAACACGGCCCGGACTTTTTATACCCATGACCTCCATCTTGTTTACGCAATTATGACTAGTGAATGTCCCTGTAAGGTTCCTCCCCCAGCAAGGTGTGGCAAGGTGTCCTCCCATCCTAGCTAGATTATCTAATTATTATGTAAACCTGTCTTTAGAATGAGGATGAGGAAGTCCTAGTTCCCCTCTCCTATAGACTTGCTAATTACCTTTAGGCAGGTTAATTTACATCGTAATAATTGCCTGCTTCTAGGCAGAAACCAAATCCTTTCACAGATTTGTCCCTCACCCAATTTTTGGAATATATTAATAATCATAGCTTTCTCAAATCTTCCTAGGCCATTACCAGTACTGGTACAAAGAATAAAAATAGGGCTGGGGTGTCCACTTGGAGGTAGAATGCCTCTGGGTTCCATCCCCAGTACTGCAAAAAAAAAAAAAAAATTAAAAATTTTTTTCAAGAAGGAATCCAGAAAACAAAATGTTCATCTGTGGTATAATTTAGTAATTGACTAAATTGTTACTTTTTGAAGATATATATGTGTATATGTATATATATATATATATATATATATATATATATATATATATGTATATATATTGTGTGTATATGTATGTATGTATATATATATATATATATATATATATAGTGTGTGTGTGTGTGTGTCTGGGCACGCGTGTGGTAGTGGGGTTCCTGGAAACCCTTTTCTGGGCTATACTCCCAGACCTATTTTATATTTTTATTTGGAAACAAGAGTCTCTTAAGCCAGTGAGGCTGGGTTCAAACCTGTGCGATCCTCCTGTCTCTGCCTCCTAAATGCAGGTGATTACAAGCACCCGGCTGAAGATATTTTGATATGATTTAAATTGATTTTTGTGTGTGTGTGGTACTGGGGGTGGAACCCAGGGGCTTTCTACCTCCGGGCTATATTCCCAGACCTATTTTATATTTTATTTGGAAACAGAGTCTCAGTAGCTGAGGCTGGTTTGAACCCATGGGATCCTCCTATTTAAGCCTTTCAAGCTTAATCCTTTAAAGGGATACAAGCGTGTACCACCACACCGGGCTTAAATGGATTTTTTTATTGTCAGAAATACATTTTAAGTTTTTAATTATTTTAGGTGATTATTGTTTTGTGTTATGATTGTTACTTAAAACAATTTGCAAGAGCTGGCTGTGGTGGCCCACACTTGTAATCCGGGTACCTGAGAGGCCGATACAGGCGGATCCCCAAATTCAAAGTCAGGCTCAGCAACTCAGTGAGGCCTTGTGCAACTTAGTGAGATTGCTTCAAAAATAGTGCCGGGCATGGTGGCACATGCTTGTAATCCCTGTGTTTGGGAGGCAGAGACAGGAGGATCGCGCAGGTTCAAAGCCAGCCTCGCTGGCTTAAAAGACCCTGTTTCCAAATAAAAATATTTTAAAAATGGGTCTGGGAGTGTAGCCCAGAGGTAGAAGGGTTTCCAGAAACCCCAGTACCACCAAATAAATAAATAAATAAATAAATAAATAAATAGGGCTCAAAGGTAGAATGTCCCTGGGTTCAATCCCCAGTACAAATAAAAGAAAACAAATCCATGTACAGAAGATCAATCTCTCATGTACTGTACTTGGAAAAACGAATCAGCTCTAAGAAACTACTAGCATGGAATGGAACAAAGTACACTACTCCTGCTGGGCGTGGTGGAATATGGTAATCCTAGCATTGGGGAGGCTGAGACAGGAAGATGTGCTTCAAGGACAGCCTCATTTATTTAGTGAGGCCTTTTGGAACTCAGAGAGACCCGGTTTAAAAAAAAAAAACCACAAAAAACAAAAGCCACTGCCACAAAAAAATAAAGAACAAAGCTGGGTGTGGTGGCGCAAGTTTGTAATCCCTGCATTTGGGAGGCTGAGATAGGAAGATTGCAGGTTCACTGGCCAACCTCAATTACTTAGTGAGGCCCTCCTCAATTTAGTGGGACCTTGTTTTAAAATAAAGAATAAAAAACAAAAACAACCACCACAACAAAAATGGACTGGGGGTGTATCTCAGAGGTAGAACACCCCTGGGTTCTATCCCCAGCACAGCAGAAAAAAAAAAAAAAAAAAAAAAAAAGAGGTTGGCCACAGATCCATGATTTAATCTCAATTCCATGATCATCAAATTACTTAACCTCTGTAATCTTGTTTCCTCCACTGTAAACTCTTAATACTCAAAGCTACTTCATGTGGTTGCTATGAAGATTAAGATACTTAAAACTACTTCAGGACAGTATTGGCCATTAACACTCAAACTAAATGATGACTATTTTTATTAGTAATAATACTCTTCAACTGATTTTTACATATAAAGAAATGGAAATTTAAACCGGGTGTGGTTGTGCACACTTGTAATTCCAGCATTTGGGAGGCTGAGACAGGAGGATCACGATTTGCGGACAGCTTCAGCTACTTAGTGAGGCCCTCTGCAACTCAGTGAGACTCTGTTTCAAAATAAAAAATAAGCCAGGCGTGGTGGCGCATGCTTGTAATCCCCACGTTTGGGAGGCGGAGACAGGAGGATAGCGCAGGTTCAAAGCCAGCCGTGCTGGCTTAAGAGACCCTGTTTTCAAATAAAAATATTAAAAGTAGGTCTGGGAGTGTAGCCTGGAGGTAGAAGGGCTTCCAAGAACCCCAGTACCACCAAAATAAATAAATAAATAAATATAAAAAATAAAAAATAAAATTACCGGGGCATCGTAGCTCATGCTTGTAATCCCAGCATTTGGGAGGCTGAGACCGAAGATCAAGGTTTGCGGACAGCCTCAGCTACTTAGTGAGGCCCTCTGCAATTTAGTGAAACCCTGTTTCAAAATAAAGAACAAAAAATAGTGCATGGGGTGTAGTTCAGAGGTTGAATGCCCCTGGGTTTCATCCCCAGACCTGCACAAAAAAAAAAAAAAAAAAGAAAAAAGAAAGAAAAAATATGCAATAAAAAATAGGGATAGGGGTATAGCCTGGAGGTAGAATGACCCTGGGTTACATCCCCAGCACCACACACACACACACACAAAAAAAAAATAAATAACTTGACATTTATAAAGATGGATACAGGCTGGGTGTGGTAGCACATGCTTGCAATCCCCGTGCTTGGGAGGCTGAGACAGGAGATCACACCGGTTCAAAGCCAGCCTCAGCTACTTAGTGAGGCTCTCAGCAACTTAGTGAGACCTTGTTTCCAAATAAAATATAAAATAGGTCTGGGAGTATAGTCTGGAGGTAGAAAGCCACCCTCAGTATCAAAAAAAAAAAAAAAAGGGAAACATGGATTCAAGTCTACAAAATAAAAGGGAGGGTAATACTTTAATCTTCTGAGTCCAAATCCTTCTTTCTGGCTGTGTTTGTGTGTGGAGTTATACTGGGGATTGGACCCAGAGGCATTCTACCTCCAAGCTACACCCCCGTCCTATTTTATTTTTAGGTCTGAAACAGGGTCTCATTAAGTTTATGAGTGTCACTAACCTGTGATTCTCGTTTCCCAGGTTCCCAAGTACTGAGATTACAGGCCGTGCCACCACGCCCGGCTTTCTTTCAGTTTTATCATACTGCATTTTAAGGTCGTTAGAAGTAAACTTGATCTTTGTTAGAATATTAGTAATTTATTTCAGACTGAAGTTTACAAGGTTAATTTACATAACCATATCTTCCATTAATAATTTATTTTTCGACACTGGGGATGGAACCCAGGGGTATTTTACCTCTGACCTACACCCCCAGCTGTATTTTTTTTTTCCCCTGTATTTTCAAACAGGGTCTCACTGAGTTGCAAACGGCCTCATTAAGTAGCTAAGGCTGGCCACAAACCGCAATCCTCCTGTCTCAGCCTCCCGAATGCTGGGATTACAAGCATGTGCCACCATGCCCGTTTATAAACTTTCTTAAATTGTGAAGTAAAAACAGTATGCTATCATATGCTGGTATAGCATCTTCCTTTAAAAAAAAAAATTCCGTTTCCCCTCCCATTACTTAGTAAATATCTTATCATTAATCACTTGACACAGAAAGGTTTCCTAAAATCTTGCCGAAAACGTTAGTAGTTAATCCTCAAGTGGGGTGAAGTAAGCAAGGTCATTTTACAAAGGAGGTAAACTCTGCAAGGTTAAATGGCCAGATCCCGACACAGAACCTTTTTATTCTAAATTCTCCACCAAGATGATAATGTCCAGGTTCTTACGGTTAAAAATGAGTGAGAAACTATTATTAGCCACATTTTAAAAAGGTGAAACTTAAATATGAAGTGTTTGGGGGAGTACTGGGGGTTTGCACCCAGAATGTTCTACTTTCGATCTACATCCCCAGACTTTTTTTTTTTTTTTTTGGTACTGGGGACTGAGCCCAGGACCATTTTACCTCCGAACTACACCCCCCCCTCACCTTATTTTTTATTATTTATTTTGAAACAGGGTCTCACTAAGTTGCGGAGGGCCTCACAAACTGCTGAGGTTAGCCGCGATCCTGTGACCCTCCGTTCTCATCCTCCCAGGCATTGGATTACAAGCGTGCGCCACCACCCCGGCATCAGACCTTTTTAATGTCTTATTTTCAAAGAGGGTCTCTCTTGCAAGTGGCTCAGGGTCTCGCTAAACTGTCGCGGGCTGGCCCAGAACCTGCGATCGTTTCTGTCTCAGCCTCCCAAGTACCGAAGCAACGATTTATAATACTCCTTAATTTTAACAAAACGTGAGCGGGTTCTATCAAGGCGACGCAGACGGGACTCAAACAATCCGAAGTAGGGCTTCCGGGCAAACCCAAAGCCAGGAAGAGTGCTGGCTGCTTTGACTGGCGGATTCCACCCGGAACACTGGCCTCCCACGTGTCTTCCAGGAAACCCAGAACTTAAGGCTTAGAGAAAGCCAGGAAGGGGCTGGGAGGAGGGCGGGGAAAGCCAGGGGCCCTCCCGGAGAGTGAGGGCGCCGAGCCCCGGGACAGCGGGGGAGCAGCTCGGCGGCGCGTCCGGGGCTGCCCGCGGCGGGGCCCCGTGGACCTGCACCCCTGGTCCGGGTGCGTGAGGGGAGGACGGGAGCCGAGAAGCCCAACGCGGAGGCAGCGCGGCGGGAGGCGCGGCAGGTGGCGACGGCGCGCTCCGCCCTCGCCTTCGCGGCCCGCGCCCTCCGGGCCGCCGTAGCCCCGCCCCCGGCGCGCGGCGTGACGTCAGCGCGGCCGCGCTCCTGCCAGAGGTCGCCGCTGTCCGAACGGTCGGCCTCTGTGCGCCTGCGCCGTCGGGAGGGGAAGTGAGGCGGTTTTCTCGGCGCCTTTTCCGGCAGCAGCGGCGGCAGAGCAGGGAGGAGGAGGTGGAGGCCGGAGCGAGCCCGCGCGCGGGGCGGCGGCTGGAGGTAGATCCGCGGCCGGGCTGGGAAGGCGGTCTCCGCGGGCCGGGAACCCTGGGCGCCCGGGCGGTAACTCCCTTCTTCTCTCCTCTCTGTCCTCGCAGGCAGCGCACCGGGTTCCCGCGAGGATCAATGACCTGACGGGCGCGGGCGCCGCGCTCCTGTCGGTGGCCGGGTCGGCGGCGGGCCGGGGCTCCGGGCCGGAGGCCGCAGAGTGCGCGGCGGGCGAGGAGCGGCGGCGGAGCGGGCGCGGCGCTCACGCGGCGCCGGGGGGGAAGGGCAGTTCCGGGCGGGCCGCGCCTCAGCAGGGCGGCGGCTCTCCAGCGCAGGCTCGGGCTCCGGCGGCGGCGGCGGCGGCGGGAGGCTCCAAGTTGTGCGGCCGGCGATGCCCGTGTGAGCGGCGCCCCGGGCCCCTGTCCTAGGCGGCAACTTCGGCGCAGGCCGCACGAGCGCCCTCGCGGCCCGGAGGCTCCGTTTCGGTTTCGCGGCGGCGGCGGCGGCGTTGTTGGCAGAGGGGACCCGGGACACCTGAATGCCCCCGGCCCCGGCTCCTCCGACGCGATGGGGAAGGTGCTATCCAAAATCTTCGGGAACAAGGAAATGCGGATCCTCATGCTGGGCCTGGACGCGGCCGGCAAGACCACAATCCTGTACAAGTTGAAGCTGGGCCAGTCGGTGACCACCATTCCCACCGTGGGTTTCAACGTGGAGACGGTGACTTACAAAAACGTCAAGTTCAACGTGTGGGATGTGGGCGGCCAGGACAAGATCCGGCCGCTCTGGCGGCATTACTACACCGGGACCCAGGGTCTGATCTTCGTGGTGGACTGCGCCGACCGCGACCGCATCGACGAGGCCCGCCAGGAGCTGCACCGCATTATCAATGACCGGGAGATGAGGGACGCCATAATCCTCATCTTCGCCAACAAGCAGGACCTGCCTGATGCCATGAAACCCCACGAGATCCAGGAGAAACTGGGCCTGACCCGGATTCGGGACAGGAACTGGTATGTGCAGCCTTCCTGTGCCACCTCAGGGGACGGACTCTATGAGGGGCTCACATGGTTAACCTCTAACTACAAATCCTAATGAGCATTCTCCACCCATCCCCCGGAAGAAGAGAAATAAAAAACCCATTCATAGGATTATCGCCACCATCTTCACCTCCTTCAATTGCCACTTTCTCTTCTTTTGAATTTGAACTCTGGAGTTACAGTTCTACGGTTTGGGGAGGGGGGTTGGGGTTTTCTTTTTTGTTTCTTTTTTTTCCTTCCCCTTTTGCTTTGCGTTAGGATGCTCTGATCTGACGTTTGACATGAACACAGTGCTAAATGCTCTTGTTGACTTCCAGCAAATGGGATGGGGGAAATATAGCAGTTCTTGGTAACGTCCTTTATAATAATGGTTTGATTTTTTTATTTCGAGAGAATCTTTTTCCAATGTATGCTTTTTTCCTTTTTGCCCAGTTTCCTTATCACTTGCTGTAGATGGCTTATTTTGCATTCATGCAGACTATGTTGCAAGTCTGTTTCATCTAGTAAACTGAAAATTATTGCTTAATCAAACTGCCGTTTGTCTTTTATATTTAAGGCCCCCCCCTTATTAGTTCTAACTTTAACTTAGTAATTTTCAAATGTGACCTTTTATATCTGAGACCAGTATGGTAAACTTAGCCCACAGAGGCAAATAATGAGTAATACCATTGTAATATGTTCCAGTTGCACATCAGTATGTTAAACAGGTAATGTAAGAAGTTCATTGAAATGTCAGCTATTAAGTTCTGAAACATACATCATGCATGAATAGGAATAAAACCCAAAGTTCCCATAACATAGCTAACTTGTGCTACATAAAAATACAAAAGTGTAACCTATCAAGGATGCAGAAATTTTTCACTGCAAAGTTTTCCCTCTTGAAATACTCTTTCCAGAAAACGGAGCAATAATAGTGTATACCATACACTGATGAAATATTTGTAGATATTTTAAGTGACTTTTGGGCAAAACTGGAATATATGCTTTTACCTTGTTTCAAATGTCTAAGACCAGTAGTTTAAAAATTACTAAAACTTTTACTTTGTTCACTAATAATAGTAACAATTCAAATTATATGCACCTTTTAACTAGTTGGAACAATACATTCCTGTTTTCACATTACAGCAACTGATTAAGCTGAAGATATGTCATTTTTTATAGATGAGTGATCCACATTTCCATTAATTAGAACACTGGAAAAGATGTTTTATTAAGAAAAGGTATTTAATTTTGCTTGATTGTAGGATTAACTCATGCAAATAGATACCCTGTTGGTTCAGTAGTATACTATCTCCTTTAAGGAAGGAAATGTGATGAATGAATGATGTGTAGACTTGAGAGATGACAATAAAAGGGGAAGTAGGAAGAGAAAGAACCTACAGATGACAATGAATGTAAACTTATTTTTCTTCAAGGGTAAGCATTGTGCTCACTGGTGATATCCTGATCATAACAAGATTAGCTGGTTAGGACCAGTAACTAGATTGAGACCACTATGATAACATTTTGAACCAAATGTTAATGCTTGATTCAGACTTGTGAAGCAGCATCTGGTTCTTATATAGCCTTAAGGATTAATTTTAGCAATCCTCAAGGATTTAAACTTAGGGAATTTCAGAAATGTAGACTGCAAAGGCAGTGTACAGGAAAAGGTGGAGTGGGTTTTGTTTTATGAGGGTGTCTGAAAAATTGAGCGGGATATCATGGTATAGTTGGACAGTATTGGTCCTTCATGTTTTGGCCATATTGTATAATGGAGCTTTTACCAAAGACGTATGAGAAGCATAAGGCTATAAAAAAGTCAACTAATCAAAGTAAGACAACATTTTACTTAAAGTGGTTGAGAAAAGGTGCTATGTTGTAGGCTTCTGGTGCAGAGGGATTTTTTTAAATTCAAAAATGCAACTGAAGTGTAAAGTTCTCAGTTTCACTTTAGTAGAAGTATCTCTAGAAATGAGGCTGATAAATACATCTAAGAACATTTTGGTTGCTTTTTAAAATTCCCAAAGCTCCACCATAAATGTAATTCTTAGTGTTTCAAATAATTACATTGTAAGGTACATAAACATGGGTTATACAAATATCAATGCTATGGTAACATCCTAAAACAAAACAAGCACAAAAGTATAAATGCCTAAACTGGAGGAAACTTGAAACCCTCATGTTAATTCTTAAATGTATTTCTAACTTGTGACAGATTGGTAGGCAGCCATTTTTTTGTGTCTTAAAAAACTGGGGGGCATAGTTAAAATTTTATACAAGTCATTGCTATTGAATGTTGCAGGTGAGATGTGGTTATTTTTAGTTTATTTGAAATGTCTGAAAAAGGGGAGGGGAGAAGCAAATATTTGAAATTTGGAAAACCCTAAGCCTCTTGGAAAGAAATTGTAATCTTCATTTAACATTTTCTTTGAGGATATAAAAAAATTTATAATTGATATAGTTAAGTTGAATCATAACATTGCTGATTATGAAGCAGGTAATTATAGCCCGCAGAAAAAAGTTGAAATCTAATTTAAAAAATCAGATCCTGAAATTTTTGTTTAATTGCATCAATTTCTGTATTTATGTGGATTTATAAATTACAGTAAGTTTTGAATGAGGTTAATCTTGTCTAATATAAGTAAATGAGTCTGTAGACTGTGATCTCCCCAAACTAAAAAGTACAGTACTTGGAATTGTGTTCTTTATGGTTGTAGTGTTGGTAAAGCACTAATATGCAGAAAATAAAGAAATTACACAGAGCAGTTTCTCACGTTATGTTACTCGAATTAGATAAGTGGGATGTGTTGGTGTGTTGGGCCATCTTATTCTCTAGTGATATATGGTAAAGTTTATTAGAGTCACCTGACTTATTAGAACAACAGAGAGCACCCTTGTAGGTGGTCGCTCTTTAAGAAGTTTGCCCTGCTTTAGTTTCACCAAACATAATTTATGACACCTTGGGATACAAGAACATTTTAAAATAATTTTTAAAAATTAAGATCCTAAATCAGTCTTTATTCTGTTTTCTTCAAATTAACAACCTCAGGATTTTTAAAAGTGCAAAATTGTAAAGAATTGGTCTTCAGATTTGTCTTAACCTATGACAACAGACTTGGGTTTTAAAGCTTCTTTTAGAGGTCAAAGTCCTTGTCTGATAAGGGCAGAAATGTAGCTGCTTAGAACACAAAAGCCTAAACAGCTTGGTGGATAAAAGAGTTTTTAAAAACATCTTTTTGTAAGCATTCCCCTTTATGCCAGCAATTTTTTGTAGTTTGAATTTATAACTCTTAAAGGGATACCCAGTATAATTTAAAGCCTACATTAACATTTAATATATCTAGTACTGAGATTTATTGAGATATCCAGGATCAATTTGGCAGTGATAGCAGTCTAGAATATTTTCCTTGTTGATTGTTCATTTTGTTTTAATGTATGCTTTATAATAGAATAGTTGTGATCTTTTTAAATGGTTTGAATGGAACTTACTAAATTCCCCGTTATATGTATATTTTTATATACAACTATATATTACATGTGTGTGTATAGGTCTATATATGTTTTTTAGGGCAACTGTTGAATCCTTCTAGAGGTTAAAGATTATAGATAAGGGCATTTACTTGGGAGGGTGAGACAGAATAGCAGGTTTGAGGATGACCTTTGCAAGTAGTGAGACTCTCATCAACCCAGTGAAACCCTGTTTGAAAATAAAAATTTAAAAATAGGGTTGGGAGTATAGCCTGGAGGTAGAATGCCCCCAGGTTGACTCCCCAGTATCACATATACACATTGTATTTGTGAAACCACATAAAGCAATTATAACTTTAAAATTAATCACTAAGCCGGGCGTGATGGCGCACGCTTGTAATCCCTGTGCTTGGGAGGCTGAGACAGGAGGATTGCACGGTTTCAAAGCTAGCCTCAGCCTACTCAGTGAGGCTCTCAGCAACTTAGTGCGACCCTGTTTCCAAATAAAATATAAAATGGGTCTGGGAGTATAGCCCGGAGGTAGAAAGCCTCTGGGTTCCATCCCCAGTACCACCAAAAATAAAATAAAATTAATCACTAGGCATAGTTATTTGGAGTATAATGTTCAATGCAATCTAGCATTTTGCCTCTTTAATCAAATGGCAGAGACTAGGAAAGATTAGAGCATTAGGAAGTTTATAAAAGTGAAATATTTGGAGATTGAGCCATAAGAGAAAGTAATTTTTCCCTACTTTGCCAAACTTTAAAGTTGCCAGACTAGTTGAGCTGGCAAGAAACACTGTAGATGACATCAAAGAAGGCAGAACTGGTTTGTAAAGGGACTTAGGAATTATAATTAAAGTTTGTCATTAAGTTAGCTAAAGTAATGGCAAACTTCAAGAACATTAGACTACAATTTTTAGGGTAGTAAGAAAATGCTTTAATTTTTAACCTTTTCCCTCCTTCACTTAAAATGTTTTATGACCACAAAGAACTTTTAAAAACTAATGTATTTGTTAATTTTTTTCATAAACTTTTTTTTATAAACTTTTTTTTTTAACTTGTTAAATTATTTCACATAACATTTTCTCTGTAGTATCTGTTTTATAAATGCGAGGGTAGATTTATTTGTTGAGCAAGTAATATTCCTTAAACTCTTTAGGGGCAGGAGGTAAGGTCAGTGAAAACCACAAGATTAGCTGCTCTCATGTAACTTATATGGGTGGGTAGAGGAAGAAAAATGACCAAATGGTATATGAAAGTGTATTAGGTGGTACACTATTAATACAGCATTTTATATATAGAAGAGGAAAGAACATGCTTAGATGAAGCTTCATTGAGAAGGTGACATTTGAACAAATATTTGAAGAAAAAAATAATAGTGTAATTGATAACGGTACAAAAAAGATAACGTGTATAGTATGCTAGGCTGGGAAAACTGACCAAGGACAAATCTTAATTGTGTGGCCTGTTTTTATAGGGACTGTGCCAAGAATGTTTTTTACTGTGTGTGTGTGTGTGTGTGTATTGAATTCAAGAGTGTTTTACCTCACAGCTATTTCACCAACCCTATTTTATTTTTTTTAATTTTGAAACGGGCTCTAAGTTGCAGAGGACCCCATTAAGTTCCTGAGGCTAGCCTTGAACCTGCAATCCTCCTGTCTCAGCTTCCCAAGAACTGGGGTTACAAGCATGAATCACCGCGCATGGCTGATTTTTACATTTTCATAGGAGTACTAGGGAGTATAAGAGAAAAAGAATCACGAATATAGACAGAAATTGTATGTGGCCTGAAAAGCCCACGGTATTTTCTTGGGTTCTTTATGGAAAATGTTCATTCCAATTTTTTTTTTTTTTTTTTTTTTTTTTTTTTTTTTTTTTTTTTTTTTTGGTGGTACTGTGGGTGGAACCCAGGGGCTTTCTACCTCTGGGCTGTATTCCCAGACCTGTTTTATACTTTATTTGGAAACAGGGTCTCACTAAGTTGCAGAGGGCCTCACTAAGTAGCTGAAGATGGCTTCGAACCTGTGTGATCCTCCTGTCTCAGCCTCCCAAGCACTGGGATTACAAGTGTGCGCCACCACGCCTGGCTTGTTCATTCCAATTCTAAAGTCAAATATTTCAAACATTATCAAGATATATACGAGTTTGAACAATTTAGAGCAAGAGACCATTGATAAAGGAGTTAAATAAAAATGTAGAAAATAGTGGCATATATAATTTATCACAATTACACACTTAGTGAACCCTGAGACTTGTCTAACCTTTATTTTTCTTAATAAATTTAAATGTATCTGGGTGTGGCGGCACACACTTATAATATCCTAGTACTTGGGAGACTGAGACAGGAGGATCACAGATTCAAAGCCAGCTCTGGCAATTTAGTAAGGTTTTCTGCAACTTAGTGAGGCTCTGTTTCTAAATAAATAAAATTGGGTTGTGGGTTGTGGATATAACCTGGAGGTAGAATGCTCCTGGGTTCCATCCCCAGTACCAAAAAAAAAAGTTTAAATGTGTGAATCTGTTCTTATTTTGACATAATTATTTAGAATCTTGTGAGTTATTTTAAAATATTTCCCATTTGGTGGTAGCTTTCCTGATCTTTGGATTTAAGTTAAATGTACTTCTCTGTTAAAATGCTTTTTTCCCCAGACAACCTAGATTAGTTTGGAATAGGTTCAGATCATATTCAATTGTGGCTTTTATTTACATGGTAATAGTATTATTATTATTATTATTATTATTATTATTATTATTTGTGTGTGTGTGTGTGTGTGTGTGTGTGTGTGTGTGTGTGTTACTATGGATGGAACCCAGGGACATTCTACCTCTGAGCTACACCCCCAGCTATTTTTAAATTCTTTATTTTGAAGCAGGGTCTCACTGAGTTGCAAAGGACCTCACTAAGTAGATGAGGCTGTCCATGAACCTTGATCCTTCTGTTTTAGCCTCCCAAATGCTGGGATTATAAGCGTGCACCACCATGTGCAGCTACATGGTATTACTGTAATCAAGTCCTGATCCCAGTATTTTGTATTATGAAACTTTGTAAAAGGAAATGTTTTATTGACTTGGAAATTAGTATGTTACGTGATATTTGGTTTCTTCTAGTATTCTTCTTCTAACCAGTATATTTAGGAAAAGTAACTGAATTTTTCTTTCCTGGAGAGTTGTCATATACTAATACAGTAGGACATTTTAACTATTTAAAAAGAAAAACTAAGTTGGCAGGAGTTATGAAAGTAGTTTAATGAAAAATATTTACAAACAAGCCTTAAAATGAAAAAATACTTAATTCATAGAAAGGCCTGTGTGAAAGTGATTTTATTATTATTGTTGTTATTATTTATTTATTTTTGCGGTACTGTGGATTGAATCCTGGGGCATTCTACCTCCGAGCTATACCCCCAGTCCTATTTTTTACTTTTAATTTTGAAACAGGGTCTCACTAAGTTGCAGAAGGCCTCACTAAGTAGCTGAGGCTGGCTGAGAACCTGTGAGCCTTTTATCTCAGTCTCCCAAGCGCTAGGATTACAAGTCACCATACCCAGCTTTACTAAAATTTATTTGTTTCATCTCAGATTCAAACTTAACTGGCTATCCTATTTTTAACTATAATTGTATGTCTGAGTTGAGTGGTAGAAGAGATAAGATTCAAAATGCAAGTTAAAGAGAAGTTTTAAGGTTGAGGGTGTAGCTCAGTGTAGAGCACTTACCCAGTATATACTGTACTAAGCCCTGGGTTTGGTGTCCAATATCACACACACACACACACACACACACACACACACACACACACACACACAAAATGATTTGTAGAAGGCCTCAGGTACACCAAGTAATTTAGATTTTATTTTGTGTGTGATGGGAGCCCCTGGATTTTTGTTTGATTCTTTCTGTGGCACTGGGGATTAGACCCAGGTCCTTGTGCATACTGGGCAGTGGCTCTGCCACCAAGATACATCCTCAGCCCCTTCTATTTTATTTTGGGACAGAGTTTTGCTAAGTTGCTGATGCTGGTCTCAAGCTTGTAATACTGCTGCCTTAGCTTTTCAAATTGTTGAAGTTACAGGTGTATGCCACTGGACCAGGGTTGTGTGTGTGTATGTGTAACTGGGATTGAATTCAAGGGTGTTCTACCTCCAAGCTTACCCTCAACCCTTTTTGTATTTCTTGTTTTGAAACAGGGTCTCGCTTAATTGCTGAGGCTGGCCTCAAATCTATGATCCTCCTGTCTCAGCTTCGCAAGTACTGGGTTTCCAGGCATGCACCACCATGCCTGGCTCTATGTGCCAATTTTTTGTTTGTTTTGCGGTCGTGGGGATCGAATCCAGGGGGTATTCTATCTCTGAGCTACACCCCCAGCCCTATTTTTTTTTTTTAAATTTAGAAACAGGGTCTCACTGGGTTGATGAGAGTCTCATTACTTGCAGAAGCTGTCCTCAAACCTGCTCTTCTCCTTTCTCAGCCTCCCAAGCACTGGGATTACAAGCACGCACTACCACACCCGGCTCTTTCTATGTGCCAATTTTGACAGCATGTTTTAGGTGTCTGTGGCATGGATGCCTAGACGGGGATATCTAGGAGACAAATCAGGAGTCCAAAAAGATCTAGACAACAGATAGAGGTTAAGAGTTAGCTTGAAACCATAGGTGTTAGATCCTCCTGGAGTGGGAAGAGCAAAAAGAGACCAGAAGCCTGAGGGAACACCATTGTTTAAAGGTGAGGTAGAGCCCACGTGGCGGCTCATGCCTGTAATCCCAGCATTTGGGAGGCTGAGACAGGATGCGGTTCATGGACAGCCTCAGCTACTTAGACCCTTTGCTACTCAGTGAGACCCTGTTTCAAAATAAAGAAAAAAAAATAGATCAGGGAGTGTAGCTTGGAGGTAAAATGCCTCTGTTCCCAGTACTGCCAAAAATAAAAAATAAAGGGGAGGCTAAAAAAGGAGGACATGAACAGAAAAAATTGAGAAGAAATGGAAAATTCAGAGGAGAGGACATCAGTGATGCCAGAATCTACATGGAGATCAAGAAAATTGAAGTTTAAAAATAATTCTTTAAGCCGGGCGTAGTGGCGCACGCTTGTAATCCCCACGCTTGGGTGGCTGAGACAGGAGGATAGTGCAGGTTCGAAGCCAGCCTCAGCTACTTAGGCTCTCAGCAATTTAGTGAGACCCTGTTTCCAAATAAAATATAAAATAGGTCTGGGAGTATAGCCTGGAGGTAGGAAGCCCCTGGGTTCCACTCCCAGTACCACAACAACAACAAAAAAAAATAATAATTCTTTAGGATTGACGATAGAATCACTGAGATCTTCCTTTCATAGGTGAAAATCACTTGCAAGTGAAAAAGACAGCAGTAGAGAAGCTGCTAATGGAAATGTCACCAAAAAAACTGGTGATGAGGCCATGGCTGGTGGTGCACATCAGTAACCCCAGTACTTGGGAGGCTGAGACTGGAGGATTGCAGGTTCAAAACCAGCCTCAGCAACTCACTGAGTCTTGCATCAGCTTCTAAATTTAAAAGGGGGGGGGGCTGTGGTGTTGTTCAAAGGTAGAATGCCCCTGGGTTCAATCCCAAGCACCACAAAAAAGAAAAAGTCTGTTGATGAAAGGACAATGATAGACGTTATGGGTGTGATAACCATATGTAGACATGTATGAAAGTTCATAGAAACACTGGAATTTAAGTCATTTAATTTTTAAAACCATTTTCCCTACAAATGTTGTTGGTATAGGTGTTGAGGTTGGAGTAGGAAATGAGGAATGTGTGTTCCCTACCACCAGTTTCCTAGAGGTAAGGGAAAATTGGAAGAATCTATTTGAAAGATGTTATCTTGCCAGGCGTGATGGCGCACGCTTGTAATCCCAGCATTCGGGAGGCTGAGACCAGAGGATCGCAGTTTGTGGACAGCCTCAGCTACTTAGTGAGGCCCTCTGCAACTCAGCGAGACCTGGTTTCAAAATTCAAAATAAAGAATAAAATATAGGGCAGGGGGTGCAGTTCAGAGGTCAATGCCCCAGGGTTCCATCCCCAGACCCGCAAAAAAAAGAAAGAAAGAAAGAAAGAAAGATGTTATCTTAATTCCTTAAGCTTTATTTATTTACTTATTTTGCATAAAGTTTTGGAAATGCCTACAATGATCACACCTGCCCTAGTAATTCTGGTCCCACTGTGATTACAAATGTAGATGGTGATGTCCTTATCTCAAAAGATGTAGAATGTAAGGTGAGGGGTGAAGACTGGAGACTTGTCTAGTAAATCCTAGCAATTAGCTGCTAAGGCTGGACTTGAATCTATGATCCCCCTGTCTCAGCCTCCCAAGTACTGGAACCACAGATGACTACTAGCAGTTAGTGATGTGGTTGCAACTAGACTTGAAATTTCTTTTTAATCACTCAAAAAGATAGGAGTGAAACAAAGAATTTCTAATATTTGGGCTTCATGCTGACTAACTTAATCTCTAAAAGATGGAGTTACCCACTTACTATGAAACTTCCCTTAAGATTTGCAAACCGAGGTTAATACTTTATTGTCAGCAGCCATTCTGAATTATAGACTATTTTCATACTAATTATTTAGAAGTTAGAAAAGATGTGTGGGATGAGAAAATGAAGCATAGGCTTAAATAATAGTACATATTATTGCACGATAAATATGTGTTCGTCAGTATACTATGGGCTTTATAAGCAACCCTCACAACAGATCAGCAAATTATAGGGGGGCTTATCTCCCAAATTACAGATAAAAGACTTAAGGCACAAAAATTAAGTCATTTGTCCATGATACTACAGCTATTAATTAGCAGAGTCTATACTCTCAAACCCAAGTCTGGTTCACTGTGAGACATAGACTTTAGGAGTCTTAACAGACTACAGCATGTGAGTGTGTTTGTGGTATTCTGGATTGATCCCAGTGGCATTCTACCTTTGAGCTATATCCCCAGCTCTATTTTAATCTTTTTTTTTTTTTTTTTTTTTTTTGCGGGTCTGGGGATGGGACCCAGGGACATTCGACCTCTGAGCTATACCCCTAGCCCTATTTTTTATTCTTTATTTTGAAACAGGGTCTCACTAAGTTGCAGAGGGCCACACTAAGCAGCTGAGGCTGTCCGCGAACCTGGATCCTCTTGGTCTCAGCCTCCCAAGTGCTGGGATTACAAATGTGTGTCACCACGCCCAGCTCTATTTTATTATTTATTTGGAAACAGGGTCTCACTAAATTGCGGAAGGCCGCACTAAGTAGCTGAGGCTGGCCTTGAACCTGTGATCCTCCTGTCTCAGCTTCCCAAGTACTGGGATTACTAGTGTGCACCACCATGACCGGCTGTGTGTGTGTGTGTGTGTGTGTGTGTGTGTGTGTGTGTGTGTGTGTGAGAAACATTGAATCCAGTGAGGCAAGGTGGGTCTAATCCAACAGATCTGTCATCAATTCAGTTTGTATTCTGAACACAGAAACATGTAGCAGGGACTTATTTGAAGTGGATGAGAGGGGTACTTCCTTTCACTGAGCGAGAGTTGGTAATTTTAAGTGACTTTTAGTCATTTTTTCTTTATATAGCCTTTAATACCTGGGGACCTCTTAGAAAAGAAAGTCTTTGGGTCAGGGAAGGCGGTACAAGTGGTAAGGAGGGAGAGTGGAGATTGCCGCTCTCTCCTAGTTGTGGGAGAAGCAACATGCTGGTGTGAACTTCCTCTCCATGTCTTCCTCCAGGGGACTGCTTGTAGTTGCTCTTTTTTAGTAGCAGCATCAGTACATATGATTCCTGCCTCCTCCCTCCCTCCTTCCCTCCCTCCCTCCCTCCCTCCCTCCCTCCCTTCTTTCCTTACTCAGGGGCATTCTACCTCCGAGCTGTACCCTCAGCCCTATTTTTTTTAATCTTTATTTTGAAACAAGGTCTCACTAAGTTGCAGAGGGCCTCACTAAGTAGCTGAGGCTGGCCACGAACCTGGATCCTCCTGTCTCAGCCTCCCAAGTACTGGGATCACCATGCCCGGCCAGGACATATTTCGGAACCCTTTATAGCTTGTCTTGCCCTTACTTGGAGAGGAGCCAGATGTGTTGTTTCTGTTGTGCATTTAGCCAGAAGTCATGGGCGTGTTTGTACATGTGTTTGGTGTGTTCATGTTTCATTCTCTTCATTTTTTTTTTTTTGGTGGGTTACATTTTGAATTAGGTAAATTCATGAACTTATTCATAAGAAACAATATTTAAGGTGTATAAATATTTAAAGAATACATGGAAAAAACAAGCTGAAGCACAAATTTGCTTTCAAAGGTTTGTGCAGGATAGCAGAAAAATACACATTTTAATAAAATTACCTTTGTGCCAGTGACAATTTGACTATTCATATTTAAGAAGTGGAAAAAAATGTTTTTTTTTTTTTACAGTACTGAGGATGGAACCCAAGAGCATTCTAACTCCAAACTACACCCCAGCCCTATTTTTTATTCCTTTTTTTTTTTTTTTTTTTGTGGGTCTGGGGACGGAACCCAGGGACATTTGACCTCTGAGCTACACCCCCTGCCCTATTTTTCTTATTCTCTATTTTGAAACAGGGTCTCACTAAGTTGCTGAGGGCCTCATTAAGTAGTAGCAGAGGTTGTCCTTGAACCATGATCCTCCTGTCACAGCCTCCCAAATGCTGAGATTACAAGCGTGTGCCACCACGCCGGGCTCTCTGAATTTTTTATTTTTTTTAATTTTTATGTTTTTGCGGTACTGGGGATGGAACCCAGGGGCATTCTACCTCTGAGCTACACCCTCAGCCATATATATATATATATTTTTTTTTTCTTTATTTTTGAGACAGGGTCTCAGTTATGAAGGGCCTTGCTAAGTACCTGAAGTTGTCAGAGAACCATTATTCTCCGGTCTCTGCCTCCCAAATGCTGGGATTACAAACCTGCGACACCACACCTGGCTTGGCTCTCTGATTTTTAAAATTAACTTTTAGAGAAATCTGTGTAGCATTTCTGAGTTTGATCAATGGTTAATTGGGTTACATAATAGAACTTCAGTTTCAAAAATATATAAAAGTTTGTAGAAAGACTTAGTTTATTTAAAAGGTTATGATAGAAGTTGGGGACGGTGATACTTGCCTGAAATTCCAATACTTGGGAGGCTGAGACAGGAGGATCACACAGGTTCGAAGCCAGCCTCAGCTACTTAGTGAGGCTCTCAGCAACTTAGTGAGACCCTGTTTCCAAATAAAGTATAAAATAGGTCTGGGAGTATAGCTCGGAGGTAGAAAACCCCTGGGTTCCACCCCCAGTACCACACACACACACACACACACACACACACACACACACACACATTTTTTAAAGCCGGGCGTGGTGGCACACACTTGTAATCCCAGCATTCGGGAGGCTGAGACCGGAGGATTGCGGTTCGGGGACAGCCTCAGCTACTTAGTGAGGCCCTCTGCAACTCAGTGAGACACGGTTTCAAAATAAAGAATAAAAAATAGGGCAGAGGGTGTAGCTTGGAGGTCAAATGCCCCTGGGTTCCATCCCCAGACCTAGAAAAAAAAATTTTTAAGAATTAAAAAATAAAAATAAAAAATAAAAAAAGAGAAAGAACTGGGTGCAGCTCAGCAGTAGAATGCCTCTAGGTTCAATTCCTAATATCATAAAAAAAAAAGGAGTGAGACGTGACATGGTAGCACAGGAAAGCCAGCTCAGCTCCTCAGTATCAAGCCTCCCTGCTTCTGAATTAAGATGGGGGGGGGAGACACTGTTAAGGCCACAAGGTTGAATCATCTAAGGAAATGACTCAGTGACTGTGAACCATAACTTTCCTTTTTCTGACTGAGGCTTTGACTTTGAGAGCTTAGCCCTGAATGATTGCAAAAATCTTGTTGCTTGCTCTCAGTGATTTTAAAATAGAACCATTTTATTTATTTAATAGTTATTTTGTGGTACGGGGGAATTGAACCCAGGGACATTCTACCTCCAAGCTACCTCCCAACCCTATTTATTATTATTTTTTCAGTACTGGGGATGGAACCCAGGGGTATTCTACCTCCGAGCTTACACCCTCAGCCCTATTTTTTATTCTTTATTTTGAAACAGAGTCTCATAAGTTGCAAAGGGCCTCACTAAGTAGCTGAGGCTGGCTTCGAACCTGCACGATCCTCCTGTCTCCGCCTCCCAAGCGCGGGGATTACAAGCGTGCGCCACCACGCCCGGCAAGTATGTTTTTTTTAATCAAAACATATCAGAGTTCATGTTGCTTTATTAAGCATCAAAAAAGTGATTTAGAAGGCCGGGCATGGTGGCACATGCTTGTAATCCCAGCGCTTAGGAGGCTGAGACAGGATCGTGCAGGTTCGAAGCCAGCCTCAGCTACTTAGTGAGGCCCTCTGCGACTTAGTGAGACCCTGTTTCAAAATAGAGAATGAAGCCGGGCATGGTGGCGCACGCTTGTAATCCCCACGCTTGAGAGGCTGAGACAGGAGGAGCGCATAGGTTTGAAGCCAGCCTCAGCTACTTAGTGAGGCTCTCAGCAACTTAGTGAGACCCTGTTTCCAAGTAAAATATTAAAAAAAATAGGTCTGGGAGTGTAGCCCAGAGGTAGAAAATCAGACTGGGCGTGTAGCTGGAGGTTCAATCTCCAGTACCACACACAAAAAAATAATGAGGCTATACATAAAAAAAATTCAGTGAACAAAAATGTTAAGTGACATGAAACCAACTAACTGTTGTACATCTTATTTTGTGTGTGTGTGTTTGTGTGGTACTGAAAATTGAACTCTGGAACATTCTGCCTCTGAGCTACCCCAGCGTGGGGATTACAAGCGTGCACCACCACACCCAGCTAACCCCCAGCCCTATTTTTTATTCTTTATTTTCAAACAGGGTCTCATAGCCGGGAGTGGTGGCTCATGCTTATAATCCCAGCATTCGGGAGGCTGAGACTGGAGGATCACGGTTCGCGGACAGCATCAGCTACTTAGTGAGGCCCTCTGCAACTCAGTGAGACCCTGTTTCAAAATGAAGAATACAAAAAATTAGGGCAGGGGGTGTAGCTCAGAGGAATGCCTCTGGGTTCCATCCCCCATACTGCAAAACAAAACAAAACAAAACAAAACAGGGTCTCACCGAGTTGCAAAGGGCCTCATTATGTAGCTGAGGCTGTCTGCGAACCAAAATCCTCCTGTCCTGGCCTCCCAAATGCTGGGATTACAAGCATGCGCCACCACTGGCTCCATTGTACTTTTAAAAGGATAGTGGTTGCCGGGCGTGGTGGCACACGCTTGTAATCCCTGCGCTTGGGAGGCAGAAACAGGAGGATCACGCAGGTTTGAAGCTAGCAGTGCTAGCTTAAGAGACCCTGTTTCCAAATAAAAAGTATACAATAGGTCTGGGAGTGTAACCCGGAGGTAGAAGGGTTTCCAGGAACCCCGTACCACCTAAAAAAAAAAAAAAAAAAAAAAGGATAGTGGTTGAGAACAATCATTGTTGATTCAAGAACAGTGCTAGTGTTTTTCCTTGTACCTCACAAAATGCGCAGTCACCAAGCCTCTGAATGGAAAGTGTCAAGAGGGAAGCCTGCAAAAACCCTGAAGAGGTTCCAGTACCTTATCTAATTATCAGAGTCACTCTGGAGGTTTTGCAGTTGTTTGTAGCTCAAGATACATTTCATTCTTAGGAAAGCAATGTGGCTGAGAAGAGGAGTCACCAGCACTACTCCGCTATTGTTCCTAAGAGAAAACATTTCCCTGGAAAGCTGGTTCCGATGCCCGAGCTGTGGCTGCGGTTGCCGTGCTCCTTGGCCCCACTGCTCTCTTTCTGTAGTTGAAAATGATTTTGAAGCCGGGTGTGGTGGGCACACTTGTAATCTCAGTACTTGGGAGGCTGAGACAGGAGGCTCGCAGGTTCTTGGCCATCCTCAGCAAGTAGTGAGACTCTCATCAACCTAGGGAGACACTGTTTCAAAGGTAGAATGCCCCTGGGTTCAATCCCCAGTAACACACACACACACACACACACACACACACACACACACACACACACGATATTGGCAGGAGCCATGCCACAGAAACCCCACCCTGAGGAGTGACTCAGAATTAGACAAAAGCATCTGGACCTCTCCGGGATGTGTTCAGGCTTCCCTCTTGACACTCCTTCCTCTTAGTCAAAGAATTGGCGACTGTGCTTTTTGTGTGGTTGAGGGAAAAACACTAGCACCATTCTTGAAGCAACAGTCAATGTCAAAAACCGCTTAAGTTAATTGAAATAAAAAACTGGTTGTTCTAGAATCGGACTGCCTGGTTCTAGTGCTGACACACGATAGCTCAGGGTACTGGGAGACCTTGGGCGAAGGTCCCCTGTGCATGGAACATAATATATATAATTTCCCCCCCAATACTGGAGATTAAACCGAGGGTGCTCTACCACAGAGCTACCACTGAACTAAATACCCAGTCCTTTCTTTGTTTTTTATTTTGATACATGGTCTCACTAACTTGCCTCGGCTGGCCTAGAACTTGTGATCTCATGCCTCAGCCTCCCAAATTGTTGGGATTATAGTTGGTACAACTGCATCTGGATGGTTTTTTTTTCGGGGGGGGGGGACTGGCCACTGAACCCAGGGGTGTTTTACCTCTGAGTGACATCCCTAGGCCAATATTTAAAAAAATTTTTTAACCTTGAAACAGGGTATCACTAAATTGCTGGGTGAGGGTTTTGCTAAATTGTTGAGGCTGGCTTTGAACCTGCATATAGGGTCTTATTAGGTTGCTGAGAGCCTCACTACCTGCTGAGGCTGTCCTCCAACCTGTGATCTCTCCTGCCTCCACATCCCAAGGAGTAGGATCACGGGTATGTGCCATCATGCCTGGATTTAATTTTTTTTTGTACTAGAAATTGAACCCAGGGCTTGCTATCTCTGAGCTACACCCCTACCTTATCCCCACTTTTTAAAATTTTTGTTTGGAAACAGGGTCTCCCTAGGTTGTTGAGAGTCTTGCTAAGTTGCTGAGGCTGTCCTTGAACCTGACGTCCTCCTGTTTCAGCTTCCCAAGTACTGGGTGAAGTGTGTGTGTGTGTGTGTGTGTGTGTGTGTTACAGGGGATTGAACCCAGGAGTATTCTACCTCTGAGGTTCACCCCCAGATACCTTTTATTTTTTAGGTTGAAACAGGGTCACACTTAATTCATGAGGGCCTCATTAAATTTCTGAGACTGGCTTCAAAACTGGGGTCTTCCTGTATCAGCCTCCCAAGTACTGGGATTTCAGGTGTGCACCACCACACCCATCTTAGATGAAATTGAAATAGCCGGGCATAATGGCACTTCCCTGTAATCCCAGTACTTGGGAGGCTGAGACAAGAGAAGTGAGGTTTGAGGCCAGCCTCAGCAACTTAGTGAGACCATGTTTCAAAAGAAAAAGGGCTGGGAGGGGTACCTTGGAGGTAGAATGCCCCTGGGTTCAATCTCCAGTACAAAATAAAAAAAAAATAAATTTAATGATGTTCTACATTTTATCTGATACCCTACCTTGGGAGATTTAATTAATAAAATCTTAGCACCTACAACAACAGTGTTGTTACGTGTAACAGTTCAATAAATGTTGGTCTTCATTTTGGAGACCCTATTTCAAAATAAAGAATAAAAAATAGCCAGGTGTGGTGGCGCATGCTTGTAATCCCCATGCTTGGGAGGCAGAGACAGGAGGGTCGCGCAGGTTCGTGCTGGTTTAAGAGACCCTGTTTCCGAATAAAAAGTATAAAATAGGTCTGGGAGTGTAGCCCTAGCCCAGAGGTAGAAGGGCTTCCAGGAACCCCAGTACCAACAACAACAAAAAATAAAAAATAGGGCTGGAGGTATAGCTCAGAGGTAAATTGCCCCTGGTTTTAATCTCCAGTACCTCTCCCCCTAGAAAAAAAACTCTCTTTTTTGGGGGGCGGGACTGAGGTTTTAACTCATGCTGTGTATGTCTTGTTTTTGTTTGTTTTGTTATTTTGTTTGCGGGTGGTTCAGGGGCCTTCTGCCTCTGAGCTACAGTTTTTATTTTGAAACAGAGTCTCACTAAATTGCTAAGCCTTCTCTAATTTGCTGAGCTGGCCTCAGACCTGTGATCCTCTGTCTCAGCCTCCCAGATACTGCGATTACAGGTGTGGGCCACTACATCCAACCTTAAAAGTTCTTTAAAAAAAAAAATTGAACAAGCCAAGAGAAACAAGTGTCGGATAAGGAGTCTACATGAGTCAAGGAGGGATGGACACTGTAGGCCGGTTCACTGGACACTGAGGATCCAGCCCTATTAGGTGAAAAAGAAGTGTTGGAAGTGAGGGTGAAGCTTAGCTTGGTTATAGTAATTAACAGGGTGTTACTTAAGAGTTTTTAACAGGGGAATAAGATACGAGGGGTTTGAGAAATACTCTATTTGGCAATATGAATTATAAGGAGATGAACTGGTAGGTAAGGAAACCAGGATACTGCTCTGAAAACATAGTTGTGAAATGCTCATTATTAAAGTTCAAACATAAGCCAGCGTGGTGGCGCACCTTTGTAATCTCAATACTTGGGAGGCTGAGACAGGAGGATCGCGGTTCGCAGCCCACCTCAGCTACTTAGTGAGGACCTCGACAACTTAGTGAGACCCTGTTTCAAAATAAAGAATAAAAATAGGGCTGGGGGTGTAGCTCAGAGGTAAAATGCCCCTCGGTTCTATCCCCAGTACCACACATACACACACAAAAAAGTTCAAATATAGGTAATTATTATTTTTTTGTGGGTCTGAGGATGGAACCCAGGGGCATTCGACCTTGGAGCTATACCCCCTGCCCTATTTTTTATTCTTTATTTTGAAACAGGGTCTCACTGAGTTGCGGAGGGCCTCACTAAGTAGCTGAGGCTGTCCACTAACCGCAATCCTCCTGTCTCAGCCTCCCAAATGCTGGGATTACAAGCGTGTGCTACCATGCCCGGCAGACATAGGTAATTATTGCCAGGTATAGTGGCACACCTGTAATCAGTATTTGGGAGGCTGAGTCAGGAGGATCGTTGATCTGAGGCCAGCCTCAGCAATTTAGTGAGATCCTCATCAACTTAGTAAGACCCTGCTTCAAAATAAAAAATAAAAAGGGCTGGGGGTGTAGCTCAGAGGTAGAATATCCCTGGGTTCTATCCCCAGTATAAACAAACAAAAACCAAAACACACACACACAGCATAGGTAATTCTAACATTTGACCATTTTCACCTTCATATTATTACTATTATTAATTTTTTTTGACGGGTCTGGGGATGGAACCCAGGGGCATCTACCTTCGAGCTACACCTTCAGCACTATGTTGTATTCTTTATTTTGAAACAGGGTCTCACTGAGTTGCAAAGGGCCTCACTAAGTAGTAGCTGAGGTTGTCCTCAAAACCACAATCCTCCTGTCTCGGCCTCCCAAATGCTGGGATTACCACCACGCCCGGCCCACCTTCATGTTATTGGAGTCATTCATTCGAGGTCATGGCAGGAAGACCAAATGGAAACGTCTGTTAAGTGAATGAAAACGTAGAACACTAGAGTTTTTTGAGAGCTAATATTAGAAAACAGTGGATTTACAGGTAAAACCCACATACTTTCTACCTTCTTCTTCCTGGATGGTTTCATTTCTGTTCAGTGGTCAGGCTGTGCCTGGGTGGTATCTCGAGCCCCCACATTCATTTCTCAGCTCTGTATTTTTTGTTGTTGTTGTTGTTTTTGTTTGTTTTTTGGGTTTTTTTTTTTAATGGTACTGGGGGTGGAATCCAGAGGCTTTCTACCTCCGGGCTATACTCCCAGACCTTTTTAATATTTTATTTGGAAACAGGGTCTCACTGTGTTGCTGAGAGCCTCACTAAGTAGCTGAGGCTGGCTTTGAACCCGTGCGATCCTCCTGTCTCAGCCTCCCAAGCGCGGGGATTACAAGCGTGCGCCACCACGCCCGGCTTAGCTCTGTATTTTATCCTCCAGTGTTCATGGGCAGCTGCCTTTGGGTTTCCGGGTCTGTTCTTCAGATATATATTTTTTTCTTTACCCCTGCCTCAGACCTCTCTTTCTTGCCTCATATTCTTGTCTCATTTAGTGACATCAACGTCTAAGTAGCTATGCAAAAATCCTTGGGCTTGTCTTTGATTGATCCCTCTTGTTACCCCTGCACCTTTACTCGCATCCGATCAGTTCTGCCTCTAGGATCCAGCCTCCATTTCCCTCTGCCACTTTCTTAGTTAGGCCCTCGTCACTGGATTTTTAAGTATTTTATTTATCACTGAAGAAAACACAGTGGCAGTTCTATGTTGGCGTCAATAAGAACAAATAGTTAATCTTTAAAATTGCTGCTGTAGAGCCGGGCGTGGTGGCGCACGCTTGTAATCCCAGAGCTTGGGAGGCTGAGACAGGAGGATCGCGCAGGGTCAGTGCCAGCCTCCGCTGTTTCCAAATAAAACACAAAATAGGTCTTGGAGTGTAGCCCAAAGGGAGAAAGCCCCTGGCTTCCACTCCCAGTACCACAAAAAAATAAATAAAAAGTAAAAAAATTGCCACTGTACTCCAAAATTAAAGTTAACATAGTCATGACCACAAATTACTTGTTAAAAGAATCTATGGCAAAGAGGAAAAAAATTAGAAAAAAGAATTTAAACAATTCTTCCACACTGCACATTTATAAATATTTTCATATTTGAAGTGCTTGAAAGGCATAGATCTCCATTAGTGGAATAACAGTTTGCTCTTGGCAACAGAAAATAATTCAGCAATAGTTTACCAAATTTTTAAGAATTTAAAGCCAGGTATGGTGGCACACGCTTGTAATCTCAGCATTTGGAAAGATGAGACAGGAGGATCACAATTTGCTGACAGCCTCAGCTACTTAGTGAGGTCCTTTGCAATTTAGTGAGAACCTGTTTCAAATGAAAGAATAGTAAAGCAGGGCTGGGGTAGCTCAAAGATAGAATGTCCCTGGGTTCCATCCCCAGTACTGCAAAAACAAATGAACAAATAAACAAACAAAAGATCTTCAAATACATTTTTTTGTGTGTGTGGTACTGGGGTTCCTGGAAACCCTTCTACCTCCGGACTCCACTCCCAGACCTATTATTTTTACACTTTTTAAATTTTGAAACAGGGTCTCTTAAGCCAGCGCAGCTGGCTTCGAAACTGCGTGATCCTCCTGTCTCTACCTCCCAAGTGCGGGGATTACAAGCGTGCGCCACCACGCCCGGCATCAAATACATTTTCTTTAATAGAATCTAATCTCATCCCAAATTGATAAAAGATATTTCAAAATCAATAGAAAAAATCAGTTGTATATTAAAGTTCAGGTGTTACTTAATACCTGAAGAGCTCACCTTTTCTTTCTCTTTCTTTCTTTCTTTCTTTCTTTCTTTCTTTCTTTCTTTCTTTCTTTCTTTCTTTCTTTCTTTTTTCTTTCTTTTGTACTTGAGATTGAACCCAGGGGCATTCTGCCTCTGAGCTACACCTCCAAACTTTTAAAACATTTATTTATTTATTTATTTTTTATTTATTTTTGCCATACCTGGGGGGGTAGAACCCAGAGGCATTGTCCCTCTGAGCTACACCTCCAGCCCTATTTTTTAGTCTTTTTAGTTTTGAAACAGGGTCTCACTGAATTGCAAAGGGCCTCGTTAAGTAGCTAAGGCTCTCCATGAACTGTGATCCTCCAGTCACCTCCTGAATACTGGGATTACAAGTGTGCGCCATCATGTCTGTCTTTCTTCCTTTCTTCCTTTCTTTCTCTCTCTCTCTCTCTCTCTCTCTCTCTTTCTTTCTTTCTTTCTTTCTTTCACTTTTGAAACAGGGTCTCACTGTTAGTGAGGCCCTGTATCTTTTTTTTTTTTTTTTGGTACTAGGGATGGAACCGAGGGGCCTTCTACCTCCAGGCAACACTGCCAGACCTATTTTATATTTTATTTGGATATAAGGTCTCACTAAGTTGCTGAGAGCCTCACTAAGTAGCTGAGGCTGGTTTCAAACCTGCACAATCCTCCTGTCTCAGCCTCCCAAGTGCTGGGATTACAAGCATGCGTCACCATGCCGGGAAAGGCCCTGTTTCAAAATAAGCTACTTAGTGAGGGCTACACTAAGTACCTAAGGATAGCTGCAAACCTGTGATCCTCCTGTCTCAGCCTCCCAAGTACTGGGATTAAAAGTGTGAGTCACCTTGCCTGGTTTTAACATTTATGTATGTATGTATGTATGTATGTATGTATGTATGTATTTAATTTTGTGGTACTAGGGATTGAACACAGGAACATTCTACCTCTAAGCTACACCTCCAGTCCTCTTTTTTATTCATTACTTTGAAACAGTATCTCACTAAGTTGCAGAGGGCCTCACTAAGCAGCTGAGGCTGGCTTCTAACCTGCAACTCTCTTGTTTTAGCCTACCAAGTACTGGGATTACAAACTTGCTCCACCATGCCCAGCTATCTTTTATTTTTGAAACAGGGTTTCACCGGTGCTGGGGCCAATGGCCGACATCGGAGCCTGCCGTGAGGCAAGGCCATTACTGGGGCCTCCGAGGCCGGGATCGGAGCCTGCCGAGGGCTTAGGCCAATGCTGGGGCCAGTGAGGCCAGCATCGGACCCTGCCGTGAGGCAAGGCCGGTGTTGGGGCCTTCGAGGCCGGGATCGGAGCCTGCAGAGGGGTTAGGCGTTGCCGGGGCCAGCAAGGCCGAGATCAGAGCTTACCATGAGGCAAGACTGTTGCTGGGGCCTCCGAGGCCAGGATCGGAGCCTGCCGAGGGGTTAGGCTGGTGCCGGGGCCAATGGCCAGCATCGGAGCCTGCCGTGAGGCAAGGCCGCTACTGGGGCCTCCGCGCCTGAGATCGGAGCCTGCCGAGGGGTTAGGACGATGCTGGGGCCAGTGAGGCTGGGATCGGAGCTTGCCAGGAAGCAAGGCCGCTACTGGGGCCTCTGAGGTCGGGATCGGAGCCTGCCCAGGGGTTAGGTCAGTGCTGGGGCCAGCGAGGCCGGGATCGGAGCCTGCCGTGAGGCAAGACCATTATTGAGGCCTCCAAGGCCAGGATCGGAGCCTGCCGAGGGGTTAGGCCTGTGCTGGGGCCAGCGGCCGGCATCGGAACCTGACAGGAGGCAAGGCCGCTACTGGGGCCTCCGAGGCCAGGATCGGAGCCTGCCGTGAGGCAAGGCCGGTGCTGGGGCCTCTGAGGCTGGGATCGGAGCCTGCCGAGGGGTTAGGCCAGTGCTAGGGCCAGCGAGGCCAGGATTGGAGCCTGCTGTGAGGCAAGGCCGGTGTTGGGGCCTCCAAGGACGGGATCGGAGCCTGCCTTGAGGCTAGGCCAGTGCTGGGGTCACCGAGGATGGGATCGGAGCCAGCTGAGGGGTTAGGCTGGTGTTGGGGCCAGCGAGACCAGAATCGGGGCCTCCCATCAGGCAAGACTGCTGCTTGAGCCAGCAAGGTCTGGATCAGTCCACCGGGTAGCCAGGCCATTACTGGGGCCGTCAAGAGTGGAATCGGTACTTGCAATGCAGCATGCACAGAGAAATATCACAGAAAAATAAAAACCAGTTGCTTCCCCTAATCAGCAATAACTAGGAGGAAAGGGGCAACAGAAGAGGTCGAGGTATAGAAAGGGCCCTATAGTGAAGCAACTAAGGTGACCAATCAGAGGATATAGAATAGGGGAGGATGGAGCCTCTTTAAAACACAGGAGGTACATAAACAAATGTATCAAAGTTAATCACCAAATAAGCGTGGGATCAAGGGAGGGGGAGGAAATGGGATGAGGGCTGGATGAGGGCTAATTGGATGATGTGTGCTTGTATATCCTCTCAAGTCTTGTATTCCAATGTGATATATGATTACAATGCACCAATAAAAATAAATTAAAAAAAAAGAAACAGGGTCTCACTAAGTTGCTGAAGCTGTCCTTGAACATGTGATCCTTCTGTCTAAGTCTCCCAAGGTATTAGGAGTACAGGTATTCACAGTGCTGCATGGCTTAGGGTTCACCTTTTATTTTATTTTTATTTTTATTATTATTATTTTTTTTGGTGGTACTGGGATTCTTGGAAGCCCTTCTACCTACGGGCTACACTCCCAGACCTATTTTATATTTTTGAAACAGGGTCTCTTACGCCAGCGCAGCTGGCTTCGAACCTGCGCGATCCTCCTGTCTCCGCCTCCCAAGCGCGGGGATTACAAGCGTGCGCCACCACGCCCGGCTAGGGTTCACCTTTTAAATTTGTTATTTAGTTCTTCTAGATAAAGAAATAATTTTTGAAGCCCGGGGTGGTGGTGCATGCCTGTAATTCCAGGATTTGGGAGACTGAGACAGGAAGATCACAGGTTTCAGGGCAGCTTCAGCAATTTATCAAGACCCTTTAAAAATAGGGGGGGGTTGTTGCTTGGAGGTAGAATACCCCTGAATTCAATCCCAGAACCCCTTCCCCTAGAGAGAAAGAAAGAGAGAGAGAGAAAGAGAGAGAGAGAGAGAGAGAGAGAGAGAGAGAGAGAAATGAAATGATAAAAAAAATTAATACCTCATGTCCCAGAAAATGGCACGCATGTTTTTCCAGCCTTCTGTGGATATGGTCCATTATCAATCTATTACACAGCAGTAGTTCAAACTCATGTTTTCTGTGTTATGGTGAAACAACATAGAATCTGAGCTGAGTGTGGCGGGCACAGGCTTGTAATCCCAGTACTTGAGAGGATCAACAGGTTTGTGGCCACTCTCAGCAGATTAGCAAGGCCCTTCACAACTTAGTGAGACCCTGTTTTAAAGTAAAAAATAAAATAGGGCCGAGAGTGTATCTTGGGGGTAGAATGCCCCTGTTGATTGTAGCACAAGTCTAATCACTCTTGCATGTGATCACACCTAGGTAAGACATGAGTTTGAATCCATCACCCAGGGACTTATACTGTCCTCGTCCATCCATCTGCGTCCATTTCATTTTTTTTTTTTTTTTTTTTTTTTTTGCGGGTCTGGGGATGGAACCCAGGGGCATTTGACCTCTGAGCTACACCCCCTGCCCTATTTTTTATTCTTTATTTTGAAACCGGGTCTCACTGAGTTGCAGAGGGCCTCACTAAGTAGCTGAGGCTGTTCGCAGAACCGCGATCCTCCAGGTCCCAGCCTCCCAAATGCTGGGATTACAAGCGTGCGCCACCATGCCCAGCCCATTTCATTTTTAGTACCACTGAGATTCCCCGTTTTTCTCAGCTCTTCATGAGGCCTTCTTTTTTTCACCTTTGATTTCTTGGCCTCAGTTTTTCCATCTCTTGGAAGAGCTGCGAGAGGAATGTGACGAGTCACTTTCCCATCATCCGCATATCTCTAAGAACCTGCTTCTTCACCCTCTGATCTGAGGGAGGGCCGGCCTCTCTGGTCTCTGTCACCTTAGCTCTTGCTTTTCTCCTAAATCATGCTGCTCATCTCTCTTCTAGTGATGGTCATCCATGACCCTGTCACCAGAGTGACTGGCCTCTCTGCAGCTCACGGTTCTTTGGGTGGCCCTCTTTTCCAGCCACTTTCATCCCTAGGGTATTTTTGTTGTTGTTGTTGTTGTTGTTGTTGTTTTTTTTGTTTTTTGTTTTTTTTTGTACTGGGGATGGAACCCAGGGGTATTCTACCTTAGAGCAACACCTCCAGCCCTATTTTTTATTCTTTATTTTGATACAGGGTTGCACTGAATTGCAAAGGGCCTCACTAAGTAGCTGAGGCTGTCCTTGAACCATGATCCTCCTGTTTCAGCCTCCTAAATGCTGGGATTACAAGCATGCACCACCACTCCTGGCTTATTCTTTATCTTGAAACAGGGTCTCACTAAGTCTAGAGGACCTCACGAAGTAGCTGAGGCCGGCCGTGGACTTGCACCGTGTGCCCGACGCCCGGCTTATATTCAGCATTCCTCTATGAATCACAGACAATGTGTTCTTGGTGTGTCCTGGTGTCTAGTTCAGTGCCTGGTTCATAGTTGGTGCTCAGTGTATATTTTCTTCTCTTGTCACCTGAAGAAAGAATAGAAGGGGTGGGGGTGGCAAGACTGATCCAAAGACATGCTCATAATTAGAAGATAAAGGAGCGGGGCGTGGTGGCGCACGCTTGGAATCCCAGCATTCTGAAGGCTGAGACCCTGGATCCCGGTTCATGGACAGCCTCAGATACTTAGTGAGGCCCCCACAACTTAGTGAGACTCTGTTTCAAAATAAAGAATAAAAAATAGGGCTGGGGTGTAGCTCAGAGGTAGAATGCCCCTGGGTTCCATCCCCAGCACCGCAAAAAAAAAAAAAAAAAAAAAAAAAAAAAAAAGGAGAGAAAGAAACTGCAAACCGCAACGTGAGAACCAATCAATGAGATTAGACAAGAATCCTGTACTGGGCGCAGGAAGTATGCTAATGCATGTTTGTTTGTTTCAGTTTTGTCTCCAGGTGACAGCCAGTGCAGGCAGCTAAAGCAGAACTTTCCTCTGTTACCTTGATTTGCTTCTTCAAAACCTGTCTTCTAAGAGCCATCACACTTCCTAAAGGCACACTGTCCTTAGGTTTCTGCACTGAAGTGCAAGTTAACTTTATCTTGGCCAGAAGCCATTCAGAGAAAATGCCTGCATCTAGAATACCCAAGAGGATGTCCTCTCAGACTTTTACCCTTTGTTGTATTTGGAAACCGTGCACACTTCCTGGGGATGTTATTGCCCGGCTCCCCATTGGTCTCTTGACCATAAACAGCTCCTTGGGAGCAAAAGCCAGCTCCAGACGTGGGGCTCAGTCTCCTCTTATGCTCACTGACCACAGACGTGACATTGTTATATTAATTCTAGTTAGGAAACTAACAACATTATGCTCTAAATATTAATTTCTAATTACATATGTTAGATGAATTAGGTTCTTATTCCAGATCACCCCCCATAAGCTAAGTCTCCTGAAAGGCCGTGGTCTGACCAGTTAAGCTACCATCCCCCTCTGACCACACCTGGTCACTTACCTGGGAGACCTGCCCCCTCCTGGTGCCCTTGGCCAATCAGTGAAAGGGACATTCCCCGCTGACCCTGAGCCAATTACCTGGCCGCATGACCCCCTCCCATGGGACTCTAGCCAATTAGTTCAAAGGACATTTCTCCTAGCCTATTGGCCCCCAACCTGTAACCCCAAGTCCCTGTATAACCCTGATCCCAGCACGCGCTCCCTCTCTTCCTGGATTCTCCTTTCTCTCTCCCCCTCTGAGTCCCTGCCTCTCTCTTTCTCTCTCTCTTTCTTCCTTTCATACTGGCCCCTCCAATAAATCTCTTGGCTACAAGGTGGTCTCTGGTGTGGTCAAACTTTGTCCTTTCAACATGTAATCTACTGCCTATACTCCACTTCATTTAAAATATAATTAAATCCTTAACTTTTCATGTGTGATTTTGTAGCTTATTGATCGACTCAAATATGCTTACTATGCAGTGTGTGTGTGTGTGTGTGTGTGTGTGTGTGTGTGTGTGTGTGTTACTGGGGATTGAACCTAGGGTTATTTCATCTCCAGGTTACACCTTCAGTCCTTTTTTTTTTTTTCGGTACTGGGATGGAACCTAGGGGCATTCGACCTCCAAGCTACACCAAGCCCTATTTTTTTTCTTTATTTTGAAATAGGGTCTCACTGAGTTGCAAAGGGCCTCACTAAGTAGCTAAGGTTGTCTGCAAACCGCGATCCTCCTGCCTCAGCCTCCCAAATGCTGGGATTACAAGCATGTGCCACTATGCCCGGAAGATCTATCTATTTTATTTTATTTTATTTTATTTTAATTTTTATTTTTTGGGTGGTGCTGGGGGTAAAACCCCGAGGCTTCCTACCTCCTGGCTCTACTCCCAGACCTATTTTATATTTTATTTGGAAACAGGGTCTTACTAAGTTGCTGAGAGCCTCACTAAGTAGCTGAGGCTGGCTTCAAACCTGTGCGATCCTTCTGTCTCAGCCTCGCAAGTGCGGGGATTACAAGCATGCGCCACCATGCCCGCCTTTTTTTTTTTTTTGAAACAGGTCCCACTAAGTTGCTGGGGACCTCACTAAATTGTTGAGGCTGACCTTGAACCTGTGACCCTCCTGTCTTAGTTTCCCAAACACTAGGATTACAGGTGTATGCCACCTGCCTGGCACTATGCAGCACAGAAACGTTTAGTCCTCTCATTCTATTATACAGGTAGTCACTATTTCCCTTTGTTTCGTTGAATTTTTCAAATGTTTTACTTTCCACTGGCCTTGACTCCCAAGACTCCATTCCACTTGGGTTTGTGCCATGTATGTTTGATTATTTCCTAATCCAATTTTCCAAGTCACAGCCTCACCAACTGCCTCTTTTTTCACTTATGTGTCTTACTGCCAGCATCTTCTTTTGACCAACCTCCCCAATATAATAAATACTGGGTTTAATTAGCCTACCCAAAGTCCTCCTCTTGAATTTTTTCTTTCTCTTTAATTTTCATTCTTTTTATTCATTCTCTTGAATTTTCCTCTTTGAGTTTTACTTTCTCTAATTTTGTATAAGTCTTTAAAATTAGGAGAGCCACAATTCCTAGGAAAATTGAGAAAATACAAAAATCAAAAGGATAGAAGAAAATAATCCTTAGATCTGCCATCCAAAGAAAGCTATTGGCATAGATATTTATTTCTATTCTTTTTCAATTTTATTAGCATAAATTTTCTTTGCATATATAAAGTTTATACTTCTCAGTTATAAACTCTTTATAAATATAATTTGTAATGATACCATTTTTTTTTTTGTGTGTGTGTGTGTGTGGGTCTGGGGATGGAACCCAGGGGCATTCGACCTCCAAGCTACACCCCCTGCCCTGTTTTTTATTCTTTATTTTGAAACCGGGTCTCACTGAGTTGCAGAGGGCCTCACTAAGTAGCTGAGGCTGTCCGCGAACCAGGATCCAGGGTCTCAGCCTCCAGAATGCTGGGATTACAAGCGTGCGCCACCACGCCCAGCTTCATATGTTTTGCCTTTAAGATTAAATGCCATTATTTTCCATTAGAATATTGACCTTAGCCGGGCGTGGTGGTGCACACTTGTAATCCCCACGCTTGGGAGGTGGAGACAGGAGGACCGCACAGGTTCGAAGCCAGCCACGCTGGTTTAAGAGACCCTGTTTCCAATATATATATATAATTAGGTCTGGGAGTGTAGCCCGGAGCTAGAAGGATTTCTAGGAACCCCAGTACCACACACACACACAAAAAAAAATTACCTTAAAAAAAGCAAGACTACTAACATATTACCAAATTGTTTTCTAAAAATATTAAATCAATTTATGTCCCTCACAGAAGTGTGTGAGTGACAATCTCCTGGCATTTTCCCCCACTATTAAGTATTATGCTGATTTTGAGGTATTTTTTCTCTTTAAAGATTATCAAGATCCCTAAAAAGCCTGCCAATGAGCTCTTGTAGCACATATGACCAGAATTTAGGAGTTAAAGGAAGCTATAGAATTTGTGTAGTCTAGTTCATCATTGAAATGAAAACAGATTGTCCACAAATTAATTTCTTCAGTATCACAAACAAACGACAGAGTTGGGGCTAGACTTTAGGTTTCATAATGTGTGGTTCATTTTTTTTCTAATTTGTTCTTTAAATTAGTATTAAAATCACACCTCATTGTGTATATTGGCTTAGCTATGTGGTACTGGGGATTGAATTTAGGGGCATTCCACCCCTTAAGCCACACCCCCAGCTCTATTTTTTTTTTTTTTTTTTGAATCAGGGTCTTACTAGGTTGATGAGAGTCTCACTATTTGCTGAGGCTGTCCTCAAGCCTGCGATTCTCCTGTCTCAGCCTCCCAAGTACTGAGATTACAAGTATGGCCAACCGTGCCCAGCACTTTTTTGTTGTTGTTTTTGTTGTTATTTGTTTTTGTTGTGCTGGGGGTTGGACCTAGAGCCTTGTGCATGCTAAGCACACACTTTACCACTGAGCTTAGCTATACACAAATAAATTTTTATACTTGTTTTTCCCCCCATGAGTAGTTTATCAATTAGGACTGTTTGGCTGGAAAAAAAAAAAATTACCAGCCAGGCGTGGTGGCGCACGCTTGTAATTCCAACGCTTGGGAGGCTGAGACAGGAGGATCTCAGGTTCAAAGCCAGCCTCAGCTACTTAGTGAGGCTCTCAGCAACTTAGTGAGACCCTGTTTCCAAATAAAGTATAAAATAGGTCTGGGAGTAGAGCCCAGAGGTAGAAAGGCCCCTGGGTTCTACCCTCAGTACCACCAATAAATAAATAAAAATAAAAAATAAAAAATTACCCTACTAACACTGGCATCAA